>NC_064614.1:691549385-692243552 GCF_023898315.1 Schistocerca nitens
TCGTTTTCGATCTCGAAATGTGTGGGAGTCAACGGCCGAGGGAAAGGGGTATTTCATTGACGGCCTTTATGTCAACCCCTGAGGCCATTTCGTGTCGATTCTGATTGGCGTTGTGTCTGAAATATTTTCGTCGAGCGCCCAAAGGAAAATAACGTCATATCAACGCTGGGCGTCGCGGTTCGACCTCCAAAGACACAGGTGTCAAACGGCGGGATGAAATGTGGGTAAGAGGGGGTGTGACGACCTTCCAATAGTGTGAAACGTCCACAGTGGCGTCGGGCAGAATCGTGGTGAAATTTGTGCCAATGCCACATCATTAACCCACCTTATACGTCACATGAACTTCTGACATCTGGCCTTTACTTCTCATGAGTCCACAGCTTGCCGTTTGAAGCTTCACCGAGACCGAGGGTGATGTCGCGAGGCGCCACGGTTTTGCACCCTTACAGAGGACGGTTGTAGCCACCTTTGAGCCAAATTTCAAACTTCTACGTCGCAATGGGAGACAGTTAAGGGGTTTCGAAAAAGTAATCCTTTAGCTGTTTTTCACACTGCAGCTATAGGCATGTGTGTGTGTGTGTGTGTGTGTGTGTGTGTGTGTGTGTGTGTGTCTGTCCGCCGACCTCTGAATAGTGTTGACATAGCATCGCACTCTTGATTTACCGCTTCCGAAACTGAGGTCGCAGAAAGTACGCCGGTACAATACACTTCAAGTTGGGCAGTTTTAGAAGAGCTTTCACCACCAGTCTTTGGCTGTGTTAATTTCCAAACCTCTTCGCAGTGCCTTGTGGAGTAATGGCAGGTTATCCTGTTAACCACAATCCGTCGGTCGGAAGGGTACGTTAAGCTCTGCGTTCTCCTTGGTGCTGAAATGAAATGAAATGTCGTGTGGCTAGGGCCTCCCGTCGGGTAGACCGTTCGCCTGGTGCAGGTCTTTCGAGTTGACGCCACTTAGGCGACCTGCGCGTCGATGGGGATGAAATGATGATGATTTGGACAACACAACACCCAGTCCCTGAGCGGAGAAAATCTCCGACCCAGCCGGGAATCGAACCCGGGACCTTAGGATTGACATTCCGTCACGCTGACCACTCAGCTACCGGGGCCGTGCTGTTGGTCAGGGATAAGCTATCTGCGGGCCACGGATTTCTCCTCTCACATCGTTATCAGCAATACGAGCACAGCACATAAACACTGCATTCACCACAGTCACTTGACTCAACATTCGCACTTTCCAAAAGAAAGCTGCTATTCAGTGCAGAAGGAAATCTTTTCCATTTGGTCGGCTTAATCTAGCCATCGCGATCTCCCAGTCAACAATGCCGTACCATGTCTATGTTTTACCCTCTTCATCGTGCCTCTCCAGAATTCTTATGAGCACCCATCTGTGCGATGATGTCATACTCGTGAGCAGTAACAGTGCCATACCACATTAATATCAACTGGTTCGATACCTTCCTCTGTAGTGGAGATCGCTAACGCAATTACTGTAAATCGTTCACTCCGTAAGTAACCTGGTAGTAGAAAGAATATTCTTCACCAATAATTTCGCTGGCAAGTAGATGGCAAGCGGTAGAGTGTCGTTTCTCACCACTAAAGAGAGCGCCAACGTCCGAGGTTGAGTTCCAGACTTTTCTGCATTATCTCGTGTAGTGAGGACATGTGACCGCTATTGATACTAACTCCTAATGTGAATATTACACTCGGAATTACCTTGGTGGCAGACTATATACCGCCATTATCATTTTCCCCCTTCTATCTGAACTTCAACGACACAACATCTGCACTCAAGGCACCACTGTGTAGCTTCATGAAGGATTAGACTAGACTGGGAATACACATGACAAAAGAAATCGGTTTCAATTAGTTGGTTGAATCTAAACCCTAGAGCACCAGAAGATGAAAAAACCACGCATCTACAGTCCGTACCATGTTGTGATGATGTCTTTAATTTCCACGTTACTTGTCTACTACTTCCGAAACACGTTCTGCTCGTCAACAAAAAATGGAAAAAAAGCTTTCGTGAATAGTTTTTACAAAGTAGATTGTTGCCGTAGTACCAACATGAAACGAGCGTAAAATATATTCTGTACATTTTCATTTAGTTAACTGAAAATTATTCATGAACCAAATACACTCCTGGAAATTGAAATAAGAACACCGTGAATTCATTGTCCCAGGAAGGGGAAACTTTATTGACACATTCCTGGGGCCAGATACATCACATGATCACACTGACAGAACCACAGGCACATAGACACAGGCAACAGAGCATGCACAATGTCGGCACTAGTACAGTGTATATCCACCTTTCGCAGCAATGCAGGCTGCTATTCTCCCATGGAGACGATCGTAGAGATGCTGGATGTAGTCCTGTGGAACGGCTTGCCATACCATTTCCACCTGGCGCCTCAGTTGGACCAGCGTTCGTGCTGGACGTGCAGACCGCGTGAGACGACGCTTCATCCAGTCCCAAACATGCTCAATGGGGGTTAGATCCGGAGATCTTGCTGGCCAGGGTAGTTGACTTACACCTTCTAGAGCACGTTGGGTGGCACGGGATACTTGCGGACGTGCATTGTCCTGTTGGAACAGCAAGTTCCCTTGCCGGTCTAGGAATGGTAGAACGATGGGTTCGATGGTTTGGATGTACCGTGCACTATTCAGTGTCCCCTCGACGATCACCAGTGGTGTACGGCCAGTGTAGGAGATCGCTCCCCACACCATGATGCCGGGTGTTGGCCCTGTGTGCCTCGGTCGTATGCAGTCCTGATAGTGGCGCTCACCTGCACGGCGCCAAACACGCATACGACCATCATTGGCACCAAGGCAGAAGCGACTCTCATCGCTGAAGACTGGAGGCGGGCTGCACGATGTTGGGGCGTGAGCGGAAGACGGCCTAACGGTGTGCGGGACCGTAGCCCAGCTTCATGGAGACGGTTGCGAATGGTCCTCGCCGATACCCCAGGAGCAACAGTGTCCCTAATTTGCTGGGAAGTGGCGGTGCGGTCCCCTACGGCACTGCGTAGGATCCTACGGTCTTGGCGTGCATCCGTGCGTCGCTGCGGTCCGGTCCCAGGTCGACGGGCACGTGCACCTTCCGCCGACCACTGGCGACAACATCGATGTACTGTGGAGACCTCACGCCCCACGTGTTGAGCAATTCGGCGGTACGTCCACCCGGCCTCCCGCATGCCCACTATACGCCCTCGCTCAAAGTCCGTCAACTGCACATACGGTTCACGTCAAATGGTTCAAATGGCTCTGAGCACTATGGGACTCAACTGCTGAGGTCATTAGTCCCCTAGAACTTAGAACTAGTTAAACCTAACTAACCTAATGACATCACAAACATCCATGCCCGAGGCAGGATTCGAACCTGCGACCGTAGCGGTCTTGCGGTTCCAGACTGCAGCGCCTTTAACCGCACGGCCACTTCGGCCGGCGGTTCACGTCCACGCTGTCGCGGCATGCTACCAGTGTTAAAGACTGGCTGACACTGACGGCGGCGGTGCACAAATGCTGCGCAGCTAGCGCCATTCGACGGCCAACACCGCGGTTCCTGGTGTGTCCGCTGTGCCGTGCGTGTGATCATTGCTTGTACAGCCCTCTCGCAGTGTCCGGAGCAAGTATGGTGGGTCTGACACACCGGTGTCAATGTGTACTTTTTTCCATTTCCAGGAGTGTACATCAGTATCTTAGTAAGTACAGGCTCACACATTTCGTATTGTTTTTTCCTTTACTCAAATGACAGATTACTTTTTGGTGCTACGTATTGCTCTGAGTGTAGCCCAGTGTGGTTATTCTTTCAGGCGATATTAATACTTCCTACGTAACGTTGGATGTTGTGTAACGTGATTCAGTATTGTCACTCGTTTCTCCTTGTAATTTTCTAAGATGTCACTTTTTCCACATCGGACTTTTGTTTCGTACCCACTGCTTTGAAAACATTGATATTTCCTTCGTTGGCAAAGTAAATGTCAGAAATAAAGGTACTAAGTTATCGTTCTGTTGTGAATTTCATACGGTTTACGACTATCATTTCTATAAATAACATGCAAGTATTGGTTTTTTACTCATTCGATATATGAAGTGCCTTGTTTACAATCTGAGCTTATTTTAGAAAAAAAATATTTGTTGCAATAGTGGATAGTTTCAACTTGTTTAACAGGCCTCTTCTCGCGGACAACCTCAGTATCTTTCTTACGCATCACCTCGCCCCGAACAGAAAACATCGTCATGCCCCTGTTCTTGTATGTAGATCATTATAACGTACACAGGCGACTGAAAACCGTACTGCCCATGAAACAATAGGCAGTATGAGTCACTCAGTTTATGTTGTGCTCATTGAGGGATCCGAGTTGTTGCACCGCTCGTATGCTACCCGTGACAACGTGTGCCTTGTCGTCTCGCGTTGCGCCAGCTACAAGGACACAGACTGCGTACATATGCGCAGCGGCTCTAAAACCAGATAACGTAAGCATATCATTCTCTGCTAGCGCTCCGTACGACGTATAACGGACCACTAAACTGAGAAAGACAGGCGATTAAAACGCGGCCGAAGGCGATATGTAACATCATCTACGATCTGCACACCCCTGGAGGTACTATGGTTATGATACCTTAACGGGCCAATAATTCGATTGACAAGTACGTTATTTTCTTTTTGGATTGCTCAGTACTCCAAAGTTAAGAGCTGTTATGCTTTTTTCGTATAGTAGTTCCAATGATGGTACCCTGTTTCCTCTGTTAGAGATATAATAGCTGAATTATGCCAGAAATCACAGAAAGATTAGTCATATCTGACGTTGACACTCTAGAAGAGTTGATTCTATTCCTGGAGCTATTGCGCCATATTTGATGTTAACCAACTACGGCAAACGTCCCAGTTGGTGCATTAGTTGTATTCTTGCCCTTTTCAATTACCTCGTTTCTTTTTACTGAGAATCACTTATAACCTTCTTGCTTTTACTTAGGTATACATGCGTCTCATGTGGAATATTATACGACTCACTATTAAGTACATTTTACCAAGACACGGAGGAAAGACACAGTTTACTATCCACTGATTTCCATTGCTGTGTCCATTGTAATTCAACCTATATTCGGAAGCAATTTTTCTAGACTTTTGTAAGATGTGAGGATGGTAGATAAGGTGAAAGAAAAGATGATCAAAATAATAGGTATTACTGACTTCGCAGTGCTAATCACATATAATGCATACACTATGTGATCAAAAGTATCCGGACACCTGGATGAAAATGCTAGAATTCAATATGGTGTTGACCCACCCATAGCCTTGATGACAGCTTCCACTTTCGCAGGTATACGTTCAGTCAGGTGCTGGAAGGTTTCTTTGGGAATGGCAGCCCGTTCTTCACAGAGTACTACACTGAGGAGAGGTATTGACGTCGGTCGGTGAGGCCTGGCACGAAGTCGGCGTTACAAAACATCCCAAAGGTGTTCTATAGGTTTCAGGTCAGGACTCTGTGCAGGCCAGTCCATTACAGGGATGTTACTGTCGTGTAACCAATCCACCACAGGCCGTGCATTATGAACAGGTGCTCGATCGTGTTTAAAGATGCAATCGCCATCCTCGAATTAACAGTGGGAAGCAAGAAGGTGCTTAAAACATCAGCGTAGGTCTGTGCTGTGATAGTGCCACACAGAACAACAAGAGTGCAAGACCCCTCCATGAAAACCACGAGCACACCGTAACACCACCGCCTCCGAATTTTACTGTTGGCACTACACTCGCTGGCAGATGACGTTCACAGGGCATTCGCCATACCCACACCCTGCGATCGGATCGCCACATTGTGTACCGTGATTTGTCACTCCATACGTTTTTTCCACTGTTCAATTGTTCAATGCTTACGCTCCTTGCACCAAGAGAGGCGTCGTGATGTGTGGCTTATGAGCAGCCACTCGACCATGAAATGCAAGTTTTCTCCCCCCTCGCCTAACTGTCGTAGTACTTGCAGTGGATTCTGATGCAGTTTGTAATTCCTGTGTGATTACACATTACGACCCTCTTCACAGAACATTCCGAATACAAAGCATCTGACAACGGCCTAAAATACCACAAGAAACATGTTCGATAGGTGTTCTTACAAATTTTTTTAAACAAAGGCTTAAAGAGCCGATTTTGATTTGTACTTAAAAACGGAGTTTGTAAACGTGACATTTGGCCGATACGATTTTATGTTGACGTGTGGAGCTTAAAAGCAAAGTTGCTCGGAAAGCAAAGAGAACTCCGTCTTCGATGTAAGCTAAGTGTAATAATAACCTAGTAGACGAAAAAAAGTTGAATGAAGCCAAAATGGACGAAAGAACACTACAGAGGTGATCAACAAACTTCAGTGGCAGACTCCCGAAAAGAGACGTTGTGCATCATGGAGAGGTTCGATGCTGAAATTCCGAGAGCGTACGCTATAGAAAGAGTCTGGCACCAACTTACAACCTCTCACATATGTCTCGCGAAATTAGCACGAGGCCAAAATCGGAGAAATTGGATGTCATACGGAATTTCACCGACAATCCTGCTTCCCACACGCCATGAGGTGGCTTGCGGAGTACAGATGTAGATTAAGACGATATCAACAAAACATAAGCTTATTAATTGTTGATATATCGTAGCGTACTTAAAATGCCGTGGACAGCAAAAACAACAATTGAGGAAGCCCTTAAGCTTGCATGCAGGGTCCGGGAACTATCTAGTATAAATAATGAGCAAAGACGGTGTATTTAGGACATATGATTTGAATCAAAGTTTACAGACTCTATTTCTTCATAACAGAAGGACGAAGAAGAACTGGAAGGAAGAGGACACCTCGGCCGTGATACATGAAGCAGTGGAAGGGACTACACGATGTTCTATCACTGATAAATGCAGCGGGAAACCGAAAAACTACGGAAAACGTAACTGTCGATATCCATTAAGTGTTTATGCAATAGAGGAAGGAGAAGATTTCTAGTGATGTCACGAAAGAAATCAGACTCTGACTGAACAGACGATGCAGTGCTCGTACGCACACAATAAATCCTCGGTACAGAACAAGATCCGTACCATACAAGCTGTATTAAATCCCCAGATCGTTACACGTTGTTGGCAGTTAAGAAGACCTTGTACAAGAATAATAGAAACAACAGAGACCATTGTATTGCTGCTCTTATCCTTACGAAACTGTTTCCACGGTTTTCAGAAGAAACCCAGTTGTATTGCGGAGAGATTGTGCATTTGTACCCTACTAGTCGCTGTGCGGTTTGTAGAGTATTCCATTTACGGATGGTACGCTGGAAGACAAGTGTCTTTTGTTGTGCGGCGCGTAGTATGTTTCTTTAATGATTTTGGAATCAGACTACACAAACCAGCTCAGTTCTATTATAAATCTACCCTATTTATTCTGTTAATCCAACTTGATAAGCTTCCCATACCGACAAGTAGTTCTATAAAAAAAAAAAATAAAAAAAAAATTGTCTAACGAGGATGCTAAATGGGGATTAACGATTTGGAACTATCGTACCACGCACCAACAAACTAATAAAAGACCGAAAGGAGGCGTATCAAAAAATTTTGTCATTACCTAATGATATGTATTCTTCTTCTCACGGCGTTACAGCTTTGCGTGAGTCTTAGCCTCTTCAACAAGTTTCCTCCTTTCTGCACTCTTCAGCGTGGTTCTCCCCCAACTTTTGACTGAGAGATTTTGTATCTTCGTTCACATTTTCACCGCTTTCGTCGCCCTCCTCTCGGTCTTCTTCTAGATGCTCTCCATCCAAAAACCTTTTTAGTCTTCCAGTATCCATGCAAAGGACGTGTCCAAGCCAGGCTATTCACCTACTTTTTATTATTCTTACCGTGGTAACTCTTTGTATCGGGCAATCCTGCGTAATGTTCGTTCTATATCGCCACAAACTACTGTTATCCTGAAATGACCCCTAGATCTAGCCCAGAACCCTGCGTTCAAAAACCCTGAGCTGCTGCTTATCAGTATTCGATAGGGTCCATGTTTCACATCCGTAGATTGCAACTGGTCTGATCATGACTTTTCAAATTTGCAGTTTCAGCTGTCTATTTAATAAACTAGATGCCAGCAATTTCTTAAACGTGTGGAAGCATCTACTAGCGCTTAGGATGCGCAGTTTTATTTCAGTTGACATGGAAAACGTCCCATTAATATTAGATCCCAGATACATCAAGTTCTGCACATATTCAAAATTAATAATCTATATTACAGAGCGGATTATAAAAGTAAATCTGCATTAGTAAAGATAGAAATACGAAAAATTAAACGGAAAATTTGGGAACGATAGTGAGTCGAACAGAACATGAGAATCTTGGAAGACAAAATAAAGCATATAGAATTATGAAGCACTTGAATAAACAAGAGCGAGATACTTTACAAGTAAATATAGCATCTGAAAAGGTGTTATTAAAGTACTTTAAATGTTTATAGACTGATAATGAAGAAGTGCCAAGGATAAACGCCGATTCTGTAGATCTGATAACAATGGAAGAACCGCAAAATGTGATCCAATAAATGAAAAAACAGAAATCTGCCGGACACTAATAATATAAACATGGAGCTGATTAAATATGCGTCTGATCAACTAAAGCAAAGGTTTTTAAACTTTATGAATGTTTGCTGACTGAGAGGACATGTGGTCTAAGGCGTTGCAGTCATGAACTGTGTGGCTGGTCCCGGCGGAGGTTCGAGTCCTCCCTCGGGCATGGGTGTGTGTGTTTGTCCTTAGGATAATTTAGGTTAAGTAGCATTTAAGCTTAGGGACTGATGACCTTAGCAGTTAAGTCCCATAAGATTTCACACACATTTTTTTGAGAGGACATGTGCCAGACGAATGGAATTCAGCTTTGGTAGGTCCTATTTTCAAGAAAGGCGATGAATCAGAATCTGCAAATTACCGAGGAATGAGTCTACTAAAATCCTGCTCAAAATGTGTTCTAAAAGTATACGCAAGAGATTAATACTAATAGTGGAAACACGTTTGCTAAAAGCACAACGTGTTTTCAGAAAAGGTAGATCATGTTCTGATTGCCTTTTCACTTGGGCACAACTTGTTAAGAAGAAAATTTAGATTACCAACTTAATGTTTTTTATCGATAATAAAAAGAAGTTTGAAAAGGTTAAGCGGAAAATGCTGTGTGAACCACTAAAGGAAATGGGGGCTCTAGCGCATCTGATCACGGCAATTCGGTCATTGTACGAAAATAAAAAAAATTTGGTCCGTGCTGTAACGAATGCGACACAATCTACCGATATTCATCAAACAGTTAGACAAAACTGCCCACTGGCCATTTTAATTGGTTACACTGAACATTATATTATTTACAAATAGTTGATTATATTAAATGACACATTAAGAAGTGAGTATTTTAATTACATAATGATGCAATTTGCTGATGATCAGCTTATAATAGCAGAATCTGAAGAACATGTTCAAATTGCAGTACATAATCTGAGTCGAACGGCCATTAAATGTGGAATGACAATATCGACAGATAAAACAGAAGTGATGGCATTTTAAGGATTGGGCCCCATAGCAGCAAAAACCGAACAAATAATTCACGTTACCACAGACAGGTCTGTCTACCTAGAATCTATCACCTACATGATCAGACCCCCATCCCCCTTGAACCATGGACCTTGCCGTTGGTGGGGAGGCTTGCGTGCCTCAACGATTCATATAGCCGTACCGTAGGTGCAACCACAACGGAGGGGTATCTGTTGAGAGGCCAGACAAACGTGTGGCTCCTGAAGAGGGGCAGCAGCCTTTTCAATAGTTGCAGGGGCAACAGTCCGAATGATTGACTGATCTGGCCTTGTAACACTAACCAAAACGCCATTGCTGTTGTGGTACTGCGAACGGCTGAAAGCAAGGGGAAACTACAGCCGTAATTTTTCCAGAAGGCATGCAGCTTTACTGTATGATTAAATGATAATGGCATCCTCTTGGGTAAAATATTCCGGAGGTAAAATAGTCCCCCATTCGGATCTCCGGGCGGGGACTACTCAAGAGGACGTCGTTATCAGGAGAAAGAAAACTGGCGTTCTACGGATCGGAGCGTGGAATGTCAGATCCCTTAATCAGGCAGGTAGGTTAGAAAATTAAAAACGGAAATGGATAGGTTAAAGTTAGATATAGTGGGAATTAGTGAAGTTCGGTGGCAGGAGGAACAAGATTTTTGGTCAGGTGAATACAGGGTTATAAATACAAAATCAAATAGGGGTAATGCAGGAGTCTGTTTAATAATGAATAGAAAAATAGGAGTGCGGGTAAGCTACTACAAACAGCATAGTGAACGCATTATCGAGGCCAAGGTAGACAGAAAGCCCATGCCTGCGACAGTAGTACAAGCTTATATGACAACTAGCTCTGCAGATGATGAAGAAATTGATGAAATGTATGATGAGATAAAAGAAATTATTCAAGTAGTGAAGGGAGACGAAAATTTAATAGTCATGGGTGACTGGAATTCAACAGTAGGAAAAGGTAGAGAAGGAAACGTAGTAGGAGAATATGGGTTAGGGCTAAGAAATGAAAGAGGAAGCCGCCTGGTAGAATTTTGCACACAGCATAACTTAATCATAGCTAACACTTGGTTCAAGAATCATGAAAGAAGGTTGTATACATGGAAGAACCCTGAAGATACTAAAAGGTTTCAGATAGATTATATAATGGTAAGACAGAGATTTAGGAACCAGGTTTTAAATTGTAAGACATTTCCAGGGGCAGATGTGGACTCCGACCACAATCTATTGGTTATGAATTGTAGATTAAAACTGAAGAAACTGCAAAAAGGTGGGGATTTGAGGAGATGGGACCTGGATAAACTGACTAAACCAGAGGTTGTACAGAGTTTCAGGGAAAGCGTAAGAGAACAATTGACAGGTATGAGGGAAAGAAATACGGTACAAGAAGAATGGGTAGCTTTAAGGGATGAGATAGTGAAGGCAGCAGAGGATCAAGTAGGTAAAAAGACGAGGGCTAGTAGAAATCCTTGGGTAACAGAAGAGATACTGAACTTAATTGATAAAAGGAGAAAATGCAAAAATGCAGAAAATGAAGCAGGCAAAAAGGAATACAAACGTCTCAAAAATGAGATCGACAGGAAGTGCAAAATGGCTAAGCAGGGATGGCTAGAGGACAAATGTAAGGATGTAGAGGCTTATCTCACGAGAGGTAAGATAGATACTGCCTACAGGAAAATTAAAGAGACCTTTGGAGAAAAGAGAACCACTTGCATGAATATCAAGAGCTCAGATGGCAACCCAGTTCTAAGCAAAGAAGGGAAAGCAGAAAGGTGGAAGGAGTATATAGAGGGTCTATACAGGGGCGATGTTCTTGGGGACAATATTATGGAAATGGAAGAGGATGTAGATGAAGATGAAATGGGAGATATGATACTGCGTGAAGAGTTTGACAGAGCACTGAAAGACCTAAGTCGAAACAAGGCCCCGGGAGTAGACAACATTCCATTAGAACTACTGACAGCCATGGGAGAGCCAGTCCTGACAAAACTCTACCATCCGGTGAGCAAGATGTATGGGACAGGCGAAATTCCCTCAGACTTCAAGAAGAATATAATAATTCCAATCCCAAAGAAAGCAGGTGTTGACAGTTGTGAAAATTACCGAACTATCAGTTTAATAAGTCACATTTGCAAAATATTAACGCGAATTCTTTACAGACGTTTGGAAAAACTGGTAGAAGCCGACCTCGGGAAGATCAGTTTGGATTCCGTAGAAATGTTGGAACACGTGAGGCAATACTGACCCTACGACTTATCTTAGAAGAAAGATTAAGGAAAGGCAAACCCACGTTTCTAGCATTTCTAGACTTGGAGAAAGCTTTTGACAATGTTGACTGGAATACTCTCTTTCAAATTCTGAAGGTGGCGGGGGTAAAATACAGGGAGCGAAAGGCTATTTACAATTTGTACAGAAAGCAATTGGCAGTTATAAGAGTCGAGGGACATGAAAGGGAAGCAGTGGTTGGGAAGGGAGTGAGACAGGGTTGTAGCCTCTCCCCGATGCTATTCAATCTGTATATTGAGCAAGCAGTAAAGGAAGCAAAAGAAAAGTTCGGAGTAGGCATTAAAATCCATGGAGAAGAAATAAAAACTTTGAGGCTCGCCGATGACATTGTAATTCTGTGAGAGACAGCAAAGGACATGGAAGAGCAGTTGAACGGAATGGACAGTGTTTTGAACGGAGGATATAAGATGAACATCAACAAAAGGAAAACGAGGATAATGGAATGTAGTCGAATTAAGTCGGGTGATGCTGAGGAAATTGGATTAGGAAATGAGACACTAAAGTAGTAAAGGAGTTTTGCTATTTGGGGAGCAAAATAACTGATGATGGTCGAAGTAGAGAGGATATAAAATGCAGACTGGCAATGGCAAGGAAAGGGTTTCTGAAGAAGAGAAATTTGTTAACATCGAGTATTGATTTAAGTGTCAGGAAGTCGTTTCTCAAAGTATTTGTATGGAGTGTAGCATTGTATGGAAGTGAAATATGGACGATAAATAGTTTGGACAAGAAGATAATAGAAGCTATCGAAATGTGGTGCTACAGAAGAATGATGAAGATTAGATGGGTTGATCACATAACTAACGAGGAGGTATTGAATAGAATTGGGGAGAAGTGGAGTTTGTGGCACAACTTGACTAGAAGAAGGGATCGGTTTGTAGGACATGTTCTGAGGCATCAAGGGATCATCAATTTAGTACTGGAGGGCAGCGTGGAGGGTAAAAATCGTAGAGGGAGACCAAGAGATGAATACAGTAAGCAGATTCAGAAGGATGTAGGTTGCAGTAGGTACTGGGAGATGAAGAAGCTTGCAGAGGATAGAGTAGCATGGAGAGCTGCATAAAACGTGATCATATACCACACACTTCCACGGACAAGTCTGTAAAAGTCTCGAATCGCTCCCTTGAGCGCACCATTCGAAAAGATTCTGTCTCCACTTGACTCTGCCACAGTCTACCTCTCATTGACTGAAGGCCGTCCCCATCACAAATATATCTTTCTTATGTTATACACACGTGCTGTGCCTCGATTTGACCATTTGCTGCACTGTACTAATATGCTGCAACGATATTTAACTATAGAAATGTTTTAGACTTTCAGTCACACTCGGACCTTTCACAAGAAATATAAAGTAAGTTTGTTCATAAATAAATGAGCTACTACTCTTGTGCTATTGCTCTCATGTTAAAAGACAGCAAAGAGTTGTTAAATGTCGTTTAAACAATTATCTGTGTATGCCTGGCAGAAGTGGCTTTTGGTACTTTTTTCAACCTTAGCATCAGCTGACACTTGTGACTGACGACTTTTAAATTACCACAGTTTTTTAATCTCAGTTGTAATCGTATTTAAATATAGTTACTGGCAAAATAGTAAGACATTTAATAAACGACTACACAAGCATAACATGATATGTGTACAGTTGCTGTCTTGTTGTGGAGGGTATGATGTTCTGACAAACATGTGCACAAAGAAAAAGATACAAAAGGTAATAAATCAACAAATAAATTAGATGCAGATGAGTGGCTTTAAGGGATGATAACTACAGTGCGACGATATCCTCCGAGATTTCATTTGGTGACGTCACATGACGTGTTTAAAATTTGTTCATTCTAAGGTTCATTGTGACAATATTTAGTCACTGTAAATGAACTGTAAGTTAACTTCTGTAGTTTTCAAGGCATTATTGTTTCAGTGAATGCGCCTTATTTTTCTGATTTGCTTTATTACGTAGCTGTGATTTATTACAGTTTTTCTAAGAGTTGTAAGTTGTGATATTTCAGGCGGTCTGACACTCCGCCATTTCTGGTGCATCGGCTATTCTTCAGATAAGCGACCAACCGACGTCCAAATTTCCTGAACTAGGAATTTTCCCATTTTTGGCGACGCTGGTCGTCTTCGTACATCGGCAGGACCGTACCGGGCACTTTGCTGGACTAGCCACGCCAAGTCCTCTTCCAACTGACTTGCGCTCCTGAGTCTGCACGACCTAACTATTCGTACAAAAAAAAAAAAAAAATGGCTCTGAGCACTATGGGACTTAACTTCTGAGGTCTTCAGTCCCCTAGCACTAGGACATCACACACCCATGCCCGAGGCAGGATTCGAACCTGCGTCCGTAGCGGTCGCGCGGTTCCAGACTGTAGCGCCTAGAACCGCGAGACTAGGGGACTAATGACCACAGCAGTTGAGTCCCATAGTGCTCAGAGCCATTTGAACCATTTGAACCCGTATGACGGCGGCGATATCCGTAGCCTAAAACGACGATAACGGCATTTAAATAGGAATCTTTAGCAGGCTTGTTTACAGAGTGCAAAATATTAAAAAACCGAGTATGGATGTTTAACGTTAGTAAAGACATAACTAAAGCCTATATCCTATCAATTCTGTTGTTTACTCATAGGTATAGGAGTTATACGAGGAAGTGCAAGAAGTTCGGAATCGGAATGAAGGACTGGCCCAGTCTGCATCCACAAAACACAGAAGGTCCATCAAGCAATGCGTGTGCAGCAACAGATTTAATGGTATTCTTCTTCTTGTCAGCTGCAGATGTGGACATTTCTACATCTTCTATTGTCTTGTATATTGTCTGTCTAGCACGACGTCTATATCTTCTGTAGCGGATGTACCATTAAATCTGTTGCTGCACACGCATTGCTTGATGGACCTTCTGTGTTTTGTGGATGCAGACTTAATTTCAGCATTGATTTAAATGACACCTTTTCGCATGGTAATGGCTGGTTAACTGTAGCCATTGTACGAGGTGGCACAGGAGTTCCAAATGTGTCTGGATTGGAAAGTTTTGTGGACAGAGATATCATAGCATACAAAACATACCACGTTACTGAAAAAACAAATAAAGACTTCGGCAAATCATCATATATGTCTCCCTCACCCTTTGTCCTGTATTTCAAATGAGTTACTAAAGAAGGATGAAAATATAAGTCGGCATACAAAAACGTAATGGAAGAGGTATTATGCACAATGAGCGAAAAAAAAATTATTGACAACCTTTATCACAAATATTGTATAATTTGCACTCGTATTTAGCAGGCAAAAATAGAAGGTATTATAATTATCTAGGCGCTTCAGTCTGGAACCGCGTGACCGCTACGGTCGCAGGTTCGAATCCTGCCTCGGGCATGGATGTGTGTGATGTCCTTAGGTTAGTTAGGTTTAAGTAGTTCTAAGTTCTAGGGGACTGAAGACCACAGATATTAAGTCCCATAATGCTTAGAGTCATTTGAACCATTTTTATAATTATATGTTCCATCTGTTGGCGCATGACAAACAACCTAAAATAATTTATTCGTAAATTGTTGTAAGAGGTAAACTCTTAACCGAATTGTAAGGATGCAAGTTTTGAGCATATGTTGTCTCTAGCAGTTGCCCTTCCAGATAAGAACACAAATACATTGTTGTTGTTGTGGTCTTCAGTCCTGAGACTGGTTTGATGCAGCTCCCCATGCTACTCTATCCTGTGCAAGCTTCTTCATCTCCCAGTACCTACTGCAACCTACATCCTTCTGAATCTGCTTAGTGTATTTATCTCTTGGTCTCCCTCTACGATTTTTATCCTCCACGTTGCCCTCCAATACTAAATTGGTGATCCCTCGATGTCTCAGAACATGTTCTACCAACCGATCCCTTCTTCTAGTCAAGTTGTGCCACAAGCTCCTCTTCTCTCCAATTCTATTCAATACCTCCTCATTAGTTATGTGATCAACCCATCTAATCTTCATCATTCTTCTGTAGCACCACATGTCGATAGCTTTTATTCTCTTCTTGTCTAAGCTATTTATCGTCCACGTTTCACTTCCATACATGGCTACACTCCATACAAATACTTTCAGAAACGACTTCCTGACACTTAAATCAGTACCCGATGTTAACAAATTTCTCTTCTTCAGAAACGCTTTCCTTGCCATTGCCAGTCTACATTTTATATCCTCTCTACTTCGACCATCATCAGTTATTTTGCTCCCCAAATAGCAAAACTCCTTTACTACCTTAAGTGTGTCATTTCCCAATCTAATTCCCTCAGCATCACCTGACTTAATTCAACTACATTCCATTATCCTCGTTTTACTTTTGTTGATGTTCATCTTATACCCTCCTTTCAAGACACTGTCCATTCCGTTCAACTGCTCTTCCATGTCCTTTGCTGTCTCTCACAGAATTACAATGTCATCGGCGAACCTCAAAGTTTTTATTTCTTCTCCATGGATTTTAATGCCTACTCCGAACTTTTCTTTTGTTTCCTCTATTGCTTGCTCAATATACAGATTGAATAACATCGGGGAGAGGCTACAACCCTGTCTCACTCCCTTCCCAACCACTGTTTCCCTTTCATGCCCCTCGACTCTTATAACTGCCATCTGCTTTCTGTACAAATTGTAAATAGCCTTTCGCTCTCTGTATTTTATTCCTGCCACCTTCAGAATTTGAAAGAGAGTATACCAATCAACATTGTCAAAAGCTTTCTCCAAGTCTAGAAATGCTAGAAACGTAGGTTTGCCTTTCCTTAATCTTTCTTATAAGACAAGTCGTAGGGTCAGTATTGCCTCACGTGTTCCATCATTTCTACGGAATCCAAACTGATCTTCCCCGAGGTCGTCTTCTACCAGTTTTTCCATACGTCTGTAAAGAATTCGCGTTAGTATTTTGCACACACTATAAATTGTCTGACAATTCTTACCGCTTCTCGCCACTTAAAATTTCTCTCTGAGGTGATAAATAATTCAAGGAGTGAAGCGACGTAATGAGAACGCAGTTCCCGCATATAACGTTAATACATTCACATTTCATTTCCATATAAATACTTGTACCTTGGCAGTCGATACGTCACGTAGACAGTTACAATAGAAGTGGGAATTTAAAATGGCTGTAACGAGTTTTATGATATTTTTCAGCAACCAGCGAGTCTCGTCAGAAAACGCCAATGAATCATATTTAGGGCCTGTGAGAGGCTACGTTATCTCCGGCAAAGATTCGAATTACATTTCGCAACTATATATTATAAATGGGAATCATCCTATGGCGTATAAAGTATGTATTACACAGAAGAGAGGCAGCAGAGATCACAAAGAGTGGTGTAAGTGACGTTACAAGTTGAAGTTTCTGAGTATGAAAAGATAAAGTAGAAGGTAGAAATAAATGGAAGCAATCAAATTAAACGAAGGACTAACGATATGCCAAAAACCTTTTAGATCGTTATCTATCCGGCGATGACCCTAAATAGCAGTGGAGTTTTACCTGAGGTAGTTAGCATGAATCCTCCCTCCAAATAAAACTGTCTACTATTGCTTTATGTTTTTACATGTTTTTTCGTTAAGTTCTTACACATTTATCCCACAGTATATCAAAGTAAAGAATATATTTTTAGTGCCATGAAATCTTTGTCATTGTACTTCATTAGCTATTGTCTATGTTAAAGTTGATACAAGTCATATGTTTTGAACTAGATAGATGCGTAATGATCTGATCACAACAAAATATCATACAGTTACAAGAAAAATTGTGTATACCGTGTAGGAAGAGGACTTAGAAGTTTCCTGTGTGCACTTTTCTCTGTGGGGATGCTGGGCGAATCCAGCTGCGTACATTATTATATCATGTTCCTAATTATCATGATATGTTACCACAAAAGCTGGTGCGTTTAAAAGTACAGCTGAGTAATTTATTAACAGAAACTTCACAATAACTTTTTATGTCTATCATTTCCGTTCAGTCTCACTTTTCACATTTTTCATTCCCCATAAGTATACTAGTAGTCACAGTGCACAACTAGATCATTGTGTTGATGGAAATTCGCAATTCTTTTGGCTTGGGTATTCACCTCGAATCGTTTTCATCACCTATTACAATCCTAAAGTAATATTGAAAGGTGGCTACACTGAGCCACAGCGCCAGAGATCGCGCTAGAGAGTATTGTTCCGCCGCCTCCACTGGCAGTGATTATTGAGATGTCGTAGTGGGCAGTGCTTGGGGAGAGCTCGTGGTAGTCAGTGCTGAGATGTCGTAGTGAGGAGTCTTTGTTGAGATGAGCTAGTAGGCAGTGCTTGCTGAGATGTGATACTGAAAAGTTCTTGTTGAGATGTGATAGTAGCGAGTCGGTGTGGAGAGATTGTAATGTCTAGAGTGCTTTTCATCAATATAAATTAAGGCAACAAACTACTTTTCTTTTCTTTCTCATTATTTCGATGTCCTGAATAATGCGTCATTACAGGTTCAGTCAACAAAGCATCTGGCTTGTGTTCTTGTATTAGAGTGTAATTCTGGTTTTCTTGAGTAATTATGGTATTTCTATTTTCTTTAATTAATTCAGTATAAATGATATTTAAAATTTCTTGTGTTGTTGAAGAAGAACCGTGCCAGATGCGTACGTTGAGTCATACTTCCACACACAGAACAGTTACACTTGTGCTTTGGTTTCGTAGGTTTTATAGTTGCTGGGGACTTAATTAATTAATTGTGTTAATGAAAATTTCCATTTCATTCTTTGTTGTTGTTCTATGCAGTCAGATTGCGTAATAATACTAGTCAGGGCCAACCGTTACGAGACTTCGTAATCGGACAAACTACTAAATCAAAAAATTAAAATTATTTGCATTATATATTAATTAAGCCCCCATGCACGTGGCGACCCTGCCAGGATCGTCCATTGGAAATCTTCTGATTGTAAAAATAGTAGACAGTAGTATTGTTGTCGTAATTTGTAGTTTAGTAATTGTAGTCTATTTTGCATGTGTAGATTTGGTAATTGTCATTCTTCTAATGGTATTTTTTTTTCAGAATTTAATTTTGTTGTCTTGTATACGCGTTTCACAATTTAGTGCAATTATTTCAATTGTTCGTTTATCGTGTTTGAGGGAAACATTTCGTGTGAATGGTATTGTTGGTGATAACGTGTTATATTCTCTGTAATTTTCATATAGTGACGAGTTTTGTAGCCCGCATCTCGTGGTCGTGCGGTAGCGTTCTCGCTTCCCACGCCCGGGTTCCCGGGTTCGATTCCCGGCGGGGTCAGGGATTTTCTCTGCCTCGTGATGGCTGGGTGTTGTGTGCTGTCCTTAGGTTAGTTAGATTTAAGTAGTTCTAAGTTCTAGGGGACTTATGACCACAGCAGTTGAGTCCCATAGTGCTCAGAGCCATTTGAACCATTTTGAACGAGTTTTGTACGTTTTGTAAATGATTACGCGATCGATGAAAAAGGCAAAAATGATGGATAGTCAGAATGACGAAATTGTTGACATGGCGAACTCGCCAACACAGGACAACAGTATGATGAATAATGAAGTGGAAAACAATTTAATAAGTCGGGAAAGTAGTCCGGAACCATTTCAAAATTTTTCTCAATCAGAAAATTCACAGAATACGAAATTAACGACAGAAGATATGCAGCAGTTGATGGGTGCAATATTAAATCTGGGATCACAGTTGGAATCTAAATTTAAAACAGAGATGGGAACTTTGGGATCTCAGATAGACTCATGGGGATCTGAATTAAGAGCAGCGATAAGAGGGTTAGGCTCACAAGTAGGAACAAGTAAAACCGAGATGGAAACAATGGAAACACAGTTAGGCTCACGAACAGGGACATGTTTCAAAAACACGAAAGATGAATCAAACAAAGAAATTAGAGAAGAAGCACAACCGATTTTGAATGCTCACAATAATAGTTTAATTTCAACAGAAATCAGACAAGAGGAACAGGACAGAGAACGGGAAGAAAAAGATCGCGTCATAGTACAAAAATTTTCAGAGTTAAATTTACAATGTGCACACGATAAGGAAGAAGTATTTGAAAGAATCGAGGAATCCGTACCAAATGACTTAACGCAACAGTGTGAACAGTCAACTACTAAATGTGACAATACCGAAACCCGAGTCGCGACACTTACGGAAGACGTAAACTTATTGGAAAGAGATGAGGAGATTTCAGATAAACTGACAAGTCTTAGTTTAAATGGGGATGATACAGCTCCATTACCATTTGCAGAAACCGAAACGTACCAGAACATAAATAAGCATGTGGAAAATCAAGGAAAATTTAATGAACGCGTCAAAAGGGAATTTGAGGCATTACTAAAGCAAGACAAACATATTGAAAGCGAAATCGTAGGAAAAGACAGCAAAAGAAATTTGGAATCACAGTTAGCGGAGGGGTTTGAAGAAAATAATTTGTTTCATTTACGGGATGCAACAAGGGAGCGCCAAGCGCGCGAACTTGACAATAATCAACATTGGGACTGGAACAGACGCGGTAGGTCTTTGTCGCCGCGAGGCGGAAGCTTTGACTGTAAACACTTCTTGACTGTTCGGAAATTTAAGATCTTTTGCAATTCTAGGAATGACATACGTCCATGTTCATGGTTGGATCGATTTACGTGCGCACTTCCGCCAGATTTGCCACTAAGTCACAAACTGAAATTTATGTGCAGCTATTAAAGTCCTCAGGGGATTCACTACACTAAGTGAATATGTGCCGTAGCGAGCACAGGGCCCCGAGCTGTAGTGGTGCTATTTCCCTTTTAGTTTTCTGCACCGCTGCCTACTCTTTCACTATTCTTTGTATCTATAAAAACAACCCTTCAACTATCCATCTATCTAGACAGTAGGTAAAGATTAACCGGATTTGACTGTTTTACCCAAAAGTGACTTTGGAAATTACCGTTTCGACTTACTATATTTTCTGCAGCATTCATTCGTAGTTTAAACGAAATTTTACCTGTTTATCTTCGTGACAATATTACTTCATATGTTGACGACATTCTTATTGCTAAACGTTCTTGGAGTGAGCACAACAAAATTTCGGATTCATTATTACGTATTTTTGCAAGAGTTGGCATTACAGTGAACTTGGAAAAATCTGAATTTGGTCGTTCTCAGGTGAAGTTTCTCGGTCACATTATTTCTACAGAAGGTATTCTTTCTGATCCAGAAAAATTAGACGCTATTCGTAATTATGCTGTTCCTACCACAAAACGTGATGTTCGCAGTTTCCTTGGTGTCTGTAATTTTCTTAGACGCTTTGTTAGATTGGACAATTTGGCCACACCTCGTTTATGTGAACTATCTGGAAAGAATTCTTATTGGTGTTGGGATGAGGAAGCTCAGTCAGAATTTGAACAACTTCGTGATGCTTTAGTTGCTGCTCCACTTCTTTCACATCCGGATTTGTCTAAAGATTTTTGTTTGGCGACGGACTCATCATACAAAGGCCTAGGTGCACATTTACTTCAAGAGATAGAAGAAAACGGCGTTGTTGTACAGAAGACTATTGCATTTGGAAGTCGTGTTCTCTCTAAATCCGAAAAGAATTATTCGATTACGGAACTTGAAGCTTTGGCTGTTGTTTGGGCTTTCGCAAAATTTCGCACATTTTTGTTCGGTAGACATACTAAGGTTTACACTGATCATCGAGCTTTGGAATTAAATTAACTCATGGCAGATTGTCGCGATGGGCGTTGTACCTACAGGAATTTGATTTTAGTATTGTTTACATACAGGGATCTTCAAATATTGTTGCTGATGCTTTATCACGTGCACCTATGGGTTTGAAACAAAGTGCTGAAGAGGACTGCAAAGAAAACCATTATTGTTTGATGTACATTCAAGGTGTTGCGTTTGAGAACTTTATCTCGTCTTCGCTCCAGGACATCGCTAAGGAGCAAAATAAGGATCCAATCTGGAAGGACATTAAGGAGAAGTGGAGGAGAAAGGAAAGCGTAGCGATTAGACAGCATTATTTAGTTCGCAATGACATTCTTTTCAAACGAAAATCGGTCGACAACTCTGTTTGGTTAGTTTGTATTCCTGATGAGTGGGTCAATAAATTGATTTGGTACACACATTTTAGTTATGCGCACTTTGGTCCCAGAAAATGCTTTCATAAATTACGAGAAAATTGCTACTTCAGTAATATGGAAAAACGCATTCGATCTGTTCTTGCCAAATGCAAATTATGTCAAAAGGCTAAGCCGCCAACTGTTTCTCACAGAGCACCGTTGTTTCCTATCATTCCAGCGAAATTAAAGGACATGGCTGCAGTCGATTTGTTCGGTCCAGTGGTTCGTTCTACTAATGGTTTTGCGTACATTTTCGTAGCAGTGGAATTGACATCAAAATATGTGTGTTTTACACCTTTACGCAAAGCAACAGCTCGGTCAGTATCTAATGCTTTCATCAAACATTTTCTTACAGAAGTGGGTCATGTTGACAAGGTTATATCAGATAATGGATCACAGTTTCGTTCTAAAATTTGGCTTTGTACTCTACGGCGTCGTAAGATTAAACCAATTTTTATTTCACTTTTTCACCCTCAATCTAATGCTTCAGAGAGATGGATGAAGGAAATCAATAAATTGTGCCGTCTTTATTGTCATCAGAATCACAGAACTTGGGATCAGTATCTTCATATTTTTCAAAACATTCTGAATGAACTTCCTAATGATTCAACTTCTTTACCGCCTCTATTGATATTAAAAAACAAAGTACCAACAAATCGCATTTCTGAAATCGTTCCTTTTCCGCCTTCACGGAAACTGCGGCATTCTGAAGTTGTCAACCTGGCTCTACAAAATATTGCATCTGCGGCTGCAAGAAGAGAGAAATCAGCTAAACGTCCTGGTCGTTTGAAAATTTTGTCAGTTGGTCAGAAGGTATTAATTAAATCTCATCGTTTGTCTCATAAAGGAAAAGGCTTATGTCGCAAATTTTTTCTGCTTTATAACGGTCCATGTAGAATTCGCAAAATTATTCATGATAACACTGTTGAAGTAGAAACTCTTAAATCTCGGCGCTCTAAGGGAATACATCATATATCGAACGTAAAAATTTTTGTGGAATGACATACTTTTGAGAAACCAACAGTTATACGTAAACATCCGGAGAATGCAAGGATACCGCGCCGTGTTCCGGCGGCGGCAGATACTCAAAGCAACAGTGAAGTCTGCGCGCCGCACAAGGCAGTCGTTGACCACAAACAATCACTTTCTACGTCACGCGCCTACAGCTGATCGAGCGCTCAGTGCGAATGCACTGACAGCCGTAAACAAATACACAGTCTAATTTCTCCGATTAAATTCAGTATAAAGCGATAGTGACTTTATAAATTATGTTATTAACGTTCAGTATTTTTCAGGATACGGTTGTGTAAAATATTTAAGACCTTCAGGTAAATTCTGTGCGTGTCCGACGTTAAGACGACTTGCTATGGAGAAAATTTCAGGAAGAATATAATTTCGAAAAAAAAAGAAGTAAAAAACCAAAAAGGTAACGATTAATTGAGTTTATTTTTCAGGTAACATATTTCCACTTAGGTACGTACTTTAGACGTAATTTGCTGCTTGCGATTACGTGATTCATACTTTGTGCTAAATTTCATGTTCTATGAATTTACTTGTGAAGCGACGTGCTTACGCACATTAACTGATTTTGATGATGATTGATTAATGAACAGGCTTGTTATTTGTATATATTATGCATCGCTTGGTTGCACTGCTTTTTCACTGATGTCATATTTTTCTATTATGTGCCTGCTGTGCTTATTTATTTAAATTATAATTGTCACCTGATTAATTGTGCTGACTGTAGTTAGGTATGTAGGTTACACTTTGTGATTTATCTGCTTGCGCCTTCATGTTTACTTATTAAGATTACATATGAACATTTATTTGCTTATGCTGAATGATGCTAATGACTTGTTTATTACGTAAGATATATGTTTGCTGCTGTGCGTATGGATTGCATATTTACACACTTCTGTTTTGTTGTCATAACTATAAGTTGGTATATAGAAATGCTGATATACTGTGTACAAACATAGAGTTTAGGTCACACTATGGTATTAATTATAGATTGTTCGCTTGGCAGAGCCTCGTTGTAGGGATTGTGCTGCATCCACTTGTTGACATTCTGTTCTCTACTGGTATATTTACTCGCTATTGCATGTTTTGCTTACGCTCAGTGCTTTATATTTTTAAGATAAGAAAATGAACTGCTATAATTCGACGAACGACATTAGTACGAGAAACTTCATAGAAGTCACATGAGCTGGAGGTTTTATGGAAGCTGTATAAATTTATGCTAATAGGAAGGAAGCTAACGACATGACATACCAACACTAGGTTTAGACCATTGACAGTTATTACACTGCATTCTTCGTGAGCAATTGAAATAGGAAGTGACACTTGACACGAGAAATACTCCACATGTTTGCTTCTGTTTGCCATAATTTTTGAAGTGGTGTACACACTGAAATATCACGATCATTAACACTTCGTAATCGTACTTAATTACTGAGAGTTATTCGAACTAAGTCTGTTATAGGTCATGTATACATTTCTTTTATTTAATGATGGACAAGGAACCAAAACGTATCTTATAATTTATAATGAGTAGAAAATTTGTGTCAGATAGATTACACAGAGGTTGTGTGTGGACACTGTGTCTTCGGATTGTATGGGATGCTGAATTGAAGTTGCACTAGGATTTTGTCTGTACTTGTTCGAGGAGACTGACTAGAGGAAAGAGTTGTTATGGAAGTGAAATGATATTGGTGCTGAGGTTTATATGTATCGACGTATTATTGAGGTATTGAGATTATGCGAAGTTGATGATTATTGGAGTTTCGTGGACAAGAGGTAAGGTAAATGAGGTATTATTGAAGTATTGAGATTATGTAATGCTGATGATTATTGGAGTTTTGGTGGATAAGAGGTGAAGTAAGTGAGGAGCATATTTTTTTTGTTGGTCTATATGGAACAAGGAGGATGAAGATGGCAGACTAGAACACTCAAGTACAAAGAAGATTGTCTACACACACACTTTGTTAAATCAATAAGCAGTATATACTTTTTTTTTTTGGAGAGAGGAAGCATTTGCATATCTTGGCTCACTGACAGTTGTTCAGCAACCGTACATTTTGATCTGGCTTGGCAAACATTGGTCTTGACATGATGACTATGACGTTGACTAACTATTATTGACTGTTATACATTGCTGCCACTACTACTTGATACACATGATGAACATAAAATTTTGACAGAATTGCATTTACACAGTTAACACTATTCAACTACACAGTAGCACTAAATGTGGATGAAAGATGAGTGAGTGTGTTTTGTGTGTTTTCCTTTTATAATCCCAGAGAAGTGATCCCAACCTATCTCCTAAATATTATTTTACTTGTTGTTGTGGCTTGCACTGACACCCATAAATATTATAGGTTTACTGGTATTTGTGTATTGTAATAGTTAATAGGACAATTATCTGATATCATTTGTGTGTTTGTTATGATTTGTATGTTTAGTGTAAAAGCATTGTATGTGTATTCTAACTATTGTTCATGCCTGAACTGTCTGATTAGTGATGGTGCTGCACTTTTCAACATGATGTGTGACATTTAGTCATGTTTAATTTCTGCTGATGAACAGTGTGATTAGTGAAAGTGAATATTATGGACTGCGGTCTGCACCTGTTCAACATTGCTGGTGCCACTAATGGAACTGCTTATACTGAAATGGTGTTACTTGTTGGTGTCTGCACCTATTCAACATTACTGGGTGCCACTGATGGACTACTGCTACTGAAAAGATGTCACCTGTTGATATCTGCACCTGTTCAACATTGCTGGTGCCACTGATGGAACTGCTTATACTGAAACGGTGTTACTTGTTGATGTCTGCACCTGCTCAACATTGCTGGGTGCCACTGATGGACTGCTTCTACCGAAATGATGTCACTTGTTGGTGTCGGCACCTGCTCAACATTGCTGGGTGCCACTGGTGGACTGCTTCTACTGAAAAGATGTCACCTGTTGCTGTGTGCACCTGCTCAATATTGCTGGTGCAACTAATGGAACTGCTTATACTGAAATGGTGTTACTTGTTAGTGTCTGCACCTATTCAACATTACTGGGTGCCACTGATGGACTGTTTCTACTGAAAAAATGTCACTTGTTGGTTTTTGCACCTGTTGACCATTGCTGGGTGCTACTGCTGGAACTGTCAACTGCTTATTCTTGAGCTATGGAAAGCGTTTATGTGAATATTTGTATAAACTGATTTTTTTGTGTATTACTGTTTGTGAAAAGTTATGAGACTCTTACCTGCACATATTCGTCATTGCTGACGCTATTGATTGAACTGTTTAACCACATAATACTTGTGTAAACTGTTATGTAAAGTCACATGTATGAAGGAATTTGTATTGCTTACTGTATTTTATATATTAGGTTATTGAAAGGTCAGTGCAAAGCCAAAATTTTATCTAGTTATATGATATTTACGCATTAATATTATCTTTTATTTTTGTCTGTATTTTTTTTTGACGAATTTGGTGGTATTTTCACCACCAATGCTGGCAAAAATACCATCAAATTCTAGCCCGTGGAGGAAGGGCATATGAAAGGTGGCTACACTGAGCCACAGCGCCAGAGATCGCGCTAGAGAGTATTGTTCCACCGCCTCCACTGGCAGTGATTATTGAGATGTCGTAGTGGGCAGTGCTTGGGGAGAGCTCGTGGTAGTCAGTGCTGAGATGTCGTAGTGAGGAGTCTTTGTTGAGATGAGCTAGTAGGCAGTGCTTGCTGAGATGTGATACTGAAAAGTTCTTGTTGAGATGTGATAGTAGCGAGTCGGTGTGGAGAGATTGTAATGTCTAGAGTGCTTTTCATCAATATAAATTAAGGTAACAAACTACTTTTCTTTTCTTTCTCATTATTTCAATGTCCTGAATAATGCGTCATTACAGGTTCAGTCAACAAAGCATCTGGCTTGTGTTCTTGTATTAGAGTGTAATTCTGGTTTTCTTGAGTAATTATGGTATTTCTATTTTCTTTAATTAATTCAGTATAAATGATATTTAAAATTTCTTGTGTTGTTGAAGAAGAACCGTGCCAGATGCGTACGTTGAGTCATACTTCCACACACAGAACAGTTACACTTGTGCTTTGGTTTCGTAGGTTTTATAGTTGCTGGGGACTTAATTAATTAATTGTGTTAATGAAAATTTCCATTTCATTCTTTGTTGTTGTTCTATGCAGTCAGATTGCGTAATAATACTAGTCAGGGCCAACCGTTACGAGACTTCGTAATCGGACAAACTACTAAATCAAAAAATTAAAATTATTTGCATTATATATTAATTAAGCCCCCATGCAATATGCATCATACTAATGAACCTCTCACGTTTTTTTTTTTTTTTTAATAATTCTGCTGTCACTTGGAGACTGAGACAAAGTCGTGGCGTTTTAGTTGCCAACCTCTGAAGATAAAGATGGTGCACAATGACTACTTCTCTGTGTTCATTGCCGGCCGTTGTGGCCGGGCGGTTCTAGGCACTTCAGTCCGGAACCGCGCTGCTGCTACGGTCGCAGGTTGGAATCCTGCCTCGGGCGTGGATGTGTGTGATGTCCTTATTTTAGTTAGGTTTAAGTAGTTCTAAGTCTAGGGGACTGATGACCTCAGATGTTAAGTCCCATAGTGCTTAGCGCCATCTGAACCATTTTTTGTGTTCATTCTTGGTTTCTTACATACCTTGCTGCTTAAAACGATTAATGTGCTCACGACGTTGGAACTGTACAATACTTATTTCTTCAGTATTAATGAAGAATGACTGATATCTAATAAAATTATTTCTTCTATTGTTATTTAAAAAGTCATATCTAAAAAATAATCGGCCGAGCAGTAATTATATATTGTTTAAGTAACATAACAGAATTTCTCTCTTAATGACAGTTAATACTGACGCTCTTACAGTTCTGTTCACGGACTTTTTATTGTTGCTGCCGGTGCTTCGCCCCATTCTGCTGTTAGCTGCAATGTCTAGGATACGACTCGACTTAGCAGAGAGCAGCATCTAATACCATAGAAACCTCTTTACTTTGCATATAAATGGTTTACCTCTAAAGCATACTCCTTAATCATGACACAAAAAAGAGAAATCGGTGTATTTTGCGAGATCTTTATAGTATAAATTAAATAAACGCTTTAGGAATTGTTTTCGACCTCAAACAAAAATTTGATAAGCGTAAGTACTTCAGGGATGTAAATAAAAATATTTAAAAAAATTTATGGCGCCTGTACAAACAGCGATGTCTTTAGCAGTGATTTTGTTAGAATATTTCGGATGTTATGGTCTTACCAACAGTTTCTTCTCACATCAGTTCACTTACGTAACGCTCAGGCACTACTCGACTACACATGAGTTCACTATCCTCCCCGTGTCATAGCTCTGAAAAAAATATCTTGGCGTGATTGTTGATAGTAAGCAAGTAAGATTCAGCCTTGAACGTTTAGCAAATCCAGTTCCGGTACATAAGAAGTTGCAGAACAGACGACCGGAGTGTTACTGTAAGGCATCAGAGTCGCCCTCACGAGCTGCCCGGAGACCGCGGCATCTGTCCCTGTGAGGCGCCGTGTTGCAGAGGTGCGGTGCGTGTCCTGTGAGCGAGGCGTCACTGTCGCTGGTAGCCAATGCCTTTGCGCGCCTCTGATCACATCGCCGTCTTCCATTAGCGAGTCGGCGTCGGATGTAGCAATTACGTCTAATGTTCCTAGAATGCACGTTGTTTTCTGATGGGACAGTTGTTCATGACTGATGCGGACTTGGCCGATGATACGAAATGTGAAACGCCCAATTTTTTAAATGAATTTTCATCTCATTCCTAAGACTTTGTCCATTCTTGTTTCGGTTTCTTCTACGAGCTAATTGTATTTGGCGAAGCATGAAATGCTTTTTCTAGACATTTACAAATGGTTCTTTACCATATTTTATATTTATTTGCTTCTTAATTAAATTCGAAGTGTCCCATACTCTTACATGAGACATTACCGGACAAATCTAGACGACAAGTCCGACAAATATATGACCGGAAACACATACTTGTTGAATTTTCATTTTACTTGCTTAGTCAGTAGTCAGTCGTTTTGGCTGTTCATTGTTCATTACTTTTTGATTGTATTTGCCTCGGTATTTACTTAGTCCTCTGTGATGCTGTTGTTAGAAATTCGTATATATCGTTTAGAGATTGTGCTGGCGCAAAACAAGATTCGTAATTCCGTGAAGTGAAACTGACTTCTATCGTTTCACACGGGCATAACAGACGTGATATTCTGCTATGGTTTAACCGACGGTATAAATCGACACCGAAGGACAAACTCAGCTCTGGGACTGGATGAGCAGTTTATTAAGATGTCGTCTTAAGTTGCCCCGGAAGGCAACGGCGATGAATGTACAGAGGACGCTACGGTCGCAGGTTCAAATCCTGCCTCGGGCATGGATGTGTGTGATGTCCTGACGTTAGTTAGGTTTAAGTAGTTCTATGTTCTAGGGGGTCTGATGACCTCAGAAGTTAAGTCCCATAGTGCTCAGAGCCATTTGTACAGAGGAGACTAACGAAAAATAATACAAAAGCGAATGATTTCGATTAATATTGTCACAGCGTAAGAATACATTTCTAGGTCGTAAAACTGCTACGCGTTAATGCTCCATAGTTCCTACTGATACAAGCGCTCTCATTTTTTTGTCGACGAACCTCGTTTAGTAGATAACTTCTTAAGATCGACAAGTCACAGTAGAAATTGATATACAGGCACGTTAAACTACTCATGATACACGAATCCGACAATGTTTTTACAGTACTAGTATCCGCCTTGTATGTATACAGTCAGTTTCACCGTACGTGACCTACAGTCAATACATTATTTTTCATGTGTTCGTTGCATCTCAAAACAACGAGGCCGCCATGTCCCGAAAGTTTTTATATCTTAGTGCCACAGGGGGTCTCATCGAAGGAGGCAGCGAGTTGACAGATGCACGCGAAAAACCGTTGGCAGTGCAGCTAGGCGAAGTCATCATCACGAACGGCGATGACATCAGTGGCGCGGGTAACTCTGATCCCTGCTATTTGCCACCAACACTTGTTGCGATCACCTTACAGTCGTCTGCTTGTCTCCAGTTTAACCACTAGATAGCGGGTGACTCCATACTCATTTATTTATTTACTTATTTACGCGCCAAGTTCCGTAGGACCAAACTGAGGAGCAAATCTCCAAGGTCATAGAACGTGTCAGTTCATGAAATTACGAAGTAATAACAGATAAAGTAAAATTTTTATGAACCCAAAAAAAGTCAAGCCATAATTTTAAGTAAGCGCCATCAACAACATAACATAAGAATCAGCTTAATTTTTCAAAAAACTCCTCAACAGAATAGATGGAGTTGAGAGGCACCCACTGGCCTTTCTCATACTGTGGCATCAAGCAGTCAGGCCTGCAAGATGAGTGGTTTGCCAAGCGAGTGGATTCTTCCTTAATTTATCGAGCAACATGAATTCTCGTATCTTACTATTTAGTTACAAATTATCCTCCTGCATGAATAATACGCAACGGAAACACGCATCTGACTATCAGTGATTTATAGAACTCTGACTGCACACTACGCACTGGCAATACCACATTTACTTTTTGTCTTTGATTTAACGGCTTTTATATAAATTCGGGACATTGTGACAACATACAATTTAATGAAAAAGGCCACCAATGTCTTTCTATTCACTATCTGATTTATTCCTAAACACACAAATTCTACAACCTACAACAAAATCACATGAGAAATTCCGCCCAGTGGGCATGGCTTTACGTTAGTGAATCTCTATACTATGGTCTCGTAATCTATTTACCGCAACAGTGCACTCCCTGGATCGGATGGTGGATCTTTTATTATTCCTCACACTTCGCCTCTCACAATCATCCTCACGAAACTTTCCTCCAGATCGAGCGATACAGAAGGAACAAGCACAACCCACAAATCGTTCGAAACTACCTTGCTACCCCCATGCAAAACACACATACCCAAATTACATGACATATACAACACAACAATATTAAATGCAACACAAAGAACTTTTACAACATCATCACTTTCCGCTTTCCCACTTCAATCAATATCTATCCCAGTTTCACACGACACTGCCCCACTTTGTAATTCTACTTTCCTACTGTGAACTCTGGAGATAAACGCACGTCTTCCTGTGCAATGAAAGCCAAGTGGCGTTGCTGGAAAAACGGCCGACTCACCTTGATTCTCTCTCAGAGTTCAAATTTAGCGTCACACGGAATGATATTTCTTAAATACTTCAACTTATGATACACACGCTATTTCTTAAATATTTCAGCTTATTGTACACACGCTATTAATTCTTAAATATTTCAGCTTATTGTACACACGCTAGTATCTCAACTTATAACTACACGTGGGCTCATTGTGACCGTTGGTTTACTACAATCCCCTTAAAATTACCTGCCTCACTTTGTAATTTTCCCCACAAAAGTTTCTGGGAAAGAGAAATGATTAGTTCAACTACTCTTAAATATTCCACATCCATACCATGCCTCCACACTTTCATTACGGAGCACAACAAAAAAACAGGTCTTTACAGCAGAAGGTTCAGCGCCAGAGTGCTGAAACATGGCCGTATTCCGGTTCTCTCGCACCTCTGTCGAAGTGGGAGAAGCACCTTGCTACCTTATTGGTCAGCCACCTTTTAGACGCTCAAAGCTCTGGTAACTTCCATCTCTTTGGTCTCACCAAAGGTAGCCAAAGGATCGACTCAAAGATGATCATATATTCCGATTCACTATCTGTGGTTAGCAGACGACCATACATTCATTCATTTCACAGATCTCACCAAACTGGCTGTAGGGATTTATTTTGAGGGAGTGCACATGTGATCAATTAAATAAATAAATTGTCATTCTTTCCCACACTGGTATCCGGCTTCGCTGTATTAATTGAAATTGAGTTACTTCTACACAAAAAATGTGTTGGTCTGACAAGAATTTCGTACCTATTTTCAATGTTGGGCGGTACTGTACCCTTTCACCACCGGCTACCCATGCAGAAAAAAAATGGCACGGTACTATCCTTGCAATGCGAGGGTAGTTCCGAACATTTTTTTTTTTTAAGAAAACTGTATTAAAACAAACGTAGCAATTCATCAAAATAACCAGGAGGAGACCTTAGCCCCTGGTGACCTCAAATAGACGACCAAATTATTGACAGTTGTTGCATTATTGTACTCTCCACAATCTGGAGTAACGTACACATACAAACATATAACAATCCACATGACAAATAAAACATCACATCATAGAAATGAAAAAATAATATTGAGATAAAAATTTGCTTTAGTTACTGGGATCTTCGTTATTTTTATGAGTAATCCAAATTTCAATAATTCTAAAACAAATAAAAAAAAATACTAATTGTACTCATGAAATTTTAAATAGCTCACCATCCAAACACAGAGCAAGTAATCTGACATTCATAAATTGCGCTGTAAAAACCCTTACACAGCAAAGTCTAAATACAAAACAAAATCAACAAAAGAAAAAAAATTCGTACACTAGTTACACGTAGAATGTCAGGCTCCATACCATTACTCTAAAATATACCTCAAACCTACAGAGAAATCAAAACTGAGAAGAAAAACAATGAAATATACCACAAGTTACATACTGGTTACGTAATATAGTTCGTCTAAGACATCATGTCATACCTCATTAACTATCATCACCTAAACAATTGCCACAGCTACTCGACAGTGAGTTTAACCTTATCCTATATCCATCAGTACAAATACCTGCTGCTGAGCTAGTCAGTCCATCAACTTTGATCAATACTCGCAATAAATAGTTAGCAATAAGTGCTTGAATCTACCAGTAGCTCTGTTATCTTACTCTACTGTTCATTTCTCTGTTGTCACACATATAGACGACAAGAACTTGCATTTCGACTAGCCTTCGTTACACTTTAATGTGAAATATCACCACTGTGATAATAAAAATAAGTGGCTTCAGTCAAAACACCAACAAGATTATTACTATGCACGACATCAAAATACATCAGTTAATTCCGATATTTGTTGTGCAATGCAAACTCTTGTCCCCTGTGACAATCTTACTGATCAATGCTACATGAACCGCTACGTTAGTATTACGCCACTGGCTTATAATTAAAGCATCATTGTACCAAATATTCTAATAAACATGCTACGTGAACTTGATAACCCAGAACAGACAAAAAACAAACACTAACTATTCTAAACACAAATATTAATAAAATACAATTACGCTTGCTGTCCCTTCAGGAATGAAACATATAAAAAAAACATTTACACAATTACAAATACATTGTTCCCTATCTTGCGAGTCACACGGAAACCTTTCATTCTGTGATTTTCTTGGGGTCAAAAAGTTGCTGATAGTTTTCCTAGAACCACTGTCTCGGTGTCAAAGCTCTCCCATGGTTACCCGGACGAAAGTCTTTGAGTCACTCAATTCGGCATTTTGAACACGCACTGAACAGTAAACTGTATCTCTCATTAAACACAAATGTCATAGTCACTCTCAGAGTACCACCCACACGAATCTGTTCGTCCAAAAAATGGCCCTACAACTACTATTACCCACGGTTCTGTCCTTTCAGTTCATGGTGTAATTAAAAGTCGCAAGTTTCAACAAACAGCACTTATTCCCGCGCCAATTCAAGAAATGTCTCCTACTACAGACGCAAATGTCAATGTCCCACTCTAGTTTCTTGCCTTCATACAATAATTGTTCACCAAACGACAACTGTCCACTCACAACGTGGAAACACCAGTCCTTCACTTTCCACATTATGGAAAGTCGCAGTCATTTTGTTTCACTGCTCCACAGTCCAGTACAAGTTAATAGCTGCTGGTAAAAAATGCTCGCCGGGCTCTGCCGCGCCTCGTCCATTCTGCAGTAGCGCCGCTGCGCGCGCCGTTGAGCAGAAGAAACCACCCGCTGTTGCCTCCGCGGGATACCTTCCTCAGTCGTAAGGGTGGCGGAACTCATGAATGGCCAGTGATACGTGCGTGTCGCCCCAGGCCGTTGACCTGCTGTAGCGGGCGCGTGGAGTGTACCTCGTCCGACAGTGGAGTGGGGAGTGCCGCGGCTGTGTCGCCTGTCGCCATGGCGACGTCAGCTCGGCCCGTTAGCGGTATGGGCGTTACGACACCCAATTAGCCAGATCTTCCGTGCATCTCGCAACATTACAGACAAAAGGAAATTCTTACATTAAAATTATACACCCTAGTTTTCTACACATACAACATCAACATTTATCTCTTTTCTATAGACAGCCCACACTCGTGCTATTCATTGTACCTGTCGTCCCTCATACAAAACATGAAAGTGTAAAAAAAAAACAAAAGGAATAATAAACAATCTATACTGCTCATAATTACAATATCAAATAGTAGGCTACTCTATCATCCTATCACAGTGAAAGTGTTCGAAACTGTTTATTCTAAAACTACAATATACAATGAACTTTTGTGCTCGTGACAGACTGAAATTAATACCCCTTGAAAGTGCTCTAACAAAAAATAAGAATAATCCACAAGGCTCACCATTACCTACCACATGTTATTAAATAGTAAACTACTTTAACATCCTAACACAACAAACATTTTAGAAACTGATGACTCTAAATCTACAACATACAATGCACCTTTGTGCTTGTGACTGACTGAAATTAGTATCTTTCTATATATTTTACCTTTTTTTTATTATATATAACAACATTTCTAGGACATGTATGAACCATCCACATGATGTCAGATCCTGACCTGCCATCGAGGTTCATCCCAATCAAACAATACATAATAATGTTTTAGTTACAGATCGGTAGCATCCCCTTTACAGGAGTGTGCGCATTGATCACACTACTCTACGACTCTCACTCACCAGACATCACATTTTCCCTCTCATTCAATCCATTAATACACTAACAGAATAGGTCTAGAAGTCAGCTAACCTTAACACCACCACACTCACTACAACATACCATACCTTTGCTCCCTTATACTCAACCACATAACACATGAAGCTGCTTCGGAGATAGCTTTCCAGTCTCCGAATTCGTCCTTTCACTCTGGCACCTCTCTCCATCGGCTTACCTCTGCATTCACTTTATGCTAAATATCCACTTAGAATCGCGACATTTCATCTAAGAACAAAAATACACAAATTAATCAACTTGCAAAAATAACTGTACACATTCTTGGTACCGTTTTGATTATTTATACTGGTACGAGGCTTCAACAACAACAAAAAATATTATTTTTCTCAAATCGCAATTGTTATGCTAAGAATTAGATCTACACCTATATTACATCTTACGTCAGTATTCCACAACGTTCACCATCTGGGTCTCATACTCCCTTTACGTCCTTTCACATTGTGCAGTTGTCCTCATCTCTTCATTCGTATTTCGGCTCTCCGTCCGTCCATTACTCCATCATTTCCTGGTCTTCCTTCATCATTGGCATCAATCTCTATTGTAGCATACACAGGCCTCTCTGTAACATACATCTAAGACATCTCCACATTATTCAATTCTACTCTCCTTTATTTACCACTGTTTCATCACGTCGAATCTCTCTTTATTAATCACACTGCTTCACATCGCTTTTCTCCTCATATACCACCTTTATCCACTACTATTTATCACATCGCTTCTCTATCTACCATCTTTATTCACTCATTAATCATCACGTCGTTTCTGCTTGATCCTCATTCATATGACAAAAAATACGTACATACACCACTCTGTCGACTCCTGTTCATGACTCATTTGACCAGTCTATTCCGTCATACTTCCTGACATCCCGCCTGAAAATTCTTACGTTCGATTTGACCCTGCACAACGTTACACACCACAAATAAATACACTGACTATTTACCATAAATTGACTACTTTAGATCTATCCTTAACTTTTCCATAATTTGATGTTAGAAATGTGATGAAGCCCACGAGATTGTTTTCCCTTGATCGTCTCAATCAGTACAGCATTTTCATGGACAATCCGCCTCACTCTGAATGGTCCACTATACACAATAAAGAATTCGCTAGTTAGGAATATGTGCTTACACGAAAATTAAATGTGTGCAGAGAATATACAAGCTGGGAGAATTGGGCAGCCCAAGTGTTAGTAACTTTGGTGCTAGTGGCCTCTTTCACTAACACCAGATTCCGAACAACCATACACAGCACTTCATTATAGCTGTCACCACGACAATGACATACTATAGATCAGATGGCATCTAATTTAAAAACTTCGATCACAATGTTTACTTCTTACATTACGTGTTTAGCACCTACAATAGTCGAATCACACTAATTCAACTGGACTCATTGGCATTATTACATAACAATTCTTTTACTTTACTGTTCGAAATAAAATTTGCAAATTTTACTGAGATACCAGCCTAATAGATTCCATTACTGGCGTTTTATTCTCTGATCAGAAGTATGGTATTTGCATTCCTACATATTAGTTGAGTTTGTCTGCTACATAGACAATTTTCAGTGCCAGCTGCATGTGTTTTAAGAGCAAGATATTAAGGGCTGATATGTTGGATTAGTTTCTCCTATTCTTGAATCCATTATGACAAGAATGAAATGCCTGGATTCCACGCTCTCCTGTCATTATGATAGTTTCTGCCATTCCTATCCTCGACACTAACTGACCTATGAGTCGTGTCTCCGTTCACGATATTGCTCTCATTACCCAAGTGTTGATATGACGCGGAATCGCCTAAGCCTCTGCCTGCCATCACTATACCTCTGCGCAATTTCACTGGCAACTTCGTTATATGGATCCTAATGAACTCCGCTGGTTCGTATGTCACATCCAAGTACCTGTTTCGTCTGAACATTTCCTGACAGCACGACACTGAATCCCTTATGCCACCTTCGTTACGATTTTGCATCATCAATATGCTTAGCGTAACCTGGTCCTGCTTACTTTTCGGCCTGAATTCATTTAAATAGCTACTACAGTCTTTAAGGTCTTCCTGCATTTTCGCTCTAGCCTCGTCCCTCAAATAGTTATACACAAACTTCGTTTTGCGGAGCAGTCCCCTCGATGAAGGTAATGAATCTTGAAACTGAGACAGCCTTGGACTATACCCAGTTGGGTCTGCCACCTGTTTTATCTGACACAACCGTTCTCCTGACTCTCTGAATTCGTCTTCCTCTTTCTGCCTATTTTCGCCTTTTGAGTTTATCTCACTCTCCTCCTGCAATCTCCCTGGTGGTGTTTCACCTTCGCTTCTGCACGCTAATTGCAACTGTGCTAGTTCTTCCCTATGTTTCCTATTTGTTTCTAATTGTGCCTCTTTAAACTGTAATGGTGGTCGTATCTCCTCCTGATCGGCACAAACCTCTCGCTGCGTACTGTTAGAACCTGTCTCGCCTCTTGTACTGATCTTTTCTGCATCTGCACTAATCGTATTCCTTCTGACCACTACCTCTTTGATTCGCTCACCTGGCAACACGTCCCTATGTTCTGTAATATCGATCTCTATTGCACTTATTCGTACCTCCAAATTATTGACTTTTCCTTTCACAGCATCACATTCTTGCTGCACCGCATCCAGATTCTTCTCCCCCTCATCTAACCGATTATTAACTGCGGACAGACGCTCATCGATAACTGTGTGTAGCTTCCTCATTGCCTCTTTATTTCCCCTATCCATTGTTTCCAATCTCTCCTTAGTCTCCCTATCTCTCTCCTTATTATCTCTATTGATTGCTTCTAATCTTTCGTTATTTGCTTCCAATCCTTTCTTAGTCTCCCTATTCATCGCTTCTAACCTTTCGTTATTTGCTTCCAATCCTTTCTTAGTCTCCCTATTCATCGCTTCTAGCCTTTCCTTATTCTCCCTATCTCTCTCCTCATTCTTCCTATCTCTCTCCTTATTATCTCTCACCAAACTCTGTAACAACTGTAGCATCATATCGTCATTTGCAACTTTCGACGCGCTCACCTCGTTCGCCTGTGAAACCGTAGCCTCGCTAAGAGTAGCTGCACTTTCACTGCATACCTGTCCTAATCTCGGCTCGCCCGCGTCGTCGGGAAAGGCCCGCGTTTTTGGACAAAGCCCACCGCATAAAGGATCACCCAGGAGCGGTCCAGTGAACAATTCAACCCCTTCCGAGTGTTTGTCTTTCTCGCTCGTTAACACATGGTCAACAGCTACTTCCTGCTGCACTGCTACGTTCACGCCAGAATCGCTATTCTCCATGGTGACTACACTTTTAGACTGCGACCTAGTTACTACGGACATTACGCAAAAAAAATTATACCACGATATTCCAGCCTTGTACGATATAGCAATAAAAAAATATAAAAGATCCTCACCAATCCAGAAAGAAATTGCAAACCAAAAAAAATTTTACTTCTTAGCGCTATCACAATATATTCCATCAAAAAATAAAAAAAACTTAACAGCAATAATCCTGGCAGGGTCGAAGTAAGAGAGGCACCCACTGGTCTTTCTCATACTGTGGCATCAAGCAGTCAGGCCTGCAAGATGAGTGGTTTGCCAAGCGAGTGGATTCTTCCTTAATTTATCGAGCAACATGAATTCTCGTATCTTACTATTTAGTTACAAATTATCCTCCTGCATGAATAATACGCAACGGAAACACGCATCTGACTATCAGTGATTTATAGAACTCTGACTGCACACTACGCACTGGCAATACCACATTTACTTTTTGTCTTTGATTTAACGGCTTTTATATAAATTCGGGACATTATGACAACATACAATTTAATGAAAAAGGCCACCAATGTCTTTCTATTCACTATCTGATTTATTCCTAAACACACAAATTCTACAACCTACAACAAAATCACATGAGAAATTCCGCCCAGTGGGCATGGCTTTACGTTAGTGAATCTCTATACTATGGTCTCGTAATCTATTTACCGCAACAGTGCACTCCCTGGATCGGATGGTGGATCTTTTATTATTCCTCACACTTCGCCTCTCACAATCATCCTCACGAAACTTTCCTCCAGATCGAGCGATACAGAAGGAACAAGCACAACCCACAAATCGTTCGAAACTACCTTGCTACCCCCATGCAAAACACACATACCCAAATTACATGACATATACAACACAACAATATTAAATGCAACACAAAGAACTGTTACAACATCATCACTTTCCGCTTTCCCACTTCAATCAATATCTATCCCAGTTTCACACGACACTGCCCCACTTTGTAATTCTACTTTCCTACTGTGAACTCTGGAGATAAACGCACGTCTTCCTGTGCAATGCAAGCCAAGTGGCGTTGCTGGAAAAACGGCCGACTCACCTTGATTCTCTCTCAGAGTTCAAATTTAGCGTCACACGGAATGATATTTCTTAAATACTTCAACTTATGATACACACGCTATTTCTTAAATATTTCAGCTTATTGTACACACGCTATTAATTCTTAAATATTTCAGCTTATTGTACACACGCTAGTATCTCAACTTATAACTACACGTGGGCTCATTGTGACCGTTGGTTTACTACAATCCCCTTAAAATTACCTGCCTCACTTTGTAATTTTCCCCACAAAAGTTCCTGGGAAAGAGAAATGATTAGTTCTAACTACTCTTAAATATTCCACATCCATACCATGCCTCCACACTTTCATTACGGAGCACAACAAAAAAACAGGTCTTTACAGCAGAAGGTTCAGCGCCAGAGTGCTGAAACATGGCCGTATTCCGGTTCTCTCGCACCTCTGTCGAAGTGGGAGAAGCACCTTGCTACCTTATTGGTCAGCCACCTTTCAGACGCTCAAAGCTCTGGTAACTTCCATCTCTTTGGTCTCACCAAAGGTAGCCAAAGGATCGACTCAAAGATGATCATATATTCCGATTCACTATCTGTGGTTAGCAGACGACCATACATTCATTCATTTCACAGATCTCACCAAACTGGCTGTAGGGATTTATTTTGAGGGAGTGCACATGTGATCAATTAAATAAATAAATTGTCATTCTTTCCCACACTGGTATCCGGCTTCGCTGTATTAATTGAAATTGAGTTACTTCTACACAAAAAATGTGTTGTTCTGACAAGAATTTCGTACCTATTTTCAATGTTGGGCGGTACTGTACCCTTTCAGAGTGACCCATGAGAAAACTCTTCAGTTTCGATTTGAAAGCGTGTGGATTACTGCTAAGATTTTTGAATTCTTGTGTTAGCTTATTGAAAGCAGTATACTGCACACCTTTCTGCACAAAGAGTTAAGGAGGTGCGATCCAAATGCAGATGGGATTTCTGTCTAATATTAACTCAGTAAAAGATGCTAATTCTTGGGAATAAGCTGATATTGTTAACAAGAAACGACAGTAAAGAATGTACATGTTGAGGGGGCAATGTCAAAATATACAGAATAGCCAACAGGGGTCGAATAGAGGTTCACGAACTTACGCCACTTATAGCCCGAACTGCCCCTTTTTGAGACAAAAATATCGTTTTAGAATGGGAACAGTTACCCCAAAACATAATACCATACGACATAAGCGAATGAAAATAAGCAAAGTAGACTAATTTTCATGTCGAACGATCACTTACTTCAGATACCGTTCGAATAGTAAGAGCATTAAGTCTTTGAAAAAGATCCTGAACGTGGGCTTTGCACGACAGTTTACTATACATCTGAACACCTAGAAATTTGAACTGTTCAGTGCCCATTCTGTCATATTAAAACGTCGGGTTTCGTTGAATTGTGTGTTAGAAATCGTAAAAATTGAGTCTTACAGTGATTTAGCGTTAGTTTATTTTCTACAAGCCATGAACTTATGACATGAACTGCACTATTTGAAACAGAGCCAATGTTACACACAACACCCTAGTTGCACACAACATCCTAGTGTCATCAGCAAACAGAATATTTTAAAATTACCCGTAATATTCTAGGACATATCATTTATATAAATAAGGAATGGGAGTGGCCCCAATACTAATCCCTGGGGTACCCGCCATTTGACTATATCCCACTCAGACCCCACATCACAGCAATTATCAACACTGTGATTAATGACCTTTTACTGTCTGTTGCTAAAGTAAGAGGTGAACCAATTGTGAGCTACTCTCCGTATTCCGTAATGGTCCAACTTCTGGAGCAATATTTTGTTATCAACACAATCAAACACCTTAGTTAAATCAAAAAATATCCCTAGCGTTCGATACCTTGTTTAATACATCCAGTCCTCACAGAGAAAAGAGGATATTGCATTTTCAGTTGTTAAACGACTTCTCAAGCCGAACTGTACATTATGTGATATAAAATGATTTATTATCCTTACATACACAGCCTTTTCAATAACTTTAGCAAGCACTGATGGGATAGAAATAGGTCTAAAATTGTCTACATTATCCCTTTCTCCCTATTTATAAAGCAGCTTTACTACTGAGTACTGTAATCGTTCAGGAAACTGACCATTCTTAAAGTGAAAAATTACAGATATGGCTAAGTACAGGGCTAACATGTGCAGCACAGTACTTTAACCCTTTCGATCACGAATTATTTTTTCCCTAAAAAAAGTTATGGTTTTGCTATCCAGTTCTTCGAATTAAATTATCATTTTTCAGATGAATAAAATTCTCCGACGTGCCAGCCCCCCCCAAATGAGGACATTGTGTTCAAGTGGGTGCAGTATAAGTCGAAAAGTCAAAGTATTTTATTTGATTTTATTTACATAAATTACACAGAGCTTGCTTAATGATTATATGGAAGATGCGCAAGTTGTCTAAAGGAACTTCCGCAATAGCACGTTCTGAAGTACTTGGACATCAGTAATGGGACGCCCCCTTATTCCTGGCTGCTGGCTTTTCTATTTTTGTCAGTACTTTGCTCACATTTGTCCTAAAGTGAAGCAAAATCAAGGGTCTTATTTTTAGGAACACCTAATTAAGATGCGTTTTTCTTGTACTCAATCCATACATTAATATAGGCAGTATCAACTGCATGAGCAAACATGCGTCCACTTTCAGTTTGCAAAACCGGCTATAAACCTTCGAAAATCGTGCTCGGTTTCAAAAGCGGTTAATTGCATGTTGTCTTCGGGTGCAAAGCCCGCTAAAGATCTAATAGGCGTGGCTGTCGCCCTGTCATGTCCGGATACAAAGCCGTGAACGGACATCAGACTTACCAATCTGGACATTCTAAGCTACCTTTCAGTCTGTTACGATTAGAATGGATATTTTTCTTATTGACGTTTAGGTTGGCTACGCTGTAACAAATTCATACGCAACAATAACATTGTTGCTGCCAATGCGTTGTCGTTTGGATGGGACGAGTGTCACTTATCATGCAGTTAGCGGGCTTTCAATAAACCGTAAGATATAAAACGTCTAAAAATACCTCCTTCATTGTCCACTTGTTCTCTATTATCGCTAGGATCATCGGATCGATCGTCAGTTTCAGGTGAATTAAGGAGCTCCATAACTTCTTCTTATGCAAGTGGCCTTCATCTATCTTGGACACGGGGCATTGTGAAATCACCGTAAGATGACTAAAAAGACAGCGAAATAATGTCATAAATTTCTGTGCTATTACAACGTTTCAGTCACAATGGCCTCATTTGGAGACATGTATAAACTTATAAATATGTCACTTACATTTCGTTCTGAAAGACACCTTTTGTTTTCACCTTCAAGAATGCACCTTTCTACTGACAAATACATTATTTTTTTACCTAAACTCAGTAGATATTAACTGGCTGATGGGAGGTACAAAGATTAATGGGAAGCTACTAAGTGACTGCAGATTCAGTTTTGTTTTGTGGTACGACAAATTGACAGGAGATGTCGACACTGCTCTCAAATAAACTCTCTGCTTGTGGCAATATGAGGACAACAATTACAAATGGTAAAATTTAACGAATTTTAATATAATAATCATTTACTTAGTACGTCCTTATATGAGGACACCATGACAGAAAGGGTTAATATTTTGCTAGGCACTCCATCAAATCCATAAGAGTCCTTTGTCTTCAGTGATTTAATTACTAACTCAATCTCCTCCTTGTCAGTATCACAGAGGAGTATTTCAGACATCAGTCTCGGAAAGGCATTTTCCAAGAGAAGTTATATGATTCCCTGTAGAAACAAAGTTTTTATTTAATTCACCAGCAATGCTCAGAATATTATCGTTAAATACTGTACATATAACCGACTTGTCAGTAACAGAAATATTTTTAATACGAACTGACTTTATATCGGCAACCTTGTGCTGCTGACCAGACACTTCCTTCACAACTGACCATATGGTTTTAATTTTATCCTGTGAATTAGCTATTCTATTTGCGTACCAAATACTCTTTGCCTTCCTAACAAAATTTTTAAGCACTTGCAGTATTGTCTGTAATGGGCTACTGTAGCTTGATTGTGACTGATTCTAGCATTTTGATATAATTACTGCTTTGTTCTACATGATATCCTTATCCTAGTAGTCAGCCATCCAGGCTGCCTTTTACTGATAGTACCCCGTTTAGAACGTTCTAATGGAAAGCGACTCTCAGAGAGCATGAGAATTGTGTTAACGAAAACATTATATTTATCATCTATGTTATCGGCTCTATAAACATCCTGCCACTCTTGTTCCTTGACAAGGTTTAAAAAACTCTCTATTGCTGTTGGATTAACATTCCTACATAGTTTGCAGTTATATGTGACATTCGTTTGAGTACAAAAGTCTTTTAGTGTTAAAATTTGTGCATGATTGTCTGAAATGCCATTCACCCTTTTACTAACAGATTGCCCATCTAGTAATGAAGAATGAATAAAAATATAGTCTGTGCCTGTGCTACTGTTCCCCTGCACCCAAGATAAAAAACACAATCTGCATCAGATCATATGAATTTAGGAGATCTACCAACATCCTTTTTCTTGCAGCATCATATACAAAATTCATATTGAAGTCACCACATATAACTAATTTCTGGTACTTCCTACAAAGTGAATCAAGAACCTTCTCTAGCTTGAGCACAAATTCTCTGAAGTCAGAGTTAGGGGACCTATAATCAGGAATAATTAGAAGTTAAGTTTCACTAAATTCAACTACCCCGGCACAACATTCAAATATCTGTTCAGTGCGGTACTGTGATAGGTTTATGGACTCAAACGGAATACTGCTTTTTACATACATGGACACTCCCCCACTCCACATGAAACTCCTTGAAAAATAGCCACTTAATTTGTATCCTGGTCAAGGAAGCCTGTGAATTGTCAAATTATTTAAGTGCTGCTCCGATTTACCAATAATGTCAGAGTCAACAGCTATAACCAATTCACTAACTTTATCTCCAATACCTCCTATATTTTGATGAAATTTGCTAATTTCTTCTCTACTTGGACACTTGTCCTACTCTGAAGGTGATTCCTTAGTTAGAGGGACTTACTTTAAGCAAGTATACCTTTCAGCCGACTTCAATCTAAAGAAGGTGCAGCTCTAACACCAACTACTACAGGAATTTTTCCATGAGTGATCCCACCACCACCCACTACACTGCCACCTACAAGCTTTGCCAGTCTCCCCTTTCCATACCTATTGAGGTGCAGGCCATGTGCAGTATTTGCGCCTGAACTTAACAAAAACAATATATAGAGAAATACATGTTGTTTAACTGGAGAGTCCCAGTAACTGTATAATTGCCCAGTCATCGAATCATTCCACAGTACTGTGCAACAACGAGTTCCTAATGTTGGATAATATTCAAAATTTTCGAATAGTTTCTTAAGTAAAATCTTTCTATTAGCGTCAACGAATCTAGAAAGAATAAATCTACGTTACAACTCTCCCAGCAAGCCATACGTTTTTGGTATGTTGATCACTGAACACAGAAACGTCAGAACCATAGTTCATGCAACTTAAAAAAAAAATTCTTAACTCGAACGTCGACACTCTACGACGGCAGTTTTTGGACCAGGCAGTAGAAGACTGTGTTTATTTGCGTTAAAAAATGTGCTTTTTGTCGTACTCAACGTTTATATTGTTACACTCTACCCAACGTTTCTCCAGTGAACAGACACTATAGCTGAATTGTGACACCGGTAGGCCTGTAAAATACCCTTCTGCGGCCGATATCGCCTTTTCATAGGACTTAACACGTTTTATAACCATAACTTCCTATAAAATGTGAGAGCAGCGGACATCAGAAGGTGCCAAATATGGCAAGTGGGGCGTAGGTTCTAGCAATTCCTTCTTCGCGTCCCCCATTTACTCCCAACAATCTTTATAGGAAGATACATTGTCCTGATGATTCTAGTTGCGTAGTATTTGCCAGTTTTTATACCATTCCGAAGCAGTAAAGGAGGAGGGGTCCTGTTGTATACGAGAAAACACAGACCATAGAATAAGTTGTAGGACTGGACTTCCTTCATAAAATACATTAATATGTTTCTGATCTCTATGGTAAACTGTGGACATCTCACTTTGAACTTGTACCCGTTTGTCTAGCAGACAATTCTCTAGATTTTCTTAGTTGCTGACTATTTCCATGATTTCTTAAGTTTCTTTTATTTCAGGCATCGATTATTTTATACTTAAGGATGTTCAATGTCTCTTTCTTTCTTTGTCTCTCTCTCTCTCTATCTATCTATACCTCTCTCCCCTCCCTCTCTTAAACACATACACACGCACGCGCGCGCGCGCGCGCGCGCACACACACACACACACACACACACACACATACACACAGATTATTACACAATGATAAATTCTTCTGTAGAAGAAAAGGAGTGTCAAGCGAATATGGTTTCAGTTTACTGAAATTAATATTATTACCCATTAAACTGTTGACATCACTCAGTAGATAGTGACACGCCTCTTGCTTTGCATGCGCGATCCGGGAATTCATTAAGAGGATTGTTTGTGACGTGTTTATGAACTAAGGATTTTGTTGCTAACTGGTTCCTCTGTAGGTGTCGATTTTTATATTTGCTGTCTTCAATCGCTTCAGGATCTACGTTGCGTGCTAGAATTTATTATTACTGATCGATTCAAGTGATGACTGTCGAACAATTCCCGAAAAATCTTTTTATAGCCAAGGTTTCTTTATTTTCGACAACCGGTATCGATAGATATTGCTGTTGTCTTCTGCTCTTCAAAAATTTTCTTTACAAAACGTGTTCATTGTGAAGTAGAACCTCTTGCCATGTTGTCATATTAGCGAATAAAATGGAGCACCTTATAAAAGCTTTGTCAAAAATGAAACATTTTGTATAATGAGCTACATTTTATACTCTAATTTGACAACATGGCATGAGGTTCTTATTCGTAAAGAACACTTTTTGTACCAAAAATTTTTGAAGACCAGAAACCGCTTGTGGAAAATAAAGAATAATGTATGTGATTTTGGCCACAGAAAGTTTTTTACCAAGTAGAACAGATCGCTCCTACTAATTTCCTAAGGTGACAAAATTCACACCTGTAAAAATATTCAACTTTACAAGAACGAAAAGAAGATTTATGTACAGCTTTTGCTGAAAGCGATCCATATGAAGTTTCAGCGTCACTATGGGAGACGCCGCTGATCAGCAAAACTACTGGCAGGGTTGCTTGAAGTGAAGCCTAAGCAACAGGCGACCCAGTACAGTGAGCGCAGAATACACTGTGTGTTGCGGCGTCTCCAGGCGGAATTGTCGCCGCCATGGGGCCGCGGCCAATAGGATACGTACCAAGCAAGCTATGGTTCTATCATCGCGGTCATCTTGGACTACGCCCCTTTCAAGGTAACATCTCTCGTTCCGAGAGATTAGAAAACAAAGACAGAAAGTAACAAATTCTGACGAAGGTTTCTCTTTTCACATTCAATGGTTTACGTATTGAGAAGTTTTCGAGAGATGTAATTAGGGATTGAAAGATTATCTGAACTTGAACAGACGGCAGACAACAGTTATAAGATACAAAAGATATAAAAGGGAGGCAACAGCTGAGAAGGGAGTGATAGCGAAGGTTACATACCATCTCCCATGTTTTTCTCTCTATACACAGAGAAGCAGTAGGCGAAACCAGAGTGAAATTTGGGAAGGGAAATAAACATCGGAGATAGGACGCTAAGATTTGCTGGTGAAACTGCAAAGAACTTGGAAGATCATCTGAATGGAATGAATAACGTCTTGAAAGAGGTTACGAGATCGTGAACAAAAGTAAAACAAAGATACTGGAGTTTAGGTGATGGCTACATGCTGCCTATTTACAAGTGCTTTCTGTGAACATAACTATTTATTTCTGTTCAATAATTCCACTGCGGTTTAGGAGTTGTTAAGGAAAAACGTCTTTAATGTACATTAGTAAACACTTCTGCTGTCATACTTTTTATTTCCATGAATATATTGTGATACCTGCACCTTTCACCCATTTCTGTGCCAAAGTTATATTCATTAAAGGATAATTCAGATTATATTTTATTCTAGTGCTGCACTACTGAATCTTTCTGCTACTCTCAAAGACAGATGGATCGTTAATAATAATAATAACAAATTTCATAAGCGAGGAAACGTACTGTGAGGATGTGGTTAGTATTCTCATCTACTTGGGTGAATTAGATTAGGAATGCGGTATTAAATGTAGTTGATGAGTTCTACTACTTGGGCAGAAAAATAACTGACGATAGCCGAAGCAGCGAGGATATAAAATGCAGACTATCAATACCGAGATAAGAGTTTCTACAAAAGAAAAATTCGTTAACGCATAAATTTAAATGTGAAGTATGTTTTGTGGAGGTGTTTGTAAAGAAATATTTTCTAAAAATTGTTGTCTAGAATGCAGCCTTGCGCGAAAGGGAAAATTGGACCATAAACAGTTCAGACAAGAAGAGAATAGAGGATTTTGAAATCTGGTGTTACAGAAGATTGTTCAGGCGTGTTTAAATATTGTAATGTATCCCATTCGATACACAAATCTTAAAATAATAGCTGACATTAGCCGTTTTGATTTTAAATATTATAATTTGAGTTTTGATCGACCTGATTTCTCCCAAGACCCCTAACAACATACGAGGCAGTCAGTACTACACATGAAGGAATTTGCTTCAAAGTTTGTTGCTGGAAGAAATTTCACATAAGTATTGGCCTGGGAAGAGGAAAAGAGGCACGGAGAGGTGCAGCAGTTGGTTACCATAGTGAGCACCAGCATCCTCAATCATATCCCAGTCCTATCCGCAGTGTGTCACGACGTGACTTGGATGGGGACATTTAGCTCGGCCGCAGACTTGGAGCTCTTCGGGAAGGTCAAGCGGGGACATCACGTGTCATCCTCACTTTGTTTTGTTTTTGCAACCATATAAAGGCACCTATATATCAAACGACGTATTAAGTTATCCGCACAACACACACTACGCTCAGATAACACGATGGACTCTAATTAGGAAATTCAGTACATACCACGAACGCCCGAGTATGTGGGTTACGATTTTAGTTATTACTGAGTTATTACTGAGCGAGATGGAGCAGTCACTAATACAAAGGCTTCGCATTTCGAAGAATGAGGTTGAAATCCTCGTCCGACCATCCAGATCTAGATTTTCCGTAGTTTCCCTAGATCAGTAAATGCTAATGGTGGGATGGCTCTTAGAAAATGACGCGGCCTGATTCCTGCCAAATTCTTGAACAACGATATCGACGAGACATTAAATCTCGATTTGCTTTCTTATTTTAATAACATGTTGTTCATTGTTTAGTTGGTCTTATGATAGTGAAATGTTTGTCTAGGGTAAAAATATCCAACACTTCAAAAGATTAAATGAAAATACAAGGAGGAAACGAGCTCTCATATGTATGCTACGAACGTAAATACTCATAAGAATATTAATCAAATAATCGTGGAAATACAGGGTGATAAAATTAAAAACGGGCAGGAAAATATTTCATGCATCTTAAGATAAGCAACCCAGCTTACATCATCCACACCTGGGGGTGGAGTATGTAAGCTGGGTTGCCTACATTAAAGTGCATGAAATATTACCCGGGCCACTTTTACTTTGCGCACCTCATAGTATTAGTAGTTGTTATTTAGATAAAAGCCGCATCAACGGAATGAAGCCCTTAGCTTCTGAAGCTGCGGATGGAAGAACTCTACAAGAAAGTGCAACAAAGACAAACAACCAGAAGTTAAAATATGGACAAACTGTACATATGTGGTCGTGTTGCTGTTTCGCGAGCGTTCAGAGTTTTTCAGACAAGGATGTTTTTTCCGAAGATTTTGTTACTACACGTGGTTATATAATTTGGTGATGGCGAAGTGAAATCGGATGAGGAGCTACCATATTTTAACCCTATATGCGTTCCAAATCTCTCAATTAATAGCATGTATTAATATTTCGGAGTTCTTTTTAAACAACCTTGTTATGTCAATATTTAAAAGACGTTCCGTTCTGGACATGCCCTTCTTCAGTCCATACTGTTCTTTGTCAATATCTGATGTTTTGTGTTACGATCCATTCATGCAACTTGAACACGTGAGTCGTTAAAATAATGTTTGTACATTTCATTTGGTTCACTACTATAGCGTCTGAAACAGTTCAATTGAGATTCAACTCCCTCTTCTGCCAAAAATATCTTTTCTGTTAATGTAAAAAAAATTATTCCTGGAACTCTTACCCCCGTATTTTTTAGCTCTTTTTGAACTGTCCGACGAATTCTGCAACTTAAACGTTTGCGTATAATACGTAGTGAAATGATCGTTAATTGGACTAAATGGCTTAGAAAAAAGCACCCACTGATCTGGACCAAAAGAGTTAGGCTGATAAGAGAACTCCTTTAATAGATGGTGGTTTTCATTTTTAACTGAACTGATATTACTGAAGCTGATACCACACATTATATAAACAAATGATTTGATGATATCTTTCCAAAAACTAGATATATATTCCGTCGTTTCATATCTTGAGGAAAAAACCTATAAATTCACTGTTTTAGGTCAGCTTCCATGGTGATGACCGTTACACCTGCTCATTGTCCTATTTTGAATTTATTTTGAACCAAGTCTAATCGGAAATGTTAACTGTCTTACAATTTGGTGTTCTGATTTCTGTTAAATATACTGCTTTAGTCTGGTACATGTTTTTGACTTCAGCAATTTGTCTAAATTTTTTATGCATGTAACCTTTGTTTTACGAGTGCCACTCTCATCTACTATATATGTGTTAAAAGCATTCTTCTTTCGACTGTTTCTCGTCACGCCTTGCAGTATATGCGCGTATTCATTTACGTCGCATTTTACTTTTTAAGTCCAATTGTCTTGCAAGGTATTCTACGATACATTTTACCTATTCATTCTTAAACAGTCTGTGTAACAGTTTTGTCGTCCTTTAGATTTCGTCAATGTTTTCTGAATGCTTTTTTTCTTTTGAGCACTGTATCTTTAGCTGGACATAGACTATAGAATTAAACAGGAGTGGAAGGCCATACGACAGTTAAGTAGTATACGGTGAAGAACATTTATGCGAAATTTCATTAAGAAATGAATGTATCCTGCTAATTACGGAATTTCGTCACACAGCTCGGCAGTGGTTGGAACTAGTCAAAATGTAATGACAAGGGGCTACAGAGAATCGCGGTTGTTGCGTGTGTCAAATCTAGCCACGAAAGCACGAATGAGGATGACAGAGACTATAGATAAGATAGAACGAAACAGGCTGCTACGGTAAGGACATCTTAGAAGGATGAAGGAGAAAAGTGACTAGTAAAAGTATGGAATTTGCTCGCTTTTGACAGATAGGAATAGGGCAGAGAAGTTGGGACAATGAGCACTTGAAGCCATGGACAGCACGCAGCTGAGAGACGACCTTGCACGTAATAGAAACTTCTGGCGTTCTGGATGCAAGAATGGTGAATGTTGAAAAAAAATTTGTTATTTGCGTATGGTTCCCGTTTGCGTTGTTAGTACGTGTCATGTATGGTATCTCAGAGAATAGGAATGCGCCAAGTGTGGCGGTGTGCTAGACGACAGCTTCGCTTTAAAGACAGAATAGTTTGTAGAATTATTGAGAGTGGAGACATACGATCGGGCTTTCCAGTGAATATCATCCATACACAGTGCCGAAGATAAATAAGAGACTATCACACAGTCACCTTGACAACTTATGCACAAAAGTTGCTGACCAAAATGAAACATAGAAGTATGGAAAAGAATATTTAAGAGCTGTCAAATGACGATCAGTTTGACTTTAGAAAAGATATCAGGGAGCCAGTTCTGACGTTCCGATTGATAATGGAGATAAGACTTAAGAAAAATCATGACATCTTCATAGCGTTTGTCAACCCGTGGAAAGAATTCGACGACGTAAAACGGTGCAAGATGTGCGAATTTCTCAGAAAAATAAGTATAACCTGTTCAGGTTAATTGCATAAAAAATTAAAATAAGTTAAATAGAAAGACTCTTAATATACGATATGGATAAGAATAAGCAGCAATAATTAGAGAACAAGAGAGAAGAACTCGAATTAAACGATGCGTAAGGCGAAGACGCAGTCTCTCTCCCTTAATGGGAGAGGAATGTCGGAAATAAAAGAAAGATTCAGGAGTGGCATTAATATTCAGGGAGAAAGAATGTGAATAATAATAGTATTAAAACTTCCTGGCAGATTAAAACTGTGTGCCCGACCGAGACTCGAACTCGGGACCTTTGCCTTTCGCGGGCAAGTGCTCTACCATCTGAGCTACCGAAGCACGACTCTCGCCAGGTACTCACAGCTTCACTTCTGCCAATATCTCGCCTCCCACTTTCCAAACTTTACAGAAGCTCTCCCGCGAACCTTGCAGAACTAGCACTCCTGAAAGAAAGGATACAGCGGAGACATGGCTTAGCCACAGCCTGGGGGATGTTTCCAGAATGAGATTTTCACTCTGCAGCGGAGTGTGCGCTGATATGAAACTTCCTGGCAGATTAAAACTGTGTGCCCGACCGTGACTCGAACTCGGGACCTTTGCCTTTCGCGGGCAAGTGCTCTACCATCTGAGCTACCGAAGCACGACTCTCGCCCGGTACTCACAGCTTCACTTCTGCCAGTATCTCGCCTCCTACTTTCCAAACTTTACAGAAGCTCTCCCGCGAACCATTCAGAACTAGCACTCCTGAAAGAAAGGATACAGCGGAGACATGGCTTAGCCACAGCCTTCTGAATAATAGTATTATTCGCAGTGAAAATGAGGAATAATTACAGGACTTGTCGAATGGAATGAACAGTGTTCTAAGCAAAGAATGTGGACTGAGGGTACACAAAAGAAAGATGCAAAGACTGAGTAACAGCAAATGAGATTAGTGATGTACGTAACAACATAACTGAGAACTACACGCCGGCCGCTGTGGCCGAGCGGTTGTAGGCGCTATAGTCTGGAACCGCGCGACGCTACGGTCGCAGGTTCGAATCTTGCCTCGGGCATGGATGTGTGTGATGTCCTTAGGTTAGTTAGGTTTAAGTAATTCTAAGTTCTAGGTAACTGATGACCTCAGATGTTAAGTCCCATAGTGCTCAGAGTCATTTGAACAAATTGAGGACTACACAGTATACGAAGAAAAAAGATTCTGCTGCGTTGGAAGCACAATAAGGCACGATGCAAGAAACAAGGAGGATGTAAGGAGAAGAGTAGGACAAGCAAAGACAGCGTTTCCCACCAGAAAACTACTGAAGTACATAACGTAAAAATAGAGAATGCTGCAAATTACACTAACTGATAAGTTAAGGAGTAACTAGATTCTGCTCCGAATCCGCGAAGAAAGGAATATTTGGAAGGACTGGGCAGGATGCTAAGACAGCAGCGAATTTAGTTTTGACTCTATCCGTTTATCTGCTTTCGTGGAAAGTTATAACAGATTCGTTCAAGTTTAAAGTACAGAAGTGGCGTCCTTGAAAAACCTCCCAGAAAAATGTGTGTTTTGCACGTAAGATCCAAAGAACGCAATTTTTTTTCAAACATTAAAACTTATCTTACACCGATTCACCGATGGACAAAATTTGAACCATCAGTCTCGTTCCCGTCCGGAGATATTTAAGCGTGACTTGTTTTCGCACGTAAAATCCGGACGAGGGTGACTACTTTCGCAAAAAATGGCTCTGAGCACTATGCGACTTAACTTCTGAGTCATCAGTCGCCTAGAACTTAGAACTAATTAAACCTAACTAACCTAAGGACATCACACACATCCATGGCCGAGGCAGCATTCGAACCTGCGACCGTAGCGGTCGCGCGGTTCCAGACTGTAGCGCCTAGAAGCGAACGGCCACTTCGGTCAGCAACTACTTTTGCACGTAGAATCCGAACGGTGCACACACAAGTGGTGTCATTAGTTGAGTATTAATTTCAGTCCAATTAAAATCGTTTGCTGGTGCCAGGTCAAACCATGCCTAATATACTGTTACACAGCTACGGTAAGACAAATGTTCGAATGGCTATACAAATGGCCGCTGCTCCGGGCTAAACCGAAAACTTTTTACCGCACGTCCCTGGCTCAAATAGGAACCGAGCACCAAGACCCCGCCCCTCCCTTCCCCTGCCCCCCTCCCCCATAAATTGCGATTCGGCGCGCAAAGTTTTCAGACATATTTGTTACAGCGAGGATGCGGAAGACCCTAGATCCAATTCCGAGTATTTCCTTGGTTTTTCCTTGGTGGAAGTAATGGAACCGGGTGCACTCAGCCTAGTGATGCCAACTGAGGAGCTACTTGAATGTCAAGTAGTGGTTCAGAGGCCTGGGAAGTCGAAAAGGGCTGGGAGCGCGGTTCATTGACGCGACTGCTCTCTTCACCGCATCCACGTGACGCATTTGTTAGAAGATGACACAGCGGTCGGTTAGCACTGGAAGGTCCTTGTGGACCAGAAGTTGAGGCTGGTACAGAACAGGAAAACGTGCGGCGCCGCATCGAGCGAGTCGGAAGATTCAGCAACTCCGTCTCCTCCAAAACGTCGCGATTTGTAGCGCCTGGCTAAATGCGTCACGAGTGTCTGGTGCGGTGCGCGACTAGTCGGAGACGAAGAAGGCTGGCGGCGCGTGGTGGGGACTTTCCTCGCCGCGTCACGTCGCCCCTGGGACGTCCCCTGCGCCAGACGCGGATGCCGCGCCGCGTGTTTGCCGCGCTTGAGAAACCGTGGCCGGGCCGGGTGCGGGCACTCGGCTGGACGAGAGCGACTGTAAATATTTGGCTCGGCCGCCCATGTGGTGGGAAGCTGCCGCCTGCCGCCGCCTGCTTACGGTCGCGCAAATCACTTTCCCAGTCAAGTCCCGCTGGAGGACAGTTCACCTAACTTCTCCACGCAGTATATTCTCCGGAAACGCAGGGCGCACGGCCAAATGCGGAACTTTCCTGTGTGGACTAAGCGGATAAAGCTTTATCATACAAATTCCACCAGTTGCCAATTCCAAGCTCCGATCGTACATAAATAGTAAACTTTTTTAAGTCGTCAGTCTTCTGACTTGATGCGGCCCGCCACCAACTCCTCTCCTGTGCCAACCTTTTCGTCTCTGAGTAGCACTTGCCACCTACGTCCTCAGTTATTTGCTGGTGTACTCCAATCTCCGTCTTCTTATACAGTCTTTACTCTCTACAGCTCCCTCTAGTACATTGACGTCTTAACAGATGTCCTATCATCCTCTCCCTTCTTTTCAGTTTTTTCCGTACATTCCTTTTGTAAGTAGGCTGTTTAGCTTTTTATGTTGGCAATGCCACGTAGCGCTCTGTGTGAAAATCACTGACTGTGCTGTGTGCAGTCTGTGGCTGGTTGGACTCATTGTTGGAATATTCGCTAGTGTAGTGTTGGGCAGTTGGATGTGAACAGCGCGTAGCGTTGTGCAGTTTTGGAGGTGAGCCGCCAGCAGAGGTGGATGTGGAGAGAGATGCCAGAGTTTTGAGAGATTACTATGTGAGCAAGATCTGGACGTGTGTCCGCCAGAAAAAGGAAATTTGTAAAGATGGATGCCATGAATTGATAGATATGTATATGATGACTTTTGTTCTCTATCAAAATCTTTCATTTGCTAACTATGCCTATCAGTAGTTAGTGCCTTCAGTAGTTAGAATCTTTTATTTAGCTGGCAGTATTGACGCTCGCTGTATTGCAGTAGCCGCGCTGGATTAGCGGAGCGGTCTGAGGCACTGCAGTCATGGACTGTGCGGCTGGTCCCGGTGGAGGTTCGAGTCCTCCCCCGGGCATGGGTGTCTGTGTTTGTCCTTGGGATAATTTAGGTTAGGTAGTGTGTAAGCTTAGGGACTGATGACCTTAGCAGTTAAGTCCCATAAGATTTCACACTCATTTTTGTATTGCAGTAGTTCGAGTAACGAAGATTTTTGTGAGGTAAGTGGTTCATGAAAGGTATAGCTTATTGTTAGTCAGGGCCATTCTTTTGTAGGGATTATTGAAAGTCAGATTGCGTTGCTCTAAACAAATATTGTGTGTTAGTTTAGTGATGATCAGAATAAGTACAATTTTGCTCAGCTGTTTGAAAATCAAATAACGTAAGAGGTTTACCAGCACAGTAATTCATAATTTACCAAAGGGGACGATACACTTTCCTCGACGATTCTCCAGAGAACCACCTCATCTCTTACCTTACCAGTCGACCTGGTTTTCAACATTCTTCTGTAGCATCACATCTCAAATGTTTCGGTTTTCTTCCGTTTCGGTTTTCCGACAGTTCACGTTTCTCTACCATACAACGCTGTGCTACAAAGGTACAGTCATACTCAAAAGTATCCGAACGACCTTCATTGCATTTCGCCTGATTCGCATGCAACCGGTATAACGCAGCTGTCTAGCAGGTCCTCTAATCGCTCCTTGGTACAGTCGTTTGACTATTGAAAATGGTTCCAACATGTCACCACTAGAAAACACTGCTCTGTATCGCAGTAACTCAAGATGTAAAGTAATACCACGGTGCTACAAATATCAGGGAACACCTTATCACAGACAAGAATGTCCTTAAGGCTTGTAAGATCACATTTATTACAATAAATGACATACCTGAAATGTTACCACGCTCATTATTACGTCAGATAGGTAAGGCACGTAGTACGTTCGTCATATTCATGATTCCCTCTTCAAAGTAACATACAGTACTTATTATTTAACAAAAATTACGTTAAAAATTTAAGTTACCCACAAGCATCTAGTTGAGAATATGTATGAACTTCAAATGACACGACGAACCGTCTCGTTCTGCATATCGATTCAAACCTAGGTCGGGCAGACTAAGCAAAGATATCGTGACTGACGCCAACCAACAGTCACTCCTGATTGGGCATACAGAGAGTGATATACATCGATTTTAGACAGTATCAGTTAGCAAATATCAACTTTAAATTACGTAACGCAAACATCTTTAACGGACGCGAATTCCTACCCAGCATCTACTGTCCCTGTTAACGAATTACGAGAGATGTTAAATATTGCTTCTTCACAAGTAACTTACTTGAAATGCCGTGAGTCAAAGCTTTGTGTTGGACAGGGATTCCAACCCAGAACCTAATCGCACTGATATCGAAGCACAACCAACTGTGACGTATCGGATTTCCTCGGCAGTAGCTAGAAGTTTTAACTGAAATGACGAGACGAAACATTAATTTTTTCCTTCCCAGGACTCCAACCCGGCACCTATCGCTGTTATATTCTAGAGAAAACGAACGTTAAATATGGGTTTGTTGCACCAGCAGCGACATGTGAGCATGTTTGAACTAGAAATAATATGACGAAGAGTTCAGTGCTCACTGGGAATAGAGCCCCACACATATCGTTGTTGACTACACACAAAGACACGTCAGCTACCGAATGTTTCTCCACCAGCAGCTCGGAATAACATCTTGAACTTACAGTGATCTCGCAAATAGTTCTGTGTCCCACTGGGAGTCAAAAACGTCAGATATCGTTAGTGTTGACAACGAATGAAAAAACATTAAAAATCAAAATTATTATCCACCAGCTCATGCTAGAGCTTGATAATCCATAATGAAATCCTTAGTGCCGGGCCAGGATTCGAACCCATTCACGCGTAATATGTGGAGATGTTGAGGAATCTGCAGTTTTGAACAAACAACAAATTGTAGCCGAGCTGTATTGTCACGAAGGGATCAAATTCCGCGTTAAGGGCGGTCAGAATTGCATTCTCAGTTCAGAACCAATTTTCTCGACATACAGAAGCTCAGAAGTAAATGAAGAAAGGCAGCGCGCTTTTGCTATCAAGTAACGTCTTCATCAATTACTTTAGTTTTAATGTAATCTACGAGTAATTGCTGATGCTTGATATTAACATGAAAAGGATTCCATAGACAGGGAAAGAAACTGTCCTTGGGAAACTACTTCTATAGTGACCAAAAGGCATTAAATGATCTTCAAGCACATGTGTTCCAGCAGCGGTATGATTGAAATGACAGTAATAATGACGGTAATAATCGAATTATCCGGCGACTTCACACTTCACAGTGGATTTTCTCGAACTAAGAAATTTGCTCAATTTGTGAAAATTCAGAATAGCTTTACTCCGAGCCTATGATGGCTAGAAGAGTCTTTACATCCTGCTGACTTGAGAATAGCATAATCTCTGCGTCAGAAGCTTGCTTCTACTTAACCATTTAATAGACTCGCATTTATTCTATCGTGACTAATTTTGTAAGCTAAGCACATCATCCGTTTCAGCACACTCTTAAGGTTGAGAAATGTGGCCACAATGGGCTGGTGGAACTAATTATCACAGGTGCACTGCGTGGGTTCAGGCATTTACTTTTAAGAGGCAGAAACAGATTTATTTTACCTCTGGTAACTTCAAGAGAAAGACGTTATAATCCATAATCCGCATTAAACATCACCTTCCTTCATTACCAACTGGGCAGAGCCAGTTTACGTTGGGAAATGACATAGCGATAGTCGTGGCAAACAGAAATACAGTCGCCAGTACACTTACTTACATTAGAAAATTTTATTTTATTTGATGAACCGATAGCCATTTAAAGGAACAGGTCTCTTATTTTACTTATACTTGATTGAACCAGAGACGTTGAAAAATTTGGTGCTGGAGTGTGATTCGAATTCGTATCTCCTCTTTCGAGGATCTGGATCTCTCAGAACAGTATAGTTCAATCATTTCGTTCCTTTTTTGCTAAGACTGCAATCTGCTCTAGGTCTCCTCCAAAGGATCCAGTACAAAAATATTCATAATTTCATTTCAAGCCCTATCAAGTGCACACCCACCTGCTAGGAAAATTAACGTGCATTTTTAATGTCTGTTCATTTGTTGCCAACAATCGCAATAGGTGTCGTTATTTCTGGTCAGACACGCACACATCTTACTGTTGGTGAGCAAGCAACTGATACTTACGCTATATTCGTGGATGCACGGTAGGTGTGCAGTTCGATTGTCGCTTAGGCATAAAAGTTTGTATCCTTATTTTAGATTCAAACACCTAGCAGCTCGTAAGAAAAACCGATACGTAACATTTGATTTTCCTTAGTTAACAATCCGATTATGTGTTGGGTTCGTATCTCCGTCACAGAACTTCACATCATGCACTTCATCTTTAAATGCATGCACACTTTGTTACATCAGAATGGAGGTATATCAGACATCTTTCGTGGTTAGCTAACGGGGACGAAAGGGTCTTGATAGGAGTCCCGGTTCATTACAAAAATTGTCGTCTTTTATTTTCAAGTTTAGATTTGGTTACTGGTATTGGCAAAAATTTCGGTAATTCATTACTCTTAATGTCTAGTCATCAAAATGATGTGATTAGATTAGATTAGATTAGATTAATTCTTATTCCATAGATCATGAATACGACATTTCGTGATGATGTGGAACGTGCCATTTTAAATGAAAGATTTCTTTACATACCATGAGTCAATTCCTTTACAACAATTTTTTACACACACTCTGTCTCACTTTCTTTTTTATTTCTCTCTCTCTCTCTCTCTGTCACACACACACACACACACACACACACATTCCTTTTTATTTTTATTTGTTTGTTGTGCTCGACTATCGGTGAGGCACGAAATCGTCTGTGAATGAGTTTTTAGTTTTGAGTACACTTACGAAAGAAATATAAAAACAGGTATTAGAGTTACTGATTTATGATGCTTAGTTTTCAGTCAATTCTGAGTATTATTAGTAACTACGCTGCAGTCCCTAAACCTAGTTACAGAAATGCGAATCAGACGCATTACGTATTCCAGGCCGTAGCAGCTGCGACTTGGAGACACCAGCTATGGTCACTTCCCAGCCAGCTGTAGGATCACATCGGTTCGTCTTCTTCCTGCTGGTACTGTAACTGAGATTTGGCAACAAGGCAACGTATGTTTGGCAACTCTGTGATTGACAAGTTACTTCCTGGTGTGCACGGAATTAAGCCTCAAAGTTCACTTGATTTTACCTGTCATTTCCATTGAGTAATCTGAGTTATTATCGCTTGAGGTATAACAAAAGATTGTAAACTTGCGGTTTTCAGCCCAGGAAAGTCGTTGCAGGTGGAAATCGCAACTAATCTCGTCCTTTAAATAGCGGTTTATGCGTTCTAGCCACTACTGGCCTCGTAAGAGGAAGCTGAGACACATACCTCTTCGCCAGCTCTGTGGTAACGTGCTGACTTGCGAAAAAGCATCTGTTAGGGTTCGCAGTTCCAGTCTAATTGTCTTCGACGTTTTTACCACTTACGTGAAAGAGGTACAAGCAGTCAGATCAAACATCAATAAGAAAATCGCAAGAAAATACTTTCGGCTCATAGTGCAATGGTGAAAACCTTACAATGCTGCACAACAGGTAACGCCTCTTTTCGCTGCTGACAAGCAAATTTTGGGTTTCTAGAAATACATTACTATATTTATGAAATGCCACATTTGCATACCTCTTGAGTATGACACAGCATACCAATTAAACACAGACCCAATCAAAATCTAAGTGAGTAGTATTTTGCTAATTCGTGTCGATAGAGGCATGCTTGTGTACAGATACTCAGTTTTATTAAAACAGACTTTCGTCGTAAGGTTATCGTGGGTAGTTTTATTTCATTTCTTATAATACAGTGCACAATTTTCGTAAGTTTTCCTTTAGTGTTGTTAAAACAATAGTAAACATGAGAGAGAAATTAATCATCAACGACATATGCGAATTCTCTGATGTTTTCTATAACAGTCTGACAATGCACATGCAGTTTATTGATTACATGCATGTAGAAAACTTGTTCTGAGTTAAAGCTGTCAAACAAGATTTGAAGAAGAATAAAATGCCACTACGACACGACAGTTATTGTAGAAAACACTTTTCTTACGTATTTGGGCACGATGCGCTCTCCCATACATAATACAAACGCTTCGAGATGCATCTGCTGCCTGGCTGTCTATTAAACCTGAAAAGAACAAAATGTCAGAGAAGTTAGCCCTTTTTCCACATGCGACTATTTTCGGTTGAGAAGTGAAGGGAATTATGTTCAAAGTTACATTAGATTGGTAACTTCAGCAGACAGCAGAATTGCGTATTAAAAAAATTTAGCGGTGAATGTAGTCCAACTCACGACATCTTATCTATGGTGCACGACACTTACCACTCCGCTACTAGCTGACACATAGCTACAATCGCTCCAGAGCTGAACAACAAGTCCTCCAGAACTTCTGCATACCACAGTGCTGCGAGATAATGCAAATGGCCGGATCTATACTTCTGAGAGAAGCAATTATAGCTTTTCTTTTGCACTGCACGACTTTTTTTTACAAACAGATAGCGCAATAGAATAACTCTAGTGGAAAGGAACATTTCCTATTTTAATTTCTGCATCCTACACTGTTGGCAGTTCTGTGTAGGTGGCAGTTATGTGGTTTTATTTCGGTAATTACAAAGTATAGTCGAATGTATGCTATGGGTAGCCGCGGCAGATAGTTCATGGTGATTGGGTCAACCAATTAAATGAATTTACTGAACATGCTGCAGTTTACTACAGGGAGCCTGCGTGTCAGAATTCTCATCCAGTGTGGCACAACTGTGTTATGATAGAAAAATGAGTCACAGAAAAGAGGATTTGGTGGTCTGATGGACTGATGATAGGTTTTTATACCTATGGTCTGGGTTCGATTCCCACTTTTGTCAATGATTTTAGATAGGGAGAGAAAGATTCCATTCTCTTCTGGCTACACCAAGTGAAGAAGATATAATGGCAGTGTGGTCTGAAATTCACATTAAAGATGATATTCCTTCTCTGCCAAGTAGACGTTAGGTTGAACCACAATAAAGTCTGGAGTGGCGACATGTAGAAACTCTATCACCAGTAACCTTTCTTAGACTAGTTATTTATTTCTAGTGACGAAACAAACGCTATGTAGGGTCACAGGACACTTATTCCATCTTTTATCTGAGCTTCTGTATGTCGATAAAATTGGTTCTGAACTGAGAATGCAATTCTGACCGCCCTTAACGCGGAATTTGATCCCTTTGTGACAATACAGCTCGGCTACAATTTGTTGTTTGTTCAAAACTGCAGATTCCTCAACATCTCCACATATTACGCGTGAATGGGTTCGAATCCTGGCCCGGCACTAAGGATTTCATTATGGATTATCAAGCTCTAGCATGAGCTGGTGGATAATAATTTTGATTTTTAATGTTTTTTCATTCGTTGTCAACACTAACGATATCTGACGTTTTTGACTCCCAGTGGGACACAGAACTATTTGCGAGATCACTGTAAGTTCAAGATGTTATTCCGAGCTGCTGGTGGAGAAACATTCGGTAGCTGACGTGTCTTTGTGTGTAGTCAACAACGATATGTGTGGGGCTCTATTCCCAGTGAGCACTGAACTCTTCGTCATATTATTTCTAGTTCAAACATGCTCACATGTCGCTGCTGGTGCAACAAACCCATATTTAACGTTCGTTTTCTCTAGAATATAACAGCGATAGGTGCCGGGTTGGAGTCCTGGGAAGGAAAAAATTAATGTTTCGTCTCGTCATTTCAGTTAAAACTTCTAGCTACTGCCGAGGAAATCCGATACGTCACAGTTGGTTGTGCTTCGATATCAGTGCGATTAGGTTCTGGGTTGGAATCCCTGTCCAACACAAAGCTTTGACTCACGGCATTTCAAGTAAGTTACTTGTGAAGAAGCAATATTTAACATCTCTCGTAATTCGTTAACAGGGACAGTAGATGCTGGGTAGGAATTCGCGTCCGTTAAAGATGTTTGCGTTACGTAATTTAAAGTTGATATTTGCTAACTGATACTGTCTAAAATCGATGTATATCACTCTCTGTATGCCCAATCAGGAGTGACTGTTGGTTGGCGTCAGTCACGATATCTTTGCTTAGTCTGCCCGACCTAGGTTTGAATCGATATGCAGAACGAGACGGTTCGTCGTGTCATTTGAAGTTCATACATATTCTCAACTAACTGATCGTGGATAACTTAAATTTTTAATGTCATTTTGTGTTAAATAATAAGTTCTGTATGTTACTTTGAAGAGGAAATCATGAATACGACGAACGTACTACGTGCATTACCTATCTGACGTAATAATGAGCGTGGTAGCATTTCAGGTATGTCATTTATTGTAATAAATGTGAGCTTACAAGCCTTAAGGACAGTCTTATCTGTGATAAGGTGTTCCCTGATATTTGTAGCACCGTGGTATTACTTTACATCTTGAGTTACTGCGATACAGAGCAGTGTTTTCTAGTGGTGACATGTTGGAACCATTTTCAATAGTCAAACGACTGTACCAAGGAGCGATTAGAAGACCTGCTAGACAGCTGCGTTATGCCGGTTGCATGCGAATCAGGCGAAATGCAATTCAGGTCGTTCGGATACTTTTGAGTATGACTGTATATTCTCGGAAATTTATTCCTCAAATTAATGCCTATTTTTTATACTAGCAGCGCCTCTTGGCTAGGAATGCCCTTTTTGCCATTGCTAGTCTGGTTTTGATATCCTCCTTGCTCCGTCCGTCATGGGTAATTTTACTCTCCTAAGTAGCGGAATTCCTTAACTTCATCTGATTCCTGATCGCTAACCCTGATGTTAAGCTCCTCGCTGTTCTCATTTCTGCTATTTCTCATTACATTCATCTTTCTTCGATTTACTCTCAGTCCATATTCTGTATTCATTAGACTGTTCATTCTAATCAGCAGATCCTGTAATTCTTCCTCACTTTCACTGAGGATAGCAATGCCATCAGCGAATCCTTACGTTTGATATTGTTTCGCCTTGAATCTTAATTCCACACTTCAACCCTTCTTTTATTTCCGTCAATGCTTCTTCGATGTGCAGAGTGAACAGCATCGGCAAAAGGCTACAGCCACTTCTTACATCCTTTTTAGTCTGAGCACGTCGTTCTTCGTCATCCAGTATTATTACTCCCTACTGGTTCTTGTACATATTATATTTTTACCCGTCCTTCCCTGCAGCTTATTCTTATTTTTCTCAGAATGTCGAACATCTTGCACCATTGGCATTGTCGAATGCTTTTTCTACTTCGACAAATCCTATGAAAGTGTCTTGATTTTCCTTTAACTTGCTTCCATTGCAAACCGCAACGTGAGGATTTAGTGTAATAGTCTGCATTTGCTGCAGAGTTTGTAAGCTTCAACCACTACTCCTTCCTAAATTTCAACGGAAAATGGCGGCCGCGTGTTTGATTAAACGCAATCGAAGTCTCTTTGGCTGGAGAGAAAAACTCCCATACAGATAAACACGGAAAAGTTAAAAAGTTGTGACTGTGGGCTTAGTACACATCCCGTGTCCCTGTTCGGTTAAATACTGTTTTATTATTATTCATTTCAATGCAGTTAGAAAGTAGTATGCAATTGGTTTATATTCAGTAATTCAATATGAAGAAAAATCATAATTGCAGTTACCATTTATTCGACAATGACTTCAACGATAACAGTTCCAGTTAGACTCTCACTCTTTACTATTGTCGCAATACGATTTTCCCTGCGGTCGGCCAGTGTCGTTCTTGATTGTTCCCCATCAAAAGCACAAGAATCTAGATGAAACATCTAATTTAAACGTTATTATTCCTTTACATTCACACGGAAATGTTAACTTTAACCAGCTGAGATATTTTAAATCAGGACACTAATTCTTTAACAACACCTTATTGCCGTCTTATCATGGCGCGACACTGCTGCTAAAAAAAACAAGGTTCTATTTTAAAACAAAGGATTATGGACAGTTTCTTCAAAACGTAACTTCCATTTATGCAACTTGGAAATGTGTGTCCATATATGTACATGTTGTTGTGGTCCTCGGTCGAAGGACTGGTTTGATGCACCTCTTCATGCTACTCTATCCTGTTCAATCCTCTTCATCTCCGAGTAATTACTGCAACCTACAGCCTTCTGAATCTTCTTAGTGTATCCATCTCCTGGTCTCCCTCTATGATTTTTATCAAAATGGCTCTGAGCACTATGGGACTCAACTGCTGTGGTCATAGCCGGCCGCGGTGGTCTCGCGGTTCTAGGCGCGCAGTCCGGAACCGTGCGGCTGCTACGGTCGCAGGTTCGAATCCTGCCTCGGGCATGGGTGTGTGTGATGTCCTTAGGTTAGTTAGGTTGAAGTAGTTCTAAGTTCTAGGGGACTAATGACCACAGCAGTTGAGTCCCATAGTGCTCAGAGCCATTTGAACCATTTTTTTGCTGTGGTCATAAGTCCCCTAGAACTTAGAACTACTTAAACCTAACTAACCTAAGGACATCACACACATCCATGCCCGAGGCAGGATTCGAACCTGCGACCGTAGCGGTCGTGCGGTTCCAGACTGTAGCGCCTTTAACCGCTCGGCCACTCCGGCCGGCATGATTTTTATCCTCCACGCTTCCCTCCGGTGTTGAATTGGTGATCCTTGATGCCTCAGAAAGTGTCCTACCAACCGATCCTTTTCTCTAGTCAAGTTGTGCCCCAAATTCCTCTTCTCCCCAATTCTATTCAGTACTTCCTCATTAGTTACGCGATCTACCCATCTAATCTTCAGCATTTTTCTGCAGCACCACATTTCGAAAGCTTCTATTCTCTTCTTATCTAAACCATTTATCGTCCACGTTTCACTTCCATACATGGATACACTCCACACAAATACTTGCAAAAACGACTTCGTGACATTTAAATCTATACTCGATGTTAACAAATTTCTCTTCTTCATAAACGCTTCCCTTGCCATTGCCAATCTACATTTTATGTCCTCTCTACTTCGACCATCATCAGTTATTTTACTTTCCAAATAGCAAAACTCATCTACAACTTTAAGTGTATCATTTCCTGATGTAATTCCCTCAGCTTCATCTGATTCAATTCGGCTACATTGCATCATCCTCGTTTTGCTTTTGTTGATGTTCATCTTATATCCTCCTTTCAAGACACTGTCCATTCCTTTCAACTGTTCTTTCAAGTCCTTTGCTTTCACTGACAGAAGTACAATGTCATCGGTATACGTCTTCTCCCTGGATTTTAATTCCTACTCCAAATTTTTCTTATATATCACAAATATGTACTATAATGTTTTTTATTTATTTGTTAATTATTATTGCGCTCATTAAACATTTATTCGTGATTTACCCATTGATTTAGTGATACTTCCGTATTATCCGAGTTTTTTGTAATTCGAGGTAGCCTCAGCCCCAATTAACTCTACTGTATGCTGAAACTGCTTTTCTTGAAATACACTGCCCAACACAATTAAAGCGTCACTTTGTCGACACGTCGTAAATGTATCCCATTGGGACGCATTAGTTTTAAATTTGGCTCGAAGGTGGCTACAAACTTCCCCTTTATGGTGCAAAAGCGTGGCGTGCTGTGACGTCGCCTCTGGTTCAACGACGCTTCAAACAGCGAGATGTCGACACTTTCGGGGAAAAAAAAAAACTCAGAAGTTCATGTGAGCTGTAAGACGGGTTAATGATGTCGCATTGGCACCAAATTTCACAACGATTATACCCAACACCACCGTGGGCCTGTCACGCGATGGTAAGGTGTGACACGCCCTCTAATCTACATCTACATCTACATCCATATCGATACTCTGCAAATTACACTTAAGCGCCTGGCAGAGAGTTCATCGAACCATCTTCACAATAATTCTCCACTATTCTACTCTCGAACAGCGCGCGGGAAAAACGAAAACCTATATCTTTCCGTGCGAGCCCTGATTTCCCTTATTTTATTATGATCATAGTTTCTCCCTATGTAGGTCGTCGTCCACAAAATATGTTTGCATTCGGAGGAGAAAGTTGGTGACTGAAATTTTGTGAGAAGATTCCGCTGCGACGAAAAACGCTTTTGTTTTAATTGTGCCCATCCCAAACCCTGTATTATGTCATTGACACTCCCTTCGCTGATTCGCGATAATACGAAACGTGCTGCTCTTCTTTGAACTTTCTCAACGTACTCCGTTAATCGTATCTGGTAAGGATCTCAGATCGCGCAGCAGTATTAGACAATAGGACGGAAAACAGTAGTGTGGGCAAAAAATGTTCAGATGTGTGTGAAATCTTATGGGACTTAACTGCTAAGGTCATCAGTCCCTAAGCTTACACACTACTTAACCTAAATTTTCCTAAGGACAAACACACACACCCATGCCCGAGGGAGGACTCGAACCTCCGCCGGGACCAGCCGCACGGTCCATGACTGCAGCGTAGTGTGGGCATCTCTTACTCCCTTCTTTTGAGGGCTCTGCGATGGAGGTTAGACCGCGCCGCCCAACGTTGAAATCACGCGGTTATCTTGTGGGTCGCCAGGAGAACATTTCAGGTTCACCGTAACTCAAAATCGACACGAAATGTTGTTAGAGGGCGGCAGCCGCCCCTTTCCTTAGGCGTTGATTTCCACACATTTTGCGGTATAAAATGACAGTTCACTGTGTGCTGAGTAACAGGATGACGTTCTTGACAGTCGCCTATACGGATCAACTCTCCTCTAAAAACATCGTGGGCCAGCAACTCCTTTGGACATGAACGCAACCCCTTGGAGTGCAGTACAGGGTAGAACCTCTAGGGATCTCTAAAAACCATTCGACGAAATGTGCACGCGATCCGACGAAGCAAAGGGTGCTAATGCTGTCTCAGCCCTCCGGTTACGCACCCTCCTGTGGCGTGTTCATAGGGGAGGGTTGGTGGGGAGGGGGGGGGGGAGGGAAGGAGGTGCAACATTAACACGGGTGAAAGCGGCAAAACCTCCCAGTTCGGCAACAACCTCGATGCCACCCACCCACTTTTGTTGAGCTCTTTAAAAATATACCTGAACAGAGACAACCTGTGACGAAGTCCTAGGCACTTGCAAACGAGCAACCCCTTCGACACCCTTCCGACTGCTGATGGCCTATAAGCAGGTGCAAGGGCAGCAGCACAGCCGCGTACAGGCACCTAGGACTGTCCTCTTGGGTGCTGTCTGACAGTGTTGCAGATGGGAGTGGTCTTAGACGGGGCCGTTGCCGTTTTATTCATCGCCTATGCTCACAACACAGAAGGGTGAGAAACAATACAGTTGAAAAAGCATAAGCATCCTTTGCTGCGGCCCATTGGCTTCAAACTTCGTCGAAAGGTTTTGAACGGGTTCTAGTGGTTCCAACCTCTGCACCAGACCAAAAATTGCTGTCGCACTGTACTCTAAAGAAGTGCGGTTACCTTCAATGAGGTTGTTGGCCGGCGATGTCCTTAGAAATGGTTCAAATGGCTCTGATCACTATGGGACTTAACTTCTGAGGTCATCATTCCCCTAGAACTTAGAACTACTTAAACCTAACTAACCTAAGGACATCACACACACCCATGCCCGAGGTAGGATTCGAACCTGCGACCGTAGCGGTCGCGCGGTTCCAGACTGTAGCGCTTAGAACCGCTCGGCCACTCCGACCGGCAACCGCGTGATTTCAACGGTGGGTATTTCGGTTAAGACCTCTATCACAGAGGCGTCAAAAGAAGGGGTGACACGTGGGTAAAGAGTCGGTGTGACGACTTTACCATTGCGCGACACGTCCACGGTGGTGTCGGGTATAATTGTGAAATTTGGTGCCAATGTGAGTTCATTAACCAGTCTTACACCTCACGTGAACTTCTGAGCTCTGGCTTTTTTTTTTTTTTTTTCGTATGTGTGGTCACTTTGCTGTCTGAAGCTTCACCGAGCCCGAGGGCGACGTTGCAGAGCGCCGCACCTTTCCACCATTATAGAGGAAGGTTGTAGGCACTTTCGAGCCAAATTTCAAACTCATGCGTCGCAATGGTATACAATTAGTGCGTTTCGAAAATGTGATCCTTTAATTGCTTTGCGCAATTTATGATAATAACCCTCCATATCATACTGCTTTTTCTAGTTCCTATACCTATATTAGATTTTAGGCATTCTGAAGATACAGCTTATAACTGCCTCTTGTTGACTTGTTGCACTTCAAATCTCGTAGAGTTCTGTCAAACTAAGAATAATCTTTTTCATCCTCATTAACTGAGACAAATCTGTATATCCACTCACAAATTACATTTAAATAACTATAACTCGTATCGAGACACCAGTACTTAATTCTAAGAAGAGATCTGTGCTCTTCTTGCTAATGGCAAGTAGACGTGTATTAGTAGAAATGTTTAACTTGTATAACAGTCGATGGCGATTTTTTTATAGAAGGAGCGAGAACTCAAGCTGGGGAAAGAAGTTACAGCGTCCTTGTCAAAGGAAAGACCCCAGCAGATTCGTCGAGCGAACTGTCGTTCCACGAAAAACAACATGGTTGAGAGAGGATGACTACTTTCGCAGGGTGCAATGGACTCAGTTCTGTACCTCCAGGAGAACATCGTTTCAGTTTTCGGTTATTTACTTATAAACGTACTTAACTAAGCTATAGACAGCAAAGGCGTATGAGGAACAGCACTTGGTAAAAAATGACAGAGTTTAATAATTTTTTCATAATGAGGGGCTACAGTCATAATATATTTCTTTAAAGTCAGTACCACCATTAGACTTGTTTATTTACAGTGTTGCATTTACACTTACACAATCATGATTTCGGCTTCAAAGTGGCATTATCAAGTGTTTTAAGTGTTATACAGTGCCTAAGATATGCGACAGTATGTCATCTTAGGCACTGTATAACACTTAAAACACTTGATAGTGGCACTTTGAAGCTCAAATGGTTCAAATGGCTCTGAGCATTATGGGACTTAACATCTGAGGTCATCAGTCCCCTATACGTAGAACTACTTAAACTTAACTTACCTAAAGACATCACACACATCCATGCCCGAGGCGGGATTCAAACCTGCGACTGTAGCAGTCGCGCGGTTCCGGACTGAAGCACCTAGAACCGCTCGGCCACCACAGCCGGCTCAACTTTGAAGCCGAAATCATGATTGTGTAAGTGTAAATGTAACATTGTAAATAAACAACAGTCTAATGGCGGTATTGACTTTAAAGAAATGACAAGAGTTGATGGATGACACGATGAAAGACCTAAGTAAGACGGCCATTCAGCAGGTTCAGAGTTAGGAATGTTTGAGTAAGAGCAGAGTACGGTAACGTACTGTCGTACGAGCGTGCTGGGAACCGCTGGTGCTATCAGTTGGCGGTGAAATCGTCGGACATTGGCCTCGCCTCCGCTGAGGAACAGAGTCGGGTAATGGTTAGCGACATTAGGGCAGAGAGGTGTTATTTATGGCCGGCCCAGAGCCGGTTCCATGCATGCATCGAGAAGAGAAATGCCTGACAGCGAGCCTGAGTGAAAGCTAATTGCACAGGAACCGACAACAAGCGGCCTCATAAAGCGTAAACACGCCTGGGAAGCCCTAGGGACTCAAGTGTGGACACAGTGCTGGGCCAAATGTCAGAGTTGCGCCTCCTCTGTTAGAAGCGCACTGAGTTGTTGCGAAGTATGAGGGCAGGGTGGAAATTTCTCGCCAGGTACAGAAATAGCGTCGGTATTAATTATAACCCTTTCTTGGCACTTTTTTACCACTCATTCGAGTGGTTTGATATTGCCTTCCATCTTATCCTGTAGTGTGCTAAGCTTTCACGTAATTACCACACCCAACATCCTTTGTCCTCTAATGCTTCCCCCATTGCCACTTATAGCATCCTCGTTTGCTGTAACACATGTTCCACTAAATATTCTTTCTTCCCGCTACAATCTTCCTAGATTTCATTCCACAGCTATTCCTTCTTGTACTTCTCACTTTTGCTCAATTTTTAACATTCTTCCAGTCTGATTGAAAGTACACATTTGTGCAGTCAAAATCTGCTGCTGGGTATAATTCCATGTTGCTCCGGCAGGGGCATTGTATCCTGCTTGGATCCTGGTTGTCATGATGTCTTCGAGGCGTTGCTGCCTGCTGCTCAGGCCTGTCCCATTCTTTGCCGGCTGCCCTCTAGAGGTCACCCATTGAGCTGGTACTAACAATGCTCAGTCCGGTTAATGTCACTAGACAGCTCAGGGCATTCTATTCTGTCGATTCCTGCGTCGTGGAGGAAGCCGTTCACTAGATGGCCGCAGTCTGTTCGTGCGTTATCGTCTTGAAAGACGAACTCAGGGCTGAAATGTTCACTGAAAGCATGAACAACAGGTTTGTGAATTCTGTCCCAATACTGCACAGCCTTGTAATTATCTTCTATTCTAATGAGAGGTTCCGCACAACAGCACTTAATGCCAACCGGAAGCACGACTGAGCTACCCCACTGCTGAACTTATTAGACAGTACGCTGGAGGATGCACTGGTTCCTATCTGCCCCCATACTCATCTTCGACGGTCAGCAGACGTCAGACAAATCTTGACTCGTCGACGCATACAACCCTATGCCACTGATCCAAGTTCAATTTCAGATGTTCCCTTGGTCAGTTTCTTTGCGAACAACAGTGGCCGGTCGTTGTAATCGAGCGGTTCTAAGCACTTCAGTCCGGAACCGCGCTGCTGCTACGGTCGCAGGTTCGAATCCTGCCTCGGGCATGAATGTGTGTGATGTCCTTAGGGTAGTTAGGTTTAAGTAGTTCTAAGTCAGCTGTTAAGTCCCATAGTGCTCAGAGCCATTTGAACCATTTGAACAACAGTGATGTGGGGTTGGTATTGTTGATAGCAGTGGACACAGTGACTTTAATTTCATTATGTTGCTTACTGCCCTAGTCGAAAATACTCTAGTTTCTTGACTGGCGACTCCATGGAGTGTCCTGTGCACCACGACCAGATAATGGATATACTTAGAAGGAGAGACAGCATTGGTCGTATTTTTTTGTTTTGTTTTATTAACCGCAAAATCGATTTTCGGTCACTTAGTGACCATCCTCAGTGCTAGAAGTTAAAAATTTTCACATAACGATCAGAGAGTATAAAACAGAAAATCACAACTACATCTGCATATGAACATAAGAGTTGGTAGGAACATACCTGTAATATACAATTTAAATTGGTAGGCACTGGTGTCAACAAGCTTAGAGCGATCACATAAACTGAGGCCGGTGTTTACATGCACTTGTTCAGCAGACCTCGGTGTGACAGGGCTTGGAACGCCCTCTATGTGACATGTGTCACGTGAAAACTTAATATTACTGGTTTTGCGAGATATTAACACTAAATAACTCTTGTGCATTTGTGAATCAGAAGTAATTCAAATTTAAAATGTACGTAAAACACATAGCAGACGAATGGGGAAGGAAACATCTAAAATACATTGGCCAATGTTTGTAGGTAGCGGTCATTAGCCGGTGTCGCTGCCCGAGGGCGAACAATAAGAGGCAGATCTCCATCGTGTTGTGTCTCACGATAAACCTGGAATCTTCGTATGATGTTGCAGTGTACTCGCATCCAGCGGGTAACTTCCGATCTTGCCCTAAAGCGACAGCACGCGCACGGTATAAGCTTGAGATGATCCTTCGTGGCACATTGATAGAATAAAATAGTGAACAATAGCCGCACCGCTCCGCTCGTGAGTGGAGACACAGGGGGTGGACAAAAATATGGAACCACAACACATTAGCGTTCCTAAGATAGTGTACGAAACCCAGTGGTTCTCGAAGCAGCTCCCAGTCGGCTCTGAATGGATAAACACAGCTCCTGTATAGTTCTCAAGGGAAACTTATACCATTCTCCCTGCAAAATAGTGGCAAGCTAGATAGCAAATAAACACCCTTCTATCCAAAGTCTGCTACAACGGCTCAGTAATATCCAGATCTGGTGACTGCGAAGGCCTGAGGAGATGCGATTATTCATCCTCGCGCTCACAAAACCGGTCCTGGGCGATGAGATCTGTGTGACCCGGGGCCCCATCCTCTTGGAACACAGCATCACCATTGGGGACAATCACTGCACTGTGGGATGGGCCTGAGTAACCAAAGTGTTCACAGAATCCTTGGCAGTAATGTGACCTTGAAGCGTAATCATGGGCCCCATGGAATACCATAATACGGCTGCACAATTCATCAATCAATTCCCGCCCCATTTCGCTCCTGGGACGTAAACTTGGCAAGAAGTTGGAAACAGTGTGAAACGAGATTCATCCGATCAAATAACTTTCTTCCTCTGCTCCAGCCGGAATGTCATGGCTTTGTCACCATATATTCCAGTTACGGGCATTTTCATCACCGATGAATGGTGTTTTATGGTGCTAAAAGAGAGCGCAAGTGCGACATTCAGTTCTGCAGTGATTTCTGCAGCTGTCGTCCCTTTGTTTCTCGTCACAGTCCTCTTCAATGACCGTCCGTCACAGTCTCTCAAAACACACTTTCGTCCAGGTTCAGTTTTCCCTGCATGCAGTATAAATTTTCCGTATGATGTCTCTTGGAACAACAAACACTTCGGCTGCCTAGGTTATGGAGCACTCACCTTACGATCATCAACAATCTGTTCACGTTCGAAGTCACATAACTCCGACATAATTTACTTAAATTACACAGAACACTGTTGTGGCCACGACTTACACTAGCAACGTGTTGAGGACATTGCACAGGTGCCGTTCGTGGTCAAATGCAATACTGCGAACTTCGTCTTGCATCAGCATTTAAGTTCAAGCATGCATTTGTCACGGTGTTTCCATATTTTTGTCCAATCGCTTTATTTTCTGTGAATCAAAAATGCAGTGATAAAAAGGTTTCCAGTCAAAAGGAAACAGACTGTGTAAGTTACGACGGTGACGCAAAATCTCGTTTGAGCAGTATACATAAACGGTGTTTCAGGTACGGTCAACAGTACTGTCAGATGTTGCTTTGAAACTTCCTGGCAGATTAAAACTGTGTGCCGGACCGAGACTCGAACTCGGGACCTTTGCCTTTCGCGGGAAAGTGCTCTACTACCTGAGCTACCCAAGGACGACTCACGCCCCGTCCTCACAGCTTTACTTCTGTCAGTACCTCGTCTCCTACCTTCCAAACTTTACAGAAGCTCTCCTTTCAGGAGTGCTAGTTCTGCAAGGTTCGCAGGAGAGCTTCTGTGAAGTTGGGAAGGTAGGAGACGAGATACTGGCAGAAGTAAAGCAGTGAGGACGGAGCGTGAACCGTGCTTGGGTAGCTCAGATGGTAGAGCACTTTCCCGCGAAAGGCAAAGGTCCCGAGTTCGAGTCTCGGTCCGGAACAGTTTTAATCTGCCAGAAAGTTTCATATCAGCGCACACTCCGCAGCAGAGTGAAAATCTCATTCTAGATGTTCCTTTGTACAGCAAAGTATCGTCGCCGGGTGATCGTAGGCAAATGTAGAGATTCACTTCTACCGTTCTTCCGCCTGGTGTATTGAATGCAACTTTCTTTTAACATGGGTGAACAGAACTTTATCTTTTTACAGATAAGAGGTGCACTTCTGAAGCAAGACAGTTCTTTTAATTACTTAGCGCTAATTCTAACAAAGCGACAGAAAGTTGACACACATGTGAATTAAACTGTAGCGAAAGCATGTGGAAAATTTGTGTTTGTAGGGAGGGTTGTTGGTAACTACGGTGACACTGCAAGAGAAGTCGCGTACTAGACGCAAGTGCGACCAGTTATGTGGTGTTGCTCCAGTATTTTCAGTCCTAGTCATTAGGCAAGGCGTAGACGCTGGACCAATTCTGAGTCGCGCTGCCACGAACAGGTCAGAAAAGTACAATCGAAAATATGAATCACGTTTTTAGGGAACTCAAAAGTGAATCTTTTGAGGAAAAGCTAGAAACCTTGAAAGTAAAAAATTGGTCTGTTATTATGTTGAAATAAGTCAAAAAAGGGCTAGATTTCTACCCTGAAAGTACAGTGTTTAGTACACAAAAAAAATAGTACACACACACGAATGTATGCATTTGCAGCCACTGATTATGCCTTCCAAAAAGTAAAGGCGAAATGCGAATGGTATGATAAAATTGGTTTTATTTTGTTGCACAATTTATCAACATAATATTACACCCAACTGTGGACGAAAGAGCGATAATAGTTTAAAAGTTCAGATTGTTCTGGCGAAAGTTTAACAGACTATGAAGACTAAATAGATCATTTCAATAGAGATAAAAATCTCGAGGTTTTGATGACTGTCAGCGCCATCTTCTTCCGGAGGTCAAGTTACTGACTGCTGTGAATAGCAAGAATTTATTCCGCCACGAAAGACTCCGACGAGTCTAAAAATCTTAGACGACGTTTCTTTTGAAACATTTTGTTAAAATTAATGATTTTCTGGGACAACGAGAAAGACATAAATCTTTCTTCAGTCCATGCACATGCTTCTCGAAAGTAAGAAAAATGTAACGAAGAACAGAAAATGTGAGAAAGAAAATTAAACTTAGCACTTGAGGCATGTAAAATGTACGAACAACAGCGGTAAAACGGTTTGTTGAGAGTTATTTTGATTAGCAAATGCCTTTCTTTGTGATTTTCATTATGGTTACAGAAGAGGTATGTATCGTTTCATTACTATTAGTTATTTGTAATTTTATCGTCGGATCATTGTGCAGTGCTCTTGCAAATGTAACCTTAATTCAACAATAAAGCATAATTAAAAGTTAGCAAACATTAAGGACTGTAAATACTTCTACGTTTAGGGAATTCCAAAACTAATGTTACGTTCTTTATTTACATCTCATGTCGAGTCAATTCACACTTTGGACTCATTGAAAACACTAGACAAGCATCCATGAGGCTGACGTCAGGGCCATGATGATAATGCTGCCTCTCAATTACATTCTTGGTGCGTTCCGATTTGTCTGTTTGAAAAACTGAGCTCAGGAAGACGGAAGGGGATTAGCATTTTCCATCACAGATCTGGGCAAATAATTTTCCAGTAACACGAATTGTACTCTGAAAGTATGTTGTAGAGTGACAGATATGTTTTACTTTTCAGTTTTTACCACTTCTAACATTGTTTACAATCCCTACTTTGTCTTATTGAAGCAGTCCATTATTGTAGAGAATACGTTATTAAATTAGTAGGCTTCAACTACAGTTTTAAAGATGATGGTTTTCGTTCTGCTTCATTTCCTATGGGAACATATTGTACAATTTGATTCCCTACTAGAATATATAGTTTTGAGTTCTTGTTCAAATTTTCTTTGTATATGTAAGTTAAAGTCTGGCTCTTCTTTCATCATCATGAACAGAGCTGTTACTGTAATAATCAATAAAGTTTGTGTTAATATGCTCGATGGATTGGTAGATGTACTCAGATGGTACAACTGTAATGCACAATTCTTTTCACAAATTTTTACAGTGGCCTTCGTTACTGTTTTTGGTTGCTATTCTTATGGTTCTATTTCTGTACTTTGAATATAGCGCCCATATTTTATGCACCTGTTCCCCAAGATATAGCAAGATAATGATTGCACATGGGGATAGTACATCAATACGAACCACTATTGACGCTGATGACGTTTTCTTTGCTAGCATCTTTGTGTGCTCAATCTATTTCAACCGACTGTCTGTTCATTCTCATTTTGTGTTTTTTACACAGTCGATGGAATTATCACTTAAATTTAAGGTGACGGTATTATTTACCGTCTTCAAACTGAAATTCATGCCTTTTGTTTTCTTTGTGTTCTCCGTTAGTTTAGTGCTTATTGACAATTGGAAACACCACAGAGACTCTCATTTGCTTTATTTACCGGGAGGTCTGATGTTGTATCTGTTGCAGTCTTTCACTGATGCTGTATGAGGAGGTATTCCAGAATGTTCAGAACAAGAAGTACAACACACAGTGAGCGCGGAAGCACTTGCTATAAATGTGAGATGTGCGGCAGTGATTTTATCTCGCTGCTCAGTGGTTCAAGGAAGTTGCGCTAAGAATGCGGAATATGGGACTCAGCTGCCGATGAGACTGACCACGCTGCTTTTGGGAGCCTCAGGGAACTGCTTTGGTAGCTCCATCATAATCAGACCAGTGGCTCTATATTTCGAACCGCTTAAGCTCTAAAAACAAAATGACTCGTGGAAGTACCGTTCTGAATAAACTGCGTTCTTGACTTGCTGTAAACTGTGGGTGTGGTGCGTGTATTAAATAAAATACCGCTACGGATATTACATGTAGTCAACGGCTGCTGTGGCCGCGGGAGAATTCGCAAGGGTCACTTCGATTACAAACATACTTTACCCGCAGGCCGGAGTCAGGGTTCAGATCTTTGCTGCCACTCCACCTTTAATGTGACACAATTACCTAGGATTTAATAATGAAAACAATAAAAATAGATAACATGTTTCAATATAATAATAATAATTCTCTTACCTTAATGCTTAGTACATCGCTGTAGCTTAACTTATGAGAACAGTGATTTACACGGTATAAAATCAAAGTGTTCTTTCACCATTATCAATATTTCACTTAGCGCTATGATTGTGAAAGTATGTCTGCGGACTGCAGCTACACACATCAAAAAAGTTTTGCATCACCTCGGTTCCGAGAGTTCCGGAACCTGTACAGAAAATTGGAACAGAGATCAACAGAAACATCATTTCCGCCCTTTTTATTGTTCATAAAAACCACACATCGCAAGTTGTACCACCATACAGCAAGACCTTCAAGGTAGTGGTCCAGCTTGTTGAACACACCGGTACCTCTAATACCCAGTACCACGTCCTCTTGCATTGATGCATGCCTGTATTCGTCGTGGTGTACTATCCACAAGTTCATCAAGGCATTGTTGGTCTAGAGACTGTCCCACTCCTTAACGGCGATTCGGCGTAGATCCCTACGAATGGATTGTGGGTCACGTCGTCCATAAACAGCATTTTCAATCTATCCCAGGCACGTTCGATAGGGTTCATGTGTGGAGAACATGCTGGCCACTGTAGTCGAGCGATGTCGTTAGCCTGAAGGAAGTCATTCACAAGATGTGCACGATGGGGGCGCGAATTGTCGTCCATGAAGACGAACGCCTCGCAAATATGCTGCCGATTTGGTTATACTATCGGTCGGAGGATGGCATTCACGTATCGTACAGCCGTTACGGCGCCTTCCATGACCACCAGCGGCGTACGTCGGCCCCACATAATGCCATTCCAAAACAGCAGGGAACCTCCTCTTTGCTGCACTTGCAGGACAGTGTGTCTAAGGCGTTTAGCCTGACCGGGTTGCCTCCAAACACGTCTCCGACGATTGTCTGGTTGAAGGCATATGCGATACTCATCGGTGAAGAGAACGTGATGCCAATCCTGAGCGGTCCATTCGGCATGTTGTTGGACCCATCTCTACCGCGCTGCATGGTGTCATGATTGCAAAGATGGACCTCGCCATGGACGTCAGGAGTGAAGTTGCGCATCCTGAAGCCTATTGCACACAGTTTGAGTCGTAAAGTACGTCCTGTGGCTGCACGAGATGCATTATTCAACATGGTGGCGTTGCTGTCAGGATTCCTCCGAGCCATAATCCGTAGGTAGCGGTCATCCACTGCAGTATTAGTCCTTGGGTGGCCTGAGCGAGGCATGTGATCGACAGTTGCTGTCTCTCTGTGTCTCCTCCTCGTCCGTTCAACATCGCTTTGGTTCACTCCGAGACGCCTGGACACTTCCCTTGTTGAGTGCCCTTCCTGGCACAAAGTAACAATGCGGACGCGATCGAACCGCGGTATTGACCGTCTAGGCAAGGTTGAAGTACAGACAACACGAGCCGTGTACCGCCTTCCTGGTGGAATGACTGGAACTGATCGGCTGTTGGACCCCTCCGTCTGATAGGCGCTGCTGATGCATGATTATTTACATCTTTGGGCGGGTTTAGTGACATATCTGAACAGTCAAAGGGACTGTGTCTGTGATACAATATCCACAGTCAACGTCTATCTTCAGGAGTTCTGGGAACTGGGGCGATACAAAACTTTTTTTGATGTCTGTATATGGGCGTTTAAATGAGAGTCATACTGAATATTTCACTCTACAGCCAGCGAATGGAGTCTCTCAGTAACATTTTCTCGTTAGTTGAGAGAGGTCATTGCCCTTTCTATTTTTCTTTGCTCAAGTTGCTGTGCTTCTCTGGTTCAGACTGTGGACTTTCAAACCGTCTCGGGTTAGTTGGCAGCAGGAGTAGTCAGCCTGTCAGTTACTGAACTTTATTTTTCAGTAATTGTTTCACAGATGCCGCTTCATGGGTGCTTTGTCAAGCTGATACACCAATCATCATTCGCCAACTGCCCTATACTGAACGCAACACACACTGCTGTAAAATGTGTTCATAGCGTTGCGAATTTTCCGTTTCTTCCAGAGCGTTAACGGGACCAGACCCCAACCACCTCCGTATCCCACTGTTGGCACTAGACGTGATGGCAAGCAACGTTCTCCAAGCACGCGTCAAAGCCAAACGCATTTCCGAAACGGCTAAATTTGTGATCTGTTTGCGTGTCGCCGTGGTTACACTATATTGTGCACGGCGCTGTCCAAAACCGGCGCCGAGGCAACTGTAGTTGCAGCAGGTGCCATAGGTGACAGGGAGAACGACGGCTGCGCAGATGTGCACGGGTGAATTGATGCTCAGCTGTTGAGAAACTGACCGCGCAGATGAGCCAAGGGCTAGCAACATCGTCTTCTCAACGACCGTTCAGCGAACGTTGTTGCGTATGGGCTTCCGCAGCAGGTTCCTGCCTCGGGCATCGATGTGTGTGATGTCCTTAGGTTAGTTAGGTTTAAGTAGTTCTAAGCCTAGGGGACTGATGACCTAAGGTGTTAAGTCCCATAGTGCTTAGAGCCATTTGAGCCACGTCACGTTAAAAAAGACATTTTCTAGCTCATGTGACCAAACACTTTTTACTTTATTAGAAAAAAAGGCTTTTTATCTTCGTACTGCCCCGCTAGGATCCTTTCAACAAACCTTTGAAGTTTCATCATCTTACATAAATATGAAGTAAGTCCGCTTCAGACACTGACGTTAGTTTACAGTCACAATTACGTTTGTGTTACCTGCATGTTGTACATGCTTTATTTCTCCCCGTACAGAAAACCTGATCGTCCTACATCTCGTTGTACTGTAGGAATCTGGTAATATCTTCACTACTAGCAATGCTTTCCAAAAAAGGAAATTGTTTATTCGCAAAGAAAATGCGTGTATCCTCTGTTGTCCATTTCTCAGATTAAGATTCTGAAGCTGTATATACTTCCCACCATCGAAACAACTTCTACAATCAGTTCTCGCTAACACCGCTTTGGTGTATTTCGTTTGAAGATTTTAAAAATATACGACTTTTCCAGGATTCGAAGATGTGAACTCTATATTCGCAGTCAGATGAGCTACCCGTCGCGCCTCCTAGAACTTGCTCAGAATATTATTTCTGCCGAGTGTCTTCTATACATGAAATCAGCACTAAGATTCGCCAAGAATAATTTTAAAGTGCTTTGGGTCGTAGTTCATGACTGTTAGTCGACAATCTAGTTACAATATACGGACTCGAAAGTTGGAGGGAGTATATAGAGGGTCTACAGAAGGGAGATGCACTTCAGGGCATTATCGAAATGAAAGAGAACGCAGAGAAAGATAAGAAGGGAGATATGATACTGCGTGAAAAATTTGACAAATCACTCAAGACTAAAGTCGAAACATGGCCCCGGAAGTAGACAACATTCCATTAGAGCCACTGATAGCTTTGGGAGAACCAGATACGACAAAACTCTTCCATCTGGTGAGCAAGATGTATGAGACAGGCGAAATACCCTCAGGCTTCAAGAAGAATATAATAATGCCGATTCAAAAGAAAGAAGGTGCTGATAGGTGTGAAAATTTACCGAACTACCAGTTTCATAAGTGATGGCTGCAAAACACTAACATTATAGAAGAATGGAAAGACTGGTAGAAACTGATCTTGGGAAAGATCAGTTTGGATTCCATAGAAATGTAGGAAAACGCGAGGCAATTCTCACGCTACGACTTCTCATGGAATATAGGTTAAGGAAAAGTAAACCTACGTTTATACCATTTGTAGATTAAGAGAAAGCTTTTGACAGTGATTAGTGGAATAATCTCTTCCAGATTCTATAGGTGGCAGGGGTAAAATACAGGGAGCGAAAGGCTATTTACAATTTGTACAGAAACCAGATGGCAGTTATAAGAGTCGAGGACCATCACCGGAAGCAGTGGTTGGGAAGGGAGTGAAACAGGGTTGTAGGCCATCCCTCATGTTATTCGATCTATGTATTGACTAAGCAGTAAAGGAAGCAAAACAAAAATTTGGAGTAGGAATTAATAGCCATGGAGAAGAAATAAAAGCTTTGAGGTTTGCCGATGACATTGTAATTCTGTCAGAGATAGCAAAGGACTTGGAAGAGCAGTTGAATGGAATGGACAGTGTCTTGAAAGAAGGATATAAGATGAACAGGGGTGATGCTGAGTGAATTAGATTAGGAATACAGGCACTTAAAAGAAATAAATGAGTTTTGCTATTTGGGAAGCAAAGTAACTGATAATGGTCGAAGTAGATAGGATATAAAATGCAGACTGGAAATGGCAAGAAAAGCATTTCTGAAGAAGAGAAATTTTTAATATCGAGTGTAGGTTTAAGTGTCAGGTAATCCGTCCTGAAAGTATTCGTGTGGAGTGTAGCCATGTATGGAAGTGAAACATGGACAACAAACAGTTTAGACAAGAAGAGAACAGAAGCTTGTGAAATGTGGTGCTGCAGAAGAATGCCGAAAATTAGATGGGTAGATAACATAACTAATGAGGAGGTACTGAACAGAACATGGGAGAAGAGAAATTTGTGGTGCAACCTGACCAAAAGAAGGGATCGGTTGGTAGGACATGTTCTGAGGCATCAAAGGATCACCAATTTAGTACTGGAGGGAAGCGTGTGGGGTAAAAATCGTTGAGGGAGCCCAAGAGATGAATACAGTAAGCAGATTCATAGGGATGTAGGCTGCAGTAGTTACTGGGAGATGAATAGGCTTGCACAGGATAGAGTAGCATGGAGAACTGCATCAAAACAAGACCACAACAACAACAGATTTACAAAATTTCTACAATTCCTTAGTTTGGAGCGAGTTTAATGATGTTGCAGGGAGCAGGGAAAAGAATGTCGTCGCTCTTACCGAACATAAATGCATCAACTTTCGCAAGGTTTCCACTATAAGCGTTCATAAAATTCCTTTCTGTTATTACTTAAAAGTGGCAGTTGCATTTTCCACGACAAAATAGTTACACTATTCGCAGAAAAATACGTAAAAACCTCGTAACTTCAGCGAACACTCCTATAAAATACGTATAGCTTCGTCCTACTAGTAGCCTGTGACGTCACCAGAGCTTCAGCCAATAACAGAGCATTTTCGATCACGTGTCCAAATCTTGATGTTTAACTATTTTTAAGCTTTAATTACATAAAAATAACAGATATTTTGTAAGAATATTGACCGTAAATACTATTTGGATGTTATAATCAGTCAGAATAACAATAGTCCGAACCACATTTCAACATAGGAAAATAGCCTTGTGCTTTCAGCATTAAGCATTTTTTATACTTATTACTTTAGAGGTAATTTTGCTGTGGAATAGTTGTCAACACTTTCGTTTACATGTTTGTGCAATATATCAGTAAGTGAAATAGGTTTTCTCGTATTTTTGCTATATTTTCCTGTAGACACAGTCGGTTAATGTTTGGAGACGGCATATAGGAGGATCATAGAATTTTAAAAATATCGGTACATCTTTCCGTGATTTTTGGAAAGGGCCATCAGACGTGCAAAACTGATACATTCTGTTTGATGATGGATAATTTGGAGTACTTTCAAAGTAGCTCTACAGCTCTTAGTAGAGAAAAAAAATATGATTAAGGTTTCATGTATCGTCGTGCACTGTCATTGCAATGTGACGAGTGATATCTGAAGAGGCACACAGCGCGCCTGTGACTATCGATACAAAGCGAAGGAATCCAAGGGCAGCCACAGGTACAGACTGTGGGCGGTCAGGCAAACATCCGGTCCGTAGAGCGACGCCTAGACAGACTCATCCAGTTCCGATACGACCGGCAGGACAGCCCGTGGTTGCTTTCTTCAGCGAATCGTCTGAGCTCACAACTTATGACTGAGTGCAATTTCGGTTCGGATACGAATATTCGTGTTGAAACAGGTATATGAGTTTGGCCGCCGGTTAAGTAGATATCGAAAGTTCTAACAAATCACATCGGTGGTAAAATGTTAAGTTCGGTATTTCAGTCAAGCGTTTTTAATCGACTTTGATTCAGTTTATAGGTCGTTATCTTGTCATAAAGAATCTCATTCGTTCCCAGAGTTTACTCGCCCTACTGAGTCCTCCTTTTCATCATTTGGCAAGTTTATTCCATATTTTAATATAAGTTTAGGGCCCGAATATCCTTCCTGTTGCCACAGTGATGAACTAACCTAGCTGAAGCTGTGTTCTGTGACGTTTTCTGCTGTACTGTGCCCTCCTGTTATGTATGCGGCATAGTATTGTCGTATCTTTCCACTGAAATGATGCTAAGCTTGTGACTCCGGCCACACTTTTCGATGCCAGAAGGCGGGAAAGACTGTAGGGTTCCTGCTGAAGGGAGAGATGCAACAAAAAGAATTTTTGTGCATAACTGTAAATCATCTTAAAATCTGAGATACGCCGAACGATTATATCACAACAAACATCTTCCGTGTTTTAACTTCAACAAAGTCATGATCAAAATTGCTGTGTAATGAATGATGTGAGGTTTAGTTCTAGACGCTTGACGCTTTTTCTTTGTTTGCAAATGGTTGAAACTTTCAACTAAAGATGACATGTAGCTGCCGGCCGCGGTGGCCGAGCGGTTCTAGGCGCTTCAGTCAGGAACCACGCGACTGATAAGGTCGCAGGTTCGAATCCTGCCTCGGGCATGGATGTGCGTGATGTCCTTACGTTAGTTACGTTTAAGTAGTTCTAAGTTCTAGGGGACTGATGACCTTAGATGTTAAGTTTCATAGTGCTCAGAGCCATTTCAACCAATTTTGACATGTAGCAGCGCCAACACATATGGTTATTGTTTCATTTCGTTCCGCAGCTAATGCTAAAATCTAGAAGACTGTTGCTTACTTTTCTCATTCGTTTGCTTGCGCTTACTGTGTCGTTGCAGTAAACAAAGCAATAAAAGGAAATAAAAAAAAGCAGAAAAGACATGCAAATTTAAGTGGACAGTAGAGCCTTTTTCATAATCCCCGGAATTTCACAATTGTTTATATGCTAAAATAACAATTTCAAACGAGGTGCAATATGTGAGTCAGACAATGACTGTTGCATATATTTGGAGAAACTAGTTCAGAACATAGCTATAGTGGTCTGCACATGACATGTATCAAGTACACTCCAGTAGATATATGTAAATGTCGGCTATTAGCTTTCAAGCAGGGATGTTGTGAATGGTTCATGCTTGTATGATACATTTATAATGAGGATACTGTTCGTTGCATGCCTGTTATCCATGAGGCAGTTTTGATTTGCACAACACTGTGTTCAAGTAAATATTTCTTGACAAAAAAATACAACGTATTACACGCAGTACGTCATATACTGCGATTTTGCCTCGTTTATAAAAGGGAAATCACGAAAGCATTGCAGTAAGAAACTTTCCAGGAGGAAACAGTCTAATGTCCTGTCTTCAGCCCGGAGGAGCATGGTTTCTTTACTTGTTAATGGTTTGTTTTAGCTCGATTCTTTCAGATTTCGTTAACGAAAACTGATCAGTAATTGTGACGTGTGACCTGCAACCTTGATTTTTGCTTGTAGAAAGGACATTGCCGACATATTTTGGCTATCTCGTCCGCTGCTGTTGCTGAGCATTCCAAATGACCAGTTTAAAACTACTTGCAGCAACACTTGATGCATGACCTCGCTATCGTACCAGGAACTCGAATCCTATCGCTGTCGCTACTGGTTACGACAGCAGCGCGAAAATTGCGGCTTATTCTCACAAAAGATAATATCCAACTCATTTTTCTTATATTTCTTTTTGTTTCTGGTGATTCGAACTTCAAGCTATTGCTCTCCTGTAGCAATACATGAAGTAGTTTAGCTCACTTCCTTATTAGAGGCGGCTAAATACACTGCTCTGCAAAACTGAAGGACGGGTAGATAAAGTAACGTAACATGTTAACAACTACGTGGAAATGAATGAAAGTGCGGAGGCACGTTGCCGGAGTTGTCGCAACTTCGTACAGAAAGCTGGACGCGACATGGCGTGATGTCAGCGTGACTACAGCGCCCCACAAAAAAGACAGCACGCGTCAATCAGAGAGCAGCTACGGCGTCTTATGGTTGTCGTCTTCATAACAAAATGGCCCGGGGACATCATCTGGGTGACTACACAGAGGGAAGACCCATCGGAAAATTTGGAGAAAGACGAAGTGTGACGAGTGTAGCGCAAGCTCCGTTCCGAATCACAGGCACTGCAGCCCTAAGGAGAAGAGGCGGTGACCACGATAAACTACAGCAGCAGATGCTCGTTACATTGTGCAACAGGCAAGTAGGGACCCACGCCAAACAGCGAGTGTAATTGCAACAACCACATTTAACAGGAATCCAAGGCACGCAATTTCACGGTCCACAGTGGCCGCTGCATGGGAGTGGTCTCCTTCCCTTTAAAATGGTTCAAAAAAATGTTCAAATGTGTGTGAAATCTTATGGGACTTAACTGCTAAGGTCCTCAGTCCCTAAGCTTACACACTACTTAACCTAAATTATCCTAAGGACAAACACACACACTCATACACGATGGAGGATTCGAACCTCCGCCGGGATCAGCCGCACGGTTCACGACAGTGGCGCCCCAGACCGCTCGGCTAATCCCGCGCGGCTCAAATGATTCAAATGGCTCTAAGCACTATGGGACTTAACATCTGAGGTCATCAGTCCCCGAGACTAAGAACTACTTAAATCTAACTAACCTAAGGACATCACACACATCCATGCCCGAGGCAGGATTCGAACCGGCGACCGTAGCAGCAGCGCGGCTACGGACTGAAGCGCCTAGAACCGCTCGGCCACAACGGTCGGCCCTTCCCTTTCGACCAATACATTGTGTTCCGTTGACATCCGCACCATTCGCGGCATCGTTTATTATGGTGCCAAGAGCTTAGGAAATGGACCACCGAGGACTGGGATCGCATGCTCTTCTCTGATGAGAACAGATTCAGTCTGAGTAGTGATTCTAGACGTACCCTCACGTAGCGAGACGTGGGAACACGTAATTCACCCAGGAACGTTGCCGAACATGATCGTTTTGGTGGTTCAATTGTAATGGTGTAGTCTGAGCAGTGATTCTGAATGTACCCTCATAAGGCGGAGGTGGGAACACTTTTAGTCACCCAGGAAAATTGCCGAAAATGATCGTTTGGTAGTCCAGTTGTTATGGCGTAGGGAGGCATGCTGCGGTATGGGCGTACTGGCCTCCAAATCTTTGAACACGGTAGACTCAATGGTCAAAGCTATTGTGACACTGTACTGCATCCACATGTGGATCTTTTCAGGGGTGTTTTCGGCCCTGACTTCATTTTTATGGATGGCAATTGGTGATCGCATTCAACAGCGCTGGTGAAGGGGCTCTTGAAACGAGAGGATATTCAGAGACTGGACCGATCTATATTGTTCCCCCGACTTAAATCCCATGGAGCACATGTAGGATGGGGTGATGAGACCTACTGCTGCACGTGAACACCCACCAACGAGAGTCGAGCAGTTGTCAGCTGTGCTGGTGGAGGAATGGAACGCCGGCTGCTGTGGCCGTGCAGTTCTAGGCGCTTCAGTCCGGAACCGTGCTGCTGCTACGGTCGCAGGTCGCAGGTTAGAATCCTGTCTCGGGCATGGGTGTGTGTGATGTCCTTAGGTTAGTTAGGTTTAAGTAGTTCTAAGTCTAGGGGACTGATGACCTCAGATGTTAAGTCCCATAGTGCTTAGAGCAATTTCAACCGTTTGACCTGAGGAATGGAACGCCCTGCCACAAGACCTTACCAGCCTTGTGATCATCATGGGACACGTTGTAAAGCATGCACTGCTGTTCGTGGTGATCACACACCCTACTGACAACAATGTTCTGCCTTGCGTTATGTCCACAGGACCATTGTAAATCGCGATGATTTCTGTGTAATAATTGTCTTTGAATAAAAGTGTAATTTCTGTTCGTCTCATTAAGTATTTCTTTCAGTATCTTTTGTACTATATTGTAGCAGTTGTTCCTATGTATGGTTCAAGTTCCATCGTGCTACATTACTTAGCAATGACACATCATGCGAAAGTTACTTTCGTTTTACACGCCAGTGTATACTGCAGTGGTCAAAGTATGAGCAGCAGCGCGATAGGTCCAGAATGACGCCCGTCGGCAATAAGCAAATTTAAAGCGAGGTAAGCCGTGCGCCCCACCTGTCTGTGAAGCGTGTACAGTTTGTTCTGCGTGCTAGCATATTTTAGCTGCTTGTGTATCGCATTTTCTGGGGCGGAAATTTGGGATGAAGTCAGAATTTCCCTAAACGAGTGTAGAAAACCACCTAAAACCACAGGCGGACTGGTCGGTGTCCCACACCAACACCCATTAATCCACTGCGCTGATTACACGCTGCTCTGGCTGACCTCTCTACCTTGCAAGTTGGCATCCTGTGCGCTGAGCTATACGAGCAGGTAATGAATACATTGTACAGCCGATAATCACTAGGCACGTTCCGATATACCCTGTTTGCCGATGATACCACAATTCTAATTGACGATTTGGTTGATCATGATCTTGAACAAACTACAAATACTGTTTTTAATGACATCTTAAATTGGTTCTCCTCAAATGGTCTCTCACTCAATGCAGATAAAGCTCATTATATGAGGTTCCATACATCACAAAGTAATCTCGATGAAATTAACATAAAATGTAGAGATCAACCAATACAGAAAGTTGAAGATACAAAATTCCTGGGTGCTTACATAGACAATAAATGTAATTGGTCAGTTCACACTCTTCATGTATGTAAAAAACTTAGCTCGGCAACATTTGCGTTACGGGTAATTTCTTCAGTGGTTGAAGTTGACACCATTAAGGTTGCCTACTTTGGCTACTTCCACTCATTGATGTCATATGTTATCATATTCTGGGGGAACCAACCACTTGTAAAAAAAGTTTTCAGCATCCAAAAAAAAGCAATCAGAATAATGTGTGGGGTTCATCAAAGACACTATTGCAGGCACTTGTTTCGGAAGATAGGTATCCTAACAACTGCCTCACAGTATATTTTTTCCTTGCTGACCTTTGTGAGCAAAAATTATTCTATCTACCAAGACAACAGTAAATTCCATGGCTATAACACCAGAAACAAAAACAATCTACATTTCGAAATGGAACGTCTCACTCTGGTACAAAAGGGAGTTTACTACTCCAGCATTAAGCTGTTCAATGCTCTACCACTACACATCAAATGTGTTCATACAGAACTGCCAAAATTTAAACAAGTTCTCAAAGATTACCTGACAGAGAAATCTTTTTGTACTGTGGATGAATATCTGAAAGAAAATGTATACCATCACTAAACTTATTGTGTCTAGAAGTAGTTCAATTGATTTTATTGTGCATTTGGGCATTAGCACACTTTTTGTAACAACAAATTGGCTGTACCTGTATTTACTCTTGTAGGCCTAATATCTGATTTAACTTTGTGCTCTTATCTTTAACCTTTATTTGAAACTCCTTTTTCTGTTAAATGGTTGTTATGTTATCTAGCTGACATTGTATCTATTACCGTATTTATAGTATGTCTTACTTAAACTATGTACAATTTGACATTGAATTGCTCTTGTATTTGTTGTAAGTTTAAATTGAAACCTGTACAATTTGACACGTTCCATATCCTTGTGATTGACTCACTAACTGGATCTACAGAACAAGAAATGAATAAATAAAATAAATAAATAAAAAATAGTTAATACTTTAGGAGAAGTTATCTCGTATGGACGGACCTAAAAATATTGTGCAACACTGGCAACCGAGAATTCAAACGAAGACGACCCGTCCTGGTTAATGACAGAACTTCTGCTTTGCTGCTGGGCTTGTTAGACGTGTGCCACATTTTAATGGCTATGACGTCGTTGTATTTCGCAAGTTTCGCTCCGGACTCTCCGCGCTACAGTGAATCAACGACCCGGCGTTCAAACAATGACGCACGCGACGTTTTTTCCTGGCGCAGTGCACAAATTTGCGCCTCGACGTGAAATTTGCTTTGTGCCGCTTCTTGGATGGCGTGAAAGGTTACTACGGCACGAGTGCCACGTCGTGTGTTTGTTTCACAGTACGTCTCGTTCCAGAGCAGTTGCTACTGACGTGCAACTACTTTGTGTATGCAGACGCACACCGTCGCGTCTTAGAACTTGCGAGTTTCTTCACACGTTTTCAGAAAATGAGCTCCCTGTGAAGCGCGCAGTCTTTACCAATGTGTGTGCAAAACTTTGTTTGGTTTTTAAGATCGTTATTATTCGAATTAATGGAAGTGCAATATGGATTCGATCATTTTCATTAAGATTCACACCCCAGCAATCTGTTTTGTATCGTTTTCTTCTTGTACTGTTTCACGTGTCGTCAACAGTATTTATTTATTCTTGTTGCTGTTACTGCAGGAAATAAATCCCCACTTACTAAGTGTAGTTTAGGAGAAGGCGCACATACATGAGTACGAACTATTGTGACGGGAAAAACTCCAGATGGACAAATACACTATGTGATCAAAAGTATCCGGACACCTTGCTGAAAATGACTTACAAGTTCGTGGCGCCCTCATCGGTAATGCTGGAATTCAATGTGGTGTTGGCCCACCCTTAATCTTGATGACAGCTTCCACTCTCGCAGGCATACGTTCAATCAGATGCTGGAACGTTTCTTGGGGAATGGCAGACCGTTCTTCACGGAGTGCTGCACTGAGCAGAGGTATCGATGTCGGTCGGTGAGGCCTGGCACTAAGTCGGCGTTCCAAAACATCCCAAAGGTGTTCTGTAGGATTCACGTCAGGACTTCGTGCAGGCCAGTCCATTACCGGGATGGTATTGTCGTGTAACCACTCCGCCACAGGCCGTGCATTATGAATAGGTGCTCGATTGTGTTGAAAGACGCAATCGCTAACCCCGAATTGCTCTTCAACAGCGGGAAGGAAGAAGGTGCTTAAAATATCAATGTAGGCCTGTGATGTGATACTGCCACGCAAAACAACAAGAGGTGCAAGCCTCTTCAATGAGAAACACGACCACACCATAACACCACCGCCTCCGAAATTTACTGTTGACATTACACACGCTGGCAGATGACGCTCACCGGGCATTCGCCATACCCACACCCTTCCGTCGGATCGCCACCTTGTGTACAGTGATTCGTCTCTCTACACAACGTTTCCCACTGTTCAATCGTCCAATGTTTACTCTCCTTACAGCAAGCGAGGGGTCGTTTGGCATTTACCGGAGTGATGTGTGGCTTATGAGCAGCCGCTCGACCATGAAATCCAAGTTTTCTCACCTCCCGCCTAACTGTCATAGTTCTTGCAGCGGATCCTGATGCAGTTTGGAATTCCTATGTGATGACCTGGATAGATGTCTGCCTATTACACATTACGACCCTCTTCAACTGTCGGCGCTCTCTGTCGGTCAACAGACGAGGTCAGCCTGTACGCTTTTGTGCTATACGTGTCCCTTCACGTTTCCTCTTCACTATTACATCGGAAACAGTGGACCTATGGGTGTGTAAGAGTGTGGAAATCTCGCGTACAGACGTATGACACAAGTGACACCCAATCACCTGACCACGTTGGAAGTCCGTGAGTTCCGCGGAGCGCCCCATTCTGCTCTCTCACTATGTCTAATGATTATTTAGGTCGCTGATATGGAGTACCTGGCAGTATGTGGCAGCTCAATGGACTAATAAGGAAACTTATATTTTTGGGGGTGTCCGGATACTTTTCATCACATAGTATACATTAACCTTGACGGTTTTCGATCTACAGTTACTTGAATCTCACGCCATTTGTCATAAGGTCTACTTGAATTTGCTCGTTATTGCACGATTTGTAGGATTTCTGCATGTACATGTACCGGGTGGTTGCAGCGTCTCCTCGAAGTCTCCGGTGCTCTTACTGAAATCAAACTGTGAAAGCGTTTGTTGATAATAAAGCAACATTATGCCTTTCTCATTTGTTTGACTTTCCCTACACATGTACTGCTCTTAATCCACCACATACGGAAACACATCTATCGTCTTTCTTCTACTCGCAGGGCAAGATTTGCAGCTGGTGGTCAAAACTGAAAATAATTTTTTTTTCCAGCATTAACGCATTAGAATATCTACCAAGTTTCGCTGCCATATGATAATTACAGCCCACACTGGACTCTGAGAGTAGCTGCACTTTAATTACAACCGCTTGGTACATCTGCATCTATACCCCACAAGCTACCTTGTGGTATCTGGTACACTGAGCACCAGAATCGCTTCCCCCTGTGATTGTTCCAGTCGAGAGTGATCCGCAGGAAGAACGGCTGCTGATAAGCATTCGTGTGAGCTCGATTCTGATTTTACTTTCATGGTTTTTCCGTGAGATATACGTAGGAGAAAATAATGTTCTGGATGACTCGTCTGGGAACGTAAGGTCTCGGAATTTTAGCAGTAAATAGCACCTGATGCCAAAGCCTCTTTTGCAGCCTCCACCACTGGAGTTGGTTGAGTACCTCGTGGTTACGTAATGAACCTATAACAAAAGTGCTGCTCTTCTTTGGATCTTCTCTATTACCTCTATACATCCTATTTGGTACGTATTCCATACTGATGTGAATTATTCTGATTTTTGTCAAACGAGAGGTTTTTAAGCTAACTTCTTCGTGCGAGGGCTACGCTACCCAAGGGTTCTTTCGCTTAATCTCAGTCAGTATAGCGCGTACTTTCATGTGGTCGCTGCACTTTAAATCGCTCCGTGTGCATACTCATGAAAACCACACATTCCAAGTTGCACCACCATACAGCGATACCACCAGAGGTGGTGGTCCAGACTGCTGTACACATCGGTACCTCTAATATCCTGTAGCACGTTCTCTTGCATTGATGCATGCATGTATTCGTCCTGGCATACTATCCACAAGCTCATCAAGGCACCGTTGGTCCAGACCGTCCCACTCCTAAACGGCGATTCGGCCGGAGTGGTTGGTAGGTCAATCGATCCCAGGTAAGTTCGAATGGGTTAATGTCTGGAGAACATGCTGGCCACTCTAGTCGAGCGATGTCGTTATCCTGAAGGAAGTCATTCACAAGATGTGCACGATGGGGGCGCGAATCGTCGTCCATGAAGACGAATGCCTCGCCAATATGCTGCCGATATGGTTGCACTATCGGTCGGAGGATGGCATTCACGTATCGTACAGCCGTTACGGCGGCTTCCATGACCACCGGTGGCGTACGTCGGCCCCACATAACGCCATTCCAAAACAGCAGGGAACCTCCTCTTTGCTGCACTTGCAGGACAGTGTGTCTAAGACGTTTAGCCTGACCGGGTTGCCTCCAAACACGTCTCCGACGATTGTCTGGTTGAAGGCATATGCGATACTCATCGGTGAAGAGAACGTGATGCCAATCCTGAGCGGTCCATTCGGCATGTTGTTGGACCCATCTCTACCGCGCTGCATGGTGTCATAATTGCAAAGATGGACCTCGCCATGGACGTCAGGAGTGAAGCTGCGCATCCTGAAGGCTATTGCACACAGTTTGAGTCGTAACAGTACGTCCTGTGGCTGCACGAGATGCATTATTCAACATGGTGGCGTTGCTGTCAGGGTTCCTCCGAGCCATAATCCGTAGGTTGCGGTCATCCACTGCAATAGTAGCCCTTGGGCGGCCTGAGCGAGGCAAGTCATCGACAATTCCTGTCTATCTCCACCAAAATCTCTTTGGTTCACTCTGAGATGCCTCGACATTCCCCTTGTTGAGAGCCTTTCCTCGTACAAAGTAATAATGCGGACGCGATCGAACCGCGGTATTGACCGTCTAGGCACGGTTGAACTACAAACAACACGAGCCGTGTCCTTCCTGGTGGAACTGATCGGCTGTCGGTCCCATGCCATCTAATAGGCGCTGCTCCTGTATTGTTGTGTACGTCAACGGGACTGTGTCTGTGTTACAGTACCCACAGTCAATGTCTGTCTTCAGGAGTTCTGGGAACTGGGGTGATGCAAAACTTTTTTAAAATTCGCTGCTGGTTAGGAACTCGTACAAGTCACAATATCGGTTACTTCCCTGTTGCTGCTTGTGTCTCGGCCGGCTACTGTTGCCTTGTGCAGCTACATATCTCCGCCAGTCGCCTGTAAATTGCTGGTAATATAGGAGCTTCGAAAACTGATCCAGTGCAATTCAGTTATCGTTCGGTTCGACGATGTGTAGCCGGACAGCAGAGTACTTCAAGCATTGGTAAAATCACCTCTCGATGTATCGATCAATGTATCCTAGGACCGTGATGCAGATTCCCCGGCAAACATCACGCATCAAATATCCGAAGGTCCTACAGGAGTGTTGTACGTATGTTCATTTTTGGAAATGCACCGCTTATAAAATGAAGTTTCTTTAAATATCTTTTCAATGCTGTATTATATCCTTGAGGAAAATTACAGTCCTTTTCCTTCTGTTCTTTTAATACACTCGTCACAATAGCAAAGGAAAATAAAATTGCGTTTAATGGTGGACAACAATGAGTTATAGTTCTCGATGGCATACCGTAACAGAGCGTGTTCGTCACCTGTCTCTGCTTTTTGCTTTAGATTTAGCTCTCCAAAGAGTAACGACAGTCCAAAGAGTAAACATATCTCTCGCATGTGGTACATAGCTGTATTTGAGAATTTATCGTTAAAGTACTAGAGAGTTCGTGTAAATAAAACATACTATACTAACATGTTAGAGTATCTTAAGTTTACTGCCAGGAATATTAGTTCATCGAATTTCTTATGCAAACTGTTAGTAACGACACGGAAATGGAAAATGAAAGAATGCTATACTTAGACATAGTAGTTGGAGTCCATCAGTATTATTATTACACTACTGGCCATTAAAATTGCTACACTAAGAAGAAGTGCAGATGATAAACGGATATTCATTGGACAAATATATTATACTAGAATTGACATGTGATTACATTTTCACGCAATTTGGGTGCATAGATCCTGAGAAATCAGTACCCAGAACAACCACCTCTGGCCGTAATAACGGCCTTGATATGCCTGGGCATTGAGTCGAACAGAGCTTGTATGGTGTGTACAGGTACAGCTGCCCATGCAGCTTCAACACGATACTACAGTTCATCAAGAGTAGTGACGCGTATTGTGACCAGCCAGTTGCTCGCCCACCATTGACCAGACGTTTTCAGTTGGTGAGAGGTCTGGACAATGTGCTGGCCAGGGCAGCAGTCGAACATTTTCTGTATCCAGAAAGACCCGTACAGGACCAGCAAGATGCAGTCGTGGTTATCCTGCTGAAATGTAGGGTTTCGCAGGGCTCGAATGAAGGGTAGAGCCACGGGTCGTAACACATCTGAAATGTAACGTCCACTGTTTAAAGTGCCGTCAATGCGAACAAGAGGTGACCGAGACGTGTAACCAATGCTGCCCCATATCATCACGCCGGGTGATACGCCAGTATGGCGATGGCGAATACACGCTTCCAATGTGCGTTCACCGTGATGTCGCCAATCACGGATGCGACCATCATGATGCTGTAAGCAGAACCTGGATTCATCCGAAAAAGTGACGTTTTGCCATTCGTGCACCCAGGTTCGTCGTTGAGTACGCCGTCGCAGGCGCTCCTGTCTGTGATGCAGCGTCAAGGGTAACCGCAGCCATGGTCTGCGAGCTGAAAGTCCATGCTGCTGCAAACGTCGTCGAACTGTTCGCGCAGATGGTTGTTGTCTTTCAAACGTCGCCATCACTTGACTCAGGGATCGAGACGGGCCACCGGGGTGGACGAGCGGTTCTAGGCGCTACAGTCTGGAACCGCGCGACCGCTACGGTCACAGGCTCGAATCCTGCCTCGGGAATGGATGTGTGTGATGACTTTAGGTTAGTTAGGTTTAAGTAGTTCTAAGTTCTAGGGGAGTGATGGCCTCAGAAGTTAAGTCCCATAGTGCTCAGAGCCATTTGAGCTATTTTGATCGAGACGTGGCTGCACGATCCGTTACAGCCATGTGGATAAGATGCCTGTCATCTTGACTGCTAATGATACGAGGCCGTTGGGATGCAGCACGGCGTTCCGTATTACCCTCCTGAACCCACCGATTCCATATTCTGCTAACAGTCATTGGATCTCGACCAACGCGAGCAGCAATGTCGCGACATGATAAACTGCAACCGCGATAAGCTACAATCCGACCTTTATCAAAGTCGGAAACGTGTTGGTACGCATTTCTCCTTCTTACACGAGGCATCACAACGATGTTTCACCAGGCAAGTCGATCAACTGCTGTTGTGTATGAGAAATCGGTTGGAAACTTTCCTCATGTCAGCACGTTGTAGGTGTCACCACCAGCGCCAGTCTTGTGTGAATGGTCTGAAAAGCTAATCATTTGCATATCACAGCATCTTCTTCCCGTCGGTTAAATTTCGCGTCTGTAACACGTCATCTTCGTGGTGTAGCAATTTTAATGGCCAGTAGTGTACTTATCGGCTTCCTACACCAACCCTTTGTTGTTTGCTATTGTTCTGTCATTCTCTTTTTTCTACAACTAAACCTTGCGGAATAAAAACAAGCGAGGTTCTAAAGCATTAAAGTTGCTGTTCTGTTCACATAAACAATGTATTTAAATTCAATTTTTTCGAGATGGTTAATATCGAATTACATACGAGGGAGGGGGAGGGGAAGAGAAGGAGCGGGCTCTCCGACATCTAGAGCCTACGAGACGCTAAGCGCTTATGTTACTTTGCGTAGGTGGTCGTTGTGCTGGCTGTGCCTGGCGCTAAGCGAGTTGGTCTCCCTGGGAGAAGCTTCGCTGTCTGCTGCGGGGTCGCGGTGTCCGCGGCTCCCACACGCGCTGCTGGCGTCTGGGGCGGCGCTGCTGCAGTTGGCAGCCCTGCAGGCGGGGGCGCCCCGCGCGCCGCGCTGCCTGCCCGCCGGCCTGCTGCTGGTGTACGGGGCTGCGCGCGCCGCCGCTGGCGCCACCTCCTGGGCCGGCGCCGGCCTCGGCCTTCTGCACGTGCGGCCCGCCAGCTCCGCCCTCTCCTCTGCCTTCGCCCTCCTCCTCGCCTACGCTCAGGTAACTCCTATGTCTCTGCACAATCTGCAACCTAAGGCCACTGTATTCAACAGTTCTATTCGAGCTGTATCGAAAGCTTACATATTGTTATGACCACATCCTTCCTACATGTGACAAACGTGCCTCCCACCAGAGAGACATCTTGCGATGAGCTCCGTTGAAAATTCAAACTTCCACTTCCCATTGGTATTTACCTCGAACAATGTAATTCCATTGTACAACGCTCCAGGCAGGTATGTATTTCTAAATATATGGCAATTGAGACTGTTTCCAGTGTTGACCTATGCAAGCTTACCACTTTCTTTTATGATCTGGACTTTAACAAAAATGGCAGCGTACTGTTAATCAGTACACAGGGATAAGTTGTGATCTAAATGACAATAGATTTATTCATTCTTAACATCACAAGACAAAAAAAATGACTAAAAAACCGTCGCACAAACATTTACATTTGACAACCGCTTTCACTAAGATGGGGTCTATGGTGGACAAAGTGATCAGCTGGGGATCGACACACGACACTAACCGGAACACTAATCGCCTTATCTGACTTCATACACGTGAATCCGGATTATGGCACAAAAACTACGTCACCATCAAGGATCTATACTCTACTATTCAAAAAAAGAAAAATATGGTTCGAAAGAACAGTGTCCTGAGAAACACATATTGGAGCCCTATGCCATAACAGCGAATACTTTATCCTCTGCTGGTCAAGGCGGCACCCCATGATGCGTTCGGCGATTGAAGTCATGGATGGCCACAATCTCTTATTAATGGCGTGCGCCCAAAAAGTCCAAGTACACGGTCTCGCCTTCGGTTAATTTGGAATGCAGGTACTTCCCTATGAGCCTCTGAAACCCAGTGGATTCCAGTGTGCAGGTGGACCCATTTGCTGGTCTACCAAACCAATTCGACTCCGTTCCACGACTATGTGTGATGGAATATGTCAAATGTTTAGACGGCCGACTCAAGACAAGTTAGTACACCCACGCATCAGTAGTTGTGTGCATGTTGCTAGAAGCGGTACCTCTGATGGTTCAGAAGGTGACTGGCAGAGGCACTAAGTGGCACAGTAGCAAAGGACACAAGTCTCACTGTTTAGGTAGAGACCTGCAGTTGTTTATTAGCGAAGCGCCAGTACCAGAGTGATCTTCCTCAGCCCAGTAGCAAAAGCCCATTTACATCTTACACTTTCGTGATGACTGGGTGTTGTGTGCTGTTCTTAGGTTAGTTAGGTTTAAGTAGTTCTAAGTTCTAGGGGACTGATGACCATATTGTGTTAAGTCCCATAGTGCTCAGAGCCATTTGAACCATCTTACACTTTCCCCACTTTAGCACAAGCCAATCACGAGCTGGAGCGCGGCATTTGAAGCTTGGAGAGCGCCCCTTGCTCCGAATAAACCGATTTGACCAATCAGAGACTTTAAAGTTAATTGGGAGAAAAGGAAAAAAAGATTGAGCTTCGCAGCCTCTTTCCCATGTGTTTACGCAGTGTCTTTTGCTAACAACATGACCAAGATGGAACTACACCCCACCATAAAAAGCTTGTTATCTCCCCTGTTGCACCCATTTCGAAGTTTCCAAAGAACGGCCATAACTGGCTAAAATCCTTGTACTTTCACAAATATGTTTTGTAACAGAGTCTGGACGACTGGGCGCCAGTGACCTGTCCCACGGAAATTCACCGAACGCTCACAGTTGTCTCGTCGGCTTCCTGCCTAACAAGGGCCCATCCTCTGCTTTATTGCTGGTCTACAGTGCGCTGGCCATTGCAGCGACGACTTCTCGGCGCTGGTCAGTCTACCTGGACCCGGATGCCGACTGACCAGTGCCAACCAACGTGTCTACACAATGAGACCGTGGAACTCGGCCGTCCGGAAATGTTTACACCCAGGTTCCGCAGAAAAAACGCGCTTCCCTCAGCCCACCGTCACCATGGTTTTACTGCAGTCGTATAAAATGGCAACCTGTTCCTTTGAACACAGGTAAAACTTACCGTTATTCCTTCCCTAGAGCATGCAAGCAAGAACATTAACTAATGCCCACCATTTCATCATGATGTATGAAGTCAAATCGTAATAAAGATCATCTTCCCTAGGAACATGAAGTGGCATAGCACCGAATCCGAAGTGAGAGTGCCCTGCAATCTCTCACCTATTCAAACAATATCTAGTGTGTCGCCCTTTAGCTTATATGTCATAAAACAAGACTACAACTATCTTTGTGGCTCCAAAAATGTCGAAATAGCATAGGGAGACACAGGGACTGTATGGAGGATGCATAAGGGATTCCAAGCGAAACTTCTGCAGCATATCCCACTTCTAAAACTTAAACAGCAGGTTAAGTTTCTTATACTCGGTCCTCAAAACCGGTATTTTAATAAACTACACCCTAAAATATAAAAATAATAATTATAACATTATCAAATGTAATAAATATTAATTTTATTAAATTAAGCCATCCTATATCAATAATACTCTCTACTATTTTACAAACCTTTCTTATCGATGTAACGTCAGGGACAATAATAAAATCCTAAAAGTTCGTAAATAACATTTGACAAGCAAAATAAACCAGAAGAACGTAAACCATGACTAATTATTGAAGAAAGAAAACCCAAACAAACCCATCAATTTTTAGTCATTAAACTACCAATAACCATTCTTGTATGAGCAACAGAAGAATAAGCTATTCACAACTTTAAAACAAATTGTTAACGACAAATACCTCTAACAATAACAACACCGCCTGATAAATCTAAAAACAGTTAAAAATAATTAAATCTTAAACCGAAAGAAATAGGTTAATAACCTTTATTACATGAAAAATGTCCGCCCCCGGTAGCTGAGTGGTCAGCGCGACAGAATGTCAATCCTAAGGGCCCGGGTTCGATTCCCGGCTGGCTGGGAGATTTTCTCCACTCAGGGACTGGTTGTTGTGTTGTCCTAATCATCATCATTTCATCCCCACCGACGCGCAAGTCGCCGAAGTGGCGTCAAATCGAAAGACTTGCACCCGGCGAATGGTCTACGCACCGGGAGGCCTTAGTCACACGACATTTTACAAGAAAAATACCATTTCCACCTAACTGTAGGTGGCAACTATTGGGAGGCAAGGCAGATGGATGGTGTGTCAGGAGGCACTCTCCCAGTTTGCCACTTGCCGGTTCCTCAGGGAAGAGGGGGTGATTACCTGAGTACGTCGGTGGCCGCAGTAAAAGAAGAGCGACTTTTAACCATTTATTTCTGCAAGTACACCCCTCCCTTAGCGATGCTACGGAGGTCCTCTGCCGCTGCTTGTCCGTTTGCGCCGCGAGCGCTTACGAAATGGATGCTGCGTCTTCACCCTCTGCACCTGAAGAAGGTGGCGCGTGTGTATGTGGCTTACACACAACGGCCTAGGAGGTCTTCGATCCCCTCCTGTAACTGTGGCTTTCTACTCTCTGAACCGCGATGCCGGTTGTCGTGTGGTCGACAATTACGCCGCCCCTAGCGCGCCGAGCAGGTAGGCCCTGTGACTCCACTGAAGTGTCAGGAACGCTGGTGTCCTGGCCCAAGTCGACACGGAAGACCCCCAGGCCTTCCCATCTGCGTTGGAAGCTGTCAACAGGGCCGAACTCGTGACTGGTGCTTACGGAGAGGAAGGCCTTAACACATTTGTTATACCAACAGACTGGTCCATAACAATATTCAGTACGCTTTCTTGCGCTAGCGACGCGACGCGATGAAGTGCCGCTAAGAACCAGAATGCTTATGTGGTATCAACACGATGGATGTCCAGCACATAATGCCTTGCGTGCACGTCGTGTTCTGAACCGAATGTATCCGCCAGATGGATTGGTCGAGGAGGAACAGTTGCTTGGCCTCCTAGGTCTCCTGATGTAAATCCTCTGGACTTTTTTCATGGGGATGCATTAAAGACGTTGTCTATCGCGATATTCCAACAACTCCAGAGGACATGCAGGAACGTATCGTGCTTGCTTGTAATTCTTATCAGCAGGCAACACTGGAAGCAGTAAATAATTCTTTCATTCAACGAGTGCACCAGTGTATCGGTGTCCAGGGTCACCACTTTGAGCACCTTTGAATGTTCTACTCCTTGGCAGTAGTAGAGTCAAAGTCAAGTTTGGTTTTACTTGGTTTTCATTTGTTTTCCGACAACTCCAGCGAGTTGACGACTTTGTGATGCTGGGTTCAAAGTCAGTGTCGTGTTGTGTAATTAATAACGTTGTGTTTCAGTGAATGGTTGTTGTTGTTGTGGTCTTCAGTCCTGAGACTGGTTTGATGCAGCTCTCCATGCTACTCTATCCTGTGCAAGCTTCTTCATCTCCCAGTACCTACTGCAACCTACATCCTTCTGAATCTGCTTAGTGTATTGATCTCTTGGTCTCCCTCTACGATTTTTACCCTCCACGCTACCCTCCAATGCTAAATTTGTGATCCCTTGATGCCTCAAAACATGTCCTACCAACCGATCCCTTCTTCTAGTCAAGTTATGCCACAAACTTCTCTTCTCCCCAATCCTATTCAATACCTCCTCATTAGTTACGTGATCTACCCACCTTATCTTGAGCATTCTTCTGTAACACCACATTTCGAAAGCTTCTATTCTCTTCTTGTCCAAACTGGTTATCGTCCATGTTTCACTTCCATACATGGCTACACTCCATACAAATACTTTCAGAAACGACTTCCTGACACTTAAATCTATAGTCGATGTTAACAAATTTCTCTTCTTCAGAAACGAGTTCCTTGCCATTGCCAGTCTACATTTTATATCCTCTCTACTTCGACCATCATCAGTTATTTTACTCCCTAAATAGCAAAACTCCTTTACTACTTTAAGTGTCTCATTTCCTAATCTAATCCCCTCAGCATCACCCGATTTAATTTGACTACATTCCATTATCCTCGTTTTGCTTTTGTTGATGTTCATCTTATATCCTCCTTTCAAGACACTGTCCATTCCGTTCAACTGCTCTTCCAAGTCCTTTGCTGTCTCTGACAGAATTACAATGTCATCGGCGAACCTCAAAGTTTTTACTTCTTCTCCATGAATTTTAATACCTACTCCGAATTTTTCTTTTGTTTCCTTTACTGCTTGCTCAATATACAGATTGAATAACATCGGGGAGAGGCTACAACCCTGTCTCACTCCTTTCCCAACCACTGCTTTCCTTTCATGCCCCTCGACTCTTATAACTGCCATCTGGTTTCTGTACAAATTGTAAATAGCCTTTCGCTCCCTGTATTTTACCCCTGCTACCTTCAGAATTTGAAAGAGAGTATTCCAGTTAACGTTGTCAAAAGCTTTCTCTAAGTCTACAAAGGCTAGAAACGTAGGTTTGCCTTTTCTTAATCTTTCTTCTAAGATAAGTCGTAAGGTTAGTATTGCCTCACGTGTTCCAACATTTCTACGGAATCCAAACTGATCTTCCCCGAGGTCCGCTTCTACCAGTTTTTCCATTCGTCTGTAAAGAATTCGCGTTAGTATTTTGCAGCTGTGACTTATTAAACTGATAGTTCGGTAATTTTCACATCTGTCAACACCTGCTTTCTTTGGGATTGGAATTATTATATTCTTCTTGAAGTCTGTGGGTATTTCGCCTGTCTCATACATCTTGCTCACCAGATGGTAGAGTTTTGTCATGACTGGCTCTCCCAAGGCCATCAGTAGTTCTAATGGAATGTTGTCTACTCCCGGGGCCTTGTTTCGACTCAGGTCTTTCAGTGCTCTGTCAAACTCTTCACGCAGTATTGTGTCTCCCATTTCATCTTCATCTACATCCTCTTCCACTTCCATAATACTGTCCTCAAGTACATCGCCCTTGTATAAACCCTCTATATACTCCTTCCACCTTTCTGCCTTCCCTTCTTTGCTTAGAACTGGGTTGCCATCTGAGCTCTTGATATTCATACAAGTGGTTCTCTTCTCTCCAAAGGTCTCTTTAATTTTCCTGTAGGCAGTATCTATCTTACCCCTAGTGAGACAAGCCTCTACATCCTTACATTTGTCCTCTAGCCATCCCTGCTTAGCCATTTTGCACTTTCTGTCGATCTCATTTTTGAGACGTTTGTATTCCCTTTGGCCTGCTTCATTTACTGCATTTTTATATTTTCTCCTTTCATCAATTAAATTCAATATTTCTTCTGTTACCCAAGGATTTCTATTAGCCCTCGTCTTTTTACCTACTTGATCCTCTGCTGCTTTCACTACTTCATCCCTCAGAGCTACCCATTCTTCTTCTACTGTATTTCTTTCCCCCATTCCTGTCAATTGTTCCCTTATGCTCTCCCTGAAACTCTCTACAACCTCTGGTTCTTTCAGTTTATCCAGGTCCCATCTCCTTAAATTCCCACCTTTTTGCAGTTTCTTCAGTTTCAATCTGCAATTCATAACCAATAGATTGTGGTCAGAATCCACATCTGCCCCTGGAAATGTCTTACAATTTAAAACCTGGTTCCTAAATCTCTGTCTTACCATTATATAATCTATCTGATACCTTTTAGTATCTCCAGGATTCTTCCAGGTATACAACCTTCTTTTATGATTCTTGAACCAAGTGTTAGCTATGATTAAGTAATGCTCTGTGCAAAATTCTACAAGGCGGCTTCCTCTTTCATTTCTTCCCCCCAATCCATATTCACCTACTATGTTTCCTTCTCTCCCTTTTCCTACTGACGAATTCCAGTCACCCATGACTATTAAATTTTCATCTCCCTTCACTACCTGAATAATTTCTTTTATCTCGTCATACATTTCATCAATTTCTTCATCATCTGCAGAGCTAGTTGGCATATAAACTTGTACTACTGTAGTAGGCATGGGCTTTGTGTCTATGTTGGCCACAATAATGCGTTCACTATGCTGTTTGTAGTAGCTAACCCGCACTCCTATTTTTTTATTCATTATTAAACCTACTCCTGCATTACCCCTATTTGATTTTGTATTTATAACCCTGTAATCACCTGACCAAAAGTCTTGTTCCTCCTGCCACCGAACTTCACTAATTCCCACTATATCTAACTTTAACCTCTCCATTTCCCTTTTTAAATTTTCTAACCTACCTGCCCGATTAAGGGATCTGACATTCCACGCTCCGATCCGTAGAATGCCAGTTTTCTTTCTCCTGATAACGACGTCCTCTTGAGTAGTCCCCGCCCGGAGATCCGAATGGGGGACTATTTTACCTCCGGAATATTTTACCCGAGAGGACGCCATCATCATTTAATCATACAGTAGGTCTTTAGGAGAGGAAATAAGTTACTGAATACAAAATACAGGGTACCATTTAAAAAAGTCATACCGCTGTTCATACCTTTGTAAAAAACAAAGCTACAACAAAGGCAGTCATGCTGATTGGTGTCCCCCTGACGGCTAAAGAAACGGCTTGAAACCTGGACAAACAGTTATTTAGGGATTTAGGGGGTCAAGATAAATGGGACACCCTATATATATATATATATATATATATATATATATATATATATATATATATATATATATATATAGGGTGATTCACGAAGATATGCAAAAATTTTAATATGTTTTTCTACAAGTGAAACTGAAGAAAAAAGTTCATATAAACATATGTCCGTAAATGTTTGGTTACGGAGTTACGGCTAGTAAAAGATTTTGTCCGAAATTTAGCAACTTCGCTAGTATGGAGCGACCGCAAAACTGTACGAGGTTAAAGTAAAGCACGATTTCCGTTTATTTGATTTTGCCCGAAATTTAGCAACTTGTCTAATATGAAGCGATCGCAAAACTGTACGAGGTTAAAGTAAAGCATGATTTCCGTTTATTTTGTTGTTCTTGGTCTGGTGAATCTAATAAAACATGTCCCAGACGTGTATCTGCAGTAGTTTTCCAGAAGATCCATTTTCCAGAAGATTCAGAGAAGCAAAGAAGTACATTAATTTCGTAAAATTTTTAATTTTTTAACTACTTTGCCCAATTTGTTTTTTAAATTCCATATAATTGCACAAAGTTTTCAACAGAAGTTGTAGAGAATTTAATTTTGTAAAAATGATGTTAATAACGTCAATTGAAACTGTATGAATGTGTCAGATAACCAGCTTTTATTAATACCATAGCACACATGAATTCATGTTAAACCGTAAAAAACAACAATTACTCTGTGGTTTCACTTAAATACACTGTTGTTTTTATGTTCTTCCACAGAACAATACGGAAAACTAATTCGTTTCAAGGTTAGGAAACGACTGAAACTACTCACTAACGGTTGCCGACAATAACATAAACGTTTCTACATTCTTAATGGAAAGTAAATTTACTTGTATAAAAATCTTTTCTTCTCTGGATGTTCTGGAAAACTATTGCAGATACACGCCTGGGACATGTTTTATTCGATTCACCAGACCAATAACAAAATAAATGGAAATCGTGCTTCACTTTAACCTTGTACAGTTCTGCAATCGCTTCATATTAGCTAAGTTCCTAAATTTCAGGCAAAATCTTTTATTAGCCGTAACCCCTTAACTAAACATTTGCGGACCTATGTTTGTGTGAACGTTTTTCTTTAATTTTACTTGTAGAATAAAATATTAAAATATTTGCATATCTTCGTGAAACACCCTATATATATGTATATAGAAACTGGTACACATGCCTAATATCATGTAGGGCTCCTGAAAGCACGCAGAAGTGCCGCAACACGACATGGCATGGGCTCGACTAATGTCTGAAGCAGTGCTAGAGGGAATTGTCACAATGAATCGTGCAGGGCTGTCCATAAATCCGTAAGAGTACGACGGGGTGGAGATCTCTTCTGAACAGCACGTTGCAGGGAATTCAAGATATGCTCAGTAGTTCATGTCTGGGGAGTTAGGTGTTTAAACTCAGAAGAGTGTTTCCGGAGCCTTTCTGTAGCAATTCTGGACATGTGGAGTGTCGCATTTTCCTGCTGGAATTACCCAAGTCCGTCGGAATTCACAATGGACGTGAATGGATGCAGCCGCAGGTGATCAGACAGGATGCTTACGTACGTGTCACCTGTCAGAGTCGTATCTAGACGTATCAGGTACCCCATATCACTCCAACTGCACACGGCCAACACCATTACAGAGCCTGCAACAGCTTTATCCCCTGCTGACATGCAGGGTCCATGGATTTATGTGGTTGTTTCCATACTCGTACACGACCAACCGCTCGATACAGTTTGAAACGTGACTCGCCCGACCAGGCAACATGTTTCCAATCATCAACAGTCCAATGTCGGTATTGACAGACCCAGGCGAGGTGTAAATTTTTGAAATTTGTGGTAAGATCTTATGCGGCCAAACTACTGAAGTCATCGCTCCATAAGCTTACACACTACTTAATCTAACTTAAATTACGCTAAGGACAACACACACTCCCATGCCCAAGGGAGGACTCGAACCTCCGATGAGGGGAGCCGCGCGAACCGTGAAAAGACGCCAGACCGCGCGGCTATCCCGCGCGGCGAGGTGTAAAGCTTTATGTCGTGCAGTCATCAAGGGTACACAAGTGGGTCTTCGGCTCCGAAAGCCCATATAATCGTGTTTCGTTGAATGGTTTGCAAACTGACACTTGTTGATGGCCGAGCGTTGAAATCTGCAGCAATTTGCAGAAGAGTTGCACTGATGTCACGTTGAACGACTCTCTTCAGTCGTCTTTGGTTCAGCTCTTGCAGGATCTTTTTCCGGCGTCAATGATGTCGGAGATTTTCATGTTTTATCTGATCCCTGATATTCACGGTATACTCGTGAAATGGTCGTACGGGAAAATCCCCACTTCACCGTTACCTCGGAGATGCTGTCTCATCGCTCGTGCGCCGACTATAGCACCACGTTCAAACTCACTTAACAAGACCTGCCATTGTAGCAGCAGTAACCGATCTAACATCTGCACCTGACACTTGTTGTCTTATATAGGCTTTGCCGACCGCAGCGCCGTATTCTGCCTGTTTGCAATTTGTTTCAAGTAGGTCCATTGTCTTAGGAGAAAATGTATCTGTGCATGAAGTAAGTCCATTGTTTTAGGAGATGTAGAACATACACACACACACACACACACACACACACACACACACACACACACAGCGCGACTGCTACGGTCGCAGGTTCGAATCCTGCCTCGGGCATGGATGTGTGTGATGTCCTTAGGTTAGTTAGGTTTAAGTAGTTCTACGTTCTAGGGGACTGATAACCACAGATGTTAAGTCCCATAGTGCTCAGAGCCATTTGAACCATTTGAACCACACACACACACACACACACACACACACACACACACACACACAAATGTATCTGTGCATGGGTGCCATGTATGTGTATGTATGTTCCACATCTCCTACAACAGTGGACTTACTTCAACCAAATTTGGTACACAAATACCTTACCATCAGGCAACAATCACCGTGGGGGAGGGAGCGGAGCGTAAGAACAACCTAGCTATGCAAGGGGTGACGGTGGGGGTTTCAGAAGTGTAGCCCACGAAGCGTGTATTCCGAGATTCTATTCACCCAGTATTTGAGAATGAGAGCAGTTATCGACTTGCAACAAACTCTACACATAATTTCACACCCCTACGAAATTTTTTCTCGCTTACAACCCCTGGAAAATGATGAAAGGACAAATGTTTATCGCTCACTACTTTTCCACTATTCGTGTAGTAAGGCATGAAGTTATACTTTGTTACTTCTTTACTACTAACTGTTTTAGACACATTTTGTATACAGGTTGCACATACAGCAAACTGCAAATTACATCGTTTTACAACACGTAATTCAGGAGATGTGACATCATAAAAATTGAGATGCGTGAAAAACTGACGCGTCATGTATGACGTTTAAATTTTTTAATTCTTTGCTACCAACTCTATTCGCAACACCTTTTGCAGGCAGTATGCACAACTATCGCCGAATGTACCTACAATATTATATCATTGTACTATACATAAGTCAGGAGATATGACGTCATGAACAGTGAGATGCGCGAAAAATTGCTGCATCGTGAATGACGTTTAAATTTATTACTTCGTTGGTACTAAAACCATTCGCAACATATTTTCAAGACAGTCTCCACATATGCCACTGAATGTGCCTGCAGAATTATATCATTGCACGGTACATAGTTCAGGAGATATGACATCGTAAACGTATTACCACTTCTGACAGTTGCCTACCCTACAGTCTTAGCAAAAGCAGTACCGGTACATGTACTCCACTGTCAGAGGTGTCAGAACGGTTTTCACTCATAACTTTCATATCGTTCGCTTCAGGTAGAGGGACTCTTACCTCAAATTGCTACATTTCCCTTCTCAATCGTCCTTGAAAGTATATAACATCATCACTGAATCACCCAGTATTTACGTACATTTACAGGCGCCGGCGCCTATAACTTTGACGCTCTGTGGCGTCGTTGGATGACGTTCCCGGATATGGGTTCATTTGATCTACTAAGTCCCCTCTACAACTTATAGAAGTGTGTAACATGAATTGTGGAACACTCTGTACATAACCTTTCGCTACCTGTGTTTTACCACAGTTATCTTCAGAATTTCAAAGAGTGTATTCCATTGTCAGGAGCTTTCTCGAAGTCCACAAAAGCTATAAAAGTCGGTTTGCCTTTCCTCAATCTGTCTTCTGACATAAGTCGTAGGATCAGTACCGCATCGCGTGTTCTACCGTTTCTCTGGAATTCAAACTGATCTTCGCCATAATCTGTCCTTTCTATTCAATAATTTCCCACAGACTTCTCTCTTCTCTGTTTCTTCCTAGCATCCTCTCACTCCATAACTTATCTGACCACTTAAATTTGAATATACATTACTGGCCATTAAAATTGCTACACCAAGAAGAAATGAAGATGATAAATGGGTACTCAATGTGCAAATATATTATACTAGAACTGACATGTGATTACATTTTCACGCAATTTGGGTGCTTAGATCCTCAGAAATCAGTACCCAGAAAAACCACCTCTGGCCGTAATAACGGCCTTGATACGCCTGGGCATTGAGTCAAACAGAGCATGGATGGCGTGTACGCGTACAGCTGTCCATGTAGCTTCAACATGATACCACAGTTCATCAAGAGTAGCGACTGGCGTATTGTGACGAGCCAGCTTCTCGGCCACCATTGAACAGGCATTTTCAATTGGTGAGAGATCTGGAGAATCTGCTGGCCACGGCAGCAGTCGAATATTTTCTGTATCCAGAAAGGCCCGTACAGGACCTGCAACATGCGGTCGTGCATTATCCTGATGAACTGTAGGGTTTAGCAGGGATCGAATGAAGGGTAGAGCCACGGGTCGTAACACATCTGAAATGTAATGTTTACTGTTCAAAGTGCCGTCAATGCGAACAAGAGGTGACCGAGACGTGTAACCAATGGCACCCGATACCATCACGCCGGGTAATACGCCAGTATGGCGATGACGAATACACGCTTCTAATGTGCGTTCACCGCAATGTCGCCAAACACGGATGCGACCATCATGATGCTGTAAACAGAACCTGGATTCATCCGAAAAAATGACGTTTTGTTATTCGTGCACCCAGGTTCGTCGTTGAGTACACCATCGCAGGTGCTCCTGTATGTGATGCAGCGTCAAGGGTAACCGCAGCCATGGTCTCCGAGCTAATAGTCTATGCTACTGCAAACGTCGTCGAACTGTTCGCGCAGATGGTTGTTGTCTTGCAAACGTCCACTTCTGTTGACTCAGGGATCGAGACGTGGCTGCACGATCCGTTACAGCAATGCGGATAAGGTGCCTCTCATCTCGACTGCTAGTGATACGAGGCCGTTGGGATCCAACACGGCGTTCCATATTACTCTCGACCAACGTGAGCAGCAATGTCGCGATACGATAAATCGCAATCGCGATAGGCTACAATCCGACCTTTATCAAAGTCGGAAACGTGATGGTACGCATTTCTCCTCCTTACACGAGGCATCACAGCAACGTTTCACCAGGCAACGCCGGTCAACTGCTGTTTGTGTATGAGAAATCGGTTGGAAACTTTCCTCATGTCAGCATGTTGTAGGTGTCGCCACGGGCGCCATCCTTGTGTGAATGCTCTGAAAAGCTAATCATTTGCATATCACAGCATCTTCTTCCTGTCGGTTAAATATCGCGTCTGTAACACGTCATCTTCGGGGTGTAGCAATTTTGATGGGCAGTAGTGTATTTTTCATCCTTCTGTTTTTACAGATTTCTAGTCTTTCCCGTTTCTTCTTCCCTGATTTTCTGATTTCCGCGCTTTGCTTCCACACAATGTTCAGCTCCAATCGTTTAGTGGCAATAGAGAAAACTCTTTTGAGATCTTTATTCTCCTACTCTAGATGTTCTCCGTGCTTCGTCCTGCTTGTGTACTCTTGCTTCCTCGCAGGATAATTCTTGCACTTCTTGAATCAAGTCTCCTCTCGATTTTTAATCTTTAATAAGTGGCTTTTCTCCTTTTTCTGCTCTTCATGACTTTCATTTTCGCCGTGTCCGTCCTTACTCCACTTTTAGTGCGAAGTAGTTTGTCCGTTCCCTTCAGCATTCTCTTCCCTGCTTGAGGCCGGAAACGCTACACTGTCGGCGAACTTTGTCACTAGGGTGTACTCCGCTTACCATTTTACTCCTCTTTTGCGACGTTCTTTTGTTTCCTTGCTCGACGTACAAATTGCGCTACATCAGCTATTAACTGCAGCTCTGCCTCACTTCCGTATTTTCACGACCTTGTCTTTGATGGCCTGTATTTATGACCCCCCCTTGGTTTTTGTAGTCATTGTGGATTACTCGTCTGCCTCTACACTTCACTGCCGTTCAGCTAGGGTTACGTAACTTTTTATCCCATCATACGCACTCAAAATCATGATCTAAGTCCACAGTGATATTAAAATGCCGAGCTCAGACTGCTCTGTCGTTCTACGATACGATTTTTGCCAGTGAAAGCCGCATCACATCTACAACAATAATCCAAGATAATAAGTTCTTCTGTGAGTGCGGAAACATCAACGTTGATTGGTGGTTGGGGCAGCAAGAGACGGTGGAGGGGGGGGGGAAGTGGGGGAAAGCTGCAAGATACCAAGATATTTCAGGGAGACGCAAAGTTTCGTCAGTAGCGCTGGAACTGTATCCGACTCGCTATCGACCGGAAATTCGCAGTCGAACAAGAACAGGAACTGGAAGCTTCTCAAGTCGGAGTCAAAGTTTAGCTTGGACAACAAAGCGTTACAGCAGGTCGTAAGACGAGAGTATCGCCGTTTTATCAGACGTAGCGCAGGCTGCGCTGTCGCTGTTTGCCCGTAAACAGGAATGCTACGCGTGCTGTGAACTGTGAGAGAGCGTAGCCGCGCCACGTGTGGCTGTGACCCTGCCATCCAGGTCATAAATCTCGCACAAGTGGGAACACTCCACTCCAGCAATTCACGCCGGTTTCCGCATTAAGGACGCGCTTCTGTTTGGCCTCCATAAGCACGCTCTGCGTCCCATCGCCGCACAACTCATCTACCGCGCCCCTCGGTGGCAGAGCTGGGGCCCCTCTCACTTTTCTTTTTCTGTCTTTTTTTATTCTCTCTAGAGACCATAAAGTAACATTTAGATTTCTTACTTATTCCGCCATTGTACTCTGTAAATTTAAGAGCGATTGACTCGCTAATCAACATCTTCAAAAACATTTCTCTGCATGACTGAAAAAGAAGGAAGGACAGAAGGGTAGTGTTTAGCACCATGTGACCCATATTGACTGTACACCAACTTTCATGCTCTGCAAGCCTCCTTACAGTGTGTGGTGGAGGGTACTATGTATACTATTGTCACTTCCCCACTTCCGTTTTCTGTCGCGAAAGGGCAAAAAACGAGAATTGGAGGATTCTTCCAGTGAAATTTTTGGCCTTACCTCCATGTAGTTTTAGAAGTCGTTTCACTCTAAATCTTTTCATATGTGTATTTCTAAATATTTTATGGAAGTGGCTGCTTTCAGTGGTTGATCTTCCAATCCTGCAATCATACAATAATGGGTCTTTCTCTACATCTACACATACATCGACATCTGCACGATAACTCTGCAATTCACAATTAAGTCCCTGGCAGAGGGTTCATCGAACCATTTTCAAGCCGTTTCTCTACAGTTCCACTCTGGAAAAACGCGGGGGAAAACGAACACTTAAATCTTTCCGCGCGAGCTCTGATGTCTCTTATTTTATTACGACGATCGTTTCTCCCTATGTAGGTGGGCGCCAATAAAATCTTTTCGCGCTCTGAGGGCAAAGTCGGTGGTGGAAATTTCACGAGAAGGTCCTGCCGCAACAAAAAACGCCTTTGGTTTAATGATTGCCACAACAATTCGTGGTACTCTCTCCTGTATTACGCGGTTAAGCAAAACAAAACGAGCCACCCTTCTTTGGACTTTTTCGATGTCGTTCGTCAATCGTAACTGATGCGGATCCCATGCCGCACAGCAGTACTCCAGAAGAGCGCAGACAAGCGTTGTGTAAGCAGTCTCTTCAGTAGATCTACCGCATTTTCAAGGTTTCTGCCAGTAAATAGAATTCTTTAGTAAGCTTTCCCCACAATTTTATCTACGTGGTCGTTCCAGTTTAATTTATTCGTAATTGTAATTCCTAAGTATTGAGTTGAATTTACAGCCTTTAGATTCGTGTGATTTGCTCTACAATCGAAATTTAGCAGATTCCTTTCAGTTCTCATGTGGATGACTTCACACTTTTCATTATTTAGAGTCAATCGCCACTTTCCGCACCATAAATACACTATGTGATCAAAAGTATACCGACCCCCCTCCCCCCAAAACATACGTTTTTCGTATTAAGTGCATTGTGCTGCCACGTACTGCCAGGTACTTCATATCAGCGACCTCAGTAGTCATTAGACATCATGAGAGAGCGGAATCGGGCGCTCCGTGGAACTCAGAGACTGCGAACGTGGTCAGGTGACTGGGTGTCACTCGTGTCACACGTCTGTACGCGAGATTTCCACCCTCCTAAACATCCCTTGGTCCACTGATTCCGATGTGAGAATGAAATGGAAACGTGAAGGGACACGTACAGCACAAAAGCGTACAGGCCGACCTCGTCTGTTGACTGACAGAGACCGCCGACAGTTGAAGAGGTTCGTGATGTGTAAATTCCAAACTGCATCAGGACCCGTTGCAAATACCATGACAGTTAGGTGAGAGGTGAGAACACTTGGATTTCATGGTCGAGCGGCTGCTCATAAGCCACACATCACACCGGTAAGTGCCAAACGACGCCCCGCTTGGTGAAAGGAGCGTAAACATTGGATGACTGAACAGTGGAAAAACGTTGTGTGGAGTGACGAGTCACGGTGAACAATGTGGCGGTCCGATGGCAGGGTGTGGGTATGAAGAATTCCTGGTGAACGTCATCTGCCAGCATGTCTAGTGCCAACAACAAACTTCGGAGGCGTTGGTGTTCTGGTGTAGTCGTGTTTTTCATGGAGGGGGCTTGCACCCCTTGTTGTTTGGCGTGGCACTATCACAGCACAGGCCTACATTGATGTTTTAAGCACCTTCTTCCTTCCCACTGTTGAAGAGCAATTCGGGGTTCAACACAATCGAGCACCTGTTCATAGTGCACGGCCTGTGGCGGAGTGGTTGCACGACAAGAACATCCCTGTAATGGACTGGCCTGCACAAGGTCCTGACCTGAATCCTACAGAACACGTTTGGGATGTTTTGGAAGGCCGACTTCGTGCCAGGCCTCACCAACCGACATCGATACCTCTCCCCAGCGCAGCACTCCGTGAAGAATGGGCTGCCATTCCCCAAGAAATCTTCCAGCATCCGTTTGGAAGTATGCCTGCGAGAGTGGCTAAGGGTGGGCCAACACCATATTGAATTCCAGCATTACCGATGGAGGGCGCTACTAACTTGTTAGTCATTTTCAGCCAGGTGTCCGGATACTTTTGATCACATAGTGTATATCTTTTCTAAATAATTTTTCAATTGGTTTTGATCAGTTTATGACTTTACGTACAGTAAATGACAACATAATATGCAATAAATCTAAGTTATCTGCTCAGATTGTTTCCTAAATCGTTTATGAAAGGAAAGAACAGCGTGGGGCCAGATATTACTTCCATTTTACTCGATGACTTTCTGCCCTTTTATGCGTAGTACGTTACACTTGTTTATTTTGAGAATCAGTCAGCAATCCCTGCACTAAGCGTCAATCCTTTGCAAGTCTTCCTGTATTTTGTTACAGTTTTGCATCTTTGCGACTTCTCTGTATACTAGAGCATGTTCCGAGAAAAGTCTCACTCAACTTCCGACGTTATCCATTGCATCATATATTTGAAAAGTAATGCTTCTGTAACATTTCCCTGCGGTATGCCAGAAGTTCCTTTCCCGTCTGAGGATTTCTCTCTGTGGAGAATAGCTCTAGATTGTCCGTAACTGTGAAGAACATGTAGCTCTGTGTTTATGACTTCAATCAATTATTTAAAATTATTAATACTTATGTTTTATGGGCCATATGAGCGATAGAGTAGCATGGAGAGCTGCATCAAACCAGTCTGAGGACTGAAGACCACAACAACAACAATGAGCGATGCCCTGCGTGTTTGGGTCCTTCGGCTGTTAACTGATGCGTTATTATCAAGAGCATATGCAGGGTCTGAGGTAGAAGGGGCAACTCGTGTAGATTTGATTGAAGGGGGAAGAGTGGGGAAAACGAAGAACAATTACTTACAAAATAAAACCCAAATCTACTGAAAAACAATGTGTGTTACTCACCAAACATACACTCCTGGAAATGGAAAAAAGAACACATTGACACCGGTGTGTCAGACCCACCATACTTGCTCCGGACACTGCGAGAGGGCTGTACAAGCAATGATCACACGCACGGCACAGCGGACACACCAGGAACCGCGGTGTTGGCCGTCGAATCGCGCTAGCTGCGCAGCATTTGTGCACCGCCGCCGTCAGTGTCAGCCAGTTTGTCGTGGCATACGGAGCTCCATCGCAGTCTTTAACACTGGTAGCATGCCGCGACAGCGTGGACGTGAACCGTATGTGCAGTTGACGGACTTTGAGCGAGGGCGTATAGTGGGCATGCGGGGGGCCGGGTGGACGTACCGCCGAATTGCTCAACACGTGGGGCGTGAGGTCTCCACAGTACATCGATGTTGTCGCCAGTGGTCGGCGGAAGGTGCACGTGCCCGTCGACCTGGGACCGGACCGCAGCGACGCAGGGATGCACGCCAAGACCGTAGGATCCTACGCAGTGCCGTAGGGGACCGCACCGCCACTTCCCAGCAAATTAGGGACACTGTTGCTCCTGGGGTATCGGCGAGGACCATTCGCAACCGTCTCCATGAAGCTGGGCTACGGTCCCGCACACCGTTAGGCCGTCTTCCGCTCACGCCCCAACATCGTGCAGCCCGCCTCCAGTGGTGTCGCGACAGGCGTGAATGGAGGGACGAATGGAGACGTGTCGTCTTCAGCGATGAGAGTCGCTTCTGCCTTGGTGCCAATGATGGTCGTATGCGTGTTTGGCGCCGTGCAGGTGAGCGCCACAATCAGGACTGCATACGACCGAGGCACACAGGGCCAACACCCGGCATCATGGTGTGGGGAGCGATCTCCTACACTGGCCGTACACCACTGGTGATCGTCGAGGGGACACTGAATAGTGCACGGTACATCCAAACCGTCATCGAACCCATCGTTCTACCATTCCTAGACCGGCAAGGGAACTTGCTGTTCCAACAGGACAATGCACGTCCGCATGTATCCCGTGCCACCCAACGTGCTCTAGAAGGTGTAAGTCAACTACCCTGGCCAGCAAGATCTCCGGATCTGTCCCCAATTGAGCATGTTTGGGACTGGATGAAGCGTCGTCTCACGCGGTCTGCACGTCCAGCACGAACGCTGGTCCAACTGAGGCGCCAGGTGGAAATGGCATGGCAAGCCGTTCCACAGGACTACATCCAGCATCTCTACGATCGTCTCCATGGGAGAATAGCAGCCTGCATTGCTGCGAAAGGTGGATATACACTGTACTAGTGCCGACATTGTGCATGCTCTGTTGCCTGTGTCTATGTGCCTGTGGTTCTGTCAGTGTGATCATGTGATGTATCTGACCCCAGGAATGTGTCAATAAAGTTTCCCCTTCCTGGGACAATGAATTCACGGTGTTCTTATTTCAATTTCCAGGAGTGTATTAATGCTACCACTTTATAATAGGTACCTATTATCTACGGCGTACCTAACAGACAAAATAATAATTTATTTGATATTTGTACGTATTATTTTGCTGTAAGGCAGATAACGTTCAGAGATGTGCGAGTACTTTCTGTATACACGTTTCTAGCAGATTTTGACAGTAGCTGGTAGCACGAGAAAAAACCTCGATACCTGAAGGTACATCACCACTGCAAGCTTTCAGAATCGAGAGCCGTCTTGTAGATTTAGTTGCTTGGAGAACACCTGCGAATGATGAAACAGTTACGAGATTTCATCGCGAATGACGCTGGGTACACTTCCTGCTGGTCAATATCCATTACATATTCTGACGTTCTTCAAACTGATACTGAACGGTTATTTCTGTTTTTGTTGGGAGGGAAGATCCGTAATTTTTTTTCTAGAGAGGTAGAGGGGGGCACCTGCCTTCCGGCCCTTGTTTCACAAAACATGTGTATACACTACATTATACAATGTAGCCTAACCTAACCTATCGTAGCGGCATGGATGCTGTTACTGTTGTCAGCCTATGATTTATCAGCAGTTGGGCAGCTTTATATGATGTTGCAAATTCGATATACCACCGTATCGTCATATTTTGCTGCAATGTCTGTTATCGTTATTGGTAAAAGTGCAACTCATTAGTATTGGTGGGGAAGCAGCGATTATGGCTTGATGCGGTAGCGCAATGTAGAGTCCTTTTCATTCACTTAACTGTTTTCATTAGCGAACATCGTATAGCTCACACTAAACGGATGCTTTTGGTTCCGCGTATCCATAACACTTTTCAGACGACATTGTTTATTCTTCTTTCCAAATAATATAACCTTTGGCAGGTGATTTTTGTATTTCTAGTTGATTGAGCTGTTAAATACACCTCTGGGAGAAAGAAAAAAGAAAACTTACACACAAATGCATTTTACTATCGAGAGGCTTTTACTGTTTCAAATCACGTTCAGTATAATGTATTAAAATTGGCGAGGATTTATGACTACATTTTGTGGTTCTGTACTGAATACATTGCAGCTACAAAAGTTGACTAGTATTTTTATCTTTCCCAGTAGTATGGTACGTCATTTATAGCACTTGTGTAGCTAGTCTTTTGGATATGGGTTGCTATTATAGATTTGGGTGCTTAATTCATGTGTGAAGTAATAAATATGTTCTTGGAAATGTTTGAACTTTCCCACAGTTTGTCTTACACAAAAGTATTGACACTGGGAGCCCTTAATTCCGTACGTTGCAGCCTAATGAAGATTATTCTCTGTCTGATTGATGTTGTACACTTTCCTTTTACTCGGGTTGTTCAAATGGTTCAAATGGCTCTGAGCACTATGGGACTTAACATCTGAGGTCATCAGTCCCCTAGAACTTAGAACTACTTAAACCTAACTAACCTAAGGACATTACACAACACCCAGCCATCACGAGGCAGAGAAAATCCCTGACCCCGCCGGGAATCGAACCCGGGAGCCCGGGCGTGGGAATCGAGAACGCTACCGCACGACCACGAGATGCGGGCAACTCGGGTTGTTAATAGTATTGAAGGACATAGTGAGAAGTTCTCCCGGACAGCGTACTACATACTGCGTGGGAGCGCAAAGCTGAGGCGAAGTTTACACCCGCCATGCTTTGTTGCTCGACTTCCAACTGACGTTCTGTCTGTTGCCTTTTGTCTCGGGTTTCACGGCCGAAGTTTGTTCAATAATTTTTCCAACATTTCGCGAGGATAAGTAACTGGTAATGTCAAAGACGTTTCCATTGCTAGTGGTGGACTGTTTGAAATGTGAATCTTGGACAATACCACCTGTTTGAGATTGTACGGATGAAAGGTTAGAAAATCATGAAACAAACGTCGGCCGAAGCACCCGAGTCAAAAGCCAACTAGTACCCATTAAAACCTCATAATTTTTTTGCAGCTTCCAACTATTCGCGTTGCGACATTTTAGCTATCCAGATGCACTCTCCACTAACCTATCTGTTGATACTTCACAAGCTGTAGTGGTAGTGAGTCTTGTTATTATTTTTCTACGTAGATTTTTGCATGTCCCGTTCTTCACATCATTTTTATACTAGCTGTGAGTGGTAATTTTGCCTTGCCGTTAGGGAAAAGTGTTTTCTTGTCCTTTCTAAAATTTGAACGTTTTGTATCCATTCGATAAGCTCCCTTGCGTTCTTGTGAATCTACGTTTCACATACGTGCGATTTGCAATTTTTACACTGAAATTTCGTTAAGCAATAACAGTGAACCACAGTTCTGCGTTCAAAGCCTAAACGAGAAGGACTAGCTATGAATTCCATTATAAACGTTAAGTACATACTGAGTACAAAAGTAAAGTAACTTTACATCTTAGTGTTTCAGCTTATTTGCTGAAAGTACTGATCCTTCACTAGTAGATCAAAATTCCCGTTTTTGTCATCATTTTATGTACCTATCTGCATTCAGGGTAGGTTCTGGAACATTTTTGTACACAAGCGACTTATCATTTAGCGCCTGCCTCCGTCACTCCCCTCCTTTTCCCTCGTACGCTTTCCCCCGCGTCAGTTTTCGGTCCTAACTCCGATACACACGTACACAAATCTTACTGCTGAGCACCCTTGGCGTCCCCTATAGCTTGGCGTTCCAAGTGGCGGTTTGTGCCCTTTGGGCCTTAAACTAACCCTTCCTACATTCATAATCTCCCAACAGTTATGACGCGCGTGGCGAAGGGTATGTTCCACTGTGCCATATATTGGGGTTTCTTCCCTCTCTACTCCCGTATGGAGCGCGAGAAGAATGATTGCTGAAATATTTCTTTTTGCGCTGTAGTTAGTCTGATCTTCTCTTACATAGGAAGCTATAACATGGTTCAAGATCCCTCGCTTACTAGTAATTTGTTACGTAGGCTTCCGTGGGATATTTGGCGCCTTTCTTCAAGCCTCTGCCAGTTCAGGTCTTTCAGCGTTATCGTGGGTCAGACAATCCGGCACTTCTTTGTATTCAGCCAATATGCCCAGCTAGTCCTGTTTGGTGTGGATCCCACACTTTTGAGGAATATAGGATGGATCGCATGAGCGTTTTGTAAACAATGTCCTTGGCGTTTTGCAAACAATGTCCTTTGCAGCCTACCTTTTCGCAGTATCCTACCAGTGAACCGAAGTCTGGAACTTGCTTTACGATTGAGCCTATGTGATCGTTCCAATTCATATCCCCACAAACTGTCACACTATGGTATTTGAATGAATTCACAAATTCAAGTTGTTATTCAATGTTATTTCAGACCTAGGATATTAGTACATTTTGTGAAGTGCTCAGCTTTACATTTCTGAACATTTAAACCAAGTTACCAATTTTGCACCGCTTTGTTTCAGTATTAACTTCATCTGTCAGTAGGTATCTTTCCCTTTCTCTGCCTTTTTGCCCACTTACTGGTCGATCAGTGCATTATATGTCATTTTTGCACACAAGCGACGTATCATTTAGCGCGAAAAATCTACAAAAGAGACGTTATACGGCTGTCGAAATATGTGGCGAACCAAGGACTAAAGAAAGACGTTGCCCGGATTTTGTTTTCCAAATAGCTTTTCATTCAGAAGCTAGTTTGTGAATCTGACAGTCGGCGTTCATTTCCCGGTGGTCGATAGATACTTCCTGTGTTGTTCTTGTAGATTTTCAGAGGTGGAATTGCCTGTTCGTACAAAAAGAGAAGTAACAGAGCGTAGACTGTCAAAAGAAACAACAGCTTTCTCTGGGAAGCGGTCCAGACTGTACTTAATCGAAACAGAGGAAGCTAGTGAGCCGTGACCCTGAAGTTGTGAGCACAACGGTAGAACTTTCACCAGCAGGGCGTATAATAAGATTGTAGCGTAAATCTGAGATGCATCATTCGCCCGTCTTTTGGTCACTTTCAATTGCGGAAGATATCCGTCTTGCTGTCAGAGGGATAAGGAGGAAGATTTAAGCTATCGTCTCTTCAACTTCAAAGTCATTCGACACGGAACACACGCTCAGTTTGGCCTAATGGAAAGAAACCTAAATCTGAATAGCCGGACGAGGATTTGAATGCTTCTTCTCCCACATACGAGTCCATTGCCTTATTTCTCTTCTGCCACGTATTTCACACCTCTCTCGGTTCCACATTAGAGGCAACAGAATCTGGAGAGGAAGCATGAGATGAACAGGAGTTTTTTGTTTTCCAAGAGAAGGGAACACTATTTCGAACTGGTCAAGGGTGGGCCATGTAAGCGAACGTGAACTTTGCAAATGAAGCAGCCTGATCTTCGCGTTAATGGACTTAGGGGCATCACTGGAAGTCTTATGAAGTCGCCGTAGTAATTAGGCAAATAGTGAGGAAGGTTAGGACAGAATAAGCCGTCGACGAAGGGTCCATCAGACGCGGAGTACAAACTCGGATTGGGGGAAATGATGCTGAATAAAAGTGGCCTTGTCCTTTCGAAGCAAGTATTCCAGCATTCGCCTCAATCTATGTATGAAAATCACGGAGAAACTTAATCTAGGTGACCAGACGGGGATTTGAATAGCTGTCTTCCCAAATACGAGCTCATTGTCTTACCAATGCGTCACCTCACTAGGTTGATAATTAGGATCCCCCACGATGGCTGGAAGTTGGAAAACAATTGAGAACTGACGTCTCCCAACCTTCATCACCGACGGCGCTATTCCATTTTCTTCATGATTAAAGGTGAGTGCTCGGGCATCAGTTTCCTAAAGTAGCAAGGCGAAATCCTGAAAAAAATACCCTCAAAATATTGCCTTTGAAGACTATAAAAGTTTCGAACGCTTTTAAGTATAAGACTACAATGGTGTGCAAAACTGACGGACGAATGTAATATTCGCATGATGTGTCACTGCCAAGTGACATAGCTCGATGAAACTTGGACCACACATAAGAAGAACTACACTACTGGCCATTAAAATTGCTACACCAAGAAGAAATGAAGATGATAAATGGGTACTCAATGTGCAAATATATTATACTAGAACTGACATGTGATTACATTTTCACGCAATTTGGGTGCTTAGATCCTCAGAAATCAGTACCCAGAACAACCACCTCTGGCCGTAATAACGGCCTTGATACGCCTGGGCATTGAGTCAAACAGAGCATGGATGGCGTGTACGCGTACAGCTGTCCATGTAGCTTCAACATGATACCACAGTTCATCAAGAGTAGCGACTGGCGTATTGTGACGAGCCAGCTGCTCGGCCACCATTGAACAGGCATTTTCAATTGGTGAGAGATCTGGAGAATCTGCTGGCCACGGCAGCAGTCGAACATTTTCTGTATCCAGAAAGGCCCGTACAGGACCTGCAACATGCGGTCGTGCATTATCCTGATGAAGCGTAGGGTTTAGCAGGGATCGAATGAAGGGTAGAGCCACGGGTCGTAACACATCTGAAATGTAATGTTTACTGTTCAAAGTGCCGTCAATGCGAACAAGAGGTGACCGAGACTTGTAACCAATGGCACCCGATACCATCACGCCGGGTGATACGCCACTAAGGCGATGGCGAATACACGCTTCCAATGTGCGTTCACCGTGATGTCGCCAAACACGGATGCGACCATCATGATGCTGTAAGGAGAACCTGGATTCATCCGAAAAAATGACGTTTTGCCATTCGTGTACCCAAGTTCGTCGTTGAGTAAACCATCGCAGGCGCTCCTGCCTCTGATGCAGCGTCAAGGGTAATCGCAGCAATGGTCTCCGAGCTGATAGTCCATGCTGCTGCAAACGTCGTCGAACTGTTCGTGCAAATGGTTGTTGTCTTGCAAACGTCCCCATCTGTTGACTCAGGGATCGAGACGTGGCTGCACGATCCGTTACAGCCATGCGGATAAGGTGCCTCTCATCTCGACTGTTAGTGGTACGAGGCGGTTGGGATGCAGCACGGCGTTCCATATTACCCTCCTGAACCCACCGATTCCATATTCTACTAACAGTCACTGGATCTCGACCAGCCCGAGCAGCAATGTCGCGATACGATAAATCGCAAACGCGATAGGCTACAATCCGACCTTTATCGAAGTCGGAAACGTGATGGTACGCATTTCTCATCCTTACACGAGGCATCATAACAACGTTTCACAAGGCAACGCCGGTCAACTGCTGTTGGTGTAAGTGAAATCGGTTGTAAGCTTTCCTCATATCAGCACGTTGTAGGTGTCGCCACGGGGGCCATCCTTGCGTGAATGCTCTGAAAAGCTAATCATTTGCATATCACAGCATCTTCTTCCTGTCGGTTAAATTTAGCGTCTGTAGCACGTCATCTTCGTAGTGTAGCAATTTTAATGACCAGTAGTGTATATGTCGACCACAAAAAACTTTTTTGTGCATTTGAATGCTTACACCATAAATATTCTTACTCTATGTGCAAGTGAAAACGTCGTTTACATATCTACAATCAGATCGCATATGACGAGTTCACCTGTAGTCTTATTCCCCAACAACAATTGCTAGAGGACTTTCATCAGCGAAATATGAATGAAGTAAACAAAAATGACAAATTGTAGGTTACGAAATACCTGCTTAGTAACTAATTCGTTGTTTTACTCCCAAAAAGCTTGATATTGTTATGTGAAGATTATTTTACGCTCAATGGAAAGTTGGCAGGTTCATGAAATCTAAGAGGTCGATTGCATTTGAATGCAGATTCTGAGCAGCGTGATGGCGAATGGACGCCTACCGTCAACGTGAAGCAGTGGAGACCGTCATCGTTCAGAACGGGCGCTACTCTCGCTTTTCTGTGGATTGTTGTCGTCAACACCAAAAGATGGGCCGCTACTGCGAACTGGAGCAAGGCGAGCATCGCTGGCCGCGTCTGGCGTGCAGCGCTCCGCAGCCATCCGTCGCGCACCGCGAAAAAACCCGCGCGGCCCGCTTCCCACGGCCCACTTGTCCACTGACCGCCTCCCGTGCCTATACCCGCCTCAGGCCAGCACCAGCCACACGACACGCCCTCCTAGCAACGTCGCATCTGTCTAGCCGGAGTATACAGGGCGTTACAAAAGGTACGGCCAAACTTTCAGGAAACATTCCTCACACACAAAGAAAGAAAATATGTTATATGGGCATGTGTCCGGAAACGCTTACTTTCCATGTTAGAGCCCATTTTATTACTTCTCTTCAAATCACATTAATCATGGAATGGAAACACACAGCAAAAGAACGTACCAGCGTGACTTCAAACACTTTGTTACAGGAAATGTTCAAAATGTCGTCCGTTAGCGAGGATACATGCATCCACCCTCCGTCGCATGGAATCCCTGATGCGCTGATGCAGCCCTGGAGAATGGCTTGTTGTGTCACAGCCATCCACAATACGAGCACGAAGAGTCTCTGCATTTGGTACCGGGGTTGCGTAGACAAGAGCTTTCAAATGCCCCCATAAATGAAAGTCAAGAGGGTTGAGGTCAGGAGAGCGTGGAGGCCATGGAATTGATCCGCCTCTACCAATCCATCGGTCACCGAATCTGTTGTTGAGAAGCGTACGAACACTTCGACTGAAATGTGCAGGAGCTCCATTGTGCATGAACCACATGTTGTGTCGTACTTGTAGAGGCACATGTTCTAGCAGCACAGGTAGAGTGTCCCGTATGAAATCATGATAACGTGCTCCATTGAGCGAAGGTGGAAGAACATGGGGCCCAATCAAGACATCACCAACAATGCCTGCCCAAACGTTTACAGAAAATCTGTGTTGATGACGCGATTGCACAATTGCGTGCGGATTCTCGTCAGCCCACACAAGTTGATTGTCAAAATTTACAATTTGTTCACGTTGGAATGAAGCCTCATCCGTAAAGAGAACATATGTACTGAAATGAGGATTGACACATTGTTGGATGAACCATTCGCAGAAGTGTACCCGTGGAGGCCAATCAGCTGCTGATAGTGCCTGCACACGCTGTACATGGTACGGAAACAACTGGTTCTCCCGTAGCACTCTCCATACAGTGACGTGGTCAACGTTACCTTGTACAGTAGCAACTTCTCTGACGCTGATATTAGGGTTATCGTCAACTGCACGAAGAATTGCGTCGTCCATTGCAGGTGTCCTCGTCGTTCTAGGTCTTCCCCAGTCGCGAGTCATAGGCTGGAATGCCCATGCCCACGTTCGTGATGAACACTAACCTGTTGATGCTACGTACTGATGTGCTTGATGCTAGTACTGTAGAGCAATGAGTCGCATGTCAACACAAGCACCGAAGTCAACATTACCTTCCTTCAATTGGGCGAACTGGCGGTGAATACATACTGACGAACCTAAAATGAGCTCTAACATGGAAATTAAGTGTTTCCGGACACATGTCCACATAACATCTTTTCTTTATTTGTGTGTGAGGAATGTTTCCTGAAAGTTTGGCCATACCTTTTTGTAACACCCTGTACACCTGTTGCTCGAGGCACAGCCAAGAAGCAAATGCCGTGTATACTCTGCTCATCATACGAATAAACCTGATCTAAATATTACGCCATGTATTCTTCCGCATTTGCGTGAATCTCATTGGATTTCGTTTCTCGTGGAGTGGAAGCCATATTGTGACCAGTACAGTCAAGTACGATCATAAGAAGTACGATCATAACCTTTTATGCTGTCGCACACACTCACATAGACTAAGGTGACCATCCGTCCCGTGTTTTTCGGGACAATCCCGATTTTTGTGTGTCTGTCCTGAATTTTTTCAAAGGTAATTCGGGACACCTGTTTGTCCCGAAGTTAACGATAATGATCCAATTTGTCCCGAATTAGACATTCATTTCACCTGTATATTTTATTATTCGTTTTAGTTATGGTGGGAAACTGTTTGACAAGAGGGTACGACAAATTGTCGAAACCGTTATCAAGCTGTTTCTACTGTACAAACACGTGTTGGCCGCAGCTCGAACAGCTAATGGGCAGTCAGAGACCACGGCAACTGGGAAAAAGTCGCATTAGAACGCATTTGCACGGTCTAAACGGTTCTAACCGTATCTCGAACAGAAAAAGGAAGAAATCTGCATATTTTGTGGTAGCCATGGAAGAGGCAGAGGAGGTTTTATGGCAAACATGCAGACGAAATACAAAGTAACTCGAACAGCCGAACAGTAATATCCGCTCTCGTTGACTTTGGCGTCGCCAACGCAGCGAATGCTGGTCTCTAGAATACTACCATTTGTCATCTGTGTGCGCCATATTGTATCAGATTGAATTTTGTGTTACGTCGTGTTATGGTATATTACGTTTGATAAGTTTAGTTGTTTTTCCTCGTGAACAACAATAACAATACTTCTTCGCAAGAATGAGTTCAAAGAAGCGTAAGTGCTCCTTCAGTGAACAATTGCAGAAAGAATTTCCATTCATCAGTGACATTAGTTCTTCGGACTCAAAAGGAAAAGTGAGGTGCAACACATGTGCTTCTAGTTTCTCACTAAGTCACAGTGGACGTGGTGATACACAACACTAATGCTGCTACTGAAATGGCATTTTCCCACATGAACAATATATGGACAAGCGACAAAACACAGTTGGCTGTAGAAACCATGAAAGCAATGTTAGTAAGTAGAATAAATTATGATGAAACTTGTGTCGAGTTTTTTCACATGTTGTTGAAAAATACAGACTTGATAAAGAAAATTCACAAGACTGATAAATACAGTTGCCCTGATCACACTCATTCATCTTCGAAGGTATTAATAAAATGTAAATGTACTTTTCTTTGTAACAAATTTAATTGATATTTTGTATTTATTTCATTTAATTGAAACCTTCTTCTCATATAATAAATAAATAAATAAATAAAGCCTATTTTGCAAAATTTTTAATGTGTCCCAGATTTTGGCCTATGAAATATGTAAATGTCCCGAATTTGAGTCTAGAAAATATGGTCACCTTAACATAGACTGAGCAATAATGGGAGGGACAACAGCTTTACCGGCGCATTAAACTTGGACGGCAGTGGCCAGCCAGCGGTCCAACTAGCCTCCAATGATTTGAGCAGTTGCAATTCAGACGTAAAAAGAGACGGGCAAAGAAACAACATAGCTTCGAATGTCATTTAATTTTCAAACAGAATGAAATAATACTGGGCAAAACTCCAGTACTACCGCGCGCTTCTCAGGTGACCAGATGGTAAACATAAAATGCTCTCGTTCTCACCTGACACAGTATTCTAATTACAAACAAGAGTGACGAAAACTCCTAACTTTAAGCCAGGGTAATTTTTCTGAGCTAGCTATGAATGATGCAAAATCATACTGCAGGGATTTCACCGTTCTGTTGAATACTGAAGACACTGGAGGTATTAATGACAGTCAATCGTTTGGTAATCTCTCAGCTCCCTCCTTGTCTGAGAAATACATTTCAGTACCGGATCTGTCATCTGCTACGTTGATAACGAGTCATCAACAACTGAATCCGCATGGCGTTCGGCACTGACATGTGAAAAAGCTGCGTGAGTTAGTTCCGGTACGTCTGGCAGCTTAAAAGTCTTGTTATTTCTCGGGCCAAATCCCTTAACTTGGCACCATCAGTTCTGTTCCGTTCATATTGTAATAGTACAGTGGCAAATGTAAAAATGCAGCATTTGTAATGTGTGCTCGATGCTGTGAAAATGATTGCTTTTCGTGTTTTTACTACACATATCCACATCTGTGGTATAAAACAATCGACAAAGTCAAAATAAAGAGTATTTAGTTTTTCATTTTTGCCTTAAAATGAAATTGTTATGTTTTCTTAATTTAAACAATCTTTATTAACAGTCTTTCATAAAATATCGATAACTGAGAATTTATATGTGAAATGAAAAAAGGAATTCCGCTAGCAATATGCAATTAAAAACAGGAAGACGTGCATTATTCATAAAATATGATGATGAATTTTACAACCCACGAGATGTAGGTATTTCAAATTGAAAGAGAAACAAAATTAACTGGGGCGAGACTTGCACCAGCGCACCCTGTACTATCATGAATTATCGAGCTACTACGCTACCGATTTCGCTATACACGACTGTGTACATAAGTGTCAATTCTACCCTATACAGTACCTCGGAAACCTTCAAAGCCAATTATCTCTGTAAATTTATGACAAACATTAAGAACAATATATTTGTCGGCACTATTTAACCGTGTTTCACAACGGAGCATGAAGCAGCCTCAGCCATTTTCATACTGCATATTAACAGCGCCGGCTGGTCCCGGCGGAGGTTCGAGTCCTCCCTCGGGCATGTTTGTCCTTAGGATAATTTAGGTTAAGTAGTGTGTAAGCTTAGGGACTGATGACCTTTGCAGTTAAGTCCCATAACATTTCACACACATTTATTAACAGCGCGACAATCAGTGCACAGCAGTGCAATGGCTGTGACAATACACGATTTTTTAAATAAAAACTACATAACTAAAGCGTGATTAAGAAAAACGTCGATGGCTGCTAATACAGTTGAATATCTTAAAGTTTCATTTAACGTAGCTTAGTAATGATATATCTAGTACACAAGTAGGACCTACTTCCAAGAGCGCTACAACACCAGTGTACGTGTGCTACTGCTTCTGACCAATCATCGTGTTAGTTTACATCAGGTTTATTCTTATGATGAACGGAGTATAGAACAAGAACACGGTGTCGAGCTCAATTATATCCGGAGCAACCGCCCACTCTTACTCTGCACTGTGCGGTGCCATATTACCTGCTTGTCTTCAAGCTGCAGTGAACAGCAATATCGAGGTGTGGTCACAGCTGTGTTACGACACATGGAATTCGGGGTCCACGAAAGTAAATATTTTCATAGTCATTTATGGAGATTATGGATATTCTAGAAGGGTGAAGAGCCAAACTACTCCGCTGTCAGCTGCCAGCCTCCCAAGAATATATTAATTACGCACGTCTGTATTATACGAGGTATGTCCACAAAGTAAGTTCCGTTTGGTTATATAAAACAAACGTGTACATATACAGAAAAAATATTTATTGTACAAAAATCTACAACTGTTAAACTACTTTTCTATATAGCTTCCGAAATTTTGCAGGCACTTGTCATAGCGTGGCACAAATTTTTGTATGCCTTCTTCATAGAAGGTTGCCGCCTGTCTATTCAACCATGTGGTAACATGTTCTTTCAGCTCGTCATCATAGTTGAAGTGTTGACCACCAAGGACAGATTTTAGGTGTAAGAAGAGATGAAAGTCGCTAGGAGCGAGGTCCGGGCTGTACGGAGGATGATCAAACGCATCCCAGTGAAATTCCCATAAGAGTTGTTTGGTCACATTCGCCGTGTGAGGTCGGGCATTATCGTGGCAAAAAAACAACACCTTTTGACAGTAATCCTCGGCGCTTGTTCTGTATTGCGTGGCGTAATTTCTTAATGGTCTCGCAGTAACCTCATGCATTGATTGTTTGGCCTCATAGTAAGAAATCAATCAGCAAAATGCCTTTTCTGTCCAAAAAACGGTGCACATAACTTTTCGAGGTGTCTGGATTAGCTTAGGCTCAACCTTCGTAGGGAATGAAGTGTGCCTCCATTACATTGATTGCCGTTTCGTTTCAGGGGTGTCGTACGATACCCAAGTTTCATCCCCCGTGGCTATTCGAGAAAGAATACCATCGCTTTCTTCACTGTAGCGTGTCAAAAACTGAAGTGGACGGCCCATCAGTTGTTTTTGGTGTTGTTCAGTAAGAATTTTAGGTACCCAACGTGAGCAAAGCTTTCGAAATTCCAGTTTTTCAGTAACAATTTCATGAATTAGTGATCGTGCGATTTGCAGAACTTCCATAGCAAGGGCACTAAGTGCAAACTTACGGTTGTGCTCAATCTTCTCTTCAGTTGTGTGAGCCAGTTCATCAGTAACCACAGATAGGCGTCCACTTCGTTCTTCATTGTGCACTTGATCACGTCCTTCATTGAACAGTCTGACCCATCTTCTAACCATTGAATCACTCATATCATTTTGTCCGTAAACTTCGCAGATTTGCCAATGAATTTCATTTGGTTTAAATTTCTTTGCATTTAGAAAACGAATAACAGATCTGATTTCACACGCGGCGACATTTTCAATTACGGCTGACATTATAAAGAAGCACTACAAAGCACACGTCGGCAGCAGCGATCTGAAAATGACGTACATGTCTTCTCCTTGAGTCAGAGTAACTGCCGCGCATGCTCAGAACTGCGATCGTAGCGCTGCCGTGGATAGAAAAAGAAACGGAACTTACTTTGTGGACGACCCTCGTACATGACGGGGAAAAAATCGCAACACCAAGGAATTGTGCGACATAAACTAAAGTTGGTAGGCGTTTTTCTATATCTGAAGGATGATGTGTGTTCAAATTTCGCGCCAGTCGCGTAAGAGCGGCGCTAGCAGCGCCACTATGAGAATGCAAATCAGACTTGGTGTAAACACACGCTGTTCAAATGTGTGTGAAATCTTACAGGACTTCACTGATAAGGTCATCAGTCCCTAAACTTGCACACTACTTAACCTAAATTATCCTAAGGACAAACACACACACACCCATGCCCGAGAGAGGACTTGAACCTCCGCCGGGACCAGCCGCACAGTCCATGACTGCAGCGCCTAAAAAAAGAGCGTTCGGCTAACCCGCGCGGCAGTACAAGCTGTAATGACTGTGAGGATTACTTATCTTTGAGATTAGACATAGTGCGTTGATGTTAGTCAAGAATGACTTTAAGGTGACAAAGGCGCCGTTATCAGCACCTTACTGAGTTTGAACGAGGAGTCAGATGTTCCTTCTGCGACACTGCACAAAGACTTGGCAGGAATGAAGCCACAGTACATGTTTGCTGGCAGCGGCGCTCACCAGAGTGTACGGCCGCAAGAAGACCGGGCTCCAGACAGCCACGTGTCACTGCCGAGACGGAAGACCATTGTATTGGACGTATGGCTCTGGCTTCTGTAACAGCAATCTGAGCAGCAGCTGGTACCACAGTCACATAAACAATTATTACAAATCTGTTACTTCGAGGACAGCTCCGTGCCAGACGCCGGTCGGGGTGGCCGAGCGGTTCTAGGCGCTACATCTGGAATCGCGCAGCCGCTACAGTCGCAGGTTCGAATCCTGCCTCGGGCATGGATGTGTGTGATGTCCTTAGGTTAGTTAGGTTTAGGTAGTTCTAAGTTCTAGGGGACTGATGACCTCAGAAGTTAAGTCCCATAGTGCTCAGAGCCATTTGAACCATTTTGAACCGAGCCAGACGCCCTGAAGCGTGCATTCCACTGACCCCAAATCACTGCCATTTCCGACTTCAATTGTGTCAAGCGAGGGCTCATTGGAGGGCAGGGCGTCTTTTGTGTTTGCTGCTGAAAGCCGATACTGTCCCGGTGCCAGTGATGGCCGTGTATTGATTAGAAAGAGGCCAGTTGAGGGCCTGAAACCAACCTGTCTGCGTGATAGACACATTGGACCTACACGTGGAGTTATGGTCTGGAGTGCGATTTCGTATGACAGCAGGAGCACTCTTGTCAATCTCGTGATTAGACCTATTGTGGCGCCATCCATGAACAGAATTCCAGTAGGAGTTTTCCAACAGGATAACGCTCGCCCATGCACCACTGTTGTAAATCAAAATGCTCTACAGAGTGTTGTGTACATAGTTCCGCGCAGTCAGCGCGTACACAACTTTCCCACTAGAGCGCGCCCCGCTAAGCACAACAGCGCCGGCGCAGCACTCGTCCATCTCCGCACTACGAGGTGGCGCTGCCTTAGAGACGGACCAAATTCTGCTTCCGCTGATTCGCGTATTAATATGTAATGCAGCCAATGAGATTGCTGCTAATGTAGAACCTTTTCTCCCCACGGATCACACTCGCGCAGTGATACCTGAACGCGCGAGGTATTATAACGAGTGTACAGACCTTCGGTTAGTCAGTCTGCATTTGTCTGCCTTAGTCTGTACCAGTCTGCATTTGTCTGTACCAGTCTATAGTCAAGTTTCAGTCTGCGCCTAATAAGATTATCATATTTCTGTACATAGACATTAAGAGAAATGTATAGACACTTTGTCAAGTATCAGAGATATGTGAGAATATGATTAACGTACCAAGACCAAAGGAACTTCAGATTGTCAATTGTAAACAGCATCCAGAATCAAGTTATGTAATGTCTATGCTTTTTATTATTTTAATAAATGTGTGTGAAAATTAATCAAGTTCTGTTTAAAGTTGGTCACCGTCAATCTACTACTCTCAGCGTGCAAGTGGCATTTCTATCATCTGACCTAACGGCAGAAGATAAACACGCCACGATAAGACCACGAGACATATTGCCGACACTCGCCTACTTCGTTAGAGCGACAAGTCAAATAATCTGATGGTGTGTGTACCAAAGGTCTTACAGTACGCACACCACAAAGTGTGTCGACACATTGCTTTGGCCTGCTCGATCACCAGATCTGTCTCCAATCAAGCATCATCGGATGACAACTCCAAAGTCACCCACAAACACCAATAACTGTCCTTGTGTTGACCGACTAACTGCAACAGGCATGGAACTCCATCCCTCAAACTAACAGCCGGCACCTGTACAACACAATGCATGCTCGTTTGCGTGCTTGCATTCAACATTCTAGCGGTTACACCGGTTGTTAATGTACCAACATTTCACATTTGCAATAGCTTCTCTCCCACTTACATTAACCTGTGCAATGTTAATCACTTAAATATGTTACCTAGACCAATGTTTTCAAGAAATTTCACTACTCTACATTAATTATTTTCGGTGTTGCGATTTTTTTCCGTCATTGTACGTCAGTAATCAAAACACAAGACATTTTCGTACATTCGTCGACCTGGAAAAAGCCTTTGACAATTCGAAACGGTGCGTGAAGTTCGATGGTTCAAATGGTTCAAATGGCTCTGAGCACTATGGGACTCAACTGCTGTGGTCATCAGTCCCCTAGAACTTAGAACTACTTAAACCTAACTAACCTAAGGACATCACACACAGCCATGCCCGAGGCAGGATTCGAACCTGCGACCGTAGCAGTCGCACGGTTCCGGACTGCGCGCCTAGAACCGCGAGACCACCGGGGCCGGCCGTGAAGTTCGAAATTGTGAGAAAAATAGGGGTAAGCTATAGGGAAAGACGGTAATACATAATATCAACCAAAATTAACAGGGAAGAAGAAGAACGAAGGACCAAGAACGAAGTGATCGGTTTAAAAAGGGTATAAGACAGAGACGTAGTTTTTCGCCCCTACTGTTCATTCTGTAGATCGAAGAATCAGGACGAAAATAAAAGAAAGGTTCAAAAAGGGTTTCGGCGCGGATAACCACGCCTTCTTCGGAACACACTAAAACTACGAACTGCCTAAAGAGGCATGGTCCAACATTAATACAGAACGCCCAAAAGGGCAAAAGACTCGCATAAAATGTGAAATAAACGGTAAGGGTGTACCATGTCAATAGCTGTACTTAGCTCAAACGTCAGAAGCGTGCTTCTTCACCCCAGCCAACGTTCGGTGAGTCGCGGGCTCTCAAGTAAACTGAGGTGGCGCCGGCAGCTAGGTTGTGAGAATGTCAGAAGGGAACTCGCATGCGCAAATTGAGAAATCCTCATCTTCCATGTGATTGGCATAAAATGTGTTACGAAAGTGATACGATGAAAGGGTCAAAGGCGCAGGAAGTTAATGCGTGTGTATGTATAATGTCCTAGCTCGAGGACAATTTTATAGAACTGTAGAATGTGGATAGGCTGAAAATATATATGTGGGATAGGAAATTCCACAGATGGCCAAAACGCACGCAGGACAGGCAAAATACCATCAGCTTGTTATAACGTAACCGGACCACATTACATGTAAATGTAACAAGATTTATTACGTGAGGTTCATACGTATGATGCCACCACGCAAGTCGAGGAAACAGACCGCCTGCGGTAAACATTGGAGGAATTAAACATGTTAACGACTCACTTCAAAGTAAAGCTTACATTAATTAAATATAAATACAGATAATGTGACCACTCACTTATGAAATACTGTTAAAATCCATAAATTAATTTCCGAGTTTTTTCGGGGTCATTTACGTAATGGTTGTCTACAGGGAGACCCAGAAGTCGGTTCACATTTGAAAGTTCAATACTTCACAGTACAATGTAGGTAGGAACGTAAAAATTGACACACATGCTTGAAACGACGTGGGGTTTAATTGGAACCGAGAAAAGTGCACAAGATGACCAACACATAGCGCTTCTTATGATACAAAAGCTGTTAACTATAAAAACAATTGATTTTTAGTAAATACGATATTCTTTATAACAAATGCTCAGCATGTCGGCCATCATTCATCAACAGTACCTGTAGTTGAAGGACAATGTTGTTAACTGCACTGTAGAGCATATCAGTAGGTAAGATGAGAAACTGCCATCGGATGTTGTCTTACAGCATCCCTAATGGGATCAGACGATCACGATAGACTTGCGATTTCAGGTAACACCACTACCAACAATCAAATGGAGTGAGGTCTGGGGACTTGGGAAGCCATTTTCTGTATGTCTATGTCTAAGCGTGCGTTGTGAATCGATCCCATGACCCAGGGTAGGCTTGAGTTGGTGTCAGAATGTGGGTCCACCCCGTGTTATATCTGGAGTGGTGTCTAGATGTGGATACACAGTGCGCTACGTCTGGGACGGGGTTCGAAGTTGGATCCACCACGTATTATATCCGGAATAGTGTCTACATGATGATCCACAATGCGGTACGTCTGAGATAGATTTTGAAGGTGGATCCATTAGCGAGAGGACTGGGTCGAGTTTATTGGAGCCATCCACGACGCACACATGGACATAGACATACAGAAGATAGAGCAAATGCAATGCATCTGTAGAATATATTGTTGTGAGTGATTGGGTGCATTCGAGTACAGTACTATGCTATAGCCGGCCGGTGTGGCCGAGCGGTTCTAGGCGCTACAGTCTGGATCCGCGCGACCGCTACGGTCGCAGGTTCGAATCCTGCCTCGGGTATGGATGTGTGTGATGACCTTAGGTTGGTTAGGTTTAAGTAGCTCTAAGTTCTAGGGGACTGATGACCTCAGCAGTTAAGTCCCATAGTGCTCAGAGCGATTTGAACCAACCATTTGAACTATGCTATACCGTCCGACTAATGTGCTGTTCTGTCTTGTACGGAAGAATAATACTCACGAAGGACTGTCTCCATCTTTCCCATGGACATCTAGCACACAAAATAGCGGGAGTGGGATGATCACGTGCCATCACCGTGGATCTTTAAGAGAATAAAAGAAGGTGTGAAAGGCGCAGCAGGATGCCTTGGTTTGTTGTTATTAGTGCAGAACAGACAATATTGTTAAGAAATATCGGTAATGTAACTTGCATTGAAGATGTTAAGCTCTTTGGCAGGATGAATTTAAATGTGCTTGCATCCCCTACAGAATCGTTTCGTGAAGAGTTTTTCGCTATTTGCGGGGCCGTAGCACTGTCGAAAATAACATGCAAGTGGTTGAAATCGAGACTTCGCAATAGTCTCTATATGTATGTGTGTAGAGCTGTCAGCAGCGGACGGTTGCGGTTAGAATACATAACTTACTATCTGGTCGTCTATAAATTATGCTGCTGGGGATACGCACTCTGTACGTACAGAGAAGGGAAACTCTGACGTTCCAGGGTGCTAAGTGCAGTCGACACACTCTCAACCAACGAATAACTTACTACTAGGATAAAAAAAATTCGAAATCTACAGGTTGTAGATGTCCTGACACAGTTGTGGGGAAGTATCATAGTTGGTAGGTATAAACAAAAGTAGCGAAGTTCATCTGGTAGGCAATAAGAGCATATACTTCTGGGAAAAAATATCAGAGCAGCAGCAGAAATCAACTCTGTACACAACCAGCTCACTGTTGCAGGGCCCTACATGGTTGAGTGGAAATCAAACAAACGAGAAGAATTTTGTCAGACTTTGCGCTTCCATCGAGTGCATCGCACATGGGTCTGCAGACAAGCTCTCTCATGTGTTGCAGCAGTACATGAATTTGTTTACAGACTACGAGTTTTCAATCTGCACCTCTCGTTGATCCTCATCTAGATATAAGGCAAGTGTTACTATACCTTTCATGATTTTCTATCCAAAACGCATGCATGTAGATCGGCGGGAAGAGGTGAATTCTTAAGATTTTTTTGTGGGTTGGTGTATGAGAAACACAAATATCCGTGTATAAAATCAAATAACGCATGAGTATGTCAGCAATATGGCCACATACGTACTGAAAACTACCGAAAAAAAATACGAAAAATAACATAAAATCAGTAACACTCGAGGAACACCTGCTATAATTACGACAAATTGATGGAATATATGTAAAATTGATGGATATATGTAAAATCGCGAAAAGTGGCAAAATTACGTAAATTGATTGGAATACATAAAATTAGAGAAAAAGTACCATGAAATGTGAGGAATCGAGGTGTGTTTGGAGTATCCGGACACTCAAGAGCGAAAAAAGCTTAAAAATTATGCTCTGTCTGCATTCTAAAATTTATGCTCTGTTTGCATTCAGTTTTAACCCTCCCCCTCCCCCTGTAAACTACTTGGGTTTTCGTAACGCGTACTTCAACAAATGTGATGTAAGTATTACAAAGAGGCGCTATATTAAAGCAGGCGAAAAATATGTATCCCAATCCGGAATTGTGTTCTCACACACGGAGTCAAATGGCTCTGAGCACTATGCGACTTAACTTCTGAGGTCATCAGTCGCCTAGAAGTTAGAACTACTTAAACTTAACTAACCTAAGGACATCACACACATCCATGCCCGAGGCAGGATTGGAACCTGCGACCGTAGCGGTCGCGCGGTTCCAGACTGTAGCGCCTAGAACCACTCGGCCACTTCGGCCGGCCACACGGAGTCGAATATAGATATTACTGAATTACGGTTAGCTCTCACAAGCAGTGTTATTCCTTAAGTGTTAAGGAGAAGAATTAATGGATTTATCAAACTTAAGCCATTCCCTAGAGTGATCTGTAGGAGAGTGGACTGATGCCACATATATCACCTTAAACAGTGTGAGGAGGGTGTACTCGACGGATATAGTGTTAGGACAAAATTGCTGTATTATACAGCACATGAGCAAAACTACCTAACGTGAGACCATGACTTCTCTGTGCAAGAGGAGTGCTACCAGAGCCGTGGCGATGGGAAGCAATCAGACTGTTACATCTTCTTTGACTACTGATCTTGGTACTTACTCCCTCGTAAAAAGCTGATGCTTCTTCGTGTTCATTTTCATGCAGCAGGGCGTGGGTGGTAAATCTATGTATCAACTATAGAAAATTTCATGTCGTTTTCTCCTCCTGCTATTTCCTAGCGAGGCCTAGCCGCATCCATCAAAACTGCTACTACTACTAATAATAAGCACAGCTGACGCGGGAAGTGTGACTGAGTGTACGTACTTTTTCGACTTGAAAAGACGTATGAAATCCATTAATTTTCTAAGGGACAGAACAACAGTCTCCTGTCTTCTTTCTAGTTGGTTTATAAGCAGCTCGAGCGGCGGATACACGTCAGAATAGAGCAGAAGGAAGTAGTTTTACCATTTTAAGGTTTGTCGTCATACTGATTGGGGTAGAAACTTGCAGGATGGGTGTGTGTCTGATGTTGGACAAGTATATCCTGCGTTAGAGTACTAAGAGCATTGCACTCCGCATGGCCAGTACTTTGGAAAACATATGGCTTTAACAACATAGCATTTTTAGATGCAGTACTGTTTAGCCACAGGAGTATGTGTTTATGCTCTATGATAATTTCTCTCATGCCGGTACTTTTGCTGGTACAAACTCCAGACAGTGGAAAAATACTTCAGAATTGATAACAGAGTTGATTTACGTCAAATGTTTCAAATTCCATCCGTCTGGAGCTCTTTCATGTATAAACCAAACGTTTCTTCTTAACCATCTGTTATAGCACTGCACCACTCTCATGTCTACTGTACACTAGTAAGGGATGCTACCCCCCTCGACATGTACTCATCTGGAGAGATTTGGCGCACTTGGATAGGTGCTGTGGGTAATATTGGTGTGCAATAGTCTTAACTGAACAGCAGTTAAAGACACGTCTCGATATGTTCCTTCACTAAACGTAGAATGTAGTGGGTATAGGACCCTCACACTTCTGGTCAACTGCAGATTATCTGTCAGTCTATCCTACAAATGCGAGAATACTTTGTGATGTCCATTGTCCATCCACATAGGAAAATATGACTGGTCGTAACTGTAAATTCTGCATTATGATCGATTTGCTGAAAGTATGTGGATAACTTAACTGCGTCGATATCGGACACTGTCTGGTATACTTTGGTGTATGACCGAATGGATGCCAGAGCGAGAGCACCAGCAGCAGCGAGTACTGTTTGTATAAAGCGTTTATTTTGCATTTTGTTTACGACCTTCCACTAAGGAAGGGATTCTATTTGTGTTTATCTGCTCTGCATAGAAACTAACAGTTCTTGATCGTTAGGAGAGAAATTTATTTTGTACTTATTTGCTGCGCTTAGCTTTTAAATAGTTTTTCTGGGAAAACCTAGCGTAGTTTTCGCGTCTCGTATTTCAGTGAGTGTTTCTTGATTATCAGAGTAGCTCATCAGAAGATTATCTTGGGAATTTGTCACCGTATAGAGTAGGGTAAACATAGTCATGTGTAGGGACTGTGGTTGTTGTGAGCGGACGCAAGGAGAATTGGCCACTCTTCGGGGGCAGGTGGAGGCTTTGTCTGTTAGGCTCATCGAGCTCGAGGCGCAGGCGTCGGCTCGTAGTGGCGTTGGGGCAACTGTGGTGAGACCTATGCCTACTTCGGTGGCCTTGGAATCACATGGAACCCCTGATGTCGCTGCGTCTTCCGGCAGTGAGCATCTTACCGGTCAGCCATCACTCCAGGGTGAATGGCGGACAGTGGTGGGCTCGCGTGTGCCTGGCCGAAAGGCGAAGGTGGGATCTGGCCGCGTGGCAGCTGCCTTACCCCTTTCCAACAGGTACGGGGTGCTTCCTAGTGGTGATGACATCGTTTCCGAGCCACCACAGGATGCCTCGCCTGTTGGGCCAGTGGCCGATTCTCCGGCAAGGTCCCGACAGTCACAGAGGGCGGGCCTATTAGTTATAGGGAGCTCCAACGTTAGGCGGGTTATGGAGCCCCTCAGGAAAATAGCGGGTAGGTCGGGGAAGAATGCCAGTGTGCACTCGGTGTGCTTGCCGGGGGGTCTCGTCCGTAATGTGGAGGAGGCCCTTCCGGCAGCTATTGAACGCACTGGGTGTGACCGGCTGCAGATAGTAGCACATGTCGGAACGAATGACGCCTGCCGCTTGGGTTCTGAGGCCATCCTTGGTTCCTTCCGGCGGCTGGCTGATTTGGTGAAGACAACCAGCATCGCACGCGGAGTGCAAGCTGAGCTTAATATCTGCAGCATAGTGCCCAGAGTCGATCGCGGTCCTCTGGTTTGGAGCCGTGTGGAGGGTCTAAACCAGAAGCTCAGACGACTCTGCGACTATAATGGTTGCAAATTCATCGACCTCCGTTATTGGGTGGAGAACTGTAGGGCCCCCCTAGACAGGTCAGGCGTGCACTACACACCGGAAGCAGCTACTAGGGTAGCAGAGTACGTGTGGCGTGCACACGGGGGTTTTTTAGGTTAGAGGGACCCCCCCTTGGGCGAAACGATAAAATACCTGACGGCTTACCAGAGGAGAGAACATCAGCATCGTTGATAAAGAACGTCCGTCCTCAGAGACCAAAAACAGGAAAAGTTAACGTAATATTGGTAAACTGCAGGAGTATCCATGGCAAGGTTCCTGAATTAGTATCGCTTATTGAAGGAAATAGTGCGCATATAGTATTAGGAACGGAAAGTTGGTTAAAACCGGAAGTGAACAGTAACGAAATCCTAGACACAGAATGGAATATATACCGCAAGGATAGGATAAACGCCAATGGTGGAGGAGTATTTATAGCAGTAAAGAATTCAATAATATCCAGTGAAGTTATTAGCGAATGCGAATGTGAAATAATCTGGGTTAAGTTAAGTATCAAAGGTGGGTCAGATATGATAGTCGGATGCTTCTATAGACCACCTGCATCAGCAACCGTAGTAGTTGAGCGCCTCAGAGAGAACCTGCAGAACGTCGTGAAGAAGTTTCGTGATCATACTATTGTAATAGGGGGAGACTTCAATCTACCAGGTATAGAATGGGATAGTCACACAATCAGAACTGGAGCCAGGGACAGAGACTCTTGTGACATTATCCTGACTGCCTTGTCCGAGAATTACTTCGAGCAGATAGTTAGAGAACCAACTCGTGAAGCTAACGTTTTAGACCTCATAGCAACAAATAGACCGGAACTTTTCGACTCCGTGAATGTAGAAGAGGGTATCAGTGATCATACGTCAGTGGTTGCATCAATGACTACAAGTGTAATAAGAAATGCCAAGAAAGGAAGGAAAATATATTTGCTTAACAAGAGTGATAGGGCACAAATCGCAGAATATCTGAGTGACCACCATCAAACGTTCATTTCTGAGGAAGAGGATGTGCAACAAAAATGGAAAAAATTCAGAAACATCGTCCAGTACGCCTTAGATAAGTTCGTACCGACTAAGGTCCAAAGCGAGGGGAAAGATCCACCGTGGTATAACAATCATGTACGAAAGGTACTACGGAAACAAAGAAAGCTTCATCATAGGTTTAAGAGTAGTCGAATCATAGCTGATAAGGAAAAGCTGAACGAAGCGAAAAAGAGCGTAAAGAGAGCAATGAGAGAAGCATTCAACGAATTCGAACATAAAACATTGGCAAACAATCTAAACAAGAACCCTAAGAAGTTTTGGTCATATGTAAAATCGGTAAGCGGATCTAAATCCCCTATTCAGTCACTCGTTGACCACGATGGCACCGAAACAGAGGACGACCGAAGAAAGGCAGAAATACTGAATTCAGTGTTCCGAAACTGTTTCACTGCGGAAAATCGTAACACGGTCCCTGACTTCAGCCGTCGCACGGACGCCAAAATGGAAAATATTGAAATAAACGATATCGGAATTGAAAAACAACTGCTATCACTTAGTAGCGGAAAAGCATCCGGACCAGACGAGATACCCGTAAGATTCTACAGTGATTATGCTAAAGAACTTGCCCCCTTTCTATCAGCAATTTATCGTAGATCTCTGGAAGAACGTAAAGTACCTAGCGACTGGAAGAAAGCGCAGGTCGTTCCCATTTTCAAGAAGGGTCATAAATCAGATGCGAATAATTATAGGCCTATTTCGCTTACGTCAATCTGTTGTAGAATAATGGAACATGTTTTATGTTCTCGTATTATGACGTTCTTAGATAATACAAATCTCCTTCATCATAACCAACATGGATTCCGCAAACAGAGATCATGTGAAACTCAGCTCGCCCTATTTGTCCAAGAAATTCACAGTGCCGTAGACACTGGCGAGCAGATTGATGCCGTATTCCTGGACTTCAGGAAGGCATTTGATACGGTTCCGCACTTACGTTTAGTGAAAAAAATACGAGCTTACGGAATATCGGACCAGGTTTGTGATTGGATTCAGGATTTCCTAGAAGAAAGAACACAACATGTCATTCTTAACGGTTCAAAATCTGCAGATGTAGAGGTAATTTCGGGAGTACCGCAAGGAAGCGTGATAGGACCTTTATTGTTTACAATATACATAAATGACTTAGTTGACAACATCGGTAGCTCCGTGAGGCTATTTGCAGATGACACGGTTGTCTACAAGAAAGTAGCAACATCAGAAGACTCGTACGTACTCCAGGAAGACCTGCAGAGGATTAATGAATGGTGCGACAGCTGGCAGCTTTCCCTAAACGTAGATAAATGTAATATAATGCGCATACATAGGGGCAGAAATCCATTCCAGTACGATTATGCCATAGGTGGTAAATCATTGGAAGCGGTAACGACCGTAAAATACTTAGGAGTTACTATCCGGAGCGATCTGAAGTGGAATGATCACATAAAACAAATAGTGGGAAAAGCAGGCGCCAGGTTGAGATTCATAGGAAGAATTCTAAGCAAATGTGACTCATCGACGAAAGAAGTAGCTTACAAAACGCTTGTTCGTCCGATTCTTGAGTATTGCTCATCAGTATGGGACCCTTACCAGGTTGGATTAATAGAAGAGATAGACATGATCCAGCGAAAAGCAGCGCGATTCGTCATGGGGACATTTAGTCAGCGCGAGAGCGTTACGGAGATGCTGAACAAGCTCCAGTGGCGGACACTTCAAGAAAGGCGTTACGCAATACGGAGAGGTTTATTATCGAAATTACGAGAGAGTACATTCCGGGAAGAGATGGGCAACATATTACTACCGCCCACATATATCTCGCGTAATGATCACAACGAAAAGATCCGAGAAATTAGAGCAAATACGGAGACTTACAAGCAGTCGTTCTTCCCACGCACAGTTCGTGAATGGAACAGGGAAGGGGGGATCAGATAGTGGTACAATAAGTACCCTCCGCCACACACCGTAAGGTGGCTCGCGGAGTATAGATGTAGATGCAGATGTAGATGCACTCATCTAACTTCGTTCGCAGTCTAGTATATGGTACTTACAAAGTAGTGGAGGGGTGATTTAACAATGATACTGAAATTAGGGAAGCATTCTGGTGTGTCAATGCGTGGTGGTGAATTTACTTAACAACTGGTAAAATTGCTAAAATTGATCATGCTATCAGCTACAGTGTGTATTACAATACAACTGACCACTGGTATGCTGTTCATTTACATCTGTCCACTGACATGCTGTTGATTACCACATATTGATTGACTGGAATCATTTGGTTGAGATGGAGAGAGCTGTGGTGGAACTCTGGATATCTGCTACTTGTCACTGTGGAGCATGGGATTAAAATGTAGAGGTCATCGCGTTCAGACAGTTGTTTGGAAGTGTTTTTGAAGGCTGCAGACTCGTCCTACTTCCATATGCTGCGATGCCCTCCACACTTTTCTTTCACCAATAAGATAACAGTACCTCCTTTTATTTCTACTACCTCGCACTTGTTGTGATTAGCACCTTCTGGCGATGGTCAACTGCAGAACAGTAATCATGTACATGACTGCAAAATGAGGGAACTATGCTCTTCGAAACGGAACACTGAGACATCTGCTGCCCCATCATTGTGGAAGATGAGATTAACTGTGTAGGTTATCACCTTCGGATAGCCATTTGAAAAAGCTCAACAACCTACAAGCTGTTCCAGATTCCATGTGTTGTGACGTCTTCCATATTTTTTTCAATGAGGAACATCGCCTCTATGTTTTGTTGCTACCATCCTGTGTGTTGTGGGAATTGCATAGTTTACACCATGCAATGTTCAGCTTTCTAAGAGAGCATATGGAACGAAACATGTTAATGTTGGTTTAGCGTCTAACACAGACCTTGAAGTCGTGATAGAAAAACAAAATGTATCGCAGTGTACAAAGCTGCAGTCATACTTTGCTTTGATGTGTTACAGCTGAGAAACAACGTGTTAAAGTCTTTATGAAAGAACAATATAGGAACCCTCTCTTGTGATTGACAGTCTGCTGGATATGGTCTTCCTCCAGTACAATAGACAAAACTTTACACAGGTCTGTACAAGCGACTTCGTCCACTGCCCACATGCTACAGTGGAGCGATATGTGTATACAGGGTGAGTCACGAATCGATTCCACAGACCGAACGTGAGGAGAGGGGCTAGTGTAATTGGTTAATACAAACCATAAAAAAAATGCACGGAAGTATGTTTTTTAACACAAACCTACGTTTTTTTAAATAGAACCCCGTTAGTTTTGTTAGCACATCTGAACATATAAACAAATACGAAATCATTGCCGTTTGTTGCAATGCAAAATGTTAATTACATCCGGAGATATTGTAACCTAAAGTCGACGCATGAGTACCACTCTTTGGCTGTTCGATCGTGTGTATCGGAGAGCACCGAATTACGTAGGGATCCAAAGTGAACGGTAATGGACCTTAGGTACAGAAGAGACTGGAACAGCACATTACGTCCACATGCTAACACCTTTTTGTTGGTCTTTTTCACTGACGCACATGTATATTACCATGAGGGGTGAGGTAAACTTACACACGTGGTTTCCGTTTTCAATTACGAAGTGGAATAGAGTTTGTCCCACTGGAAACGCGTCGACATATGTGGTATCAGCATGATGGTGCACCTGCACATTCCGCAATTAACACTAGGCTGACCCTTGACAGGATGTTCGACAGGCGTTTCATAGGACGTGGAGGACGCATAAATTGGCCAGCCCGTTCTCCTGATTTTACACCTCTGGACTTCTTTCTGTGGGGTACGTTAAAGGCGAATGTGTACCGTGATGTGCCTACAACTCCAGAGGATATGAAACAACGTATTGTGGGAGCCTGCGGCGACATTACATCAGATGTACTGCGGCGTGTGCGACATTCATTACGCCAGAGATTGCAATTGTGTGCAGCAAATGATGGCCACCACATTGAACATCTATTGGACTGACATGTCGGGACACACTCTATTCCACTCCGTAATTGAAAACGGAAACCACGTGTGTACGTGTACCTCACCCCTCATGGTAATGTACATGTGCGTCGGTGAAATAGACCAATAAAAAGGTGTTAGCATGTGGACGTAATGTGCTGTTCCAGTCTCTTCTGTACCTAAGGTCCATCACCGTTCCCTTTGGATCCCTACGTAATTCGGTGCTCTCCGATACACACGATCGAACAGCGGAGGAGTGGTACTCAAGCGTCAACTTTAGGTTACAATACCTCCGGATGTAATTAACATTTTACAATGCAAGAAACGGGCACTGATTACGTATCTGTTTATATGTTCAGATGTGCTAACAAAACTAACGGGGTTCCATTTAAAAAAAACGTAGGTTTGTGTTAAAAAACATACTTCCGTGCATTTTTTATGGTTTGTATTAACCAGTTATACTAGCCCCTCTCCTCACGTTCGGTCTGTGGAATCGAATCGTCGGTATTTGATGTGGTTTACGAAATATATCCAGCGGTAATGTTAGGTGACTCACCCTGTATATGATACGCTCGATGTCAACATGCAGACGGTATTTGTTTTTTTTTTTCGGTATACCGGAAGAGGGAGAAGTGGTAAAATCTTATAGGAAGTTCTATTACAACGAGTGGTATAGCTGGTTAAAGTCTGGATGCAGATAGTTCTCTCAGAACTACACCGAATTTGCTCATAAAACTAATAGAGATCAGCTGTATCTATTCCCATGGAATTATGCCTGCTTTTATTATTATCGTCAGAATTGCGTGTTTGAAAATAGGTGTTACCGCAAATTCTGTATTATTTCCTACTTCATAGCCTCTAATTATAATGCAGACACCACTTGAATTATATCTCGCTGTCTTATCTAGAAATGATAGTGTTTTTCCCGACATGTGAGTAGATTGCATGAAACACACTATGATGATCAAATTGCTTACAAAACTAGAATGCAAGAATCTGCTACTATTGTGAATGACTGTCTGCTGGATGACAGGAACTTTACAGGCAGGTCGGTAGAGGGTAGTTATTGAGCAAAAATGTCAAATGTAAGCATGCAGACAGTATTTGTTTCCGATGTATCTGAAGAGAGAGACGATGTAAAATCTTATGGGAGGTTCTGTTGCAAGACAGACTTTCACGATTTGTTTCGTAAATGGCAATATGATATATCATCGTATTGGTAAAACAGGACCTGCCATAGTATACAAAACAGCAACATCTTTTTGAATCATAGCTTGTTGTTGTGGAATGCAAAATGATTGTCTTTTTTCTTATGTGTGAGCAAATGACGTGAAAGACTGTATTCTCTAATTTTATTTCACATGTCTGAAATGTTTATAATATGCATTTGCATGATAATTTATTTACAGATACTGATTTAAACGCGAGGGACGCTCGGAAACTATGTAATTTGTCCATCAAGCTGAAAGAAATCGCTTAACATAGATTTTTTTTTTCTTTGGAGTTTAAATTCACGCTTTTTCTTTACTCCAATGACAGTTGTTAAGTAATGAGGACATTCTACAACGCAGGGTGGACATGTATAGGGTATGTGTAGCCCAGCCTCTGCTGTTTGGTCATCTGTAATCGGCAGCGGTGGTGTAGTTTTTTTTTTTTTTTTTTTTTTTTTCACTTCGCTGGATGTCGCAAAATAACAGGAGGCAGGGGGCAGGAAGAGATGTGAATTGTATTCTGCAGTTGAACATAAAAACTATGTATATGTTGCCCATGAAACTAAAAGAAAATAGACTGTGGAAAGAGGACATTTATTATCGTCGCAGTTGTGGTTTCCTGTTTAATAGCGCTCGCTCATAAGAGATGCGTTGACGTTAAATACGATTGTTTTGTTACAATGAAGTGTTTTTCCCGCAGAACCGCGTGCTGCCGGAGGTGTTGGGAACGGGCCTACTGCGTTTGTGTGTTGCTCCAACTAGGGTGCAGTTACACTTCAACGTCATCTATCTAGATTTGTTTAGTGGGTGTACACCGTTTTGTGTTAGCGAAGGGCCGATGCCTGGACCGTCGCCCCAAGGCAGGCTGGGTGCGACCGGCAACCGCGCAATTGTCCGCCGGTGGTATGCCACAAAGAAATGCGCCGTGTGTGGTAGCAATTAGCTGTTTGAAAAAAGCCTGTGTCTCCACCGTAGGTGGAGGAGGGCAGGGCGGGAGGTGGGGGGATGAGGGGTGGTAGGAGTCTCTATAACTTCGCTAGTTCCTGACTGTACAGCGATGAGAATGCACGTTCAGCTGCTGCCCCTCTCTCCTGTTGCAATCTTTGGGGATGACGATTTTCCCCAGTACATGTGTTGCATTATGACCCGTCGATTACAAGTGCTGCTTTTCTATTCACAACCATTTCGATGTGTAATTAGAACAGTGAAGCATTTTCCATCAGCTGTGGCAGTGTATATTGGCTTCAATTACCTGGGCTGCAGGGTGATTGTCGAGTAATGCAGGAGGGGGGGAGGGGTCTATAGTGAACCCTGACTTCAAACAGCGGTAGCTACAGTCCTCAGCTGTAGACTTACAGGTAATACACTTATATCACTCTGTCCAGCTCCAGCAACTCATCAGCTGAACATATTTCCCACCAAAACAAGGAAAGACAGTGCCTTCCACTCTAGTCTTTTTACCACCAGCTGGTAGGTGAGAGGTACGAGTTTAGTTATGTCTGCCATTAGTTTCGAGTGATATTGTGAAATTTTTTTCTTGGAGGATAACACCAGTTGTATGGCATCATCAACTTTTAAGCTGCATTGCAATTTTAGCTACTCCTTGTGTAGCAGTATGCATGCAATTGTTTAATTTGCGCCGATGTTTATGATTGATTACGTAATTAGGACCGATCTCTACTTCAGTTTCCAACCAAAATAAAAAGTACAATAACCTCACCTTCCTCTCCTGCATCTGGGCAGTTTCCATGTGTTGGGAGGGGGGGGGGGACTTGGGTTTTCCTTCCAGGAGAACAGTGGTTCGAGTGCCAGAAAGGGCACTGCCATTTTTAATGTCCCACCAATTACCGGGTAGAGGATGGGGTGGGACGTCAGCACAGCCCTGGGACAAAGAAATTCTTACCATTTTTGAAATTCCCCCAGAATTCGAAATTCTCGCCAAAATTCGAAATTCCCACCAATAGGGGAGGTGGGGAATGGGGAGGGGTGAGGAGAGTAGGGTTCTGGGACCCTTGTGCCGCCTTAGGGAAACACATGATGTCATCTTGTGGCGGGGGTGTGGTGGTGGTGGGGTAATTAATTGATCAATTTAGTTAATTTACATATCAATTTGATATCAAAATCGTGCTCAGATCCCCTACCCTACTACTGGTGATTGTAATAAATTGCATGAAATAAGTAGAAGGAATTGTTCTTGAGTTCCAAAGTACTATCGGCATTCCAACTGGCAGAACTACTGTGTGTCGGGAGTTAAAAAGAATGGGGCACAATTGGCTATCAGCTGCTCGTAAAGTGCACATTTCTGTAGTCAGTGCCAAGCTGCAGTTGAGGTGGCGTAAAGAGCGACGCCACAACACAGTGGGTGACTGGAAACGGGTGATTTGCAGTGGCGAATCACACTGCTCCCTGTGCCAACCCGACAAGAATTTGGGTTTGGCGAACGCCTGGAAAACGTCATGTGTAGCGCGAACAGTGAAGTACGGAGGAGTTATGTTTCGGCATGGAGATGTTTTTTATGGTCAGGGTTTGGACCCTGATTGCACTTAAGAGAACGTTTAATGCGGAAGGATATGAACAAGTGTTGCAGCACCGTGTACTGCGTATTGTAGAGTAACGGCTCGGAGACAATGACCGTTTGTATAAGTCCCAAAGCAGCATCTTCGAGGAAGTGGTTTCGTTGACAGTAACATTCCTAAAATGGACCGTCCTGTCGAGAATTCCGACCTGAACCCAATCGAACACCTCTGCGATGAGTTAGAACGTCGACTTCGTTGCAGAACCCAGCGTCGAGTAACAATACCTTCTTTGGTTTCGGCTTCCTGAGGAAGAATGGGCTGCTGTTCCTCCAAAGATATGAAGACGCCTCATTGAAAGTCCCAGCAGAGTTCAAGACGTCACACAGGCGAAGAGTTGACAAATGCCATATTAACGTCCATGAATAGGTGTCCGGGTACTTTTGATAATCAGAAACACAGAAAAACATTCGTTTAAATGAGGTAAACGAGAGAGGTTGTCAGTCGGTTGTCAGTCGGTTGAATCACATTATGCGAAACAATTGAAAGACGGAGAATGAGTGAAAAACATTCAAACAGCCAACGTGGCCGCAGAGAATGGTTTCACTCGGTTGTTTCGTTGGACTCAAAACCGCAACTGAACGAAAAAAGAAAACAATCGATTGGTTAATAGGTTATTAAAACCAGTTGGTTATCCCGTCACTACTAGTGGGTGAGCTGTAAGTCAATGCAAGGTGAGTAACTTTAATAAACTGTGTTCGGATGACTTTCTCATTGTGTCAAAATTGTGGAAGCCCATGCGCTTTATCTGTAACGTGCGAGGCGCGAAGTTCAGGGGCACAGTTCGTCTGCCAAAGAACTGTCGTACCAGCAAGGATAGGAAAACGCTAATATTGTACTTTAGAGTTAAGGTCCACAGAACCACTGGAGACTGTCTTTTGTTTTAAGAATGAAAATTTTTCACTCTACAGCGGACTGTGCGCTGATATGAAACAGCTGGTAGAGCACTTGCCCTCGAAAGGCAAAGGTCCCGAGTTCGAATCTCGATCCTGCACACAGTTTTAATCTGCCAGGAAGTTTCATATCAGCGCACACTCCGCTGTAGAGTGAAAATTTCATTCTAGAAACATCCCCCAGGCTGTGGCTAAGCCATGTCTCCGCAATATCCTTTCTTTCAGGAGTGCTAGTTCTGCTAGGTTCGCAGGAGAGCTTCTGTGAAGTTTGGAAGGTAGGAGACGAGGTACTGGCAGAAGTAAAGCTGTGAGGACGGGGCGTGAGTCGTGCTTGGGTAGCTCAGTTGGTAGAGCACTTGCCCGCGAAAGGCAGAGGTCCCGAGTTCGATTCTCGGTCCGGCACACAGTTTTAATCTGCCAGGAAGTTTCATGTTTTTTGTTTTGTTTTAACCGTACAATTCTGAATTTTCTCTCAAAGTTTCTAAGTAGAGTTCGAATCCGTCCTGTATATCGACACGCATGCGACAGCATGCGCTACCAATATGTTTCAAAACGCGGCGCATAGAAACGGAATTTTTCGGGGCCTCATACCGCGAGCTCTGTTGGTCATAGAAAGGTAGGGTCAGGTGATTTGGATAGACTTTGGGCTAGGGACTATTTGTATACCCAACAGAAGGAACGTTTTACTGGAACTATCGTACAGCACAGGGTCAAAGTTTGAATATTACACACATCCTCCAGCATAGGCAAATAGAGCAAATACCCGTGTGTTCTCTAGGTATTTATCTAGTAGCGCCATCTTCCCGTTTAAAAAAAAATTATCATCTTTGTCGAGATACACCTCAGTTGTGGGTACCAAGACACAGCCGCGGATTTCAAGACGGCTATGCACAGTTAAAGGCTGTATTTTTATGATATATTCCTAAGATCCCGATCTCGAACAGCCTTGAAAATTTCCTTGATACCTTTATTCTTTTCGGAGATGAGGAGGTTCAAAGCTGCCCTATTTGTACTCGTAAGATACGCAAGTAAAATCCTGTCTCAGGCAGACATGTAGTTTATAGAGTGACGTAACGTGTCGTAATACTGAAGCAATGTAAAATTTTTGTACACGTAACATCCGGTCTGAGGTTTAAGATTACCTTTATGTTATTTAAATTTGCCATAAGTAAAAGCACTCCGTCTTCAGGCCACAAACTGCCCATCGGGACCATCCGACCGCCGTGTCATCCTCGGCTGACGATGCGGATAGTAGGAGCGTGTGGTCAGCACACCACTCTCCCGGTCGTTGTGATGGTGTTCTTTGACCGGAGCTGCCACTATTCGGTCGAGTAGCTCCTCAATTGGCATCAAGAGGCTCAGTACACCCCGTAAAACGGCAGCAGCGCTCGGATGGTCACCCATGAAAGTGCCGGCCACGCCCGACAGCGCTTAACTTCGGTGATCTGACGGGAACCAGTGTATCCACTGCGGCAAGGCCGTTGCCTGTCGCATAAGTGAAGTATCAAAATTCTAGTGACTCATGAAATTCTTTTCAGATGAGTGACATGTCCTCCTGTAGCAGAAAAAGGCGAATCTACTCCTTTTTAAAAGATTCTGTCTGAAATGTGGGATACCAGCTGTCTCATTCTACATTCCTGTGGATCTTTAAACATTTTCCTAAAAATTTTGGCATGCGAACGTATTTATGCTCTTTTATGCTGAGATGGGAGAAAGTGGCAGTGTGAAAGAGACGAAAAAGTAATAAATACTGGAAGAGAGTAGAAGGTGGTTGTAGTACAGAAAGAGCAAGGGAGACAGTGGCAGTGCGAGACAAAGTGGGGGAGACGCTGGCCGTGGGACATATTTGACAGTGACAGAACAGCGCTAGTAAAATAGTGAAAGAGGTAGTGCCAGTGAGAAAGGAATAGAAAGAAGGAGAAAGTGAAAGAGGGTGAGAACCATTGATAAAGAGAGACCGAGGCTATGATAGTGGCAACGAATAAGAGAGAGACAGAGACAGTGAGAAGAAACAGCAGCAGTAGGAAGGAATGAATGAGATAGTAGCAGTAAGAGAGAGCAAGTGGCAAACTGTGACAGTGAGAGGAGACAGTAATAGTAGCACAGTGAGAGGAGACAGTAGTAGTAGGACAGAAGGAAGGAGACAGTGGCTGTGAGACAGGAACAGTGACAGAGAGACACAAAAAGAATAATGACAGTGAGTTGGGCTGAATGAGTGAGTGAGAATGGACAAGTGGCGGTGGATGGGTATCAGCGACTTACAGCGATGGACTAGAGGGTGTGAGCGAGTTACAGTTAGAGGAGCTCGTATGAATGAGAGGAAAGTTGCATGTTAAAAAGAGCGCGAATATGTTTGCATGCCAAAATTTTTGGGAACATTTTTAATGGTTCGGAGGAAAGTCGAATGAGGCAGCACTTTTCAAAGTCTTTTAAACAGTACCATATTTGCCTTTTTTGTGTTCGAGCATTTTTCCGCCGGTCTGGTGACCAAAACCTCTCACAAGATGTCACCCTTGACAACTGCGTAAATATATTCTCTCACCTCTGTATTTTTTAGACCATGACTACATGACCTATTTTGTCTGTAATAATGCAGCAACATTAGTATTTAACGTGTCATCGATGACGAAATCATTAAAGATAGAGCGCAAACCTTATTGTACTAGTACATGGACACTTCACGGAAACGGGTGGCCGTTTCACACGAAGCATTCCGGCCTTCGTCTCACTGATGTGGGGAAAAAGTACGAATAAACATCTGAAGTAACTGCCATAATTGTCAGTATGAGTAGATTACACTAGTCATAATTTATTCTTACATACTTCACAGAAGCAGGTTGCAGTGATTACATCTGCCCATTAGTATACGAATTGTCTCTTTCCACATCCTGTAGGTCGTCCTTCGTGATGGGATCTACGCAACATGATGTGTGAATGAATCAAGAAAACTTAGGTCCGGCGAGAATCTGAAGCGCGTTCCTCACAAATGGAAGTTCGATGTCTCAGCTACTGAACTACCATCTAGTTCAATTTGTCTGCATCTCGAAGAAACGATATTATAAAAACTTAAATACGAGGAAAATTCCCGAATTAAAAAAAAATTCTTACGATTGTAGTCTGCCTAAAAAAGCCAAAAAATGTGGACTCCCTGTTGTGTGGGAGCAGGATAATTAGTTCCGAGGATGGACGAGCAGACAACTGAAATTTCTTCATGGCATGGTATTGTGTGATCATTTGATCAGATCTCGCCTGGAAAAGAAGGTACTAAGTGTAAGACAGGTCCTGGAAGAAACCGTGTGGGACAAGGAAACAAATGAATCAAATAAATCGACAAGAAAACAGTGGGGAATTCAAGATATAAATAAATGGACGAAGATAAGAAAAAGAAATTGGAAGGACCACGTGGAAAGGATGGACTCCACAAGACCAATTAAAATTTGTAAACATGGACGACCTAAAAGAAAACGGCTGCCCGGACGACCACCCAAAGGATGAGATGGCAGTTGGCCGAGTACATCCCCGGGATGGGGCCGACAAACGGGAGACCGCTAAGCCTGGAACATTGTGTAACGTGTGTGGTGTATATGTGACTTAACGTTCCTGTCTCTCAAACTGCGATACCCGAATATGGCGCAACAACAGCACAGAAAATGCAATGCCTGGTGAGTGAATTTTGATTAAGGTTCCTTTGCAAGGACATGGACACTTCTGTATTTATTTTGTTATTGTTATTATTATACTTTCAGTACGAGTTCTACCTCTGATTAAGGATTTTGTTCAACACAGTGACTTGAACACGTAAGTTTATGAGTATAAACAATAATGCTTAAAAATTCGGAAATGTTTGCTAAAGAATCTATGTAGCTGTAGAAACAAATTCCACGAAGAACATGATGCCTAAAAGTGACCTGACCAAAAACGCGGAACAGTAACATAATTTCTAGTGGCATCTATAAACAAAATTATGACCCAATACAAGACTAAAACAGATGTAGATAAACAAAACTGTAGTGTTCTCTGAGCCTTATTTATTAGCTGCAGCACACAACTCTCCTATATTAAATGCTGTTTGCAAGTCGTAATTATATAGTTATGTGGACATTACAGTTCCAACATTTATTTATTTTAAATCATCTTTTCATTTCACCTGTTAACATTACTAAAAGCTGTGAAAACAATGAGAGAAATAGACATTAGGATTATACGAATACTATGGCTACTTGTAACAACACAGCTGAAATGAATGCTCCTTGATTACATGTCTACAGATTCTTCATGTGTGGCGAACCCACTGTGGTGAACACACAGCGTGCTGATTCTTGCACTGAGCTCCTATTTGTCATCAATCCTATCGGTTACGTGATGAATTTATCTGCTGCTCTCCTCCATACAGTTCTTCAGGAGGCTGCACAATTGCAGTATTGTCTCAGAAAGAGTATCCTCAGTCTTTGTAAAACGGTCTCATGAAATGATCATGTGGCTTATTGGTCGGTAGATCCCGTACGTATTGTTTGACCACCTAACGCAGGTCTTTCTATTTGACGACACTTCAGCGGCTTGCTTCGATGAGGATGAAACGTTGATGAGGAGGACAACAAATCCCAGTCGTCGAGCGGATGAAATTTCAGACCGGCCGAGCATCGAATTCGAGCCCACTGAACGGCTGTAAGTCACGCTGACCACTCAGCTGTAGCTGAGGCGGACAATGGTCCTCTGAATCTCTCCTATACGTATTCTTGTTCTGTAATACGCGTTTCTCGTTTAACCATTACATTGTGTGTAGCCAACACACAAGACCTACATTGCCTAGCACCCCCAGCGAGCCCAGAACATTAGGTTTCCATTGGTTTCTTGACAGTTTACTGTAGCCAAGTAAGAGGTCATCCCAAACCAGTTTTGAAATGTACGACTATGTACGTTCTTCAATTAAGCTAACTTTTGTTCAAACATTCCCATACATTTTGAGGGTAATTGGATAACTACCCTTTCAGTCTCTAACGTATCCCACATTCTCTGTCAATCATTTCTTTTGCCTCTTTATTTCTTTTGATTTTGATTTACTTTAGCCAGTGATTTGTAAAACATTTTGGCGATCCTCTTTCTTTGCCAATTAGTTTTGCTATCGTGCTCCGAACAAATGCCCAGTCTTTGTGAGTATTATCTAGTGACAACAGCCTCTTGAACTGTGCACTCCCACATCGACGACTTTATGCATCATTCTATTGTGATATTGTATACCATAGTTCAGTCCATTTTCGTTGATGTATATCGAAATACTCGATTACTGTTGCCTCTGCATTGCAATATTATTGATTTTCAATACGTGATTTATTTCCTCTAGCAAGAAAGAAGTGGAATGCAGCTATTAGCAGCACTTACTACCAAGAATTTCAACGAGTTTTATGACATTTTCTACATATGTTACATGTCATTTGTCTTGACAGCAAAATTAAGCGTGTCTAATTTTTGTCCATCCGATATACTGATCAACATATGGAGCCATGAGGTGTTTTTAATGTAATGATGTCATTTCCCGAAAAAATGGCTCTGAGCACTATGGGACTCAACTGCTGAGGTCATTAGTCCCCTAGAACTTAGAACTAGTTAAACCTAACTAACCTAAGGACATCACAAACATCCATGCCCGAGGCAGGATTCGAACCTGCGACCGTAGCGGTCTTGCGGTTCTAGACTGCAGCGCCTTTAACCTGTCATTTCCCTATTTTTGAAACTGTTATAGAAGCTTTAGGGATTAGCAGCTTCCTGGGAGGTCAAAATATATTAGAATATAGACGCTATGAACACAACGAATGCATTCGACAATTATCAGAATAATTATTGTGTGTATGAGAGCCACGGCGTACTGGGTTAAAAGTAAGACTGTTAACACTGTACGCTGGGGCTCTATTCAGATTCTGTTTTCAGTTTCTTAAGGATAAGAATAATTTTCATCTTCTTTTTCGTGGGAGATAATATGTTACAGGAAGCAGCATTGCATTGAACAGGGGACAGTTCACGTAAACTAAATCTGTATAATAATAAGAAATACGCTACAGGTATAGTGTAAGTTCCGTACAGTTGGCTAAGTATTTAATAGCAGTGACCAGTAAAATTGGAATCAATAGCTAGGGTGCAGCTAAAAGTACTTCAAAACACCGGTTGCTTCTATGCGGTGAGTGTGATCTTACGTTATCGACAAGTCGCCGTAGACGAGCGCAGAGGTCTCCACTGTACTTCAGTAATGTTTTCACTATCCAATGTATTACAGAATAGAGCATTCAGTGTTTTCATAAGGGGTATTATGGAAGATTACACGTGAAAACGGCGAATGCTCGATGCGTTACAATAAAATTTCCATCTTCATTCATCGTTGTTTTCGGTGCAATCCAAACTAAGTGTAGTTCTATTTATGTTAACCGAAATCGCCTAGTTCTAGTTGTATCACGAAAATTAATTAGCACCGTTATTTTGAACGCTTAACATATTTAACGGCAACTGCCATAGCACTGGCTAGTGCTGTCATCTGTACAGCGCGCCGAGTAACAGCTTGTGTTGGCAGGCCTGCTCATCGTGCATAAAATCTTTGCGTGTAGTTGGAAGTTCTGTGACCACAACCTATCGTGTTTCTGACACATCAGTCGTGAAAGGAAGGTGGTCAAAGTGACAGGGAATAGTGAAATTTTGTGTTGCGTGCCGTATTCGCGCGTGAAAAAGAAAATGTTTAGTTGGCTCAGTAAGAATGATTGTAAGACACAAGAAGTGTTTGAAACTGTTGCAGAAGGGCTCAAGAAAATTTATAAAACGAAGCTATTACCACTAGAACAGCAGTACCATTTCCACGATTTTCATTCACCTCAGTTGGATGATCCGGACTTCGATGCCAAACCCATGATACTGCTTGTTGGTCAGTATTCGACAGGTAAAACTACTTTTATCAGATATCTCCTGGAACGTGATTTTCCGGGTATACGTATTGGACCCGAACCAACGACTGACAGATTTATAGCTGTCATGCATGGAGAAACGGATGGTGTTATTCCTGGAAACGCACTTGTTGTTGATCCAAAGAAACAATTTCGTCCACTGACGAAATTTGGTAATGCGTTTCTTAACAGATTTCAGTGTTCTATGTTAAACAGTCCTGTACTTGAAGGCATTTCACTTGTAGACACGCCTGGAATATTGTCTGGTGAGAAACAGCATGTTGATAGAGGCTATGATATCACAGGTGTTTTAGAATGGTTTGCAGAGCGTGTCGATCGCATAATTCTTCTTTTTGATGCTCATAAATTAGATATTTCAGATGAATTTAGGAGGTCTATTGAAGCCTTGCGTGGACATGATGACAAAATTAGAATAGTCCTTAATAAAGCTGATATGGTTGACCATCAACAATTAATGAGGGTTTATGGTGCCTTGATGTGGTCGTTGGGAAAGGTCTTACAAACGCCTGAAGTAGCAAGAGTGTATATTGGCTCATTCTGGGATCAGCCACTGAGATATGACGTAAACAGAAGACTATTTGAAGATGAAGAAAGAGATTTATTTCTTGACATTCAATCACTGCCAAGAAATGCTGCTCTAAGGAAGCTTAATGATCTTATCAAAAGGGCTCGGCTAGCCATTGTTCACGCGTATATTATTAGTGAGCTCAAAAAGGAAATGCCACCAGTTTTTGGTAAAGACAGCAAGAAAAAAGATCTAATTAAAAATTTGAATCAGATCTATGAACGTTTACAAAGGGAGCACCAGATTTCACCAGGGGATTTTCCTGACATTAAAAGGATGCAAGAAAATCTTGCTCATCAAGATTTCAGTAAATTTCAGTCACTGAAACACAATTTGATAGATAATGTAAATAAAATGCTTGCTCAAGATATATCAAGGCTGATGGCAATGATTCCTCAAGAAGAGCAACTACACAATCATATATCTGAGAAACCTGTTGAGAATGGAGCTCTGGAAGGTTTGGAGGACACAGTGACACCGTTTGGCTACAGAAAGGGTGAAGGAGTGGATGCTGGAGCAGGCGAGCCTGACTGGATTGTTAATAAAGATAGGTATAAGTATGACCAAATATTTGAATCATTAAGTCCTGTGGATGGTAAAGTTACAGGAGCAAAAGCAAAAACTGAAATGGTGAAATCCAAATTGCCAAATTCAGTTCTTTCAAAAATATGGAAACTGTCGGACATTGATAAAGATGGTGCATTAGATTCAGATGAATTTGCCCTTGCAATGCATTTAATTGCCATTAAAGTGGATGGTCATGATCTGCCATCAGAACTCCCAAGTCATCTAGTGCCACCTTCAAAGAGGAGCTTCAACTGAGTCTCTGTGCATGTAAATACAGCAGTTTAATTGCATTGGTTGTCGTAAACACACTCTCTCAATATCAAAGGTACACATCAACAATGTTCTAAGCTGTTTTATAGTTTTGCATAAGTTTTAAAGAAACTTTAATGACGGGCACCAAAAACTTGTCAAGGAAAATACAAAAGTTACACTCTGCTAGCAGATATTGTGCTTTAGTTCCCATAATGAAAACTCAGTGGTCTGAGACTGAGTCAGCACTCTGACATTTCATTTGGAAAGATTTAATATGGGTGCAAAAAGGATTTTTAAACAGGTGTACAGCTTAGTTTTGTAAAAAGAGTATGTGCTCCATCATTAACAGAGTGCTGTGATCTGGTGATACTTAAAGCATTAGACAAGCCATAATGAGTACTGTCTATGTGAAGAATGAGTGAAACTTATGTTTAATTAGTAAATTTGTAAAAATTTCTGTTCACTGGTGCACTTCCTATAAGAATATATATGCTTATTTCCATTATTTGATATAACTTGTAGCTTGCCAGTGTACTGGTAAAATTCTGAGTAAATAATATTTCTCTTGTTATGTTTTTTACAAATTATATTTTTGTTATTCATAATTATGAAGATTATTGTGTATTCTCTTAATGTCACTATACCATGACGAGTTATTGTATTAGCCTTTTGAGGTATATGTTACGCATTATTGTAAATATTTTTAGAAGAATATTGTTGACTGATAGATATATTTAGTCGTAAAGAACTGCTCAGAATAAAGTGTATTACCAAAGCAAAATTTACAGGAATCTCAGTGATAAATAAGTTTAAAAAAGAAGGCTGCAGGGTTGGTACTTTTTTAAAGAGTGTGCTAAAAGTACGAAACAAGAGTCAATGTGCAGACTCTTGAATGAGCTATTGGCGTAAGTGGTGACATCCTTGATATAGCGAGCAATGGACAGCCAAAAAGTACCTGCGCTTTTTTTTAATAGCTAGAGAGAATGAGAGGTAAAAGTTTGCAATGTGTTGTTCTGCTCATGTTTTAGGCTGCCATGCTTTCTCAGTTATTTCTCAGAAACCTTCTTTTCTAAGAACTATGTGAATTACCACATAATTCATTGGCATGTAAGTGATGCTGTCTTAAAATGTTCTTAGCAAACTAGTATTGCTAATCTAGACACATTAAGACAATCCGTCAAGATGAGGAATTCATAATCCGTTTTATATATTGTTTCCGTCACAACATAATATTGCCCCACTTATGAAGCTAAATTTGGTGTGATAAACATTTGAATATAATATTTGCAGAGTTGTTGTACATTTGATATGTTGTATGGGCTATAGTAAAATTTACTGGAGCATCATTTTGTAAAGAAAAACGTTGAAATTTGGAGCAGTTCTGACTTCTCGCAAACTGTGCATATTATAATTATACATAACTGAACTGACTGTGTGTGTGTGTGTGTGTGTGTGTGTGTGTGTGTGTGTGTGTGTGAATGAACTGTCACATTAAGTACTGGTACTGCTATAAAGGCAGGATGGTTGTTTACTAATCATACTGGAATTGTCTTTAGATTGTCAGAACCTGATATCTTTTAGTAATTTTTTAACAGTGTGTCTTCTGTATTTGTGTTGCTAGCAAATAGGCCTACTCTTTAAATATCATTTTATTGAGTTTTAGCAAATATTTTGGTCATGTTAGATAGGTGTTCCAACATACTTCATGCATATCTGTAGCCCATTTTTCAAATATGAGGGCTACCGATTATGTGATAGTTCAGTAATGTTGTAGACAGCAGTTGATAGTAGTGATTGTATTTTTAGTTACATTTTATCATATTAGTTTCGCCAAAACTCAATCTGTGAAACTGTAGCATCTGGACCTGTTGCAGTAACAAAATAGATAGATAGAAAAGATACTGCGGTTGCCCTTTCTTATGAAAATCACTCGACCTACCATACTATGAATGTTATCATATATTTGGCCTACCAGGCCTGATGTAGTACTTTCCAACACAGTTTTTAAATTTTGTGTTGCACTGGCATTTTTGTGTTGGTGATACTTTTGTATATATGAAGTATGATCACATCTTCTGAATACCTGTTGTTTGCATTATAGTCAATAAAATTTGATACATTTATGGTGATCACTGTGTGTGTGTGTGTGTGTGTGTGTGTGTGTGTGTGTGTTTGTTTCATAGATTCATAGGTATTATGAAGAATGTAATACAATGATTGGAACATTGTAGTATGTGAATCCATTGCTAAAGATGGGCGCTGATGACAGCGCAATTGTGTGCCCAACAAAACCAATCATCATCCATTGCTGAAGATTTCTTCACATTAGCTTTTGTGTAATTGTGGTACGAAAGCACAAAATATTGAATCTCCTGTATTTTGTATGATCATTTGAGACATTAAGCCAAAGATTGTAAAATTTATTCTAAATAAATTATTTATTTATTTAATACTATGTTTTAATGCTATCCTATTTGCTCATTAGCATTTCTTTTGATACTATCGTAGTGTTTGTAACAAAGTACTACAAAAACTACAGTTTATACATGGAGAGAAGTGTATTAGTTGATATTAACAAATGAATGTGCTGAATTAAAGAAGCTTCATTGTAATAGAATTCTGGAGAGGTATATGTAACAACTTGTAAATTTATTGGAGCAATGTGGTATTCGTGTACAGATTGTTTCTGTAAATACTGTTGTTACTGTGGTAACTGGAAACAGAAATTTCTTCAGAATTGGTGGGGTTTCATATCTCAGTTCTTGAAGCAGAAGTTATTTTCACATAACTTTTCTCTGCAAATAGTATATCCAGTAAATCTGCAAAATATTACATGTTTTTTATTTAGTATCCTCAGAAAACCAGTTGTCAGTGTGTTTGGGAATTTTCTAATATGTTTTATAACAGCAAGAATGCATGGATCTTGGAGAGCAGTGGACACTGATGATGTATTGAATATAGAGGCAAGGATTTGAAGAACATCTTCATAATAGCTGCCTTAATCCAATAACATAAAAATTTGAAAGATGGGTGTAAGCAATTTTTGGTGCTTTTTCTACAGTTTGGTGGGGCTACACAACAAAAGAGTGAGTGCACAGTAACTGATATATTAGTTAAAGGTAAATGCAGTTGCACTACTTCAAGGTACACAGCTGTTTGTCATTAGACATTACACGTTTTAAAATGTTGGGTTGAAACCTCGCAGCCATAACTAAACCTTTTGTCAGTGCAGACAAGTACAGATGTGGTGTGTCCAGAATTACCATTTCTGTCTTTTGTTCGTTAGAAATGTGTGCTCACTTTCACCCAGAAGCATGTACATTAATGTAACTTCAAAGTTGACAGTACCAGAATAGGCTGTTATCTCTGATCTTTCGTTGTTCAGCTGTCAATTGTTCTCAGAGTTACACAATCTTCCGTGGTGTAATTGTAACTGACATTTGATAACCAGTAACTTTGTCATTGTATGGGTTGCGTAATGCTCTTGATATTAGTTTGGGACACCATTTAAAAAAATGCAATAAGTTTCAATTTGATTAATGTGTTATTCTTTTCAGAGTTATTTATGTACTATTAACTTGTTCACATAAAGACCACTTCTAATGGGTAGGAGTAACATCATTCTATAAAATGTTTAGCTCTGACATTTAGCTAGGACCTTATGCAGTAAAATGATAAAAGAATATTGCATGCATTAATTCTAGTTTTTCTAGAAATGGAAGAGGATTGCTAACATATTTTTCACTGCATAAACTTAAAAGGACATGCATACCTTAGGGGAATTTTCTAATACCTTCTTAAACTCTTCCTAGTAAATGATTCTTCAAAAATCTGCAATCATATTAGAATGTGCTCGTAGAAATACTTTGTTGTTGGCCACATGCAGTTTCTATCTTTCTAATTTTAATGCTAGCACACTTTCACTGGATTGTAGTCATGGTCTCCCTCCAGACACCTGCTCATAATAGCAAGACTACATACATTCTAGTATTAATTTCACAGCAGGTTTGATGCCTGAGCAAATGTAAGAGTTTTTGCCCAGTATAAACAAATTATTCTCCATTAAAGAATAAAGAAACTAAAATCTTACATGTTCTTATCATCCAAAGATCAGAAAGTTAAAAATATGGGTAGTCTTTACCTCTTTCTCAAAATAGTGCACATAATTGGTGTGTATATTACACTAGAATAGTGAGATCCTGTTAAAAATATCATGAAGTCTAGGCAAAAGCTTTCCTTGTGCTGAGGACGTATTCATCTCCCGTACTAGTCAGACTGAGGTCCTGTCATTAGTGGCAGTCTTCCACATGACTGAAAAGATCTGAATCAAAATTGAATGTGAGATATGGTAAATTTGCTTGAATGATTCATACATAGGTAGTATGAATGAAAACACATTCAGTAGATTTCATAAGAAAATCGTAGGCAGAGATAAATAAGTTACAATCATCTTGGAAAAAATTAAAATTACTTGGAAAACAAATTGCCAAGTATAAATATGCTATTACTATTTCAGCCACCAGAATGGCAATTCTCTTCAATGCAGCTGAAAAGTTATAGCAATACGGTTATGAGGTTTCTCCACAATTAGAGCAGAGTTGCAGCAGTACTACAAATAACAGTAGAAAATTTATTTTTAAATATTACACAGAATTTAGTATCTGCCTTAGTTGCTGACCGTGGTACCTCTTTATGATGATAACATGGTCTTCAGTCCAAAGACTGTTATCCTGCAGCTGTCCACCATGGTCTATCCTTCAACTCTTTATAACTAGGCTACAAACTCCGTCCACATGAACTAACTTAGTGTAGTCAATTCTTGGTCTCCGTGTAAAATTACATTGTTTCATTGAGGTGCTCAAGCCATACCACTGTGGCAAAGTCCATGATACATGGAAGAGGGGAGTTTTTGTGCTTTGTGAAATATTACACTTAATTATTTTGTCCAGTAGTGACTCATCACTGCAGTCAGCTCGACGGTACTTGGTACACAATGACTGAGAGCGTGTACATCATACGAATTTCCATAATTCTTAGATGCAACTGAGATAATTTCAGTCTGCATTTCATATTTTTATTCTCCTCACAGTTTTAACTAGTATATATGAAGTTGTTCATGTGGTTAAGAGTAAAACACTTAGCCTACCTACAGTCCTGCCTACTGAATTTTGTGCGCCGTATCATAACACAAATACCGAGAAGGGCACTATAATGGTAATTTTTAGGTGTATGTGTAACTCTGTAAACGATATCTATATTCTGTCATGTGAATATCTCTTAAATTTATTGAAAAACATCTTCAGTGACTCGAAAAAGTACTCGTGCAGCATATTTTGCGTAAAGATTTTAACATCATAATTTTGTGACTTAAGATAATTCTGTGCTCAGTGATAAATGGTAAAGTCTTAATTGCAACTTTTGTTTTATTTTTGAGAGACATGATACGAGGAGAGAGTGGTAGTTTGTGGAATGTTAAGAATGAAGGACAGGTCACTCAGACCCCAAAATGAGAAGGGTCCACCTGTATTGATTATGAGGGTAGACAAAGATGAATAGGATTGGGGGGGGGGGGGGGGGCATCAGAGAGAGTGGGTCAAAGATGGCACCTGGTAAACAAGCTTCAGTCCAGAGACGCAGCAGAGATAGAAGTAAAGAAAGGTTAGGGGGAAGAGAGATGAATATTGCAGTTAACAATTAGGACTTAGGAAAAAGAAATAAAGAAAATAAATGAGTTACGTAATGAAAAAGAGCACGGGGGAGTGTTGGTGGACATTAAGTCCAGGATGGTGTTGAGATGCAAAGATCTGTTGGAGGGCAAGTTCCCATCCCTGGAGTTAGGGAAACTCGTATTGGGGGCAGGATCCAAATAGCTCATGCAGTGTGATAAGCATTTGGGTCCCTTTTGTTGTGGTGTAAAGCCTGTACAGCAACTGGGTACCAGGTGTACCTAAGGCAGACAGTTCTTCTATGCCTATTCACATGCTTAGCCAGTTTAGTGACTGTCATGCCTATATAAAACATTGTGCAGTGGACACAATTTAGTAGATAAACAACCTGTGTGATTCAACAGATTGCTCTGATTTGGATATTGTAGGGTTTAGTAGTGAAGGGGGTGGAATTAGGTGGTAGTGGGTTGGTGCATTGGGTGGATTTTATAGTGGGGATAATTGTACAGGTAGGAACACTGGGTTAGGGATAACAGTTTGACTTGAAGAGCAACTGAATCCTACAATGGATAGTGTGAGGTGGATATCAGGGAGATTTTTTTTTTCCCAGGGCTTGGATTGAGAAAGCCTTGGTAGCTCTCACCCGTTCGACATCTAAATCTTCCTTCTATGCAGAATAGTCATCTTTAGAAAATGTATCTGCTCCACTGCTGAATCCCTGAACACTTATATTAAACACTCCTTTGTAATATTGTTCCTACTCCAAAAGTCTCAGAATTATCTATTGATATCCAGTTCCTCCTGGGTCTTGATTGCCATAATAATTTTCATCAGGGCTATGACTTCAAGTCAAAACTTGAAATGAGATACTCTCTTCCTTATATCCTCAACACACCATGCAACATTCCATTGCTCTCCTAATCCCTGTTACATCCTAGTCAAACTTTACGACATTCTCAAACCATTATGCCTGTTCCAAGGTTCTTATCCGCTTAATAGTCCATGCTGCAAAACCTGCCATAAGCTCCCACCTGCTACCACCTACTCAGCCCCAACACTGGTAAACCCTACAGTATCATGTACTGTGTAACACAAAATTATCAGTATAGTATTAATAGCAACAGAGGATTCACTCATCATCTGCAGTAGAGGTGCCCATGAAACGTTTTTTGTATGAATTAGAGCATCAGTTGCATGTCGGATTGATTCCACCAGTAACATGACAATCTCCTTCCTCCAGGAAAAATGAAAACAAATTATGCCTTGATTGTTTCTGAATGTAGTAAAATGTACTCCCCAAAGATTGTGTGACAGTATAAGAGCAAAATGAAGTCATTCATGTGATTGATGTCTTTAGAATAAAGAGCAAAGGGAGACAGGAAAGTTCTTGCTGCATAGTATTACCGTGTCTCAGCTGAAACATAAGGTCTGCATCTGCATCTACATACATACTGTGCAAGCCACCATATGGTGTTTGGCTGAGTGTACCTTGTACCACTACTTCTCATATTCTTTCCTGTTTCACTCACAGAGCGAGGGAAAAATTATTTCTGTATGCCTTTGTACGAGCCTCAATATCGCTCATCTTATCTTCACAGCTCTTAATGTGAATTGTATGTTGGTGACAGTAGAATTGTTTTGACGTCAGCCTCAAATGCTAGTTCCCTAAATTTTCTCAAAAGTGCTCCTCAAAAAGAATTTTGCTGTCCCTCCGGTGATTCCCATTTGAGTTACCAAAGCATCTCCATAATACTTATATTTTGTTCAAAGCTATCAGTAACAAGTCTAGCAGTCCCCCTCGGAACTGCTTGGATGCTTTCCTTTAATGCAACATGGTGCAGATCCCAAACTCTGTGTTGACTTGGTTCATATGTCTAGTGATAAGTATTACCAAGCTCTATTAACAAGGTTTTCCTTTATGCTGATGGTCACTAGGTGACAGCACCAACCGGAATGTATCAGACCTGCAGGTGGTCCTTGTTTGTGACTCATCAGCAGAATCTGGTGTTGCTTGTCTGCTGAGTCCGCTATATTAGCAGACAGTCGGCTGTGACATACCTGACCGGCTTGGACATGTTCCAACAATTGCGCAACTGGTCCTGCAAATGGCGTCAGCTGTCCACATAGGTATAAAAGAGTGGGACACAGTTTTTTCATCATAGTTGATAGTGACAATGTTGGTGGTAAGCAGTGTTTTGCTGATAGCGTTACTGAGCATTTGTCTTTAGGAGATTATGTTATTGTGAAAGAGAAATACACATCAAGGAACAAAACACATTTACATAAGTATCTTGAAGTTAAATGTGCTGAAACATGTAGGTGCTGTTAGGGAAAGCATATTGTGGCTTTTTGGTAGTATTGGAGGTGCCTATGATGTTCAACCATTAAAGTCTAGGAAATATTTTTTACTGTATATTACTAAGAGTGATTGCGAACCTATTGGTAATTGTAATGAGACTTTATTTGCTTTCGATGTTAGGTTGTTTTATTGGGCTTCACATGTATTGTAACTTGATTGCACTGATGCTTTTCTTGTAGCAGATGAGAATAGGGTTCATTTCATTGAAAAGTATTGAAGCATTTTGTGCAAAAAATGGTGAAGTACATCCACTCACCACGTGTGAACTGATACATGCTGTTACCCAGTGACCATTACCAAGTCAACACAGTTTGTGTTAGTATGGGTTGTGCATGTATTTGCAGCAGCAGTAGTGATCAACTGAAAATTGAGTTCTCCTAAGAGACATCCCCCCAAAGTGACTCTTGGCTCGAACACCAATTTGTCAATACTTTAAAATATAATCTCATTATTATAGTTCCAGCATTTGAAAATCATCAACAGTCAGTAATAAAAGCATGATCTTTAATACATCAGATATTTACAATCAATTTGTTACAGTCGTTTCCACTTTACTTTGGACATTTGACTGTGAAGGTGCAAAGGTGCAATGCCCGCGAAAGGTAAAGGTCCCGAGTTCGAGTCTCGGTCGGGCACACAGTTTTAATCTGCCAGGAAGTTTCATATCAGCGCACACTCCGCTGCAGAGTGAAAATCTCATTCTGGAAACATCCCCCAGGCTGTGGCTAAGCCACGTCTCCGCAATATCCTTTCTTTCAGGAGTGCTAGTTCTGCATGGTTTGCAGGAGAGCTTCTGTAAAGTTTGGAAGGTAGGAGACGAGATACTGGCAGAAGTAAAGCTGTGAGGACCGGGCGTGAGTCGTGCTTCGGTAGCTCAGATGGTAGAGCACTTGCCCGCGAAAGGCAAAGGTCCCGAGTTCGAGTCTCGGTCGGGCACTCAGTTTTAATCTGCCAGGAAGTTTCATATCAGCGCACACTCCGCTGCAGAGTGAAAAATCTCATTCCACAGTGTGATTCGATTGTGTGGCAAAAGGTTCTCTTAACATCCCATGCCAGACAGTAGTTACATACAATAAAAAAAAAAGGACAACTTTAATTGACTTCTCCTCCTGTCCATTACTCTTATTTAAGCCAACTTTATTTTGTTTCAACTTTCTGTGTAATGTTTCAAGACATCCGTTTGGAACTCATTCCCATTTGTGTCAAAATGGGCTGGAGGGAAAATGAAAAATTATGTTTGTCTACTTGTAAACTTTTTTATATCACCTCAGACCACAGTATACGCTGATGATATCTTGCAGAACTGGTAACATTTCTTGTTGTGAAAGCTGTGATTGACAAATGGTAGAATGGCAGTGCTGACTGTTTATCTGTGCCTTTGTCAGAAACACCAGCATTCTATAGAGTCACATTGTTTAGTTTAGTACTAATAGCATTTAAGATATTTTTTGGAAGAGGATTCCTGATTTGTACAAGGTAAAGTGTTCACCAGGAAACAAATCAAATGGTAAATAAATACAAATGAAAAATCCGTTACACCTCATCCATTCAGCTGGCCATTGTCTAGCCAAGTAGATCACATTTTCAATAATCATGAGATTTTACCAGTGATGTGACTAATGAAGGAAAGCCTTGGTGTCAAGACATTCAATCTATGTTACTAACTAATCTAATGCATCACACCAAAATACATAGAAAGACCTATTACTTTTTGATTATACATTCTCTGAATAATAAGTGGGAATCTTCACGAACATTAAATGTCTGGATATATGTTGCACATGTTGACTGCCGCATGCATAATGATGGATGTTTCCCCACCAGGCACATGACATTAGGTGTGAGGCTTTGCTATGGCCACTGGTGGGCACACGACGTAAGGCGTGAGGCATTGACATGTAGACTGCCACGTGCACAGTGATGATGTTTCACCACCAGGCACACAGTGTTAGTTGTGAGGCTGTGCCTTGGTCATTGGTGGGATACATTGCCAGATGTGAGGCTTTGCTGTGGCTCTGATGACCTCACAGCAGTCGTCATACTAAGGAAACGCTTAAAGTGTAGTGACTAAATAAATCAGGTTGTGGGAAAGGTAGATGGCAGAGTAACATCCATTTGAAGAATTCTCTGGAAGTATCCATACATTTCAGAAGCTGGACTAAAAGAAGGCATCTTTGTTGGACTGGACATTATAAAATTTATGTTTGATGTTAACTTTGAAGCCACAATGACCTTAAATGAGAAAGAAGCATTGGCATCATTCAAGCAAGTCGTTACAAAGTTCTTAGGACATGAAAAAGACCCAGAATATGTTTCTATTGTAGCTACAATGTCAAAGGAGTTTAAAATTTGAGGATGTTTAACGAGCCTGAAAGTTCACTTTTTGAACAGTCACCTTGATTACTTCCTGGACAATATGGGAGATGTTAGTGAGGAGCAAGGAGAGCGTTTTCACCAGGACATTAAAGTGATGGAAAAAAACTACCAAGGCTGCTGGAACAGCAACATGATGAGGGACTACTGTTGGTCACTTCACCAAGAAGTTCATCAAGCAACTTATCGTAGAAAAAACTACAAAAGAAGCTTCAAAGAAAAAAGAGAAAGAAAATACAAACCAATTCCAGCTGACAAGTTAAACCTCTATTAACATGTCATTGTTTTAAATCGCTTACTGTAAATACAAACGATACTTATGTTGTAACAAAGCATTTTATTAATTTCCCCATTTACCGTATAGCATAGATTTTTATACTATATAATAAAAAGCATTGCTCAAAAACTATGGGTGATATAAAAAAACTAAGGCGTTGGCATGTGTTATTGGACAAAATATTTTCCTGAAATTTAACCAGAATATCCTCCACATGACTAAAATTATTGAAAAACTCATAGCCACAAGGCAAAAATATTTACTTTCAGTTACCTATGGCCAATGATGCAACACACCAAAATTTGCATAGTTTCTTGTTAAGGAATGTGGGTTGGAAAGAAAATCGCATTATTTAAGGCAAATTATTTCAGTTAGTATCTCATTAAGTATTACAAACATGACATACAGATAACATTGCTTAGATGTTTTTACAGATGGTACTGACAGTATTCACATAACTTTCAGTCCATGTACAGTTCATATTATTTTAATTAGAATACATTGTCAGACATTACAACTCAACATTTGAACAAGACTGCCTCATAGACTTCTAAACAGAAAATATAGTGCTTCTATTCTTCAGCTGCACTGTCCACTATCCATTGGACTTTCTTCCAGAAATTTCATCATACAACAGATATAATTTTTAGCCTAAACTCAGTGTAATTATCAATATTATGATAATAAATAAATAAATTGTAATTGTATAGTGTAACACATTACAGTATAAAAAATATGCCAGAAACATGTACACTGTTATCTATTCCTTGAATTAGAAAAGGCTAGTGTTATCAATATACACCACTGGAAAAAAATGCAATTCTGCCAATGACTGTATTCAGTGGCAACAGGGCAATATGTGTTTGCTCATGGGCTGTAGCAAACTAATTCATTTGTCACAGTCATCAGTGGGCACTCAGGAGGCCTGTCTGTGCACTCACCGTTTTGACTCTGCAGGCAGTAAAAATGTTTGCAACATTTATTATAGGGTACAATGATGGTATGTGCTCTTGTTGAACAGGTTCAGTCACAGGAAGCTGGATGAATGTGTTGACAAATTGCTGCACATGTTGGGCACTGTGTACGGGTGGTGTGTCATTGCTGTTAACGGTGGTCTGTGGAACATTTTCACACCTGTAGACCAGTTTCTGGATGACGGTGTAATACAGATGCGCATCAAGATCGACACATTGTGTGGGCAGTGGTGGCCGACTGAGAATCATCCGGTGATGAAATCTGGGACATGTTGCGATTGATGTGTCGTGAGGCATTATTGGGAACCATCTACTTGCAGCAGGACTACGAACACGTGTGAATCTGGTCAGGCTACCACAGATGCTTTGACTCTACCACTCGTGGCTATTCTGGTAATGTGAAAGAGTCTGCTGGAGAGTGGAATGGTGCTCTTTTGTCTTCAGTGCTGGGGTCGGAGAACCTACTCTCATCACTGCCGACAAAATAACACCTTTCTACTCACCGGTCGACTCCTTCATGTTTCTGTATGTGAGTAATGGAAATACACGTATATGGCATGGACCTGGTCACCTGCCTATTCTAGAGCGCATTTGCCTGCTACATACAGATCCCATGCCAGGCTTCATCGTGGAGGGGGGGGGGGGGGCGGGGTTCCATTAGTTACAACTTGCGGTCACATCTAGCATTGTGCTTTTTCAGCAGGACAGTGCATGTCCATATATGGCTGCAGCAACACAACATGCTCTTTGTGGTGTACAACAGCTGCCCTAGCCAGAAATGTCACGAAATCTCACACCAAATGAACGTGTATGAGACATATTGAAGCAGGAACTTCCTCGTTCTCCAGAGCCTGCAAGAACTATTGCTGAATTGCAACAAAAGCCACGAGATAATTAGAACAATCTATCACAGATTGCCATTCGGCACCTTCATGACTGTTTGCATGCAATAATACTGGCCTTCTACAGTGATCAACTACCTGTCACCTCACTTGTCCTTGAGGCTGTTGCATTTTTTTTTCACCCAGTGTATTTTCTCACATCAAAATAGTTACAAAGATACTGTCGTGCAGCTGACTGGCCAGGTGGGCTATGTTATTTGTTCTCACATGTTCGTGGAAATTGCAATTTAATCTACAAACAGCTGCTAGAGCACAGAGAGGAGAGTTATATCTTTTTTTGACTTATTGTGGATATGTGATGAGCTGTAATTTCAATCCATTGGGTTCACGATTGGGAGAAAGTTCAGATTTTACTCTTCTCAAAGCCTGGATGCCTTACATGAAAGCTCATTGTGGAGTAAGCAGCATCTATTCAGCATAGAAGGAAATTTAAAAATTTAATGCCTCATTGATGTCAGATTCATTGTAAATGGAACACTATAGTTCAATTCTTTTATCTTGGCGGTTCACGCGTGCCCGCCCAGACGCGGGAGATTGCTGCGTTGCCAGTTGCACGCGCCAAGAAAAGCAGCACCATAGTATAGTTGGCAAACTTACGTTTAGGGGGAAGCGCGCAGTTTATGAAGTAAAGCCACCACGGCCGCATTAACCCTTTCGCTGCTACAGAGACGTGCTCCCCGCATTCCGCGCTGTGCGCGATTTTGTCATCACTGCACTGCTCGCCTGTGCAGACACATGGTTTTTCCGACTGCTTTGACACACTATCATTCGATTTCACAAAAACTATTTGGTTTTTACACATCTTCTTGACTGCTACCTTCCCCCCATAAATGACTTAATTTTGTTTCGATGTTCCGTGGAGTTATTGTGCAGCATTAGATGTAGTAAACCATTGCACGAAATTTTGAAGAGTTTGCAGAGGTAAAAGTCCATAGCATATACTTTCTGTATGGTCGATTATAGTTGCAACTAGAAATTTCAAAAAATTACATTCAAACGAATAAAATTCATGAAGTAAGACACTTCGAGATTGTTTTTAAATAAAGAAAATATCAAGCACCGAACAAGATTTGAACACAGAACCTTCCACTCAGCAGCCACACACTGTAACCATTACGCTAACGCAGCTCGTCATCCAATAGAACTCCCGGAGGAGTTTATAATACACGCAAAACAGCAACAAACACTGATGGTATGATTATTAAATACATTTCGTTGAAGTACAATAGGAAATAAACAATTACTGCTGTTCTTTATTGCGAAAAAGCAGTTAGTGATGGAAACACCTTTCCTTGATATTGCCTGAATTAGGGGGCTTATTGCTTGCTAGGTTTAATTAATGAATTAATAGAATATGAAGCAGTTGGTATAAATAATGCTTTTTCCAAACTTTCAATAAAAGAAAGTCTGCTATCAAGACATTGCTTTTGTTCAATTACTTTATTTATAACTGAATGTTTCTAAAACTGAAGACACTTGTCCATGCTCTGCACTGCAGTCGAGCTCTGGCAACGTCGCCCTCTGTTCATTGGCTGACTGTGTTTTGTGACGTCAGATGCGCAGAACGATCCTAAACTCGGCCGCCGTTGTAAATGACGCGCACTTTAGCTTTGTAGGAGATGGTTGAGAAGAGGCACTAGTCATAATGTGGTTATGGAACCATTATGTAATCCTGATTTAAGGGAAAACTGTCTAACAGAGGTGACATCTTGCAACATATGAAATAGCATATTATCTCACTGTGTGAAGTGATATTCTTAAGACTTGGCTGCGCCAATGTATGCTAGTCATTTTGGGGTGGAAGTATTTAACATATCAATCAAAAGTTAAAATGCATACATTCTCCTGTACAGTTTCATTTATACGAGTGTTAAAATAGATCTTATTCAAGACTTAACATTTTTGTACCTTTTTTTCTTTTTGTACATACAAAACATACACGAAGGAGACTGCACTCATATAACAGAAACCATAACTGAATTCATAAAGTGCACCAAATGTAAATTATGAACTTTATGATTTTGGTATGAGAACTTCCAGCTGTTAAAATAAAGGAATAGCTGAGAATATGTTAAACGACAATACTGACCATTTGAATTGCAACACCAGGAAGAATAGCAAATTTTAGTTATATAGTAATAGTAGAAAGAATACTTGTTAAATTTGTGGGCTATTTTGGGGTATAGAGGGAGTGAAATTTAGTCTACAGAGCTGCCACCTGTGGCAACAAAAATGGTTGTATCTTGACTGGGCACTGAGTAGAACTGAGCTTGGATGATAAATACAATTAATGTCATTCCATGCTGCTTCATCTCTGTGCCAGAGTTCATCAATCATAGTGCCTGGCAAGTGGCGGGTCAGGGAGGAGGAGGGATAGCAGGGTAGGGATGGTACAAGATGATATGCTGCTGTGGGAGCAATCAGGGATGTGATGGGCACAGGGTAGACTGCTAGGTGCAGAGTTGTGACGCTGTGCTGGAAATGGGGGAGGGGCGGATGGGGAGAGGGGAGAGGATAGACATAAAGAGGGGGAAAGACTAGTAGATGTGTTTGTGGAAAGAAGAAATGTGTAGTGCTGGAGTGGGAGCAGGGAAGGGGTTAGAGGACAGGGATGAGTGAAGGTTGAGGCCAGGAGGTTACAAAAATGAAGAACATGTTGTAGGAAGAATTCACATTAGTGCAACTCCGAAAATTTCATTCATTCTGTTTCCATATAAACAAGTGTGTTTGTTATTTTGCATGTCTCACTCCCCATTGTCTTATGGAATTATTTTCTGGGGGAGAGCTAAATAAAGTGTCCGTTCAGCAGAAGCAAGCAACCAGAGTATTGTGTAAAGTGTATCTAGATCTACATGTATTCTCTCAAAGCACAATACTGTGCATGGCAAAGGGTACCTTATACCAGTACTAATCATTCCCTTTCCTGTTCCACTTGTGAATGGAGTGAGGGAAAAGCGACTGCCAATATGACTCTGTACAATTTCTGTTTCTTTATCTTGTCTTCGTGGTCATTATGTGAAATGTACATTGATAGCAGTAGAACTGTTCTCTAGTGAGACAAGCAAATGCTGATTCTCTAAATTTAATCCCTCCAGGGATTCCTAGTTGAGTTATGGAGCATTTCTATAATACATGTTGAGTGAATATGCTGGTAACAAATCTATCAACAAGCCTGAGAACTGCTTCAGTGTCTTCATTTAAACTGACCTGGTGAGGATCCTAAACACTCAAGCAGCTCACAAGGATGGATTTCACTAGAGTTCTATACCTGGTCTCCTTTGTAAATGAGGTACGCTTTCCAAGAATTCTTCCAATAAACATACATGCTTGTTCCATTTTATATTGCTCTGCAGTGTTACACCTAAATATGTAATTGATGTGACTGTGTCAAGTGGCATACTAACATCAGACTTCAATGCTGGGCAGAGTACAAGTGTGTCTGAACACAAAGTGCACCAAACACTCCTAACAATGGGCTGCCACAGCCAACGACTTGTGCATGTGCCAGTGTTAACAACACGATATCGGCAGCTATGACTGTAATGGGCGCATGACCATTGGCAGTGGATGTTGGCGCAGTGGCAGAGCATTGCCTGGTCTAATTAATCCCGATTCCTTCTTCATCATGCTGTTGGGAGGGCACGAATCTGTTGTCTTCCAGGGGAACAGCTTCTTGACACCTGTACTGCAGGGTGGAGGCATGCTGGCAGTGGCTTCATTATGCTCTTGGGAACATTTATGTTGACATCTGCTGGTGGAGCTTGCACAAGGCATCACAATGGCCAAGGAGTATCATAGACTTGTTGCAGACCATGTACAGCCCTTTATGACAATCCTTTTTCCCTATGGCAGTGGCATTTTTCAGCAAGATAAAGCACCATGTCACAAGCCCATGGGTGTGATGGAATGGTTCGAGGAACACAGTGGAAAGTCCCAATTGATGTCCTGGCCCCCCGACTCGCCAGATATGAACCTGATCAAACACATCTGGGATGTGATTGACTGTGGCATCAGAGCTCATTGCTTCCCTCCCAGAATTTATGGGAATTAGGTGATTTGTGTGAGCAGATGTGGTGCCAACTCTTTTCAGCAGCATACCATGGCCTCATTTCCTCCATACCACAATGGATAGCCGCTGTTATCCATGCCAAATGTGGACATACCGGCTATTATGTAGGTGGTCATAATGTTCTGCCTGATCAGTGTATTTTGGAGTGCAAATAGTGTTACATACAAACATTTGTTTTGACTTTACCAATGCGTATAATATTACATGTTACAAGCAAAAATAACTAAATAAATACCTTTCTCATATGGTCTCAAGAAAACTATTTTGTATGCAAATTGCAGAATTATCTGTCTCAAATTTCCCTTGTCTCTAGTATTATGAATTTTCCTTCTTCACATATTAAGCTTTTCCTACTGACACCAATACATGGTGGGAAAAGGAATTTGGTTTCATTGTTAGTAGTATTGTTCAACACTTTGATACAGCTTTGTTGCTCTCTTTGCTTTCTTGGCTATCTTCTTCAAATTTCAAAATTATTTCCCTTTTCCTCTAAGGTGTCTTTGTAATGCTTAAAAAAAAAAAAGTGATATATCTTGCATTTATGATTTTCTATATACCTAGCAAACAACAGCAAATATTTAATTCTTGGAAAGAGTGCCTATGGCATAAATACAGGGGTACATATAATGTAAATTTAAAACTTGTCATTCTTATGATGCGAAACTGTTTGTAATCTTACTTTTTTTAAAGAAAGAAGGAGTTTTTTTTAAAAAGATTGTGGAGAGTTGTTTGCAAACAGAAGCTGAACAATGTTAACATGAACACAAGAGCACCCATTTTGAAAGTATTTACAGGACTCCCGGTGCCAGAGACTAGTGCAATGAAGCTGGATGTTAGTGAATGATTTTAACACGAATTTATTATTAACAAGGGAATGTACAGAAAGATTGCGTGCATACAATACAATCATTCACAGTAGGTATACTTTCTTGCAGGGGGGGTCAACGAGTGTTGCTGCCAAAGAGTTTTATTTGTCTATTATTTCATGTCATTGGTGATAAGTGTCCTCCCCTTGCAGTGCAGAGCAGTGGCAGGAGGGGAGACCAACAAAAGTCCCAGCCACTCGCGTGTTTTTTGCACAGTTGTGCAGGACCAGCTATGCCGTGGCCAGTTGCTAGATAGAGCATAACTGAACCGATTTTCAGTGAAGAACCACTGTGATGGTGCTGCCTCTCCCTCCCATTTAGTCCAGGTGATTCTGGCCGCAGTACGTGGGAGGTCATTGGATACGGCCATAGTGAGTTTGCTGGTCAGTGTTGAGGTTCTTGAGTTGTGACAGCAGAAGTGTCACTTGTGGCAGTGATGAATGAGGTGGTGCATTATCATCCCTCTCTTCTTGCATGTTGTCTTCTGTCTGAGTGACAATTGCATCATCTGTACTGGGTGAACTTCACAAAATCCAGGTGGATTTGAGACAATGCACAGAGATGGTGTCTGATCTCCTTTGTAGCAGTATGTCAAATGTATTGTCTCCCTGTTTCAGTACATGATGTGGTCCGGAATATGGAGCTGCCATGCTGGCCTGATTGTATTGTCTCGTAACAAAACATCCTTGCAGTCTGCTAGAGCCTTGTGTTTGAAAATTTCTGGTGTGCCGTGGGACTGAGTTGACAGTGTTTTATTTGTGCAAAATTAGGGCTGGTAACTCTGTAGTGCCCAGTGGTTGTACTGGAGAGATAAAAAACATCTGCCAGTAGGTTGAGCAGCTCACCGTATAAAATCTCTGCAACTGGACCTTGAAGGTCTTTGAATGCAGAATGAACACCCAGTAGGGCACAGGGTAAGGATGCCCCCAAGAAAGTGCTGCATTGAGTCTTCAATGCCAGCATTCCACAAGTCCATTGCCATGCAGATGGTTGGCTGTGGTGTGGTACTACTTGATACCACAAAGGTTGCAGAGCTCAGAGAACAATACAGACTCGAATTGGTGGCCGTGATCAGTAGTGATGCACACTGGGCAGCCAAAACACAATACCCACACTTGTACAAATGACCTCTCACCATTATGCCTGACAGAGGGATTGCCTCAACCACCAAGTGATTCAGTTCATTGTGGAAAGATTACACCAGTAACCTTCTGACTCTGGTAGCAAGCTGATCTGATTGAGGTGGAAATATTGTAACGGCCTTTCAGTATTTTTTATCATCCGTCGACTGGTCTTGCAGTGCTGGCAAGCAACAGTCAGCAGTCTCACTTCACACCAGGCCAAACGAATCAGTCTTTAACACGCTTACAAGGGGACCGCACCTACTCGTCATCACTGATTTCATCATGATTTAAGGGATATGGAGGGCTTGGCCAGAAATTAATGTGACAGTAGCAGGAAACTCCAGATGGCCAAGTGTTTAGCAAAAATAACAGTTTTGGCACAGATCAGATGGGGCATGACATATTTATGTTAGAGTGGTTTGCAGGCAGTGGTTGGCAGGACAGGAAGAGTATAAAATAATAATCTGAGATGGTCAAGGGATCAAATCCTTATGTGGAATTTTCTTTTTATTTTCAATGTTTACTTTACTTACACTGCAAAGAAACTGAAATAATGCTCAGTATATTGGATTTATTAATACTGTCACAAAAGATATGAAAAGGAAAGGCGATGAGTGCGTAAGCTGTACTTGGTGTTACGGATGGTTCACACGGTTTATAAATGGCTGGACGGAAGTTAAAGATTACCCTTGTTCAGGACGCCCTTTGATGTCTCCCGACAACACTCATGTCAGGAATGTCAATGAAACAGTGGATCCAATCGGAGACTATCTGTCTGAGAGATTGCACAAGAATGTAACATTTCAGTAGCATCATGTCATGAAATTCTGACTCAGCATCTTGGAATGCATCTTGTAACCACCAAGTTCATCCCACAGCTCATGAGTCAAGACAAGAAACACCTTTGCCTTGCAATCTGTGAAAAGCTTCTAGATTGCTCAAATGAGAATGAGATGTTCCTTAAGATAATCATAACTGGTGAAGAGAAATGGGTTTTTGGTTATGATGTTGAGACCAAGGTTCAACCTTCAAAATAGGTTGGGAAAGGTCCTCCAAGGGCAGAAAAAGCTGATCAGGTCACGTCAAATGCCAAAGCCATGTTGATAGTTTTCTTTGACTTTCAAGCATTGGTTCATCATGTTCAAAACACCATAGAAAGAACAAAGATTTGCAATATTAGATGAGATAAAAGAAAATTCACAGATGGTGCTTCATGTGATCCAACAAGAGGCGTACCAAGACTGATTCCAGAAGTGAAAACAGCGTTGGGAGTGGTGTATCAATTGTGGAGGAGAGTATATCAAAGGAGACTATGCACAATAAGTAAAAGTTAAGCGCAGACAAAATTTATGGACAAAGTACCAGAATGGTTTGAACAGACCTTGTAAGTATCTAATTTTACATATGAAGTTCCTACGTATTCCTTACAATCCCTCCCTGGAAATTTATTTACAATCCTAAATTGTCCTTTGCATACCCTTTTCATGCCTTTCACATAAAATACAAATAAATACAGTATGTTGAGCATTATTTTGGTTTATTTGCAGTGTAAGTAACATAAAAACTGAAAACAAAAAGCCAAAAAAGTTTCTGCGTTGTAAAAGCAGAGCACTTGTTGATGTATTACAAACCAGCTTTATGTGATGAATCTAGGAATTTACTACAATACCTCATGTACTGCTTCTGTAAGAATCACAAGGTCAAGATTAACTAATTACAGTTCACAAAAATGTGTTTAAGTGATAATTCTTCCCATGCTCCATACATGAATGGATTGGGAAGGAGCCTTTATAACTGGTACAATGGTAAGTACCTTCTACCATGCACTTCACTTAGATTTGCAAAGCATTAATGTAGATGTAGACTCAACCTCAGAATGCTTGCATTACTGTTCTACACTCTCTCTGCTGTGCCAACTGCTGTCTGGAAACTACGCAAACATAAATGGCTCATGCTTCGTCCGACCACCTCTAGAAATGCTATTTTTTTTGTAAATGCTTGGCCACCTGGAGCCCCCTCTTCTGTCACTCTCATTTGTGGTCAAGCCCTGCAGATATTATGAATCTGGATGAAAGCAATGATGATGAGTAGGTGTGCAGTGTGGTTAGCAGTAGAGGGAAACCTGGATGCGACAGCCAGTGTGTGCTATTGAAGATAGGCTTTCTCATAGTGGAACTAGTGGGCAGAACTGTTGCTGCAGTACATTACACCAGACTTACCTGCAGCTTGTGGCATCGGTAGAATTTTATCATGCTGAAGAAGCACTGTAACTTGTGATAGTTCCTTAGCCATTGGGAGTTGATGAGTAAACCCTGTGCTTTGGGTCATGGGTCCAAAACTAGTGTGACTGATGGAGTGTTGTAGAAATATTACTTCTGTTTTTGAAAATTGGCAATTGTCTTTGTTTATCACTGCTCTGAAATGTTAAGGGATCTCAAAAATAAGGTGTTCCTCGTGCTCTTGCGGAGCTGCTGGAAAAACTAGAATATTGTCCAAGTATGAGAAACAGTAAAGGAGTTTTGCTATTTGGGGAGCAAAATAACTGATGATGGTCAAAGTAGAGAGGATATAAAATGTAGACTGGCAATGGCAAGGAAAGCGTTTCTGAAGAAGAAAAATTTGTTAACATTAAGTATAGATTTAAATGTCAGGAAGTTGTTTCTGAGAGTATTTGTATGGAGTGTAGCCATGTATGGAAGTGAAACAGGGACGATAAATAGCTCGGACAAGAAGAGAATAGAAGCTTTTGAAATGTGGTGCTACAGAAGAATGCTGAAGATTAGATGGGTAGATCACATAACTAATGAGGAGGTATTGAATAGAATTGGGGAGAAGAGGAGCTTGTGGCACAACTTGACTAGAAGAAGGGATCGGTTGGTAGGACATGTTCTGAGACATCGAGGGATCACCAATTTAGTATTGGAGGGTAAAAATCGTAGAGGGAGACCAAGAGATGAATACACTAAGCAGATTCAGAAGGATGTAGGCTGCAGTCGGTACTGGGAGATTAAGAAGCTTGCACAGGATAGAGTAGCATGGAGAGCTGCATCAAACCAGTCTCAGGACTGAAGACCACAATAACAACATGAGAAACAGAACAAAAATTTGAGGAGAATTGAACTGATGAAGTGTTGCTGCATCTGAACTGCATTTTTTAAACTGTAAGAGTCTGAATGGTGTTATTATCAGTGTTGGGGTATGTCCTCACTAGTTATGGGAATTTGCAGATATGCTTTTTTACAGTTTATAACACTGAACATGGAAGTGCATCCAAAAGGGTGTGTATTTGTTATTGGGTAATGATCAGCTGCTTTTTGGAGGTTCAGGGCTCGGTTAACACCACACAGTTCTGTCTTCTTTAGGAACTAATGTTCCAATGTCCTGACTATGCCTGTCTGCAGCAATTTGTCAATAGTGGTTTTGGCCACTCATAATCTGTCACATGTCAGCCTGTGCATTTTATGGTAGTGTCATGTCCAACACCTCTCTGTTTATATGTCGCACACTTTGTGTGGGGAATACAGGGGGGCCATGTAGTGGGCATAAGCACACTCTTTGAAAATTTCATTGTACTGACCTGTATTTTTGGTGACTCGTGCGGTGCATTATGCACTGTCTGTCCATATGTGAAGTCTGTCGACATCTTGGTGTATGTTGTCCTGTTTGCAGCATGAATTTGCAGATTGTGATGCTGTTCCTGCTCTAACTGCATTAGATAAGATTGTGTAGCATCCAGTTCTCTGTCTAACAAACATGCCTGAGCCTCCAACTCAAAATTCTCATTGTGTAGCCTGAGGCTACCCTTGTTTTCTTTTTCATAACACTTTGTCAGCATTTGTAATTCAGACATCACAGGTCAATTGTCTTTAATTAGGAGTAGGCAGATGTCATATATAAGGTTTAAAATGGGTTGTACTGGAATAGTCCCCTCCAAAGCTGTATGTGAATATGCTGGTGGACTACCAGTGGAACCGGTTACTTAATTTCACTGCTGGTTTGCCTGAGGATCCCAAGATTCCTAGTGTTTGGTCAGGGGTGAAGTGAAATCCATGGAGAAAATGTATGGCCAAGATTGGTTCATGTATGTCTATGACTACAAACTGTGATATAAATTTCTTGTGGGAAGTGAGGTCCATGGTGTGTGTGAGTGTGTCAAACAGCCTGATATGAGTGTTGTTTGCAGCCTGCAGTTGGATGACAAATGTGTGGTCACTTGTTGCTGTTCCATGGGAATTGTGCTCACTTCAGAACCAGTGTCTATAAGAAAGTATTGATTTGTTGTGTCATCTAATACATACAGTCTACCACATTCACTTGTAGCTGGTGCAAAACTAGTTTGCCCCACTTGCCTGAGCTGTAGGCAGTTTTGTGGTGCATTCCAATCTGGAGGACCTATTGCAGATCTCATCTTGCAGTTGGATGTTTGTACCGTGTGGAGAATTTGTATGTCTGGTTGCCGAAATGTGACTGCCTTTCTGACATGACAGTCAGGTTGATCAGTTCATGGAGATGTCTCTCCAACTGAAATGGCATCATGCTGCCCAATTTTTCCTCATAAATTACTTGTTGTAGCTATAGCTTTTGCTCTTGTGTCTTGCCACGTCAGTGGAGCAACACTGCTCCTTGTCTTTGGCTGGAGTTGCTTCTATGACTTCACTAATAATGTATGCATAATCCACTATGACCATGAACTTCGAGGTATCATAGATGTCTCCATAGCTTTGTAGTGTGAATTAGTTGATTGTGAAGCTTGTTGCTGGATGGTTGTATTGGAAGGTCAGTAACTTAAGTTGAGAACCTGATCATATATGTGCTTCACAGAAGGCCATCTGGTGATGTGCTGTAACATTTGTTCTGAGGTTGATAGTGGATGAGATCCTGTGGACCACTTGCAGCACTGACAGAAAATCCAGAGTCTTCTCGCATGGCCCAGCTACTTGGACCCCATGTTGGATTACAAATGGATTCATCTAGATCATTGCCATTGTGGATGGGCCAGTAAAACCACACTAGGTGGTGTCACACACACATGTATTAGATTCCTGAATGGATGATGTGAGGCAAGATTTACCTCATCACCAAAAGCACTGAGGAGGTCAAAGTTCATTGAACATTGTTTGTGCACATATTCATCATTGTTGCTGTCACTGGTGAGATGCAGTAGAATGTCACTTTCATGTTTCACACCTTCGTAGTCTGATCAGTATGGAAGGGAATACTGTGTGGCAACCCTTAGAGTCACCATTCTCTACAAATTGTTAAAAAAGATGGCAACTGTGGAGCGATTCCAGTGTCGAAACTAAAGCTATATCACAAATACGCCTGTTATGTTGAAATAGATGCTGCTGTTCATTGCAGGGTAACAGATATAGGAATTCCAGTGTGAGAAGGTTGTAGAATGAATTTGAATAGCAGTGAGAAAAGTTAACAACAGAATGTACAGAAAGCTGGCATTCATACTATACAATTGTTCCACTGAACTAAGGATTGCTCCAGTGATGGAGATATTTTGCCCTGGAGCAGGGATAACTAATATCACTGCCAAAGAGCTTTATTTGTTTGATATTTCATGTCATTGATGCTGAGGTCCTCACATGTTTAATCAGTTTGAAAGCTAGGACTTCTGTAGCAAATTGTCAAAAAAAAACTTAAGAAGTTTTGGTGCCATGTGGAGTAAGTAAGTCGGTCAATGGATCAGAATAAAATACTAAATCTTGTCTTTTGAAATTACATACTAAAAATGGAAGGTAAAGCTGTAAGTAGCTGAAAATGAGAAAACACGTAAAATGGCTCAAGAGAGGGAAGCACAGGGGCCTGATGGTAGAGCCCATGCAGGATAAGGTGGCTGACTGTAGGGATCAGTTTCCATCTAAAGCATTGGACAAGTTCATTCATTTCTTTGGAAGCGGTGGTCAACATTCATTGCCACCTTTTGGTCAGTCGGCGATTGACAATTGAGGCACACAACCAGCAGTCTTTCTCAGAAGATTTTACAGAACAATTTGGTAAAAAAATCATTTGTATAGTACTTACAGCTTTATATGTCAGGCTGATAGGCAGGTTGTTTAGTTATGTGCAGGCTCCTCAACATAATGCTAATAACAAAGAGAATGACAACAAACAGAAAGCCTCCTTCATTTTGCAAAAAATGAATCTCTAACTACAGTATATTACAAAATAAGTTTTTGATTGTGATGCTACAAGTAATAATAAGATTTGTAGATGATATTATTAGTCTGAAGGCACTAGCTTTCTTTTTGAAGGGAGGAATATGGAATGAGCCAAAGTGGAACAAAATGTTACAACATGTGACACACACACACACACACACACACACACACATGACCACAGTCTCTGGCTGCTCTGTGTATGTATATGTTGCCTATTTTGAAGAATGCCTGTTTGGCCAAAAGCTTTGTTTGACAGTCTTTATGTTGTTCCTATCTGTGCTATATGGTGAGTAGCAATGACACTTTTCATAATTTGTTGTTACTTCAAAGAGGGTCAAGAAGACATTGAGGACAATGAACACCCTAGATAACCTAGCACAACAGTTACTGATGACAATATGAAAGAAGTACAAAAATGGTTCTGGAAAATCACCGAATCGCCTTCAGAGAGGATGCTGATGATCTCGGTGTATCCACTGGCTCATGCCAAGCAATTTTTTTTTTATTTTTTTTTATGTTTTGGGCATGAAACATGTAGCAGAAAAGTCTGTTGTGAAACTGTTGAATTTCAACTAAAAATGATGACGCAGAGATATCACTCAGGAATTGCTGAGTGAAATCAACAATGATCCAGAATTTCTGAAGGTGATGAAATATGAGTATGATGCTGAAACCAAGGCCGAATTGTCCCTGTGGAAACAGCCTGAAGAGCCAGGATAAAAAATAAAAAAATAAAAAAAGGTAGGTTCAATCGCATGTGAAGATTATTCTCACTGTTTTATTTGGTCAAAATGGGATAGTGCTTCATGAGTATCTGCCTTATGGTTATATAGTCAGTAAGCAGTACTACCTGAAAGTTATGTGCTGTTTGTGTAAAGCAATCTGAAAGAAAGATTCAGAATTGTGGCCAAACCACTCGTGGAAATTGCATCATAATAATGTGCCTGCTCGTACCTCAATGCTTGTTCATGATTTTTTGACAAGAAACAAAACTGTTGTGTAGCCTGAGCCACTGTACTCATCAGAAACCATCTCCTTCAACTTCTTTCCATTCCTGAGGCTGAAGAGATCTGCGAAAGGACATCATTCTGCCACCATTGATGAGATAAAAACAGAGTCGTTGAAGAAGTTGAACACCACAACAAAAAGAGAGTGTCAGAAGTACTACCAAGACTGGAAAAGCGATGGCACAAGTGTATTATATCTGAGGGGGATTACTTCAAAGGGGACAAAGTTGATGTTGATGAATAAATAAAGATTCTTTAAGGAAAACAAAAATTTCTGTTAATTTTTGACCACACTTTGTATCTGATTTGTGAAGCATAGTTGTCTGAAGGAGCCATTGTATCAATTATTCTTGAAATTTGGATTAAAAAATATGGGGAGGACTTGGCAGTCATCTGCATATGTGTCACTGCCTTACAGTCTGTGTTATGTGGAACTGCGTCCCCCCACCCCACCTCATGCCTAATACCAGCTACTCTGAATTGTGTAGAAGGGCATTCTCCTTACAACACATCCTTTGAGTCTGCAATCCTCCTGTCCATCGTTTCTGATCATCTATATCCCATGTCCACTATCATCCCTGTCCCAATGCCCCCACCCCTTCCCATTCCACTCATTCTTTGCTCACATCCACTCTACAATCTCCCTCTTTCTCTGTTGTATCTCCTGCTCTAAGACTACCCCTCTACATCATTGTGTGCCATATACATCTCCCCTGCCTGTGCCACATTGCACTCACAAGTGCTACATTCCAATACTGTGCTCTTGCTGCCTTCCCCTCCTGGTTATCAGCTACTCTTCTGTCCAGCCCTCCCTCCCATTTCCCTTCTTCCTCTTTCCTTTTGCCCACACCATCCAGTACAACACAATCACCACAGTTGAGCTGCAGTGCTGTTGTTTGAATAGTGATGTTAACACCACTTTCGACTGATTCAGTTTGAATTAGTACCCATTAAATAACATTCCATATTTCCTCCAATCCCATGGAGTCAGCACAAGGCACAATGCTTCTTGCAGTCTTAAGTTTTTGCATTGCTCCTGGTTAAGTTTTTGTATTAGAACAACTTAGTCTGGCACTTAAGTTCTGTAGTTGTTTACTACATCAAAATATCAGAAGTTTAAACAACAAAAGTAATGAATTTCAGATCTGCTTAGATGAGCTACAGTCTACAAATCCTATTGATATTATTTGTATTTCTGAACATCATTTAGGTAATGAAATTGAAATGCTTAATATGGAAGGTTATACCTTAGCTTTAAAGTATTGTGGAAAAGAGATGGAGAAAGGAGTTGCCACTTACATTAGAAAGGGTCACAATTATAAAAACATTGACATTCTTAAATACAGTAGTGATCAGCGTTTTGAAGCATGTGCCACACAAGTAGAAACACACAAAAGAAAAATAATTATAGTCACAATATACAGGGTTCCAACTGGTAATTTCCAGCTAGTCACTAAACAGCTTGACGCAGTATTAAATTTCTTAGCTTCTAAAAATAATGAACTCATACTAAGGGGAGATTTTAATTTAAATTTTCTGGAGGATAGTTACTCAAGATCGATACTAGAGTCTCTTACTACTTCTTATAATCTCATTCCCTTAGTTCAGTTCCCAACCAGGGTTATGGGTACCAGCAGCACTGCTATTGATAACATTTTCATAGATACTACCACACTAGCAAATCATAGTTTAATCCAATATTTAATGGCCTTTAAGATCATGATGCCCAGTTGCTTACATTTAATATAGTGGGGTTTTATTCAACTAATAACAGGAAGTGGGAAACTATATGAATAATAAATGAGACAGGAATTGAAGGTATAAAAACTGTTTTAGGAATACAGACTGAGAAGATGTATGCAATTCACCCGGGATAAATGAAAAATATAACTGTTTCTCTAATACGGTCATAGGTTACATTGAAAACTACTGCCGTAAGAAAGTAATCAAAGCAAATAGATTAAATGTTTCAAAACCTTGGATTACAAATGGAATAAAATTATTTTGCAATACAAAAAGAAGACTGTACTTAATGTCAATGGAAAACAATGATTACAGAGCTAAATCACATTACAAATTATATTGTAAAATTCTAAACAAAGTAATCAGAACCTCAAAATGTATTTATTTTCAAGAAAAAATAAATGCCTCTAATAACAAGATAAAAACTATATGAAACAGGAAAACTATATGAAACAGGAAAAACTAATCAGGCAAATGAGGAAATTATGTTAAATGTACATAATGAGTTGATTAGAAATACCTCCAAAATTGCAGACACTTTCAACAACTTTTTCCTTTCAGTATCAGACAACTTAGGTTTGCATAGTTCCTCAGAAGACAGCTTCAAATATTTAAAAAATACATTTCCGCAGAAGTTTGACAAAATTCAACTATAGTCTACCTCACCAAATGAGATTTCTAATGTTATTAGCTCTCTTAAAAACAAATCTTCCAAGGTTATGATGAAATCAGCACTAGCTACCATAATTAAATGTTGCTCCTCAGAACTTTATGACCAAGCGAGGTGGCACAGTGGTTAGCACACTGGACTCACATTCGGGAGGATGATGGTTCAATCCTGCATCCAGCCATCCTGATTTAGGTTTTCTGTGATTTCCCTAAATCGCTCCAGGCAAATGCCGGGATGGTTCCTCTGAAAGGGCACGGCCGACTTCCTTCACCATTCTTCCCTAATCCGATGAGACTGATGACCTCGATGTTTGGTCTCTTCCTCCAAACAACCCAACTCAGAACTTTGTGATACACTGAGTTACTTATGTAATGAATCCCTCCACAGTGGTACTTTTCCAGAAAGGCTAATATGCTATTGCCAAACATTTACACAGAAAAGGAGACAAATCATCAGTGGAAAACTTCCATTCTATTTCATTAAGGCAACATTTTCAAAAGTGTTTGAAAGGGTTATGTACAATAGACTTAATCAACACTTAGTACAGAAAAATATTCTCATTCGCAATCAGTTTGGATTTTGGAAAGGATTGTGAACTGATCAAGCTATATTCACTTTTTCAGATTATATATTAGTTATCAATAAATCAAAAGTTATTACCACTTGGAATATTCTGTGATCTGGCTAAAGCTTTTGATTGTGTTAAGCATGATATCCTTATACAAAAGTTAAAATATTATGGGATAACAGGAATAGCAGGCTCATGGTTCTCATACTATCTTTTTAATATAAAACAGTGTGTATCTGTATCAGGATTACCACATAACAATAGTCATTCAAAATATGAAACCATGAGACAAGGGGTGCCCCAGGGCTCTATTTTCGGTCCCTTGTTGTTCCTATTATATATTAATGACATTTGATATGCAGTGTCATAAAATGCAAATTTTGTCTTATTTGCAGATGATAGAAGTATTGGTATAAAAAACAGTACCCGTGATCTCACTGAGCAATCAGCTAATGAAATATTTGTAAGTAACAATGGGTGGTTCACAGCAAATGGATTGTCACTGAATTTTGAAAAGACCCAGTACATACAGTTTAGTACCTCACAAAAAATACCTGACCCTATAAATATAATGTATTCAAACAATGAAATTAATGCTATAGACAGTGTCAAATTTTTAGGGTTACAAATTGACCACAACCTAAATTGGAAAAGTCACACTCTAGACTTAATGAAACGCCTTAGTTCAGCTACATTGCAGTATGCATGATAGCAGAAATATGTGATTTAAAAATGAAGAAGTTAGTTTATCTGGCCTACTTCCACTCAGTAATGAGTTATGGAGTCATCTTTGGGGGAAACTCCTCTCACAAAGAGAACATTTTCAAAATTTAGAAACGAGTCATTAGAATTATATCTGGTGTCAGTCCTAGATCATCATGCAGAGACCTCTTTAAGAAACTTTTTATTCTAAGTGCTACTTCTCAGTATATGTACTCATTGATGTCCTTTGTCATTTCCAACATGTCTCTTTTTACACAAAATAGTGCAAAACGTGATTATAATACCAGAACCAAAACAATCTGTGTAAGGACTATAAAAGCTTGACATTAGTACAAAAAGGAGTCAAATACATGGGTACTCATATATTCAATAACTTACCAGAGCATATCAAAGGTCTTGTAAGTGATAAAGATCGGGTTCAGAGTGAATTAAAGAACTTCCTGTTGGCCAACTCATTCTACTCCATCAATGAAGATCCTCACAAGGGTCGTAGCTCATAACTGCCTGCATTAGAATTGTACAATGTCCATGCATCCCAGAGGCTCCTCTCCCCAAGGGATCCATGGAAACTGATAAATGTAATGTAGTCATGGAAAGAGCTAATTTTGGCTACTAATTTTTGCTGTAGCAAGATCATGATGAAGGAGTTGGGTGCTGTTTGTGATCAGAATGCGAATTTCACTGGTGAATGAGTGGCAGGGTTGTCTTCTATACTGAAGGTCTCACAGAGCTTGCAAGCCACTCCTGTTCTCGATGTAGTTCACTGAGCAGTCATTTGCTGGTGGGACATACACAGTCCTGGAACTGTCTTGCATGGAAAATTGTGTGCGGTTAATGGTGGATAATGAGACAGAGCCCATCCTGCTCATGCAGTTCTCTCTTGTCTGTTCATTCAGGGCACCCACAGAGTGGAATCAACAGACTACTATGTTAGGTACATGATGATCATTCTTAGAGAAATAGTGCCATGGAAGGGAAACAAACCAAATGTGTACTTGTTATATATCCTGGGAGAGGCTGCCTGTCATATCAAATAATCCATCCCATGAGCAATAGAGAACACATTTTATAGTCAGCTATAGAGCATCACTCATGTAGGCACTGACAATGTCTGTCACGTGGATTCTGAGATGATCCTCAGTCCTTTCACAGACTGGTGGAAATGATTCACTCATGATGTCTCTGCACAGCTGTCAGTTTGGAGCATCATTCGGAGGACTGATTGAGACCCTCTGGGACCCTCTGGTTTGGAGCTGTGTGGAATGTCTAAACCATAGGCTTCTTGCATTCTGCGACAAAGATAGTCTGTAGATTCATTGACCTATGCTACACACAGGAGATTTGCAAAGTTGGACTGGATAGGTCAGGTGTGTGCTTCATACCAGAAATGACCACTCGAGAGGCAAAGGACATGTGGAATGCACATGGATTTCTTTGGACTAGGCAAATTTTTGAAACCTCCAGTAGAAAAACTGGCACCAGATAAACCAATTCTTACAACAGATTGTTTAACAAAACTGGAGGAGGAGTATCTCAAAAAATCATTTGTTAGTTGCTGGAGTGTTTGTATTAAAGTCCTGAACCTCATAACTGTCACAGAAAATAGTGGCTCCCATATCTTATTAGAATCTGAGAGTTGACAGAAACTCGAAGTAGAGAGTAGGGAATTTTTACCAACATGTGGAACATACAAGGTGTGATTGGAAAGTTTTAAGAATGGGCTTGTAATTATACAATGGTGGTACTTACATGCTACTGTGATGCATGTCCTTCAAAATAGTCTCCTTCTAACTGAACACACCGAGTCCAATGGTGTTTCCACTTTTGGAAACATCCCTAGAAATTTTTTTCCTGAAGTGTGTTAAGGAAGCTCTCCATATTTGCCTGGATGTCTTCAGTTGAGTCAAATCACTTCCCTTTCAGTGAAAATTTCACTTTAGGAAACAGGCAGAAGTCCAGTGGGGCCAAATCAGGGGAATATGGCAGTTGTGGAAGAACAGGAATTTTGAATTAGGTCAAAAGTTAAACGCTGGAGAAGGCACAATGAGTCGGAGCATTGTCATGGTGTAGCACCCGACACCTGTCTTTCCACAATGCAGGCCACTTCTTCTGCACCTTATCATGCAAATTCTCAAGGACACATTTTTAGTATTACTGTTTTATTGTCTGTCCTCCAGGGGTTAATTCATGAAGCACAATACTGGTAGAATCGAAAAAAATCACCAACATTGTCTTTACCTTTGACCGACTTTGCCATTCTTTCTTTGGTTGTGGTGAACCTGGAGTTTTCCACTGTGAAGACTGCACTTTGGCTTCAGGATCATATCCATATACCCACAATTCATCACTGTAATTACCCTGTTTAACAAATCTGGGCCATTTTTAGTCCGATTAATCAGTTCGTGGTACACTTCAAGTCAGTATTGTCTCTGATCACTTGACAACAGTTTTGGAATGAATTTTGCGGACACTCAACACATGTTCAGATCTTCAGTTAAAATTGACTAAACTGCATAGAAACTTAAATTAAGTTCATCAACTTAAATTAAGTTCACTAAGTCATGAACTTTCACAACATTTTCATTCGTTTTTGAGGTGGAAGGATGGGCGGACCGTGGTTCATCTTCAAATGATTCGTGGCCATTTTTAAATCTGTTGAACCAGACAAGAACATTTGACTGGCTCATACAATTATCTCCAAAAACTGTTTTTAATAGTTCATAAGTCTCAGAAGCCGATTTCCCGGTTTTGAAACAAAATTTCACACAAACTTGTTGCTCCGTTTTTATGTCCATTTTCATGAAGACAGAATCCGGCAACAAACCCTAACTGATCTGCACTCAACCAGCTGCCACAATGAACTGAATAAAGGAAACACAGTTTCCTGTCAGAGGGCATTCAAGGACAAGGCAATGACTCACTCCCCATCCTCTGTGTACCTGCTCGCCAAACCAGTAAGCAGTAGTGGATCCATTATTAAAACTTTTCCACCACACCTTGTATGTTGGAAAGGTAGATTAGGCTCTCCAAGAGGAGTTCATAATGACAAGCAAAACATTATTTCTAGTGAGGCTCAAAATGAATCCAAATGTGAACTAATATGGACACAAGTAAGTGGGATCAGTGAACTTAATAATGGGATGTTTCTGCTGACCACCAGATTGACACACATCATCTGTAGAAAGATAGCCTGATCTTGGTAACATGGGTATACACTGAAGATATGATGGTGACTTTAACCTGTTCTGTATTGACGGGTAAAACTATGCATACATTTTTGGCAGTAAGGACAAACGGTCTTGAAAAGTGACACTAAATACATCCACTGACAACTGCCTTGACCAACTGATCAGATAACACACATGCAAAACAAATAGTTTAGACTTGCAGGTTACAAACAGACATGATATTTTTCAGAATGTCACCAATGCAGAGATTAGTGACCACAATGCTATTGCCAGAATGATGAACACCAAATACAAGCAAGACATGAGCAAGGCTCAGGGATTATTTGTGTTTAGTTGATTTGATAGACACCCACTATTAATTTAATTAATGGACTGAGAACATTTAGTTCAAATATAGCAAACACAGAACAGTTGTGGTTAAAGCTGAAAAAAATTGTGGACTAGATAAATGTGTGCCAACCAAAGTAATAAAAGATGGCAAAGAGGCAAAGACCCACTTTTGTTTAATGATACCATGTGGAGAATGTTGCAAAAATCCTGTACTCTAACTATAAAAGAGACTACAGGAGAACTGACAGAGTAAACTTGCTAGCAACTCATGCATCTGTAAAAAGTGTCACGCAAGAAGCCTATAGTAATTTTTAGAGATAGATCCTGACAAAGTCCAAGAAAGTTCTCATTACACATAAAGTCAATTATCTTGTCCAAACCTTCCATTCAAGCTCTTGTTGCTTAGTCTGCTGTTGAAAATGAAGACAGTAGACAGAAATCAGAAGTATGGAATACCATACTTAAAATTTATAAGGGGCATTCAAACAAAAATGAGACACAAGAAAAGAATAATAAGTTAATTATTTCATGTCAACATATCACCATAACTGTTAATACATTTATCCGACTGAGAGACAAGATGATCAGTGCCTTTATGGAAAAATGTTCGTGTCGTCTACAGAACCATGATTGTACCTAGACATGCACCTCTTTGTTGAAGTAAATCAGTGGCCAAGAATGTCTTTCTTCAGGGCTCCAGAAATATGTAGATCAGATGGGGAGACATCAAGTCTGTATGGTAGATGTGTAAGGGCTTTCCAGCAAAACTTTGGCAGCAGAGTTGAATCAACCTTGGCAAGCTCACATGTTGCCAAGATTGTTTCAAGCACATAGCAGAGGTTTCATTGGGAAGACCATACACATCCTCCGTGCAGTCACAATCTCTCCCCATACGATTTGGAGCTCAGAAGAAAGATATTCGTGGCTGCTGATTTGCTTTGGATGAGGATGTCTGTGTCTGGGTAGAACATGGTTCTGTAGGCAGCCACAAACATTTTTTTCAGAAGGGTTTGACCATGTTGTCTCACAGTGTGATAAATGTATTAACAATTACCATAATTATTTTTGAAATAATAAACAGTTTACTTACTTTTTTCCATCTGTCTCATTTTCATTTGAGTACCATATATTTGCATATGAGGATATTAATTTTCCACATAGAGTCACAAATGAGAGAGATTGATATTAGCACCCTCAGTATTGAAAAACAATCAAGATGGCTTAAAGCTAAAAAGTCACCTACCCCTGATGGAAATCCTATTACATTTCATAGTGAACATGCTACACAGTTTGTTTCTTTCCTAGCTGATACTTATCAAGAATCTTCTGTTCAGTGACTAGTCTCACAAGACCAGACAAGAGTGTGGCTCACTCCTGTTTCTAAAAAGGGCAAAAGACAGGATGCATGGAATTACAGACCAGAATTACTAATATTATGAGAAGGAAAGTTGCTACTCACCATATAGTGGAGATGCTGAGTTGCGTTTGTGTGTGTGTGTGTGTGTGTGTGTGTGTGTGTGTGTGTGTGTGTGTGTGTGCATATGTCTGTCTATTGTTGATGAAGGCCTTAATGGCCAAAAGCTATATAATTGTGAGAATCTTTTTGTTGTTAGCATGGTGAGTAGCAACTTTCATTCTCATAATATTGTTACATTCCATCCTGGATTTTCCATTGTTTGATTTGGACCAGTATTACTGATGTTTGTCTTTTCACCATCCTAGAGCTTATTATAAGCTTATGACATTCCTGGGGGGATTGGGGGGGGGGGGGGGAGTAAGGGAGAAAGTTTCTCCCAGAGTATCTGCATGGATCCAGGAAAAACCACAGAACTACATTCCATCTTCCCAGATTTCCAAAAGGTGTGTGACACTGTGTCACATTGTTAGTTACTAACCAAGATGCAATCATTTGAAATATCTTCACAAACACCTGATTGTCTCAATGAATATTTGACTAATAGAAATCAAGGTGTTACACTGGGTGGTTGTATAGAATCATAAGTGACTTTGAGTACACCTCAAGGTTGTGTAACAAGGTCTCTAATGTTCGACAGAAAAATGATTTATCAAATAGAATCAACGGCACTATACAATAGTTAATTGATGATGCTATTGTCTACAGGAAAGTATGATCATTGAACAATCATTAGAAAAGACAGAAAGACTTGGACAAAATTTCCACTTTGTGTAATGCATGGAGATCTCTTTTAATGTGAATAATAAGATAGTCCCTTTAACAAAGAGAGATAACTTTATAGAATGTGATTACAAAAATAATGATGAACATCTTCAGCCTGTCATATTGCTTAAGGAGATAGGGGTGGTACTAATAACAGAATGAAATGGAATTATTATGGAAAATCAGATTTAGGGAAGACAGATGGAAGATTTGGATATTTGTTGGAAGATTTATGAGAAACTGCTTTGTATCTGTAGTAGAAGTCACATACAAAATGTTAATGTGGCCAATTCTAGATTACTGTTAAAGTGTTGGGAGTCTTACCAAGTTGGAATGATGGTAGACACTGGACAAATTCAGAGACCATTGCCAGGAAATGCTGAGGGAAATTAAATGGCAATCCTTGGAAGAAGAAAAAACATAGTTCTTACAAAGCCTTGTTGGATACATTTGGAGAACTTGTACTTAAAGAAGACTGATCATTATGCTGACACCATTGTAAATCTTACGGGGGATATGGGAGAGATGAGAGCACACACAGAGGCATATAGACAGTCATTTTCCCCTTCCTGTATACATGAATGGAATAGGACAAAAACTTGATAATATCAGTATGAAGTACCCTCTGCCATGCATTATATAGTGGCTTGGAAAGTATATAAAATGCATAGTTTAAGCTTATCACCAATATCTGGAGCAACAAAGAGTCCAACATAACTGGAAATAGTCACATATCACCCCAGTTTTTAAGAAGTGTCAGAGGACACATTCACAGAATTCATCACTGATGTCAGATTGTTGTGACATTTTGGGAAGCTGAATATCTTCTCTGTAGGAATCAATAACAAACATGTGTGTACTGATCATATGAAACCTGACTCACATTTTGTTTGACTAAATTTGTCCTGCAGGCAGCAGAGTCTAAGTTGATGGCATGTTTCGGGATTAGAAGAAAGCTTTCAGTTGTTTTTGGATTCTTGCCACCTAATTTAAAGACAGGCTAGTGGAATATCAGACCAAACATGAGACTGAGTGAAGACTTCACAGCATAAAGAATTCAGAATGTCATCCTCAATGGGAAAACATTATAAGAAGATGAAGTATAACTAAGTGTATCTCAGGAAAGGGTGATAGGACTGAGAATTAATTTTTGCTCTTAGCTGAGTATTTGCTGCAGTGACTGTACGTGGTAGGTTAAAACTGTGTACAAGACTTTGATCTGCCTTGTATCCATGTCTAGCACAGGGTTTTGAGTTGCCACATTTAGTGATGTGGTATAAGACTGTTGGTAGGTTATTTTTATGAATGATGTAGTGATATAAAGGTGGCTCAGTGGTTCAGTGGTATAATGCCAGACTACAAATCCAAAGATCTCAGGTTCAATCTGTGGTCACTCAATGGGTTTTTAGCTTCATTTATCACTTCTTTCACCTTTGGCAATGTTCACTGATATGAAAAAGTTGTACTGTGGTCCAGACTTCACGTTAAACTGTAAGTCCCCCTAAAACTAGGACCATGCTGCCAAGTAAAGCACTGTGATGTTCAAAATGATCTTTATGTAATATACAGAAATAGGCAAAATGTCCTAGTATTTTTTGATAACTTCATCAACAATCAATCACTAGGATCAGTCATAATTTTCAGATGTGTCAGGGTATCCACATGAGTGATTCAAGGTGGAATGAACATGTACATTTTATTCTTAGGAAGACAGATACAGTCACTGGAATACGCCTAAGGAGATTTAGTATACATCATTGTAAGAGTTGTTAAGATTCTCTCCTAATCAATTATTGTTTGCTAGTCTGGTACCTTTCTCAAGTTGAACTAATGGAAGACATAACAAATGTTTCAAAAAAGCTTTGCAATTTATCATAGACTTTTTTATTCTACACAAGAGTTTCCCACAAAAACTCAACAAGTTACTATATAGGACAACTACAGTAAAAGCATTGATCATAATGGAAAGACTTGTTTTTATAATTCCATGAGCAGGTGTTCCAGACTGACTCAAGGTATATATTGCATCCTCTTGTGTAGTGGCCATGATGCTAAAATTTGAGAAACACAGGCTTATATGGACATGTACGAACAGTTGGTTTTCCTCTGTAGTACTGCCAGTTGAAACAGGAAATGGAGGAAAATTGTAATAGTGCACTGTGTTCTCTCTGCCATGTCACATGTGATGGCTTGTGGGTTATAGACATGGATGTAAATGAAGTGTACAATGCTGCTTTCAAAGTTTATTTTTCTCTTGTACTTAGAGTGTCCTCCACTGAAAATGTGCTACATGTTCTCCTTCATTTGACAGATATTCATAAACTAATTGTTCTTTAAAAATGAAAAAAAAGTATATACTGGAAATGTCAAACATATACAAGTAAATAAATAGCAATTATTTTTTCATTGCAGCAGATTTTTTGTAATTAGTCATAAATGTGTTTTTGAAGCCATTTTAATGTTAAACAAGGTAACAAATTCTTTTAATTAATGCTATATTAGTGGGCAATTGTCACTATTTTAATGTAGAACAGAGTAAATGACATTCATTTGATTACAATATAACTTTAGCAGCTAATAGAAAGTGTACTATGCAGCTTTAATGGTACATCTTGGAAGACAGTGTATTTTCTTTTACTGTTTAATGTTCCCTCAACAAACAGCAGAGGTATACATTACCCACACCATGATACTTAGAAATGATCTTGCATTTTGCTTCCTGGTACACTATGATAGATGCCACTCTCTTGGTAAATTCCACACTTGCTGGTGATCATCTCTCATCACTAAACACAACAATGCTCTATTTATCCTTCCATTGGCATCTTGCTATTCCATCATAGGTGTGCTGTGTGAAAATGAGTTGTGAGAGTAAGCATAGTGAGGGCAACCTTTCTTGTAATCCAGATTGCAGCAATTGATTCCTTATGGTGACAGAGCCACTGTAGATGCAACATTGCTTATATTTTGTGCTACAGCCCTCATGTGACCAGAAGTGTCTTTTTGTCCTATATGTCAGTCTAGGCTACCGCCCAGAACTATAGTACTGAGAATGTGAAACTGTGCATCTTCCTTGCGCCACAGACATCAACATTGATGTACAACTGACATGTCATGTCTAATGCAACAAGCAGTTCTTTGGACGGGTTGTCCAGCTTCCCAGAGACAAAATATGATATCTCCAAAATTCAGTTAATAGAAAAAAAAAAAAAAAAAAAGCTCATTAGTGCTGTCCTGGCATGTCATTTATCAGCTAGTAAAATGCAGCTGTTTTGCTTTCTGTATGTGGTTCTTAGTCTGTCCACAGACCTACATTTAGAGTTACTGCTACTAATTCTTCCTATCAATGCCTCTTACAAATATGGTATTTCAAAAACTGTATTTCCATATTGAACAATGGAACCACCAAGATGGCATATCAACAATATTAAGAAAAGGATAGATTGATACTCACCATAAAGATGATCCACTGATTTGCAGACAGGCACAATGAAAAGACTGTTACTGACTGGAATGTGATTTTCACAAGGCTGTAATGTCAGGTGGTGGGGTGTGAGGGGAAAAAATGGGAAGCAGAAAAAGAGAGGAGCAGGGGAGGTGAAAGGATGCATGAGTGCATTGGCAGAGGACAGCACACAGTGAGCATGAGGGGATGCATAAAGGGAGGAGATGATAGGAAAGAGGTGATAGAAACTGTTAAGTGGAGGGTATGGGACAGCAGGTTACCATGAGTTGAGGCCAGGATAATATCGGGAGTGGAGAATGCATTGTAATGGTAACTCCCATCTGTGCAATTCAGAAAAGCTGGTGGTTGAAAGGAAGATCTAGATGGCCCAGGTTGTGAAGCAGTCATTGAATTCAAGCATGTTATGTTCCGTGGCATGTTGTGCCACAGGGTGCTCTACTTTAATCTTGGCCACAGTTTGGTGGTGGCCATTTATCCTGGTGGACAGCTGGTTGGTAGTCATACCAAAATAAAATGCTGTGCAGTGCTTTCAGCAGAGCATGCATATGGCATGACTGCTTTCACAGGTGGCCCAACCTTTGATGGGGTAACATAAATCTGTGACAGGACTGGAATATGAAAATGGTGGGTAAGTGAATTGGGCAGGTCTTGCACCTGGGTCTTCCACAGGGATATAACCCCTTTGACAAGGGTTTGGGATTGGAAGTGGCAAAGGGATAGACTAGGATGTTGGGAAGGTTGAGTGGGCAATGAACACCACTTTAGGAGTCCCCCATTTCAAGACATGATGACAGATAATCAAAGCCCTGAAGAAAGAGGTGGTTCAGCTGTCCCAGTCTGAGATGGTACTGGGTGACAAAGGGGGCATTCTTTTGTAGCTGGAGGGAGGGTAGGGGGTGCGTGGGGAAATGGCATGGGAAATCTTTTTTGTGCCTGTCAAATCATGAAGATATCATCAAAGAACCTGAACCAGACCAGCAGTTTGATGTTTTGGGAGGCTAGGAAGTTTTCCTCTAGATAGTCCATAAGCAGGTTGGCAATGGAGGGTCTCATCTGGGTGCCCATTGCTGTGCCATCAATTTGTTTGTATACCTTTCCTTCAAGGGAGAAGCAATTGTGTGGTAGGATTAAGTTGGTTAGGTGCATGAGGAATGAAGTGGTGTGTTTGGATTCTGAAGAACACTGAGAAAGGCAGTGCTGAATTGTGGCAAGGCCTTGGGCATGAGTAAAACAGAAGTGATTTCTGGCATTCCCCAAGGCAGTGTTATAGGCCCTTTGCTGTTACTTATCTATATAAATGATTTGGGAGACAATCTGAGCAGCCGTCTTCAGATGTTTGCAGATGACACTGTCATTTATTGACTAATAGAGTCATCAGAAGATCAAAACAAACTGCAAAATGATTTAGAAAAAATATCTGAATGGTGCAAAAAGTGGCAGTTGACCCTAAATAACGAAAAGTGTGAGGTCATCCACATAAGTGCTAAAAGGAACTCGTTAAACTTCAGTTACATGATAAATCAGTGTAATCTAAAAGTCATAAATTCAAATAAATACCTAGGTATTACAATCACGAACAACTTAAATTGGAAGGAACACATGGAAAATGTTACGAGGAAGGCTAACCAAAGACTGTGTTTTATTGGCAGGACACTTAGAAAATGTAACAGACCTACTAAGGAGACTGCCTACACTACGCTTGTCCATCCTCTTTTGGAATACTGCTGCATGGTGTGGGATCCTTAAAAGATAGGACTGATGAAGTACATCGAAAAAGTTCATAGAAGGGCAGCATGTTTTGTATTATCGTGAAATATGGGAGAGAGTGTCAATGAAATGATACAGGATTTGGGCTGGACATCATTAAAAGAAAGGCACTTTTTATTGCAATCGAATCTTCTCACGAAATTCCAGTCACCAACTTTCTCCTCCAAATGCAAAAATATGTTGTTGACACCAGCCTACATAGGGAGGAATGATCATGTTAAAATAAGGGAAATCAGAGCTCGTGTAGAAAGATATAGGTGTTTATTCTTTCCGCGCACTATACGAGATTGGAATAATAGAGATTTATGAAGGTGGTTCGATGAACCCTCTGCCAGGCATTTAAATGTGATTTGCAGAGTATCCATGTAGATGTAGATGTAGATGTTGGTGTATAGGGAAGTGGCATCAACAGTGACCAGTAGGGAATCAGGAGGCAAAGGAATGGAGATGGTGGAGAGTTGGTGAAGGATGTGGTTGGTATCTTTGATGTGGGAGGCTAGACTATGGGCAGTTGGCTGGAGTAGTTGTTCAATGAGTGCTGAAATCCTTTCAGTGGAGACACAATAACCAGCTACAATGGGACATACAGAATTGTTGGGTTTATGAACTTTGGGGAGCATGTAGAAAGTGGGTGTACAGTGTGTCATAGGGGCAGGTAAATGGATTCAGGGTAGAGGTTCTAGGAATGGTCTAAGGTTTAAAGAATGAATTGGAGGTTATGTTGCACTTCTGAATTGGATCATTCTGCCAGAGTTTACAGTGGATGAGTCCCACAATTGGTGGAGGCCTTACTCCAGACAGTCACTGCGACTCATCATGAAAGTGATGGAGCCTTTGTTTGGAGGGAGGATGATTAGTTTAGGATCTGTTTTGAGACTACATATGACTGTCCTTTCCTCTGGTGAAAGGTTGGTGTTTATAGGAGGGGACCTGGTGAAGGATGGTGAGACCAAGTTGGAGGTAATGAATTCCTGGAAGATGACTGGGGAGTGGTTAGTTGGGAGGGGAGGAAGATCACTGTTGGATGGTTGCATGAACTGGGAGAAGCAGGATTCAGTGTTGGAATTAGGTTGGCTTTAGTTGGAGGGATCTGTGGCAAAGAAGTATCTCCATTGAAGGTATCAGGAGAAGGAGAGTAGGTCTTTGACAGTCCAATAATGGGTGTAGGGCTAAAGGTGAGGCCTTTGGATGGAACTGAAACTTTTATGGGGCTGACGATTTTAGTTGAAAGGTTGAAAACCATGTTTAGTGATTGTTTAGACTCTGGATTTGGATTTGGAGTGTTAGTAGGGAGTTATGAGGATGTTGCAAGTTGAAAAGGACTACTAGGCAGTGTCTGGATGCTGTGTGGGGTTGGTGAGGAGGAACACTGTGTATAGGATAGGGGTTGGATAGTGGTGCCCCAAGCCAGTGCTAGGATGTCAACAGGTTGGAGAACTTATGGACAGCAGAGGATTCAGTTTGAGAAATGTGATGTATGTAGTAGGGATTATGTAGTAGCAGTATCTTGCAGAGGGAGCAGAGGTGGTTCTGGGATGCAGGTGTTTTTCAAATCGGTGTAAATATAAGGGTCAGTCAAATGAAGACGAGACAAATGGTGAAAAAAGTAGGTAAACTGTTAATACATTTGTCCCAGTATGAGACAAGATGATTAATACTTCCATGGAAAAAAAAAAATGTTTGCAGTTGCCTACAAAACTATGATTGTTTGTAGGTGTTCACCTTCTTATCTGAAGAAACTGACAGACATGAATGTCTTCCTTCAGAGCTCCAAAAATATGGAAATCACATGAGGAGGGATTGGGATAGTGTGGAGGATGTGTAAAGGCTTCCCAGCAAAATTTCGATAGCAAAGTCGAAACAACCTTGGCAAGAAGTGGGCCCACTCAAACGATGCCAAGGTTGTTCTGAGTATGCTGCAGAGACTTCACTGGGAAGACCTCCCCATCTTCATAGAGTCCCAGTCTCTCCCCATGTGATTTCCATATTTTTGGTACCATGAAGAGAAACATTCATGACCATCAATTTACTTTGGTTGAAGAGTTGCATGCATGATGTTATGGACTGGGAGAAGTAGGATTCAATGTTGGAATTAGGTTGGCTTTGGTTGTGGAGGCATCCACAAACATTTTTCTGTGGAGGTGTTAACTCTCTTGTCTCACACTGTGATAAATGTATTAGCACTTTACTTATTTTTTACCCATCTGTCTCATTTTCACTTGACTGCCACTTATATATAACTACATCCATATAATGTATAATCCTAGTGTATGAGTAAATAAACTGAACCATGGGGACTGTATGAATATGAGTTCTCAGTGAATGTAAATTATTGATTTTCAGTCTGATTTATAGTCATTTAAAAACATCCACAGACACTGTGTAGTTCTACTATTTTTTTCTATATGTTTATTGACTGTTTTCCCCTGATGATGATGATGATAGAAGACATTTTACCTGTTTGTAGAGAATAGTGTCTCCTATTGTTTACCTCAAGTTTTCTACTTTACATTAATATTATGGGAATTTTGCAGATGGGTCCATGGCCAGCCTATAAACCTGAGAGTGACTGCAGCTATAAATATGCAGGCTCAAGCTTCTTTTCCAAAGCAACATTCTTCTGGCTTCTACCACTCTTTCGTGGAGGCTACAAATCCCCTTTAGAACTTGAGGATCTGGGAAACTTGCCATACTCTGAAAGCACTGAAGCTCAGTATCGCAAGTTTAAAAGTGTCTACTTTCAGGAAAAGGTATGTATATGAACTGACATAATGTGTGATCATTTTCCAGCTTATTGACATTTCATTCATAACTTCTGAATGATCTGCGTTAGGATGTTCAAACTGCAAGGTTTCCCATTGGGCATGATGGGAATTAGTATGTGCATGTTGCATTGGTTTAGCAAAGAAGCACATTTTCGGGTTTGTAGCTGGATCCCATCAACAATCTGCCATTATATTTCGGCCCAGAGATGTCTGGCCATCCTCAGGTGACTAGACGAAGTGCTGAAGAGACCTGATGCAGTCATGGTATTTATAGCAAATTCCGCACATGCAAATCGTACTGGCAGTTTACACCACATGCATTAGAAGATGACTTGCGCGAGGCAGCCAAGTTGTTTGTGCTGCCCTCAGTGGTGAAGTAAGAACAAACTAATCACTGAATATCAACTGAGCATGTCGATTCTGTTGTGACCACATAATTTTGATAATAGCATTCCAATTTTTATCAAGCTGAAAGCCATTTTCACAATTCATTATATTATCAGCAAGATATATTTCCACAGATTCTTTAATTACAGAGTCCCAGAAGCTGGAAACAGGTGCTAAAATTTTGGTATTATTGTATTCCATTGAATGTCCCATGGAAATGCAATGATCTGCCACAGCTGATTTTAAACATTGCTGCAGACGGGTGTGTCTTTTGTGTTCTACGCAGTGTTCCTGGACCGTTCATGTTGTCTGACCTATATATGCAGAGCCACACTCTCAGAGAATTTTATAAACACCCGCCTTCCTCAATTATAAATCATCTTTAATGGATCCAACTAAGGCCCTGCTCTTTGCTGGTGGATGGAAGATGACATTAATATTATTCTTCTTAAGCAATTTGCCTATTTTAGAAAACATGTTCCTGGCATATGGAAGGAACACAGTTGATTTATAGTCATCATCAGTCTCCTCAGAGCATTGCTTCTTGTTATTATAATTGTGAATGTACTTCCATATTTGACACGATGTAAAGCCATTCTCTTTAAAAACCTTCTCCAGATGCACTAACTCTTTGTGAAGGCTATCAGCAGCCAAAATTACATGCACCCAGTGAATTAAAGTACTGAGGGCACCAGAAGTTCATGTGGGGTGATGGCAGCCGGACACCTGAAGATATAAATCTGTATGTGTGGATTTTCTGTACACCGAATGTCCCAAAGACCCATCATTCTTATGGCGTACTAACATATCAAGAAAGGGTAAAGTCCCATCTTTCTCAATCTCCATAGTAAACTTGCTGTTCTCATGTATAGAGTTTAAATGACAAAGGAATTTTTCCAGTTCTTGTCTGCCACGAGACCATACAGCAAAAGTATCACCAGAAAACCATAGGCTAGACGGCAGACTCAAGAGCTTTCTCCCCAAAGTTTTTCATAAAAAGATTGGTCACCACAGGGGACAAGGGACTTCCCATGGCATCACCGTCAGTTTGTTCAAAAAATTCATTATTAAATAAAAAATTAGTTGAGGAGAGAGTATCTTCCAACAAAGCCATCAAATCATCACTGAACAAGTTACCAATAAGATGTAGTAAGTCAAATAAAGGAACTTTGGTAAAAAGTGAGACCACATTGAAGCTAACTAGTAAATCTCTGAGCGCCCTCAAAAAAAAAAAAAAAAAAAAAAAAAAAAAACCTAGTAAATCTGAGCTGCTCAGCTTAACAGTCTTTAAACAATTGATAAAATCCATGGAATTACATTTATGGTGGCAGCACTTCAGTAAGGAGGCCAGATGTTTTACATTCGAATATGTAGAAGCACCAATATTACTCACTATCAATTGTAGTGGAATGCCATCCTTGTGAATCTTGGGCATCCCATACTGTCTTGGTGGAACAGCATTGTGTGGTCTCAGCCTCTTGATAACTTGTTCAGGTAAAGAACTATCATTCAAAAGCGTAACAGTTTTTCTGAATATATGGCTTTGTTTGAACATACTCTCTCCTCAACTTATTTTTTATTTAATAACGAATTTTTTGAACAAACTGATGGTGTCACCATGGGGAGTCCCTTGTCCCCTGTGGTGACCAATCAATTTATGGAAGACTTTGAGGAGAAAGCTCTTGTCTGCTGTCTTAAAGTCTATGGTTTTCTGGCAGTATGTAGATGATACTTTCGTTGTATGCCCTCATGGCAGACAAGAACTGGAAAAATTCCTTTGTCATTTAAACTGTTGTCATGGGAACATCAAGTTTACTATGGAGATTGAGAAATATGGGATTTTACCCTTTCTAGACATGTTCGAATGCCATAAGAATGATGGATCTTTGGGACATTTGTGTACAGCTGTCCACCAGCAAAGAGCAGGGCCTTAGTCTGATCCGTTAAAGATGATTTATAATTGAGGAAGATGGGTGTTTATAAAATTCCCTGAGAGTGTGGCTCTGCATATATAGGTCAGACAAAACAAACAGTGCAGGAACGCTGTGTAGAACATGAAAGAGATCTGTGGTAACCCTTAAAATCACCAGTGGCAGATCATTGCATTTCCATGGGACATTCATTTGAATACAATAATACCAAAATTTTAGCACCAGTTTCCAGCTTCTGGGACTCTGTAATTAAAGAATCCATGGAAATATATCTTGCTGATAATTTAATGAATCGTGATAATGGTTTTGAGCGTGATAAAAACTGGATTCCTACTTTTAAAATTATGCGGTCACAACAGAATCGACATGCTCAGTCAATACTCAGTGATTAGTTTGTTCTCACTTCACCACTGAGGGCAGTACACACAACTTGGCTGCCTCGTGCATGTCACCTCCTAATGAATGCACCAAAAACCACCAGTATGACACACATGTGCGGAATTCACTATAAATACCATGACTGCATCAGGTCTCTTCAGTACTTCATCTGCTCACCTGAGGATGGCTGGAAATCTCTAGGCCTAAATATTATGGCAGAACGAAACTTCCTGGCAGATTAAAACTGTGTGCCGGACCGAGACTCGAACTCAGGACCCTTGCCTTTCTCAGGCAAGTGCTCTACCAAATACGACTCATGCCCCATCCTCACAGCTTTACTTCTGCCAGTACTGCGTCTCCAACCTTCCAAACTTTGTGAGGATGGGGCGTGAGTCATGCTTGGGTAGCTCAGATGGTATAGCACTTGCCTGCAAAAGGCAAAGGTCCTGACTTCGAGTCTCGGTCTGGCACACAGTTTTAATCTCCCAGGAAGTCTCATATCAGTGCACACTCCGCTGCAGAATGAAAATCTCATTATGGCAGAATATTGATAGAATCTGACTGCAAACCCAAAAATTACTGGAAAAAGAAATAAGCTGGGAAAATTTCAGAAGTCACAAGCCCACTTTCATGTGGATGGGTTCATCAGTAAGCAAAACTGGCACATTTGGGAGACTGAGAATCCACATTTCATGATCGAGAAGTGTCTTCACCCTCAATGGGTGACTATGTGATGTGCTATATCCAGTTTCATAAAAAAATTCATGGAAGTTGGACAGCTGTGGCACACAGAAATAAATGACTCTCTGCCTTTGACCTTCAGTCAGTAGTGGTCATATTCATAAAGTGAACACTCTGGTCTGTGCTAACTGTCAGTGAACTTGCAGAATAATTGTACCTCTATTAGTTCAGTACTGAAATTTTACCCAAAAATTTGAACATATATTGAATTGCAGCAATATTTAGCTCTTATTTAATGATATAACATTTGTAAAGGAACCCTTTGAACAAGTTGATAATGTCAAAATATTCTTGCAAATTATCATTATTGGAGATCAGTGTTGGGTTTATGTGAACAACATTGAGTGACATAGAAGTGCACTTGTCAAACTGGGATGGCAAATAATTACCATATCTGAGAGGTTGAATCCAGTGTCAAAGTAATAATCAGAGTCTTTTTATGGCAATGAATTGTGCCCTTAGAAGTTTTGCCTCAAGGTGAAATCACCCCTTGTCATAATTGCCTAAGCATTTTAAAATGAATGTGTAAAAAAACTGCCAAAGCAGCTTACTGTACACAGCATGCCATGTCTGCTCACCATACTTTCACCAAATGACCAACAGAGTGTTTAGGATTGGATTTAGTCTTTAACATTACATTTGACAACCAGACCATCTATGTCATGACTTCAGCACAACTTGGCAACCTGAAAATGTTGAATGAACAAAACAGGTCCTAACACCATGAATGTGTAATAATACAGCTGAGGTGGTTTTCTTCAATCATTAACATTAAGGAATAAAAAGGAAATGGTTACTAAACAAATGGTCATAATACTGGTAGAAGTTGGGAGGAATAGGAGAAATAGAAGTAAGAACAGAGAGAAGTGAAGAAAAGAAGTAGACAGTACACAAATAATTTCAGGAATAACATAACAAGGTGGAAAAAACAGGGTCATGGTAGAAGTAAATATTGGAAAAGGGGCAATAGATATTTAAGAGAACTGAAGGAGATGGAAAAACAAGTGCAGAATTCACTAGTGCAATAAATAAGTTATAAGGTAAGGTCAAATGCTAGTTGAGTTGGAAAAATGTGTTAAAAGTGTGATTAACAACTAAACAGATTTAAGGAATTGGGTATCAGTAAGGATGATGACAATATAAAGTGCATTACAGTTTATCATGTCATGTTTCAGAGCATGTTTTAAAACATTATATGAGAAAATATCAGTGCATACAATGTAATTAATCCAGTTCATTACTTTTAAACATTGTTTACTTTTAAAGAGTCATTTCTTAACATCAGGTTGTTATTAAAGCCAAATGATGGCTTTGAAACAAATTTACAATCCATATGTTGCTTCCAGAAAGATAGTGTCCATTATTTCCTATTTTTAGGGCTTACTGCTTATTGAATGTCATTAAGAATTAATTTTATCCTTTTTTTATTATATTGCATGAAGATTCAGTCCCAATACTATTTATGTTTCATTATATTCAAACTGATTAAGAAACATTACAAAAAAATGTGCGTATTTGTGTGTTTCAGGTAGCAGCTCATAAGGAGAAACGCCCAATTTCACTGTGGAAATGTTATTTCCGTAGTTGTTGGTACCTGTTTTTGTGCGGAGGGATCTTCAAGCTACTTGGTGACATGGTTGGTTTTGTTGGTCCTCTAGGTATCTCTGTTATAATTGATTATGTCACAGATCTCCAGATCCATGAACAAATAAAAAATGGCTCACAGACTCAGGATACAGAAACATATTGCATGGTAAGTAATATTCTATTAGAAGTGCAGCTTTTTATTATTACACCAGATAGTGCAGATGGGAAGAAACGTCACAGCTAGAAAGAAGGAGGAAACAAAAACTTCAATATGTGGCATTTGGAGATGAATATTGAGTGAAAGATGGAGTACTAAGAGAAGAGCAAAGTTGTGGGAGAGAAGACAGTTAAATAAATATTTTTAGTAAATAAACAGTAATTTCTTTCAGTATGTGAAATTCAGAACTGCTGACAGACACAGCTGAAATAAAAAATGCTAACACAAGCCTTCATAACTACATTTTCATCTACAGCTATACTCTGGAAACCATGGTGCAGTGCATGGCTGTGGATATGTCCAATTGTACCAATTATTAGGCTTTCTTCCTGTTCCATTCACGTATGGAGTATGGGAAGAATGATTGTTTGAATGCCTCTGTGTGTGCAGTAATTATTCTAACCATATCCTCACAAACCCCATGTGAGTGATATGTAAGGGATTGTAATGCATTCCTATAGTCATCATTTAGAGCCAGTCCTTGAAACTTTGTTAATAAACTTTCTCAGTATAGTTTATGTCTATCTTCAAGAGTCTTCCATTAAGCTCCTGTGGTATTTCTGTGACACACTCCCATGAATCAAACAAACCTGTGACCATTCATGCTGCCCTTCTCTACACACGTTCAATATCCCCCATTAATCCTATATGGTACGAGTTCCACACACTTGAGCAATATTCTACAAATGGTCGCCTGAGTGATTTGTAGGCAATTACCTTTGGAGATTGATTTTACTTCCCCAGTATTCTAACAATAAACTGAAGTCTACCACTTGCTTTACCCATTACTGAGTCTATGTGAGCATTCAATTTAATACCCCTACAAAGTGTTACACCCAGGTACTTGTATAAGTTGGCCAATACCAAACAGTGACTCATTGATATTACAGTCATAGGATGCTATGCTTTTCGTTTTGTGAAATGCACAATTTTACATTTGTGAACATTTAAAGTAAGTTTCCTATCTTTGCACCACTTTAAAATCTTATCAAGACCTGAATGAATATTTATGCAGCTTCTTTCAGATATTACTTCATTACAGATAAATCTGCAAAAAGTCTGAGATGACTATTAATATTGTCTGCAAGGTCATTAATATACAGAATGAACAGCAAGGGTTCATGGGGCCCAGCTGTAGGTACTTCTACATCTGATGATGACTCTCCATCCAAGATAACATGCTGTTTTCTCCCTACCAACAATGCAGTCACAAATTTCACTTGATACCCCAAAAAAATGGTTCAAATGGCTCTGAGCACTATGGGACTTAACTGCTGTGGTCATCAGTCCCCTAGAACTTAGAACTACTTAAACCTAACTAACTTAAGGACATCACAAACACCCATGCCCGAGGCAGGATTCGAACCTGCGACCACAGCGGTCTCGCGGTTCCAGACTGTAGCGCCTAGAACCGCTCAGCCACTCCGGCTGGCTGATACCCCATATGACTGTACTTTTGACAGTGAGGATAGGTGTGGTACTGAGTTAAATACTTTTCAGAAATCAAGAAATACTGCATCTACCTGACTTCTTTGATCCAAAGCTTTCAATATGTTATGTGAGAAAAGTGCAAGCTGAGTTTTGCATTATCAGTGTTTTCAGAATCATTTCTGGTTGGCATCAAGGAGGCAATTCTGTTCCAAATACCTCATTACATTTGAGCTCAGAATCTATTCTAATATTCTACAACAAACCGATGTCAGGGATATTGGGCAGTAGTTTTGTGGATCACTTCTATTACCTTACCCTTCTTGTAGTCGGATGAGACCTGTGTTTTTTTCCAAGAACTGGGCATAGTCTTCTGTTCAAGGGATCTATGATAAATTATAAGTAAAAGAGGGGCTAACTCAGCCACAAATTCAGTATAGAATCTGACAGGGTTCCATTGGGTCATGGAGCTTTTTTAGGCTGTTTCTCAACACCACTGACGTTAATAGTTACTTCATTCAACTTTTCAATGGTACTAGGATTAAATTAGGGCTATTATCCTGGGCCTTCCTTTATAAAGGAACATTTGAAAATGGAGTTAAGAATTTCATGCTTTTGGTTTATTACCCTCAATTTCAGTTTCTATCTCATTCAGTAGGGCCTGAAAACTAACTTTGGTGCCTCTAATGGCCTTTACATGCAACCATAATTTTTTTGGTTTTTGTGAAATATCATCTGACAATATTTGGCTACAGTAATCATTGAAGGCATTATGCATACTCTCTTGACAGCCAAATGTGTTTCATTCAGCATCTCTCTAACTATAGCCCTACACTTTGTTTTGCACCTATTATGCAGTAATCTCTGTTTCTTTAGAAATTTCTTTTCAGTGACTGTATACCATAGAGTATTCCTTCCATTGCCGGCCATTGTGGCCAAGTGGTTCTAAGCGCTTCAGTCCAGAACTGTGCTGCTGCTACAGAAACAGGTTTTAATCCTGCCTCGGGCATGGATGTGTGTGATGTCCTTAGGCTAGTTAGGTTTAAGTAGTTCTCAGTCTAGGGGACTGATGACCGCAGATGTTAAGTCCCATAGTGCTCAGAGCCATTTGAACAATTTTTATTCCTTCCATTGTGAACTGTTCTACTGGGTTCTTATCTATCCAGTGTATGCTCACCTATTCTTTTACACTTGAGCCATATTTCTTCCACATGCTCCTACTCTGTGCTGAAAGTTTCAAGTTCCTCATTGAGATATGACACTACTGATCTTTTATTCTAGTTTACTGCATATATATATCTTTCTATTTGTTTTAGTTGTCCTTTGTTGCCACAACTTAGCCATGGTCACTGTTCCCATTATTGATGTGGACATCCCCAAAGAGGGTGGGTCTAATTGTTGCCATTAGATCCAAGATATTTCGATCATGAGTGAGGCCCATAATTATCCGTTCTATGTGCTTTTTCTTGAGGGCATGCAGCTTTACTGTATGAATAAATGATGATGTCATCCTCTTGGGTAAAATATTCCAGAGGTAAAATAGTGCCCCATTCAGATCTTTGGGCAGGGACTACTCAAGAGGACGTTGTTATCAGGAGGAAGAAAACTGGTGTTCTATGGATTGGAGCGTGGAATGTCAGGTCCCTTAATCGGGCAGGTAAGTTAGAAAATTTAAGAAGGGAAATGGTTAGGTTAAAGTTAGATATAATGGGAATTAGCAAAGTTCAGTGACAGGAGGAACAAGACTTTTGGTCAGGTGAATACAGGGTTATAAATACAAAATCAAATAGGGGTAATGCAGGAGTAGGTTTAATAACGAATAAAAAAATAGGAGTGCAGGTAAGCAACTACAAACAGCATAGTGAATGCATTATTGTGGTCAAGATAGACACGAAGCCCATGCCTACTACAGTAGTACAAGTTTATATGCCAACTAGCTCTGCAGATGACGAAGAAATTGAAGAAATGTATGAGGAGATAAAAGAAATTATTCAGGTAGTGAATGGAAATGAAAATTTAATAGTAATGGGTGACTGGAATTCGGTAGTAGGAAAAGGAAGAGAAGGAAATGTAGTAGGTGACTATGGATTGGGGGTAAGGAATTAAAGAGGAAGCCGCCTGGTAGAATTTTGCACAGAGCATAACTTAATCATAGCTAACACCTGGTTCAAGAATCACAAAAGAAGGTTGTACACATGGAAGAAGCCTGGAGATACTGACAGGTTTCAGATAGATTATATAATGGTAAGACAGAGATTTAGGAACCAGGTTTTAAATTGTAAGACATTTCCAGGGGCAGATGTGGACTCTGACCACAATCTATTGGTTATGACCTGTAGATTAAAACTGAAGAAACTGCCAAAAGGTGGGAATTTAAGGAGATGGGACCTGGATAAACTGAAAGAACCAGAGGTTGTACAGAGTTTCAGGGAGAGCATAAGGGAACAATTGACAAGAATGGGGGAAAGAAATACAGTAGAAGAAGAATGGGTAGCTTTGAGGGATGAAATAGTGAAAGCAGCAAGGATCAAGTAGGTAAAAAGACGAGGGCTTGTAGAAATCCTTGAGTGACAGAAGAAATATTGAATTTAATTGATGAAAGGAGAAAATATAAAGATGCAGTAAATGAAGCAGGCAAAAAGGAATACAAAAGTCTCAAAAATGAGATCGACAGGAAGTGCAAAATGGCTAAGCAGGCATGACTAGAGGACAAATGTTAGGATGTATAGGCTTATCTCACTAGGGGTAAGATAGATACTGCGTACAGGAAAATTAAAGAGACCTTTGGAGAAAAGAGAACGACTTGTATGAATTTCAAGAGATCAGATGGAAACCCAGTTCCAAGCAAAGAAGGGAAAGCAGAAAGCTGGAAGGAGTATATAGAGGGTCTATACAAGGGCGAGGTACTTGAGGGCAATATTATGCAAATGGAAGAGGATGTAGATGAAGATGAAATGGGTGATATGATATTGCATGAGAGTTTGACAGAGCACTAAAAGACCTAAGTCAAAACGAGGCCCCAGGAGTAGACAACATTCCATTAGAACTACCGACAGCCTTGGGAGAGCCAGTCCTGACAAAACGAGCAAACTGTATGAGACAGGCGAAATACCCTCAGACTTCAAGAAGACTATAATAATTCCAATCACAAAGAAAGCAGGTGTTTACAGATGTGTAAATTACCGAAGTATCAATTTAATAAGTCACGGCTGCAAAATACTAACAAGAATTCTTTACAAACAAATGGAAAAACTGGTAGAAGCCAACCTCGGGGAAGATCAGTTTGGATTCTGTAGAAATATCGGAACATGTGAGGCAATACTGACCCTACAACTTATCTTAGAAGCTAGATTAAGAAAAGGCAAACCTACATTTCTAGCATTTTTAGACTTAGAGAAAGCTTTTGACAATGTTGACTGGAATACTCTCTTTCAAATTCTGAAGGTGGCAGGGATAAAATACAGGTAGCAAAAGGCTATTTACAATTTGTACAGAAACCAGAAGGCAGTTATAAGAGTCGAGGGGCATGAAAGGTGTTATAACGTCAAGTTTAACAAATATATTTCAGAACGACACAACACATATAAGTAACAGAGTAAGTTGACAAGCAAGACATGTGTACACGTTAGCATTCGAATGAGCACTGAGTCCCAGTCTAGCGGCCGCTGCTCAGCTGGAGGTTTCCTGGAGATGGCTAACATCCATAGGCGTTGTTTGACCCGCCGTAAAGTCTTGAGGAGGAGGCTTCCCGTACGGACGGAAGTGTCCCTGATGATAACGGGTCGAGATGACAGGAGACGTAGGGGTCGAATCTGCTGGGGCCCACTGCACCAATCTGCCCATTGCGGCAAGTCCAGTTGATATGACAGGAGACATGGGCGATGTGTTGGCGTCCGTTGGAGGAGGAGGCGAGTAGATTTGCTCTGACAGAGGATGGTCATCCGGTTCCTGCATGGGCACGTCTCCTGGTGGCATCCATTCTAGTGCTGGCATCACGATGACGGTGAGAGGGCTGTGTTGTGAGTATTGAGAGATGCCAAGATCCCGAGCGTCAGGTAGGGCCAAAAGTGGTGTAGCGGCATTCGGAACAGGTGTTGCTGGCACACGAGGCCGAAGCTGGTCCGAATGACGCACTGCAACACCCGTGTCCATCTGAATTTCATACAGGCGTCTGCCACGGTGTCTTAAGATGCGGCCCGGGCTCCATTTTGGCCGCCTGCTATATCCCCGTACCCAGACGAGGTCGTCGGTGGTGAACCGGCCAAGGGAAGGCACCTGCGGCCGTGAGGTGGGAGGCCGCAGAAGATGAAGTAGCGTGCGGGGCTGTCGGCCATGTAAGAGCTCAGCTGGGCTGTGGTCGCCCATGGGGATGAAACGGTAAGACGCCAGAAACTGGAGAAGCGCATCATTATCAGCAGAAGAAGTCAGAAGTTTCCGCATCTGAACCTTAAATGTGCGGACCAGTTGTTCAGCCTCACCGTTGGATTGTGGATGGAACGGCGGGGCCGTGACATGCATAACGCTGTGACGAGCAAAAAAATCTGCAAATTCAGAAGAGGCAAATTGTGGACCATTATCAGTAACCAGAGTAGAGAGGAGGCCTTCCAAAGAAAAAATGTGGGCGAGAGCACTGGTGGTTGCCGCGGTGGTAGGCGACGTGCAACGGACAATGAAAGGAAAGTTAGAGTAGGCGTCAATTATGAGGAGCCAATAAGTACCTAAAAAGGGTCCCACAAAGTCAGCATGAATGTGCTCCCAGGGCTTCTCAGGCGAAGGCCATGGTGACAAAGATGGCTTCGGGGCAGCGACCTGTGACGCACAAGGGCGGCAGGCAGCGACCTTGTGTGCTATTTCAGAGTCGATGCCATGCCAGTACACATGACGGCGCGCCAGAGATTTTGTGTGAGACACACCCCAGTGCCCTTGGTGAAGGAGGCGCAAGACCGAAGCATGAAAGACGTAGGTACCACGACACGCGGCGAAGCATTGTCAGTGGAGAGGAGGATAACACCATCCCTGCCCGTGAGGCGGTAGCGCAAAGCGTAGTAGTTCCACAATGGATCAGAAGTCTTAGTGGACGGGCGATCTGGCCAACCCTTCTGAATACAGCGTAAAACCCGGGAGAGGGTAGGGTCAGAACTCGTAGCAGCCGCCAGCCTGTCCCCAGTGATGGGGAACCCATCCACAACCCGCTGCTCGGCAACATCCAGGTGGAAAAACAGAAGTTTGTCCCTATCGAATGCATGATCAGGACCCATGGGAAGGCGAGACAGAGCATCAGCATTCACATGTTGAGCCGTTGGCCGGAAATGAATCTCATAATTGAAACGAGACAAGTAAAGAGCCCAATGCTGGAGGCGGTGTGCAGCCTTGTCGGGAAGTGACGTTGATGGATGAAACAAGGAAACAAGTGGTTTGTGATCTGTAACAAGATGAAATTTGGAGCCATAGAGAAAAACACCAAACTTATGAAGAGCATAAATAATGGCCAAAGCTTCTTTTTCAATTTGAGAATACTTTTGCTGGGCATCCGTGAGCATTTTGGAGGCATAAGCAATGGGTTGTTGTTCTGAACTGTCAGAAAAACAGTGCGCAAGGACTGCACCGACCCCGTATTGAGAGGCATCTGTGGCAAGAACAAGATGTTGGCCAGGTCGATAAGTAGCCAGGCACGGGGCCTGTTTCAGCATAGTATTCAATTTCTGGAAAGCCGCATCGCATGACGCGGACCAGTGAAAAGGCACATTTTTATGCAACAGGCGATGCCACGGCTGAGCCACCGAAGCCGCAGACGGTAAAAACTTGTGATAGTATGCTATTTTCCCCAAGAAGGCCTGCAGTTCCTTAACAGATGTAGGGCGAGGAAGGGCATCGATCGCAGCGACAGTTTGCTGAAGCGGACGGATACCATCCCGAGAGAGTTGAAACCCCAAGTACGTGATAGATGCCTGAAAAAATTGTGATTTCTGAAGATTACACTTAAGACCGGCAGTCTGTAAGACATGAAAAAGTGTGCAGAGATTTTGAAGATGTTCTTCAGTGGTGGAGCCAGTGACAACAATGTCGTCCATGTAATTGATACACCCAGGGACAGGGAGCAATAATTGTTCCAAGAATCGCTGAAAGAGAGCAGGGGCGCTAGCAACCCCAAATGGCAAGTGTTGGTATTGATAGAGGCCGAAAGGCATGTTAAGGACCAGAAACTGCCAGGAAGCAGCGTCGAGAGGAAGTTGATGATAAGCTTCTGACAGGTCAATTATAGAAAAATACTGGCCTCCAGCATGTTTAGTGAACAGTTCTTCAGGACGGGGCATAGGGTAAGTGTCGATGAGGCATTGAGCATTTACAGTGGCTTTGAAATCGCCACAGAGACGAATATCACCATTTGGCTTAGCAACGACAATGACAGGAGAGGACCACTCACTGGAAGTGACAGGAAGCAAGACCCCTGAAGTAGTGAGACGATCCAACTCCCATTTTACCCGATCACAAAGGGCCACAGGAATGGGCCGAGCCCGAAAAAACTTAGGCCGAGCAGTGGGTTTGAGCGTGATATGAGCTTCAAAGTCATTTGCATGGCCTAACCCAGGAGAAAAAAGGGACGAAAATGCCATCGACAAGGAATCCAGTTGAGCATAAGGAATAGCATCAGAGACAATATTGACAGAGTCATCTATGAAGAACCCAAAAACGCGAAAGGCATCGAAACCAAAAAGATTTTCTGCGTTACTCTGTTCGACCACAAATATGGGAACAGTGCGAACGATGGATTTGTAAGATACCTCAGCATGAAACTGTCCCAAGAGAGAAATCTTCTGTTTATTGTACGTCCGTAATTGCCGAGTGACAGGTGACAGGAGTGGAGAACCCAACTGAAGATACGTCTGAGAATTAATTATAGTGGCAGCAGAACCAGTATCCACTTGCATGCGAACATCTCGACCAAGGATTTGGACAGTGAGGAATAACTTCCCTGAAAGGGAAGAACTGCAATTGACAGACAACACAGAGTCAGGATCAGCATCATGTTCATGAACATCATGTATGCAGTTGGATTTGCAAACGGAAGACACATGACCTTTCTTTTTGCAATTGTGGCATACAGCCCAACGTTGGGGACAATCCTCGCGTGAATGTTTCGTAAAACACCGCGGACATGAAGGAAGTTGCCGGGGGTTTTGCTGCAGTTTCTTAGCGGGTTGTTTACGGCTAGGCTGAGGGTGCATGTGGGAGCGCACTGCGGCCACGTCGGCCGGAGGGGACGCGCCGCACGCGTCGTCAACAGCGCACAGAGGTTTTATTTCCCCGACATCACCCCATGCCTCTATTTGTGCCCCAGCGGCGCGAGATATTTCAAAAGACTGCGCAATGGAGAGAACTTCATCTAGAGTCAGATTTTCCAACTGAAGGGCACGTTGCCGAACTTCTTTGTCAGGCGCCGACCGGATAATAGCATCCCATACCATGGAATCGGCACAGGATTCTTTGTGAACATCAGTAACACATTGACACTTTCGACTAAGGCTGTGAAGTTCAGCAGCCCAAGCACAATAGGATTGATGTAGCTGTTTTTGACAACGATAAAAGGCAACACGAGAGGATACCACATGCGTTTGCTTTTGAAAATAGACAGACAGAAGTGAGCACATTTCAGCAAAGGACAAAGATGCAGGATCCTTCAAAGGAGCCAATTGCGACAACAACCGATACATTTGAGGTGAAATCCAGGAAAGGAACAGAGACTTACATGGTTGTTCGTCTGTGACATGAAATCCCAAGAAGTGCTGTCGAAGACGTTTTTCATAATCAGACCAGTCTTCCGCCGTCTCGTCGTAAGGAGGAAAAGGAGGTACAGCCAATGACGAGAAATGCCCCGCATTTGACGCCGTGACGAAATCGTGAATCGCCGCTGTTAGAAGCATTTGCTGTTAAAGGAGATTTTGCAATAGTTGCTCAAAAAAATGGCTCTGAGCACTATGGGACTCAACTGCTGAGGTCATTAGTCCCCTAGAACTTAGAACTAGTTAAACCTAACTAACCTAAGGACATCACAAACATCCATGCCCGAGGCAGGATTCGAACCTGCGACCGTAGCGGTCTTGCGGTTCCAGACTGCAGCGCCTTTAACCGCATGGCCACTTCGGCCGGCTGCAATAGTTGCTCGACAGTAGCCATGGCACCCTGTGGCTCAACGGTGAAAAGGAAAAATCCACTACCTCGTCGCCAATTGTTATAATGTCAATTTTAACAAATATATTTCAGAATGACACAACACATATAAGTCACAGAGTAAGTTGACAAGCAAGACATGTGTACACATTAGCATTCGAATGAGCACTGAGTCTCAGTCTAGTGGCCACTGCTTGGCTGGCTGCTTAGGTGGTGCAGCTGCTGCATGGCTGGCAGACAGCGTCGCACCTAGAGGACGCGCTTAATTGTGCGGCGGCGCTTTCAATGATCGGCGAGTCACAACAAAAGGGAAGAAGTGGTTGGGAAGGGAGTGAGACAGGGTTGTAGCCTCTCCCCGATGTTATTCAATCTGTATACTGAGCAAGCAATAAAGGAAACAAAAGAAAAATTTGGGGTAGGTATTAAAATCCATGGAGAAGAAAGAAAAACTTTAAGGTTCACTGATGACATTGTACTTCTGTCAGAGACAGCAAATGACTTGGAAAAGCAGTTGAACGGATTGGACAGTATCTTGAAAGGAGGATATAAGATGAACATCAACAAAAGCAAAACGAGGATAATGGAATATAGTCGAGTTAACTTGGGTGAGGCTGAGGGAATTAGATTAGGGAATGAGACACTTAAAGTAGTAAAGGAGTTTTGCTATTTTGGGAGCAAAATAACTGATGATGGTTGAAGTAGAGAGGATATAAAATGTAGACCTGCAACGGCAAGGGAAGCATTTCTGAAGAAGAGAAATTTATTAACATCAAGTATAGATTTAAGTGTCAGGAAGTCGTTTCTGAGAGTATTTGTATGGAGTGTAGCCATGTATGGAAGTGAAACAGGGACGATAAATAGCTCGGACAAGAAGAGAATAGAAGCTTTCGAAATGTGGTGCTACAGAAGAATGCTGAAGATTAGATGGGTAGATCACATAACTAACGAGGAGGTATTGAATAGAATTGGGGAGAAGAGGAGATCGTTACACAACTTGAATAGAAGAAGGGATCGGTTGGTGGGACATGTTTTGAGGCATCAAAGGATCATCAATTTAGTATTGGAGGGCAGCGTGAAGGGTAAAAATCATAGAGGGAGACCAAGAGATGAGTACATTAAGTAGATTCAGAAGGATGTAGGCTGCAGTACATACTGGGAGATGAAGCAGCCTGCACAGGATAGAGTAGCATGGAGAGCTGCATCAAACCAGTCTCAGGACTGAAGACCACAACAACAACAACAACAACAACAACAACAACGTGTAACTTTCAGAGAAGGCATTTAGTAATGCTTCACAGGGTCTCTTTTCATGCCAAGCACTAACAGAACAGTAATTTTCCCAGTTAATTGTTGGATCATTTAAGTTTCCTCCAATGATCACAATGTGATTGGGGAATTTAAGTATAAGTGAAATGAGGTTTTCTCTAAAGTTTTCGGTTACATCAGTAGGTGGATCTGGTAGGTGACAGGATCCAATTATCATTTTATGCCCAACCCTGATACTGAGTCTTGCACAAACAATCTCACATGTAGCTTCAATTTCAATACCAATGGATTTCAGTGTCTTGTCTGCTGCATAAAATACACCACCTCCATTACTCATTTTCCTATCCTTTTGATATACACTTAGATTTTCCCCAAAAATCTCACTGCTATCAACTTCAGGTTTCAACCAGCTTTGTGATCTAATAGTATGTGAACTTCACTGCTTTTCATGAGTGCTTAAAACTCTGACACTTTGTTGCGAATACTTCGGCAATTTACCATTAAGATTTTAATGCTCTCACCAGCTGGAGGCATTTCTTTCAATCTTACACTGATACTTCTGGGCTTCCTTCAGCTACTGTTATCTCTATTGGATGGATTGTTGACTAATCTTGTGTGCACCCCACATGCAGTCATGCAGCCTCTGATGTGTGGTGCATACCTGACCTATTTAAGGGGCGCAAGTCCAGGTGCAAGTATGGCGCAAGGCCAGGAAGTCACAGCCTAGCTTTTCACAGAAACTTTGAAGTCTCTGGTTCAGTCCTTCCACTGACCTCAGAACCAAAGGGCCATGATCAGTTCCGGGGAACATGCTGCAAATTTGAGCTTTGTTGAAACACAAGACTGGTCTTCTCAACCTTCTCTGCCAGTTGCTGGAATCACCCAAGTATGACCTCAGAGCCTAGATGACAGGCATCATTTGTTCCAACATGCACCACAATCTGCAGTTGGTTGCACCCTATTCTCTCAGTGGCTGCTAGAATAGTCTCCTGAACACGTTGAATGAGGCCCCCAGGCATACACACTGAGTGCACCTGGTGTCCTTTCCTGTCCCTTGCTGCCATTTCCCTAAGGGGTACCATCATTCACTGTATGTTTGAACTACTGGCAATTAATAGACCCCTACCCTTTTGCATTTGCCTTCTCTTGACACTGGACAAAACAGGTTGCCCCGGAACACGTGACGTGAGTCCCACTGGCTCAGTTTCAGTTTCAGTGAAAGATAGCACTTCAAACTTATTGGTTCAGGGGATCAGTACAACACCCTGAGTCCCCCAAGTGTATGAATAATGACAGATCATATACTTTATCCAGTGGAGACAGAATACAGTATCACAGGTATACAACTCTCAACAGCTCTTCCAACACATCAATTCTTAGCAGCTGCCAATCATTTGACAGTAGTCAGGGTGATTTTCAGCTGCCTACTAATTCAACCAACTCATCCCACATTCATGAACAACATTCGCAGTGGGGTTGCATTTTGGCTGTACAATGGATTACAAGACAGTGAACAAATAACTTTAAATTAAACCCACTGTTTATCTTTTAATCTGTTGAGCTAAAAAGTTGCTAATTCCCTGTTAGAATTGAAGCAAATACACAAAATGAGATTTCTATTAAGGCAACACAAAAACCCGTGGTAAAAATCACATTTCCAAAAACATTTTGAGATTAATTATAGTTGTTAGCAAATTTGAAAACAAGTTAATTTATGATAAATTCAGATAATATTTAGGGCTACTCCTCTTTAAGGGAAAACTAGATGTAATAAAATATGTTAGAATATCTGCTAAAGTAACTAAAACACAAATGCTGATTTACTACAGATTGCTCGTAGACTATGCAAAGGACAATGGTAGCTTCAAAAAATTCTCAGTAACACATGTTTAGATGCATTGATATATGATTAAATTCAGGGGCAATCTATTCTTTGGCAGTACTGTTAACCACAAACACTGATTTGCTATGAAATAAGTTATGTATCCAAAACACTTGTACTGGTCACTTATGAAAATCTAGTCTTGTAAGCATCTGAAAATTCTCAAAAATATGTATTTCTCATATAGTTGTACAACAAAATTCGAGAACGTTTTTTCTGAATGAAGATAGGCCTACTGTTCTCAAAAATTTTAAAAGAGCACAATTAAGTTTAGACCTATAATTGGTGATAACAGTACAAGTTTATCGCGACACTCATGAATGTTTGAAATTTCACAGTATATCGCAGTACAAACTGGTATTGATACAATCAGTGGAAGATTATGCAGAAGCAATTCAAACAATAACACTTCATACCAGTACACGAACCTCATACACATGGTCTCACACAAAGGCAAATTCCAAAGTCGGCTTGTTCCTTCCTCAGGGACGAAAGAGGGATAGGACAGAAGGGAGTGGCAGGTTACTCAGGTGTGAAACAGGGGGGGGGGGGGGAGACCCCACTTGGTGTAAGGATGAATTAAAGATGAAGGGGGAGGCTTCAGAGTTCTTGTTACATTCAGAGGGAAATATATTAGCTATGGAGTACTTCAAATGCTCAACAATAAAACTGATATGGTGCACTACTTTTATGACATATCCGGTGGCAGCCACATCTTCTCCATTGCATAATGCTATTGTAACTGGTTTGTGTTTATCAATTAGTGTAAGCTCTGAGTAAGCATTCATGGAAGACAGTGTATGCTCAGATGACTATCAGTGTGATGAATAGTTCATTTGACAAAATAACTTCTTTCCATTGTTCCATGATACACTTACAATGGCCTATCCACTGCAGTCATAAGTAATGAGACAGTTGCATCCAGGAAAGGGACATATACAGGTCATTTACTGCAGAGTCTCATTTTCAACAAGTGTAATGACTGATGTATTCCACAATACATGGTTCCATTGCCGTGTTCTGCTGTTATCAGCCTCTTTTACTTTGCAGAGCATACATATCTCTGGTGTTCACATTCTCAGGCTTAGCATGTGTATCCAGTGTTTTGTTGACTAGTAGCAGTCTCACCACCATTCATGCACTTTTAGGAAATAATAATGAGGACATCGTGTGTGAACATCTAATAAGTTCTTTCTTTTTTAAAATAAGGAACCAGCCTTTGGACCATCTGAAACAAACTTTATCACAGTCAGTCAGATAAACACCTGTTACAATGCTTGCATATATAATAACTAGGATGTGTTTTTGCATTCTCTGTGTTCATTATATATATTTGTACTGAGTGTCATCTTGCTATACAGCTGGTGTATAGCATAGTCACTTTCATATTTGGACTCCTCCCCAATAAGACAGAAAATGCTTATAGTTGGACTGTGTTAAAGAAGTGGCAGATAAGTCAAGTGTCTGGCAAAATTATAAGCATAAGTGAGTATCTCCTGCTTCCCAATGTAAATGCAGTGCTTAGCCTGCCAAGGCAGTAGAGGAATGACTCTGTGGCACCAATGATGTACATAGGTAACAGCTCTCTGAATGCAGTCACCATTGATGGTTGGTGTGTTCAAAATAAATATGATTTGTATAGCTAACTGAGAGCTGGAAGCTAGCTTCTAGGGAGGTAGCTAACTGATTTGAAAGTGCCCATATAAAGCAGTTTTGACAATAGCTGTTGAGGTTCTACTGGAAGAAACAGACACCAAACTTGCCATGTTTCTACAACATGAAGATGGTGTCAGTGACTCTAAATCAGGCAAATGTCAGTCCAGTATTATCTTTTTTTGTTTTTTCTTCCCATAAGAAATTCATGTAAAAAAATAATAATGAGGCCAACTGATAAAGGCTGGGATCATAGCACATTGGCTGGATGTCGGTATGGGTGGAATCTCCCCCTACTCCCAGTGTCCCTCCTGTAACCACTGAAACTGAAAGAATTTCTTAGCATGGTGCCTAGCAGAGAAGATCTGTTATATTTCCCATGGCTATTAACATTTGGAGATTAAAAGATTCACACAAAAGTACACACTAGTAAATTAAAATTTGAATAATTCTTGTTTGATGTTTCTTATAAAGAAAACTGACATTAAACTCTTATTCCATGAGCTTGGTTTGGATAAACTAATTAGTTACAAATGTATGTATTCTTGAAAGCACATGATTAGTCAATAATCTGATGCTGCCAGCTTACCAAAGATTTTTGTGATAGAATGTAGAATGATACTCTCTTCTGTTGTGTGAACAGCAATTTGTATGATGTGTGGGAAAAAATAATATGTTGACATTCAATGCCAGCATTGCAATCACTAATTGTTCCTATCTATATTTTGCAGATTTATTTTCCTACATGGAATGACTTTGTGAGAAATGGGTACATTATGGGATGTATTGTTTTCATAGCAGCAATTGCTCAAGGAACTTTATCACAATGTTCAACTCACATTGTTAACATTGAAGGAATACGACTGAAAAATGCATTACAGGTATGAATTTATCCTGAGGTAACTTTAATAGTTATTTTTTTCAAGTGCTTCCTTTGATAACCATAGTAACTATAGTTTTATAATGTAAAAACAGTACCTATTATTAATAAAGTACCCTCCAAAACCATAAAATGTTCATTGGTTATGTGTAATACATTTATTAAATTTACTGAGGACCTTAAATTTTAAGAAACCCTGCACAAATTACATTTTTTTCAACCAATGACTTTCTAATTGTTAAATTGCACCAGCAAAATTAAAATTACAGCAGGCAGAGTACAATTTATTACTAGCCATAAATAATGGTAGGAGTAAAGGTAAAAAGTCACTGTACCATTGAGACATAATAATAATAACAACACTATTCAACATTGAATGATTTGTTTCACTTGTACAAAAACAACAAAGGTTTCAATTTTTGATACATAACACAATAATACATACTTCAAAATACAATATTGATTAACATATGGTAAGATTACAAATAAATGGGTTACTAAACTCTGGTCACATATTTTTGCAAAGCATTTCTTATTCCACATGTATGTATGCTATTCTTCTAACGTGTAAAAAGGGTTTCTAAAAGGGAATTATGTAAGATGAAACTTAAGCCCCATTGTGGAAAGAGTCATAATTATACTGGACAGTGTATTGTGCCTAATCTTAATCCTGCATGCTATGGACGCTATTTGTAGAGTGCTGTTCTGTGGCTGCTGATGTAATTTTTTGTTTATTTCTGGTATTATACTGACACAAAATCAGGGGAAACACTTGTGTTTAAGATGTGGTTGGAGATAACTGTTATAGTGGACAGAAATGGGTCAATAATAAGCTTTACAATTTGGACTGTGATGCCAATGTGTACAATAGAAGCTGATCTGATATGCGTGATGGCGTTTTATGATTGTAGTGCAAGTAATATGCTTTAGATAGAATTTTCTATGGCTGCAATCATTTATCCTCATGAAGTAGTCAATGAGTCTCTGATTTGTGGTTCATTTATGGTTGTAGGTAATGTGAATTACTGGTTCAGTTCTTCAGCTGGGACAATGGGATCAGCTGCAGGTTTTACTTTGCCTGTACCAAGACCACATAGGTTTTTCCACAGGATAGCTAATCTATTTCTGTGGTTGGTTAATGTATGTGCATGCCGGAATTTTGCATTTCTCACAGCTGGACTGACTCTGTTCTGCTTTTGTTTGTAAACAATAAGATTTTAAGGCATGGGATGCAGTTTGCATACCCAATATACAATGTCTCTGAGAATCATGAGCTGTTGTAATTCTTCAGTTAGCCAAGATGCAGGTTTCCTTCTTACTATTCCTGTCTTTAGGGGAGCATATTTTTCATATAGTTGAGTAAGTTTGTTAGTAAATTCATGAAGTTTCTTGTTTATGTTTGAGAAGGGAATATAAGACATTCCACAAACTATTTCTTGCCAATTCAGATAAATTAATGTGTTTGAAGTCTTGGTATATAGCCAACTGTGGCTTCTTTCTGGGACATTCTAGTGAGTGCATCATGAAAATTATGTCATGGGCAGACATGCCAGGTGCAGATATCTGAGAGGTACGAATTACTCTATTTGGGGATTTTGCTGCAAATATATCTATGAGAAAGTGACCTCTGTTTTATGATAGGTAGGAGCAAGCTGAAATAGTGACACATTTTAAGAAAAAGTCGTCTGCTTCGATTTCACACTGGGGGGACTATTGTCTGGAAAATTTATGTTAGTGTTACGAGGTATAATTATATGCTCATATATAGATTTGAGACTTGAAAGAGTAGTTTCAAAGCAAGCAAACTTGCCTACTTTAGAGGGTTGGAAGAGGACACATATCAGAAACTTTCTGTTAAGGGATTTGATCTCTATGAAAATCTATTCCACTTGTTTATCTTCATTATTGTTGGATGTCTGTAGCTTAGTAGTTGATAAATCACAGCATATGAATGCCCTTATTTATTCCCCTCTTCTGTAACATCTGTCATGTTTCAGAAAGATGTAGCTGTCTAAATTTACCAAACTTATGGGAATACTTGTTTTGAGCCAGGTTTCTGACAGAAGTATTCATGGATATGTATGACTTTAAATAGAGGGTGTTTCATAATTCATGTTATACACTACAATAGGGGACTTAGTAGATCAAGTTTTACATAGTAACCCATGTCCAGAAATGTCATTCAACAACGCTCCCAAGCATCAAAGTTATAGGCACTGGTGCCTGTAAATGTATGTATATATGAGGTGATTCCATGATGATGTTACAAACTTTCAAGGATGATGGAGAAGGATAAATGTAGCAATTTGAGGCAAGGGTCCCTGTACTGGATACAAACAAGTCAAAAGTTATAAGCAAAATCCATTCTGACACCTCTTATTGTGGAATACATGTACCATTACTGTTGTTGCTAAGACTGTAACTCAGACAACTTTCGAGTGATAGTATGGATCAAAACAAGAAAAAATGTCTCATAAACATGGGCTCTAAAATGCATACCTTAAGAGCGATGAGCACTTGTTCAATATAGGAGATATGTTTCACACTAGTAAATATCAACAAGAGCCCATAGCTCCTCAGGTATGCATTTTAGAGCCCATGTTTTAGACATTTGTGCCCGTCTTAATTGATATTACTGCTCTGAAAGTTGTATTCCCTACATTCTTAACAACAGCAGTACCAGTGCATGTATTCTGCTGTCAGAGGGATCAGAATGATTTTCACTTGTATCTTTCAACTTGTTCATTTCCATACCAAGGATCCTTACCTAAAACTGATACATTTATCCATTTCCATCATCCTCGAACCTTTGGGAGATCATCATGGAACCACTCTGTACATACATACATACATTTACCAGTGACAGTGCCCATAACTTTGATGCTCTGCATTGTCATTGTATGACATCTCCAGACTTGGGTTCCTGTGTAAAACGTGATCCTCTAATTCCCCTCTACAACTTCTAGAAGCATGTAACACAATTGTGAAACACCTCATATATGACAGAATTCTCTGAAATGAGCTGGCAGAGACTGAACATTTGCATGTGCAGTGTGAAGCTAGGTACATTCAGGTGCAAAACTTGTGAGGTTGCTGCTGCTGGACATTAGCAACTCTTTATCAGGGTGGGCAAGGGAACAGTACATAGCAAAGTACACTGAGGTTGAGGAGCATAGCTTCCTGAAAGTGAAAGCAGCAGGTATCTTGTGGGAGGAGGGAGGTTTAGTGCCAAGGCTAGTGGGCTTTGCAGTAGCTGTTAAACAACTGACTGGTGACAGAAAAAGAAACTCGCTAAACAGAGCTAGAATAATCTGTGGGCAACAGTACTGAAAGCAAGATAAATGGAATAAAAACAGTGTGCGCTATTAAGAGCACTAGTGATGAGTAACAACAATGATATAATAATAAATTCCAGAATGAGATTTTCACTCTGCAGTGGAGTGTGCACTGATATGAAACTTCCTGGCAGATCAAAACTGTGTGCCCGACCGAGACTCGAACTCGGGACCTTTGCCTTTCGCGGGCAAGTGCTCTACCATCTGAGCTACCGAAGCACGAGTCACGCCCAGTCCTCACAGCTTTACTTCTGCCAGTATCTCATTTCCTACCTTCCAAACTTTACAGGAGCTTCTGTAAAGTTTGGAAGGTAGGAGACGAGATACTGGCAGAAGTAAAGCTGTGAGGACTGGGCGTGAGTCGTGCTTCGGGAGCTCAGATGGTAGAGCACTTGACCGCGAAAGGCGAAGGTCCCGAGTTCGAGTCTCGGTCGGGCACACAGTTTTAATCTGCCAGGAAGTTTCATAATAATAAATTGCTAATATAAAAATGAGAGTAAGACTTACTTGGTACAGTAATTGATAAAAGTAACAAGAAACAATAAAAGACAAAATTAGTAGTAACAATGATGTATACATTAGTTAAGTTCTGGTTCACATTAACATGCAATAACAATGTAAATAACAAGCAATACAAACTGTTTTCAGTTACTCATGTACAATTTTATTAGGTCATGAGCAATGCCTCTCTTGTCAACATTCCATAGCTAACGTAATAGGATAGTAATGTTCGCATAGTCAAAAGCTTTCTCAATTTATATATATACCTGCAACATATTTCTTTTTCTTGATGACATTTGATATCTCTTCAATTAACAGGGCAGCTGCTGTGCTAGTTGATTTACATTTTAGAAATCCATTTTGATTTTCAAACATTAGATTGTGTTTGTTGAGAAAATTAATAATTCTACTATATATGACTTTTTCAACTAGTTCATAAGTTTGGAAGGTAGGAGGCAAGGTACTGGCGGAATTAAAGCTGTGAGGACGGGTCATGAGTTGTGCTTGGGTAGCTCAGTCGGTAGAGCACTTGCCCATGAAGGCAAAGGTCCTGAGTTCGAGTCTCGGTCCGGCACACAATTTTAATCTGCCAGGAAGTTTTAGTTCATAAAAGATAAGAAATATCAAGATTGGTATGTAAATTTCAGTTTTGTACTTCCTGTAGAGAGGAATATTAAAAAGGTTGCAGTCACAGATAAGTTTTAGGAAAACGTGCTTTCTTGGACAATAAATTAACACACACACACACACACACACACACACACACATAAACACAAGTGCGCTGAAATTTGCTGGTTTTGTTATTCAGGTTAGTGTTTGCTGTTGAAGTGGTGATTGGATTTGTAATCCTATGCTTTTAGCTTATTTTTGAATTTGAGGGATTTCTATTCCCTTTTATATGCTCATGGGCAAAGAATGTTTGTTCAGAATAGAGAAATAACTTTGAACCCTGTGTAAGGTAACTATGTCTGTATGTAAACTTCTTTGAAATGTAGCATTGTGATTGTGCAGATCACAGTTTGTAAAAGTAACTGTAATTATTAATCAATTATTCAAAAATTCTTCATGGGATAACACACTTTGCCAGAGTGCCAGAGACCATGAGGGAATCTGTACTGTTACAGACAATACTTAATATTTTCACAAACTGGTCACTAGGAAACAATATATTAAAGGAGTTGGTAACACTCTATCAATCCAACAAAATAAATAAATAAAACTATACAAAGATAATGGTTAAAAAAGTTACCAGCTATACAAATAACAAAGAAATTGTAAACATTATTCAAAGCCTCCATTAAAAATGTCTGTGAGATAGGCAGCTTAAAATGCAAATAATAATTTTCATTGATTGCAGTAGTGGAACAAGGGAATCTGATATGGGTGAGTCAGGCAGCAGAGGGAGGGGGAGGTGGGAAGGGGGGGGGGCAGACAGTCTAGGTGTGATGCAGCTAATGCACTTGCATTTGAATTTGTTGTACTTGGTGGCATCTCTTGCTTCTGCTATGGGGTGAGTGTCCAAGTTTGCCCTTGATCACAGTTCAGCAGTGGTAATTCGTTTGACAGAACATCTAGTATGTGGTATTACCTACATAAAAGGGCTGTGCAACAGGACTGATATAAAACATGACTTTCAGCCCTGATGGAATGGTTATGCTTGTGATGGGGCTGCAACAGGATGTGCTTAATGGCTACATGGAAATGGTCTTGGATCTTTGTTTTATCACAGGGATATGTCTCATGTGGGGAAGTACTGGGAGTATGTGTGGCATAAGGACTAGAGGGGCAGGTATCGGAATACCACTTTCAGAGTCGTCAGAAGGATTTTGGAAAGGTTGTCCTCCATTTCAAGGAAAAATGAAAGGTAGTTGAAATTCTGGCAGAGAATGTAGTTACACTCCTTCAGTCCAGGGTGGTATTATTTTCCAAACTTTTTTCCACCTCTCACAAAATGAAGATTCAGCAAGACAATGATTTTCTGTATATTAGGAGCTCCTGCTGGACTGGGATGATGAATGTAATCAGTAATCAAAAGATACTTGGAAATAGTTTTTTAATGAAATATGATAATGTCATGTAATTTCAAAACAAAATTTAATGTAAAAAACAGTTGAATTCATGATAAACTTACAGGAAAAAACCTTGCTTAATTTTATAAATATTAATAATAAGCAAGTGAAGACGAGATGCCTGTTTAATGAATGTTTGCAAGTAATGACAGGGTCCCCTAAGTAATACTGTGCCTGATCATGTCTTGAATGAACTGAGCAGCTTAAGAAATATTTGAGCCAGCTCAAGCTTCTTCCAGTTCCACAATCTAACAGTGTCTGTTGGTACCAACTCTAAGATAGATCTTATGCAGTAGATAATTCTTGAAATCACAAATAAGTTTCAGTTTCATTCTCTGTTTTATTTTGTTTGTTATGCATTTAATTTGTGATTAATGTCTTTCCTTATATTATCAAAATATTTCCAGCTTGTTTGTAAATGAAAGCTAATAAGTTATTTTACACATTGTTCTATTATATGGACGTGGCCTGAAATGCACATTTACAACCCATATGATGAATTGTTATGGACTTTAATAGTCAAATTAAACATGTTGAAAAACAGTTAGAAAGTCCAGAATAAAAATGTTGAAGCAAACTCCAGAAATGAATTTATTCGTTTTTATTTAGAAACATGAAGATAACTGCATGAAGTAAAACTTGGGCCTCTCCAAGTTTTTGATTGGTCAAATAACTTACCAGAATGCAGCTGGGATACATCCTTGAAAAATTTCTATATTTTGACAGGTGAACACCCTGTCATTTTCAAAACACAAATGAGATGAGAGCTCACCCTGCATGCCACCTTAAATCCTTGGTGGACAATGCAATGTCAACCAGAAACCAAAAGATGGCATATTTAGAAACAAATGTTTCCCTGACTTGTAATGTGATATTACAACTCACCAGTAAGTCTTTGGATGACACATCATTATCCATGCTAGAGAAGAGGTTGAACTTTGTATTGGAACCCAAATGCTTTTCTAGTTATTGATTTCGTAAGTTCTGTCAAAGGGGTTGATTTTAACTTATCATGGGTGCTACCGAGGAGTCCAGGATAGAAGCATGTCACATTGATGGGTGCATGTTTGCCAAAGAATGTGAGAATTCTGCTTTGCAGTTTCTCAGTGTGGATTCTGATATTGTTATCTGTGGACAAGAGGAAAAGAACGAGGCTATGGTTGAGCTGGACAAATGGGGTTGTGTTCATAAGACACAGCGGTTACTAGCTGAACCATTGCATCACAGACTCAGTGCTGACCAAACAAAAATAATTGAGAGGAAGATTACCACCCTCTTGAAGAAAAGTAAATAGCTCAACATGTATGGTGTTGTCTCCTTTAGATTATCTGAAGATCCGTAAGGAAGAAGTTCCTCTATTGTCAGTAATACATTAATATAGGTGCGCCAACACACTGTGTAGCAAAACACCTTGCTACTCTGCTTGAGCTTACTAGTTGGTCAGTAGGTATCTACATCTGCATCTGCATGACCAATCGTCAATTCACAATTAAGTGCCTGGCAGAGGGTTCACTAAACCACCTTCAAGCTATTTCTTTACCATTCCACCCTCAAACAGCACAGGAGAAAAACGAACACTGAAATATTTCTGTGGGAGCTGATTTATTTTATTTCATTACAGTGATTCTTTCTCCCTATGTAGATGGGTACCAACAAAATAATTTCCCCTTTGGAGGAGAAAGTTGGTAATTTAAATTTTGTGAATAGATTCTGCTATAAAATTCTTTGTTTTAATTATTGCCGCCCTAACTCGTGTATCACATCCATGACACCCTCACCCCTACTTCACAGTAATATAAATTGAGCTTCATTTCTTTGAACTTTTTTGATATGCCCATCATTCCTATCTGAAGCAGATCCTGCACTGCAAAGCGGAACTCATGATGAGGATGCACAAGCATACAGTAGGCAATCTCTTTAGCAGACCTGTTGCATCTTCTAAGTGTTCTGCCAATAAACCACAGTTGTTAGTTAGCTTTCCACACATTAACTATGTGAGAATTCCAACTTAAGTTATGCATAATTGTAATCCCTAAATATTTAACTGAATTCACAGCCTTTAGATTTATGTGATTTACTGTATGACCAAAATTTAGTGGATTCTTTTTAGTACTGTACTCATGTGGAAGGCTTCACAGTTTGTACCATACAGATATCTTCTCCAAAACATTTTTCAGTTGTTTTGATCATCTGATGACTTTACCAGATGGTAAATGAAAGCATTATCTGAAAACAATTGAAGATGACTGCTCAGATTGTCTATTAAATCATTTATATAGATTAGGAACAGCAGAGGGCTATAATACTTCCTTGGGGAATGCCAGATATGATTTCTGTTTGACTTGATGACTTTCCATCAATTATATCAATGTGACCTTTCTGACAGGAAATCATGAATCCAGTTGCACAACTGGGACAATACTTCATAGGCACAGAATTTGATTCAAAGTTGCGTGTGAGGAACAGTGTCAGAAGACTTCTGGAAATATAAAGACATGGAATCAATTTGACATCACCTGTTGATAGCAGTCACTACTTAATGAGAATAAAGAATGAAATTTTCTGAATCTGTGTTGATTGTTTGTCAGTAAATCATTTTCTTTTCATTAATTTATAAAGTTCAAATGCAGTATATGTTCCAAAATCCCACTGCAAATCAATGTTAGTGACATGGGTCTCTAATTCAGTGGATTACTCCTATTTCCTTTCTTGGGTGTTAGTGTAACTTGTGCAGCTTCACAGTCTTTTTGTATGGATCTTTCAATGAGCGAGCTATTGAATATGATTGCTAACAAGGGAACCTCCCCATCGCACCCCCCTCAGATTTAGTTATAAGTTGGCACAGTGGATAGGCCTTGAAAAACTGAACACAGATCAATCGAGAAAACAGGAAGAAGTTGTGTGGAACTATGAAAAAAATGAACAAAATATACAAACTGAGTAGTCCATGCGCAACATAGGCAACATCAAGGAGAATGTGTGGTCAGGAGTGCTGTGGTCCCGTGGTTAGCGTGAGCAGCTGCGGAACGAGAGGTCCTTGGGTCAAGCCTTCCCTCGAGTGAAAATTTTAATTTTTTATTTTTGCAGAGTTATGATCTGTCCGTTCGTTCATTGATGGCTCTGTTCACTGTAATAAGTTTAGTGTCTGTGTTTTGCAACCGCATCGCAAAACTGTGTGATTAGTAGGCGAAAGGACGTGTCTCTCCAATGTCAACCGAAAACATTTGATCGCAAGGTCATAGGTCAACCGATTCCTCCACAGGAAAACACGTCTGATATATTCTATATGACACTGGTGACGGCATGTGCGTCACATGACAGGAATATGTTGTCGACCCACCTAACTTGTACACTTGGCGAATGGGTAAAAAGATTCTTCTATCTTGCCCGATTTAGGTTTCCTTGTGGATGTGATAATCACTCCCAAAAAAGTGATGAAAACATAAGAGTTTGTCAAGTAAACTGCAACAAATGAATGCAACAGTTTCACAGTCGCACAGTTTTCCCTGTGCTCTGTCAAAACATATGTTTTTAACGTTTTCAAATTTTTCCGTGTGTAGACCATCAAATCCTGCGTATGTCCAAGCAAATCTGAACATGTCCTGGAATTTTGGAGAGCGAAGGTGATTACATAAAAAATCAAACTTTTCACTGGAAGGAGGACTTGAACCAAGGACCTCTCATTCCGCAGCTGCTAACGCTAACCACGGGACCACGGTGCTCCTTAGCTCACTTTATCCGTGATGTTGCCTATGTTGCTCATGGACTACACAGTTTGTTTATTTTGCTTATTTTTTTTGTAGTTCCACAAAACTTCTTCCTGATTTCTTGATTGATCTGTGTTCAGTTTTTCAAGGCCTATCCACTGTGTCAACTTATAACTAAATCTGAGGGGGGTGCGATGGGGAGGTTCCCTTGTAAGTATGGAGCTATTGAATCAGCACACTCTGATAGGAACCTAATTAGCATATAATGTGACTGGAGTGCCTGCCTTTGTTAAGTGATTTATGCTGCTTCACTACTCCATAGATATCTAGTTGTGAGGCATTCATGTTGGCAGCTGTTCTTGGTTTGAATTCTCGAACATTTACTTCGTCTTCTGTGGTGAAGGAATCTTGGAAATCTGTGTTTAGTAACTCCGCTTTAGTAGCAGTATCATTGGTAACATTATCATTGCTATACTGCAGTCAAGGTATTGATTGTATTTTATTTTTATTTTATCCATATTTTGCAGGTGTGAATATGAATTTATTAAATACACATGAAGTTTGAATAAAATGTCATGAAGTTTGAATAAAATGCCTTCAGTCAAAATCTTTTTACGTTTTATTAAATTACTCAGTGAATTTCAGACCCTTTGGATCTATCTTCAGGTGCAAGTCATCTAATACATAACTGCTCTTGACTGAGTTGAAATGCATTTTCCTGTTATGAGAAAGTTAGATGATAGGTTTCATATTTCATGAATTAGTGTGGAAGTATGTCAGAAACAGTGGAGAAAACAACAAAAAACTTATCAAACAAACGAGACTGACCTCCACAGATTAAAAATGTTCTTCCTTGTTTGTTTGGTAAGTCTTTCACTGTTATTTTTTCCCCACTGATTGTCAGATATCGCTGCACTTGATTCACAACAGAAAAACCTAACACCTAACTTTCTCATAACAGGAAAATGCATTTCACCTCATTCAAGAGCAAATGTAAACTGTGTATTAGATGATTTCCACTTGAAGATGGACTGATAGGGTCTCAAATGCATTATGTAATTTCATAAAACATGAAAAAATTGTGACAGAAAGCAGTTTATTTAAACTTCCTAGGTACAGATTATGTATTGCTGCTGGTGGACTTTACATACAACCAGAATCTCTTTGGATATTCTGTCACATTTCACGACAGAGTTTCATTGCGGAAACTGTTAAAAGTGTCTCACATTAAAGTATTTTACAATCTTTTAAATTTTGCATTCCCCCCCCCCCCCCCCCCTCCAACAGTGTTCTGACCTGTTTTGTGTATAACGGAGGATCAGTACCATCTTTATTAATTTATTTGGTATATATCTCTGTTAATACTATTTCTTTGAATTTAAGCCTCACTGGATCTTGGAAGGAGCAGAGGCTGCCTGTTAGGAAGGCATCAAGCAAATTCTTATCTGCTGTATATCACATTAGGAATTCAGTGGGTATCATGTCAGTCAGAGGAATGTTTGACTGACTCTGATATTTTACTGAGTTTTAATATGGTACCTCTCTTCACTCACATTTCTCTGTGGGATTCACTATGCTTAATTAAAGTTAGGTCTGGTGTTGAATTAACATACTTGTTTCGACATGTGTTGCCCTCCATTTACTTTTTATTGAATGACCAGTTCTATGAGCAGAGAGAGTTATAATGGGAAGTCCTTTGTCACCTATCTCTGCAATTCTTTTTATGGAAGATTTTGTGGAATGTATTCTACAGTCAGTCACTCAGAAGCCTCCATGCTTTTTTTAGATAAGTAGATGATACTTTTATTATTTGGTGTCATGGTAGTGAGAATTTGCACAGCTTTTTAGAACATCTCAATTCAATCCACCCGAATTGCTTTAACATGGAAATGAGAAAATTGATTGCCTTCCCATCACTGCTGCACTGATAAAGAAAGAGGCTGATGGTACATTGGGACTTGTCATTTATCAGAAGTGTACTCACACTAATTTGTATCTTTATGCTGATAGTTGTCACCATCTGGCTCACCATGGTGGGATACTTCATACCTTGATTTATAGGCCCCATGTCACTGCCTTACCTGAAAGTTCATCAGCTGTGTTAGCCCACCTTGCAGTAACCTTGTGTCAGAGTTGGTAAGGTGAGAGACAAATCAGACACACATTGTGCTGTTGACCAACCGTGCATCACCTGAATGAGGAAAATAATGATGCAGCACCTAAGTCTGCACCTTTATTGCTTTACACAGATACTATTTACAGCAGGACTGGATTGAGAAAACACAGTTTGAAATATGTTTTTGCTACCACCATCTAAGAAAAAGGCACATATATAGTCTGTAAACAATGATCTCATTGTCTGCTATATCCCTAGCAGTTGTGGCATGTCTTACTTTGATCAGACCATCAGAATTGTGGAGGACTGACCTATAGAGCACAAGTGTCACAAAGGCTTACAACAGCTGAGCCAATTTGCATTAGTAGAACACTACCTTGGCTCCAGTCATCAGATTGAGTACAACAACAGGGAGATTCTGGCTTTTACTTCCGGTTACCAGGAGAATGGTATTGAGAAAGATGTTGAGATTGAACTAGGAAGTGATCTGATAAATAGATAAGGAGATTTTTGCTGAAATTGTGCCTATAATCATGATCTGCCCTTGTCCTAACAACAGAGGGACAGAGTGATCACTACCTGATCACTCATTATTAATTTAACATTTTGTGAATGATAAAATCTGATGTTGGTTATCTTTGGTTGTGAGGTAATGCTAGTTACTTCCAGTTAGTGTTGTCTTCCCTGTTTGACATTGCCTTCCTCACTAATGGCAATCACTGTTTTTGTTTGTGTCTTGAAAATGAGAGGGTGTTCACTAATTGAAATATATGCGGATGTTGCACCCATGTACATTCCCATAAGTCATAAAATGAAATGTGCTTTTGCATGTTTGGCTGTCTGGTGCAAGTCTTTTTATGTGATGCCATTTCAGTGACTTGCATGTTGATGATGAAAGAATGTTGAGGACACGCACAAACTCAGTCCCAAGTCGAGAAAATCCCTGGCCTGTGTGAGAATCAAACTTAGCGCCCTGTGATTGAGAGGCACCAAGATTAACCACAAGACCACAAGCTATTGACCCCTAAGTTATTATATTACATGAATATTGTGTACATGTTTTGGTATGTCAATTTTTAGCAAAGAAAGTGAATTGTGATATAAACCATAATAAAAAATGCGATATGAGCTACCAGTCTTAGACACCAATGGTTTTCAAGAAAACGATCTTCCGTACATACTTCCAGGCAGGCATTGGCTGTTTAGTATGAGCTTTGTGCTTGATAATATTTGTTCAGATGGTACAGAATGATCTACAGTGAGCATCTGCTTTTATTTTTTTCTCAATTGTAACAGAAGATCTGCAGAGCAATGTGGAAGGATCTCCCCCCTATATTACTAGATCTTGCGGTATGTTGGTCATTGCAGTGCTGAACTTCATAGTTAACAGTGTTCTAGGAGGGTGAATCATTTAACAGAGGAATGCCACTGATATACTAATGATGGATACAACAGGTGGTTTGAGAAAACTGTTTCCTATCCTATGATGGACCTACATGGGAAAATGAGAAGCTGATATTATGTTTCACCTTTTCACTGCTTCTGAAACCCAACTTTTTAATACAGGGTTCCAGTAATGTTACAAGCACCATTTGTTCTGCATTCTCTGTTAAATCACCTGAATGTCCACCTGCTTAGCTTGGTGGTAACATGCTTGCCTCCCGTGCAAGTGGGCTGGGGTTCGATTCCTGGCTGGGTTGGAGGTTTTCTCTGCTCATGGACTGGGTGTTGTGTTGTCCTCATCGTCATTTCATCTTCATCATTGATGTGCAAGTCGCCCAATGTCGTGTTGAATGAAATAAGACTTGCACTTGGTGGCCGAACTTCCCCAAATAGGGGCCTTCCGGCCAACGATGCCATACGCTCATTTCCATTTTTCCATCACCTGAACCAGTTGTCTAATAGATGCCCAGTGATTCCTAGTTTATCCTTGAGCAAGCAAACAAAACTGGAAAACAAATAGAAAAAAAAGAAATAGTATGATGACATTTACCTCTTAATTTTTTGAAATTCAGAAATTTTGGATATAGTCTACTTTGTCATGAGGTTTAAGATATGAGTGAAGCAAGGAAAATATTGCACACCTATGGTGTAGCTGGAAATATACTTAAACAATGGAAAATCCAGGATGGAATGTAACAATATAATGAAAAGGATAGTTGCTACTCACCATACAGCATAGATGCTGAGTTTCAGAAAGCATGACAAAAAGACTGTCAGAAAGTTAGCTTTCGGCGAACAAGACCTTTGACAAAAATAGACTCAGCATCTCCTCTATATGGTGAGTAGCAACTATCCTTATCATTATACTAAAATGTATTTCATGTTTATTGTATTATTATTTACAATATTTGTGACCTTACCATTTAACTGTCATTTGTTTTCAGTTTCACCAAATGAAGATGAAATTAGGGAGAATATATGAATTTGAAGATTTTTAGTGTAAGGCTCACATGCTCACATGCTGTTTCACAGCTAGATGCAATTCATTGCTCAAACATGTGTGTTGCTTAAACATGTCAAAAATGTCATTAATGATATAAGTAGAGCAGCAGCAGCTATCTCGGGCCCATCATCCTTTATATGTTGCACTTGCCTGCAAATGCTGTCATTTGATTGCACTTTTCCTTCATGGAATGTTATATTGGGGAGCCAAGAGTTTTATGAAACCTTTGAAACTGGTACCCTAAGCTATTAATGAAGGCAGATAACCTTTAGTTATCATACTAAGTAATGCACTGTCGATTTATGTCTGCCTTACAACATTAAATATAATAAGAAAGTATGAGAAAAAGCTTTGTCAACATAGAGGAATGAATATTTATCAATAAGGTTCTTTTAAAAATTTATTAAAAAAATAGAGAAAAATTCGGTGATATTTATCTACTGCAATGGTAACTGGAATAATAATGTCTTTGATGTAAAATATCTACGTATTTTTATGTAGTGTTGAATGCAGATGGCACTTCTTGGTTTCGAGTGTTTAACTACATGAAGTTATCTGTTGTGGACTGAAACTAACCAGCTAACTAATTAAGTATCTTATTATTGATGTTATAAGAATGAAAACAATCAATTTTTGACAATATAATGTAATTGGATAGATAAAAAATCTACTCACCAATTGGCAGCAGAACACACACATAAAAGGAGTTTATAATTAGTCGAGCTTTCAGAGCCAGTAGCTCCTTCTTCAGGCAGAAGTATTGAAGGGGGAGGAAGAGAGTTGAAGGAAATGGACTGGAGAGGTCTAGAAAAAAGGGTAGATTTAGCAAAAATCACCCAGAACTGCGGGTCAGGGGAGACTCACCAGCTGGGATGAGAAGGAAAGCCACTGGCTGTGAATGCTTGCTAATTATAACCTTCTTTTATTAGTATGCTCTGCCACCGCTTGGTGAATAGATTTTTGTATCCATTCAATTACATTATATTGTCAACAATTGATTGCTTTCATTGTTATATTAGCCCATGTGACCATCACTCCTACTTATGTAACACTCTTGTCCGTCTTTGTTGTCACCTGTCTTGTTCAAACTGTTGTCTGTCTTCAACCTTATGTGCTAATCCGTTTGTTTATTTATCTGTGTCACCAAGACTAATCAACTCTTTGCCCCTACATCTTTTCTTGTACTGAATTGTGTGCAAGTAGATGGATCCATTTTTAGTTGAATATAACAATTCCATTGTTATTTATGAATTTGCCTCTAACGATTTACAATTCACTACACTGCAGGGCTTTCTCCTGATCATCTTTCACCAATTTATTTACAAATTTGACAGCTACTTTCTTTCCCACCCTCCACTTATCTTGTTTATACATAATTCTTTTAGGTTTTTGTGTGTTGGTTTTTTGCCAAGCCACTCTGATTGACTTTTACTGCCATCTCCTACATTACTTTAACTGCCAAGCTAAATAGTTTACATTTTATTCTATGACTTTATCTTTCTATTCACCCAGTTTTTAAAATTTGGCTCTTTTCAAAACTTTCCTAATTGATTTTTTTCTTCTCCAACATTTTTTTCGTACCATGTAGACCACTTTTCTGGCGAGAAATTCTCACCCATTCATTACCTCTTGTTGACCTTTGTCTGTTATCATGAATTCCATATGAATTTTTCTGATTTTTTTCCGAGTTTTTTCCTTTGCTTTTCTTCTGGCTTTTTATCTTTTATCCTCTCTCTGCTTGTCTCTTTTGCCACTCCCATGGTTTCTAACATTTTAAACTGTCTTCTCTTGTCATGATGAATCCCATCACACATTACATATGTTGTTTTTGAAAACATGCTTTTGCACTATAAAAACTAAGGTCCCACATTCTATTTTTTGAAACCTGTTCGTCCCTTGGAGTCCTCCAAAAGGCCTAGCATTGAAAGTCCCTGTTTCCGTATGTAATCCTACTCTACACCAGCCTCTTTAATGGTTTAAAATACAGCAATCTCTTGCTCTTACCCAGCTAATCTGCAACCTATATGTCTCGTCAGCCAATTCCCACTCCACCAGACTTCTCTCCTTCTACAGAATCCCACTGTTATCTGCCCCTAATGTTTCCTTGGGTGCACTTTCCTTCTCATCCCATCCGGTAAGTTTCCCCTGACCTGTGATTCTGGGTGACTTTTCTGAAATCTACCCCTTTTCCTAGACCTCTTCAGTCCTTTTCCTTTGCCCCTTTCCCATCCTCTTCAACCCTTTTGCCTGAAGAAGGAGCCACTGGCTCCAGAACCTTGCCTAATCATAACCTTATTTTGCATGTGTGTTCTGCTGCTGCTTGGTGAGTGGATTTTTTATCCATCCAATTACATTTTATTATTATTGATGTTGTGTTTTAATACAGGGCTATTACAAATGATTGAAGTGATTTCATAAATTCACTGTAGCTCCATTCATTGACATATGGTCACGACACACTACAGATACGTAGAAAACCTCATAAAGTTTTGTTCGGCTGAAGCCGCACTTCAGGTTTCTGCTACCAGAGCGCTCAAGAGCGCAGTGAGACAAAATGGCGACAGGAGCCGAGAAAGCGTATGTCGTGCTTGAAATGCACTCACATCAGTCAGTCATAACAGTGCAACGACACTTCAGGACGAAGTTCAACAAAGATCCACCAACTGCTAACTCCATTCGGTGATGGTATGCGCAGTTTAAAGCTTCTGGATGCCTCTGTAAGGGGAAATCAACGGGTCGGCCTGCAGTGAGCGAAGGAACGGTTGAACGCGTGCAGGCAAGTTTCACGCGTAGCCCGCGGAAGTCGACGAATAAAGCAAGCAGGGAGCTAAACGTACCACAGCCGACGGTTTGGAAAATCTTACGGAAAAGGTTAAAGCAGAAGCCTTACCATTTACAATTGCTACAAGCCCTGACACCCGATGACAAAGTCAAATGCTTTGAATTTTCGGCGCGGTTACAATAGCTCATGGAAGAGGATGCGTTCAGTGCGAAACTTGTTTTCAGTGATGAAGCAACATTTTTTCTTAATGGTGAAGTGAACAGACACAATGTGCAAATCTGGGCGGTAGAGAATCCTCACACATTCGTGCAGCAAATTCGCAATTCACCAAAAGTTAACGTGTTTTGTGCAATCTCACGATTTAAAGTTTACGGACCCTTTTTCTTCTGCGAAAAAAACGTTACAGGACACGTGTATCTGGACATGCTGGAAAATTGGCTCATGCCACAACTGGAGACCGACAGCGCCGACTTCATCTTTCAACAGGATGGTGCTCCACCGCACTTCCATCATGATGTTCGGCATTTCTTAAACAGGAGATTGGAAAACCGATGGATCAGTCGTGGTGGAGATCATGATCAGCAATTCATGTCATGGCCTCCACGCTCTCCCAACTTAACCCCATGCGATTTCTTTCTGTGGGGTTATGTGAGAGATTCAGTGTTTAAACCTCCTCTACCAAGAAACATGCCAGAACGGCGAGCTCGCATCAACGATGCTTTCGAACTCATTGATGGGGACATGCTGCGCCGAGTGTGGGAGGAACTTGATTATCGGCTTGATGTCTGCCGAATCACTAAAGGGGCACATATCGAACATTTGTGAATGCCTAAAAAAACTTTTTGAGTTTTTGTATGTGTGTGCAAAGCATTGTGAAAATATCTCAAATAATAAAGTTATTGTAGAGCTGTGAAATCGCTTCAATCATTTGTAATAACCCTGTATTGGTTCTGCAATATTTCATCACTTATTCTTCATTAACATTTTTCTGGAAGCTACTCGAAGTAGGGTCTTTTTTAAGCCCATTATTGCTTCTCTGTATGAAGTACTCTCAAGTGAAGGGAATGTAAAAATAAATCAAATCAAGTGTAAGAGTTTGTTAATAAGAAAATATGCTTTTGCACTAAGTGGCACTCATACTGCTACTACGCAACAGAAAATAGTAAATAATAATGTCACACTTCAATAATGTGGATACTGCTGTTTAAATAATGAAATCTTTATGAGGTAATATTAATGTTATCAGAATGTGAAATCAAATAAATCCATAATTAGACAGTTAATTTTCCACAAAATGTGTTACCAAACTCATATGTTCACCAAATAATGTACAAATTGCTAGAATAAAATGATATATTTACTGTTCTGCTTATAACCAGGTGATACAGATTAAAGAATGATGTTGCATGCCATATGAGAATTCTTACTTCAAGTTCAAACAAACACAAAAGGAGCATCTACTGTACTCATCAATGACAGGAATTAATACTACATCACTTGCTGTTCCCTGAAATGATTCCAGCAGCACTTGATATGTATCCAGGTCTGTGGGGTATTCAGTAAACTTGGGGCCATCCCACTGTGAGCATCATTTGCCCAGCCCTAGTGCTTAGTGTACTGGGAAATATTTTGAAACCTTTCATTAACTGGGGTTTGTGTAATATTTTGAATATCTGTAGTACCAATCAAATGCAGAGGCATTTAGGTCTCCCTGGAAATGCAATTTGAAAGATCTTTACCTCCTTCCTTACCCATATCTGCTCCTTTTGCAAGACTTTTTTACTCTGTTAAAAGCAGTTACCTGCACCCCAACCCAGAGATATGGTTTCTTGTCTTATAACAGTTACAATATTCTCAGGATCATTTGAAGGAGCTATGTCTAAATCTGCCTTTTCTGTTTGCTTTTGCTTCTATAGGCAGTGATAACTTCATTTGACAGATAATTAAAAAATCTGATAAATTAAATAAACAAACACTGTTTCTTAGCCTTGTTTCACAATGTTATTGCACAACCTAGGTTTCGGGTTATAAGCCCATTTTCAAGTACATTACTGATTCCCAAAGATGATAATGCACAGATAAACATGATGACAAGGCAAAGATAATCTCAGCTTGTTAAGGTGTTGATTAAGTTAAAATAATTGAAATATCATAAAATTTTGCTTTGGAACTGCATTACAGTTGTCTTATATCTAATGGCCCATTTTTTAGAGAAGCTCCAACCATTTTCCTTTTTTAAATATATATCTTAACACTGCAATAAAATTTGAAAATTAACTCTTTGAAACATATATATTAATAGTTAATAACACCTGTGGGCCGCAAATAATTTTACTTAGACTGTAGTTACATAATTACTAAACTAAAATGTGTTGTACTGCAGAAGTAAGAAGTGAGTACCTTACTGGCAGCATCCTCTTTCTTATGTGTGGTTATTTTCTTTTTAGGCCTTGGTATATAAGAAATCACTGCAACTTTGTGTATGGGCAATAAGAGAACACAAGGATGAGCATGAACAGCAGCAAATATATTTACGTAAATCAGGTGGTCTGATTAATAGTCACAATGCAGGAATCAAAGAGAAGAGACCAGAAAGTAGTCATGGTTTGTCAAATGGTACAGTCAAGCATACCATGGAAAAACATGTGAAATGTCAAACAGCAGTAGATACTGGAACAATAACAAACTTGATGTCAGAAGATTCATTCAACATAATGTCATTTTTTTGGATTGGACATTATATTTGGGCAATTCCACTGAAGGCAGGTATTTTACTGTTTAATGTTTAACTGTTAACATTCTGCCTTGCACACAAATGAAATATTAAATTGATATTGGTATAATTGTTCGAGGGAAGTACTGATAAGCAATATAAACATCATGGTCTGAATATTTCTGATAAGAGGCAACGCGGATGGCTAATAGGCAAAAGCATTCAGTCCTTTGATAAATGAGGATCTGTCCAATAGTAGTGACTTTCAGTAATTTTTCTAGGACTTTGTTTAGAATAAATATTTCAGAAATACAGTTGCACTGTAACTGTAGCTACAGTCAAAATGGCTATCAGTAGAATTGTGCTCTACCAAAACTACAGTTTGGTGGATTTGATACACTACATAAACAATGTAGTAAATGGTAGGTCCATTATTGGTCGCATTGGCAGGGAAAGGAACATAAATAAATGAAGTGTAAGAGGGGAACTGGGAGCTGACTATTTCTGTAGTAACACTGTTCACGTTTACGTCGCACTTCACTTAGCGTAGACCGGGACTGTGTCCTAGGCATGCCCGATGTTGGCTGACTGGGCACGGCCCGTGCTGCTGGAGTTGTTGTTGTTGTTCTTGTTGTTACGCCGGCAGAGGTCGCGTCCGACTTCTCGCGTGCCCTCTGGTGGACGGGACTCTACTTGCGGCAACTACCGCCCGTGACGCGCCGTGCCAATGTGCGCCTCCCGCGATCTTTCTGGTGGCTACTACACTCCTCCTCCTTCGGGGGGTGAAGCCACTGTGATCCACTGCGTCGGAAGGTGGAGCGTCGGGCAGGAGCGATGACCTCCACATCCATTGGATGGCCGGAGTCGAGGGGATCTGCCAACCCTCGAGCTGGAACCTTCGAATACGGCTGGAAGTGACCCACATGAAGAGGCCCCCGTCATCCCACAACCGGAGCTCGGGACAAAACGGGTGACAAGCTGTCGAACTCCGGATCCCGTTCCACCTCTGGAGGGGCAAGACCCAGTGGTGGGGACGAAGGGGAAGGGACAACCACAGGTGAACTAGCCCCCTGAGAAACCGAACCTGCTAGGGGGGCCGGCTCTCGCTGGGGCATCTCGAATGATGGCGATGCCAGTGCTGGAGCTACTGGAGGCTGCCAAGGCTGAGAACCATCGCAGTGCGGCAGAGTCACAGCGGGGAGAGGAGGTAACGTCCCCTGTGAAACCAATACAGGTGCCGGCAATGGGGAAGCCGGTGTCCGAGAGGTCGGAGGGTGGGTGCCCGAACGTGGACGTAGCTGATTTTGGTGACGACGTACCACCCGATCCCCCACCTGCAAGGTATAGAGCCGGCGGCCATTTCGGCGCAGGACCACCGCCGGTATCCAACGTGGATTGCGACCAAACCCACGGGCCCAGACCGACATACCCAGTGGAAAGCCAGGTACTTCGTTTTGTGAAGACTGGCGAGGACCAGGCTGGAGGAGGTGCAGCAGAGTCCTAGGTTGACGCCCATGGAGGAGCTCTGCGGGGCTGCGGTCGCCCATTGGTGTGGTCCGGTATGCCGTCAAGAAAAACGTCAAGGCTTCCTCAGCAGGAAATTCGTGCACATACTTTTTCATCTGCATCTTAAATGTGCACACCATGCGCTCGGCTTCCCCATTCGATTGTGGATGGAAGGGGGGAGAGCAAACGTGCCGAATACCGAAGCGCCTACAAAAATCCTGGAAGGTCTGCGAAATAAACTGCGGTCCATTGTCTGAGACCAGGGTGATTGGCAGACCTTCCACAGGAAAGATTTTTGCTAGTGCCTGGATTGCAACTTCTGAAGTGGTTGAGGAGCAGCGAACCACATATGGGAATCGGGAATAAGCATCAATGACAATGAGCCAAAAGCCATTGAGAAACGGGCCCGCAAAATCGATGTGAACACGTTCCCATGCTTGTGTTGCCGGCGGCCATGAAGAGAACGCTGCCCTGGGAGATGCTTGTTGGCTCGCACACTGGGAACAGGCGGCCACTAAGTGCTCAATTTCTCTGTCAATACCGGGCCAGTACACATGTCAAGGTTTTAGTATGGGAAACACCCCAGTGCCCCGCATGTAATAACGTGAGGACCTCCCTTCGTAAACCTGCAGGAACAACCACGCGAGGAGCTGTATCATCGGTAGCCAGAAGGAGAACTTCCAAGACCAAGAGGCGGTCTCGTAGAAGAAAATAATTATGAAGAGGGTCCGAGGCCCGGCCCGGAGGGCGGGAGGACCACCCCTGCTGAATGAGGCGAACTACTTGCCGGAGAACCGGGTCAGCCGCCGTTTCCCTGGCGACTCGAGAACTAGTGATCGGAAAGCCATCAACTGCTTGGCGGGATGCCACATCCAAATGAAAACACATAATCTCCTCTCGATCGAACGTAGGATCCGGGCCCACCGGAAGACGGGAAAGAGCGTCGGCGTTGGCATGCTGTCCTGTAGGGCGAAAATGAATGTCATAATGGTACTTAGAGAGGAACAAGGCCCAGCGCTGTAGTCTGTGGGCCGCCCTATCCGGAATCTGAGAGGCAGGGCCAAATAACGATATTAACGGCTTATGGTCAGTGATTAACTGAAACTTCGTGCCGTACAAGAAAGGGTGAAACTTGGTAACAGCGTAGACAATGGCCAAAGCCTCTTTTTCCACCTGGGAGTAATGGGCCTGCGCGGGACTAAGCGTTTTAGACGCAAACGCCAGTGGTTGCTCGGAACCGTCTGCGTTGCGATGGGCCAGGACTGCCCCCACCCCATACTGTGAAGCATCTGTAGCCAGGACCAACGGCTTACAGGGATCAAAAGTAGCCAAACAAGGGGCTGAAGTGAGGAGGCCCTTCAATGAGGTGAACGCTCGCTCGCATGCAGGCGACCAATCAAAAGGAACACCCTTGTGCAGAAGGCAGTACAGGGGGTGGGCTATAGTGGAAGCCCTGGGAATGAACCGGTGGTAATAGGCTATCTTGCCTAAAAAAGCTTGTAACTCTTTCAGCGAAGTGGGCCGAGGAAGGTTGACGATACCTTGGACCAAACTTCCTAGTGGCTGTATGCCATGCCGAGATATGGTGTAGCCCACATACTCAATGGACGGTTGGAAGAAGGTTGACTTATGCAGGTTGCAACGCAAGCCCACAGACCTGAATTTGAGAAAGAGGGTGCGAAGGTTGTGCAAGTGTTCCTCCGTGCTGCGGCCTGTGACAATTATGTCATCCAGGTAATTAATACAATGAGGGATTGTCGATGTGACATGCTCAAGATAACGCTGGAATATCGCCGGGGCACTGGATATTCCAAAAGCCAACCGCTGGTATTGGTAAAGGCCAAACGGGGTGTTGACGACCGCCAGCCGTTTGGAGTCCTCATCAAAAGGTATCTGATGATAAGCCTCCGACAGATCGATTTTCGAAAAATATTGGCCACCCGCCACGGCGGAGAACAATTCATCAGCACGAGGCAAAGGATAGGTGTCCACCACCAAGTGGGAATTAATGGTGGCCTTGAAATCACCACAAAGACATAAGTTTCCTGAGGGCTTCTTGACAATAACGAGGGGCGAAGCCCACTCACTGGAAGAAACGGGAAGAACGACCCCTAGGGCTGTCAGCCGGTCTAGCTCTTCCTTTACCTGAGGGCGGAGAGCCAAGGGGATCTGTCTCGCGCGTAGAAAATGCGGGCGAGCCGACGCCCTCAATGTTAAGTGAGCTTCAAAATCGGAAACACGCCCCAGGCCCTCCTCAAAAATATCTGGAAAGTCTGAGATCAAAGATTCCAATGAGTGATAGGGAACGTCTTCGGAGACCAACTGTATGGTGTCAGCAATAGAAAAACCGAAAGCTTGAAAGGCATCCAGGCCAAAAAGGTTAGCGGAGCTCGCATCACTGACAACAATAAAAGTAATAGGCCGAGTGACTGATTTGTAAGTCACATCGGTAGTGAATTGACCCAGTAGGGGAATGAACTGTTTACCATAACCGCGTAGACGCCGGTAAACTGGCGCCAATGGGGGCGATCCAAGGTCGGAATAAGTTTGTGCATTCAACAACGAAACTGCCGCCCCCGTATCTACTTGCAATTGTAACCGGCGCGACCGAACCGACACCTCGATAAAGAGTTTGTGTGCCGATGCGTCGGGAGCCTGGCCCGATGAAACTTCCTGAATGTCAACGTCCATGTCCTCTGTACTTGCTTCCTTCGATGCCTTTGAGGCTGAGCGGCAAACTTTAGCAATGTGACCTTTTTTATTACATTTGCGACAAACGGCCCAACGCCGGGGGCACTCTGACCGATCGTGATGTATATAGCACGACGCACAGGACGGCAACAGGGGCCGGCGGCCGGAATTCTGTTTACGCGCCGTTCGGGAGCGGCCGTAACGGCCGGATTGTACCGCTCGCACGTCGTCCACCCCGGACACCGTGGACGCGGCCGCACCACCCTGAACCTCCGCGACGTCGCACCACGCTTCCAGCTGTTGACCTGCCGCGTGAGAGACTTCATACGATTGAGCAATGGACAGAACTTCCTCGAGGGAAGGGTCTTCGAACTGCAGGGCCCGCTGCCGGACCTCCCTATCAGGGGCCGAACGAACAATGACGTCACGTACCATAACGTGGGCATACGACTCTCACGACTGCTCCGTGACAAAATGACACTTGCGACTAAGACCGTGCAGGGTAGCGGCCCACGCCCGGTAAGACTGATGGGGCTGTTTCTTGCATTGATAGAACTCGACCCTAGCCGCCACAACATGCGTGCGGCAGCGATAATATGAAGACAGCAACGAACACAATGCGTCAAAAGACAAGGCCGAGGGTTCCTGCAACGGAGCTAGCTGCCGCAAAACTTGATACAGCGAGGGAGATATCCAAGACAAGAAGAGAGCATGACATATCTCCGCATCGGCAACATGAAACGCCTGGAAATGCTGCCGAAGGCGATGTTCATATGCGTCCCAATCCTCCGCCGTCTCGTCATACGGGGGAAAGGGAGGAGGGAACTGCGCCGGAGCAGACGGCGTGGAGAGCAACGCCGGAAGCACTTGTTTCATGGTGGCCATGAGTTCCGTCTGCTGCGCAACCAAAACTCGCACCAAATCCTCCATGCCGTGGAGAAACTGCGAAACCGGAACAACAACGCAACACGCGAAAGAACGACCCTACTCGTCGCCAATTGTGTAGTAACACTGTTCACGTTTACGTCGCACTTCACTTAGCGTAGACCGGGACTGTGTCCTAGGCATGCCCGATGTTGGCTGACTGGGCACGGCCCGTGCTGCTGGAGTTGTTGTTGTTGTTCTTGTTGTTACGCCGGCAGAGGTCGCGTCCGACTTCTCGTGTGCCCTCTGGTGGACGGGACTCTACTTGCGGCAACTACCGCCCGTGACGCGCCGTGCCAATGTGCGCCTCCTGCGATCTTTCTGGTGGCTACTACAATTTCTGTTCACATTTTATTTGTTTGATTGTTTATTTTGTGCATAATTAGAACTGCACATCATTCAGAGTTAGTCCACTGCGTATTTTATATCCTTACAGAACATGAACTGAGTTTTAAAAGTAATAAGAATTAGTCGAGTGCCTATCTTCTGCATTTTTATGTAACCACAGCAAGATGCTGATTATATACATAAAGAAAGTGATCGTTATGATACCTAATGTACAGGCAATGTGGATATGATCTTAACTGATCAAAGCTACTAGGAAAACTAGAAAACTACCATAGTCTATGCCTGCTTATAGTATGCTACAGTAGCCTATGGTAATTTTACAACTCTAGCTATAAGTAATGAACACCACTGTCATTCACATGATCCTAACAACAACAACAACAGTGTTTAGCAAAGTAAAGCATTGCAGCCTGTACAGAGCCAGTAGTTTCGAAGGGAGGGGTGGAGGGGGGGGGGAATGGAGGGGCGGCAGGAAGCTGGATGTAGAGATGAGCTGGGAGACGTAGCTGTGGAGGATGGTGTACTCCCAGCCGTACCCAACCATCTGGTTTGTGAGAGCAGCGAAACATCCTCCTGGAAACACTGCTCAATATACACATCCAGTCCTGAGGGCGTCTCCTGTGGCAAAGACAGTGATGGTGGGTCCAAGTCCATCAGGTCGGAGAACAGTGACGGTGGAGACAGAGGTGAGGGTGCGATGTTCATTGGTTCATCCTCAGGTGCCATGGTGTCACCTGTGGGTGGTCTCATGAGGCCATGAATCTGGGGAAAGAAAAGCAGCAGAGTTGTGGGGCAAATGACATATGCAAATTAGATACTGGTGATGGTGCTGCAAATTACCAGAACCTGCAATTAGATACATATATGTGCCAATGCGTTTCTGGATCTTACCTTGCTCCCAGCAGTGACGATGGCCAAAAACCCTGTAAAGAACGAGATTGTGCAGTGCAAAGTGATACTTGTGGACCAATGGCAGTTCCAAATGTTGTGACGGGTGGAGCAAGTGAAGCAGCATTTGATGGTGGCGGCCATGCAGAAGTTCCACTGGTGATGGTCTGTCGCGTGGGTGGGAGTGATAGGAGGTGAGAAAAGAGCTGCAACATCTGTACCCATGTGTGGGAGATGGGTGGGAGGTGCGAAGCTTGACCATTTGTTGTTTAAAAGTGTGTACGAAGCATTCAGGACTGGGCATGGAAATGATAACTTGTTAGATGACGAATGCCATTTCATTCACAAAATTGTCGAAAGTCATGTGATGTGAACTGAGGTCAATTGTCTGTAACAATGACTTTAGGCAATCCTTCAAGGCAAAAAATTGAGGACAACACTTGAATGGTGCTATGTGATACGGTAGAGTTCATAGGCATTGCAAATGGAAACTTGCTAAAAGAGTCACCACAAAAGCCAACAGGCGTTCCAGAATGGTCCTGCAAAGTCAATGTACACCCAATGCTTTGGTGATTGCATCTTAGGCCAAGCTACAAATGTCTGTGGTGGAACAAATTGGTTTTCCATGCATACGCGACACTGTGATGTCATCTATTCAATGAGGACGCCTCTGCCCTGCCAAGTACTGTGGTGGCGTGCTAACTGTTTAGTGCGAACAATTCCCCAACGTTCTTGGTGAAGCAATTGTAACAACGCATTTTGCAACACTGCGGGAATAAGCTCATGTGATTGTCCACTGTCAGACTGTATTAACATCACGCATTGTTATACTGAAAGATTATGCCAATGAACAAAGTATTGACCACTATTGAGCTCAGAATACTGTCCAATCAGTGAGGCCAAGACATGTGAACGTAATGCAACAAAATCTTCAGCTCAGTATCTGCTTCTGTAGTCTGTGCAATTTTTCTGTCTTCAGTGGAAAAGACTGCAACAATTCAGAGTCCTGCACGTTGATTTGGCAACAAGATACATCAGAGGAATCTAAATCAGATCCGGGGACGATTGGAAGGGCGTCAGCATTGCCATGCTTTGCCGCAGGTCTGTACACAATTTCATACTGATACTGGGATAGAAACAAAGCCCAATGTTGCAATTTTTAAGCAGTACATGTAGGAACCACCTTTGATGGATGAAACAAGGACTGCAAAGGCTTGTGATCTGTCACTAAACAGAACTTGCGGCCAAACAGATAGTGATGGAGTTTTGTTGCACTATACACAGTAGTGGCAGCTCCTTTTTCAATTTGTGAATAATTGCACTGAGTTTGATTTAACTACTTTGAGGCAACAGCACTAGGTCTGTCTTCTGCATCAATTCTGTGTGAAAGCACAGCTGCAGTTCGGTAAGAGGAAGTGTCTACTTGCAGAATCACTAGTTTGGCAGGATCAAGAGGTACTAAACATCTGTCACCAAGCAAGGTATTTTTAAGTTTCTGAAATGTGTCATGACACTCTTTGGTCCACACCAAAGGCACATTTTTCCACTGCAAGTCATGCAATGGAGCCGCGATCTGTGAAGCGCGTGGAATGAAACAAATGTAGTATATCAATTTGCCTAGCACTGAGATTGGAGGTGGTGCATACCTTGACTGTTTATCACATTACCTAAGTACCGTAGTTCTGTCTGAAAAAGTCCCACTTTTCCTGATGATACTTGAGTTCTGCATCTAACAACGTTTGAAAAAGAGTACACATATTGGGATACAACCTGAGATGACAAAATCATTGAGGTAGTTTGAACAGAACTGCACTTGAGCAGTCAGCTGTTCTAAGTAATGTTGAAGAATGCCAGGTGCGGAGGCCTGCCAAAGGGCAAACACAAATACTTGAACAGGCCTAAGTGTGTATTAACAACAAACACTTTCTGTGATTCTTCATCAAGTGGTATTTGCAAATAAGCATCACCAAAAGCTATCTTAGGAAAATAAGGGTCTGCGCCAAGCTTGTCCATAAGTTCCTCATGGCGAGGCAATGGATAACTGTCAATTATATCTGTGGATTGACTGTAGTTTTGAAATCAACTCAAATGTGAATGTGACCGGAAGGGTAGCTTGGGCATCAAAACCAATGGACTTGTCTACTGACTAGCCTGTATGGGAGTAATCACACCACTGTCTGGTAATTCTTTTAATTCATTGGCTACTTTGTCTCGAAAAGCAATGGGAATGGGCCCAGCCTGAAAAAACTAAGGCTCTGCATTGTCTTTCAGGGTAATGTGTACTACAAAGTTATTGGCTTTTCCAAGTCCATCAGAAAAGAGTTCAGCAAATTCCTTAAGCAAACTAGCTACACTGTCTTTTGGACTAAAAGCAATAACTGAAAGTACATTGTCTTGGATGCTAAGCCAAATAAGTCAAACAAATCTGTCTCTTGACTGAAACACAGTAAATTTCACTGTCCTAACGTGAGATTTGTAAGTGGTGGGCAAACTGCACTGCCCAAGTACTGGGGTTTCCTGTCCATTGTATGCAGTGAGGTGCGTGCCAGATTTTGAGAGGTGTGGTAAGCGTAACATGGCATGATCAAGCAAAGTTACAGAAGCACCTGTGTCCTATTGAAAGTCAACATAACAGCCAGTAATTTATAGTGTTACAAATAGTTTGTTGGAATGGTATTGCACTGCACTGGGGTGAGATGAGGGTGCAACCTTACTCGAATTACTGCTAGAACTTGTAGTCAGTTTTGAAAACACTGTATTCACAGAATGTGCATGAGACCTGTTGTTATAAGAGTGGGCAGAATTGGTATTGTTTTGCTGTTGCAAACAAACTGCCTGGACATGGCCATTCTTTCCATTTGAGTAAAGTGTCAAATAGTGTGATGGGCAATCTTGTTGCTTATGGTGAGCAAAACAGCGAGGGCAAGACTACACAAGATTTACAGGCCTGGCTACTTAATTACTAGACTGTCTGTGCATCTGTGTGCAAGCTCATTGTGGCGGCTGAGTGAGGTGGTCACACGCAAGAGGCAACTTGACCTGACAAATCGGGACCTGATCAAATTTATCAACAGCTATGGTGCCGAAATTGAATTGTTCTAATATTTGCGACACTTGATGGGGTGAAGGATCTGAGTAATTGAGAATCTGTTCTCTAATTCTGCTGTTGGGGACATTGTATGTGACTGCACCCCACATCATCATGTCACTATAAAAGTTGCCACAACTGCACTTGAATTTACTCTTCCTAGTGAGACTCTATAAGTCAGTATACTGCTGATGATATGTCTGTTTCAGCTTTTTCTTGAGGCAAAAGAACTGAAATCTGGCTGCTATGACCTGAATCTGCTGTTCATAATACCGATTGATGCACCTACTATTTCATCATAGGAGAGAGGATAGGGAGACAACATAGGGAAGAGTTTTTGAATTAAGTGAAACACTATGGTTCCCACAACAGACAGGAAATAATGAGATTTCACAGTACCTTGAATTTGATGAACTTGATAGTGGACCTATAACTGGGTGAAATATTCAAGTCATTCCTTCTTTTTCATCGAATTGCTGAAATGGTGGAATGTTGTTTGATCGGTTGGTTGGTCAGTGGGCAGCTGACACAGCTTGTATGGCAAGCAATTGCTGTACAGTAGACAGCAATGTGGCAATTTGCTGGATCTGAAACTGACACAGGGGCAGAGGGTGGAGGGGGTGGGGTAGCCGTTCTGATGCTAACAAATTACAGCAAAATATCAAAAGTCAAATAGCAAAACAATGTGCAAAGTCTCAAAAAAGAGAGATAGATTAGTTCTGCAGTCCCCCTCCTGTAATATGTGCAATAACAAGAACAAATGAGCAAATAGAATCACTGTAATGATAGCTCTCCTGCAGCAATCTAGAACACATGAAAAGCAAACAAAACTTGTCAGTCAGACCCATTGCCACTTGTTTTGACTGTGTCCTCTTCTATGTTTTGTGCTTCCTGGCTGAATGAGGAGAGGGTGGTATGATAGGTGGGTGGCCAGTTTCCTCTCACTACAACACAAAATGCACACTTGTTTAAAATACACTTTATTACAGGAATCAATTGAGTACTTAACTTAAATGATGTCCAGTCAGAAATTCTGTGGTTAGCAGCAATCAAACAATGTGTACTAATTCTTGACTCTTGTCTGTGTCCATATTACAACTATACACAATGACTAATGTTCCCTCACAGCTAGTTAAGGTGCGAGACAACAACTGTCACAGTGGAAGACTAGAGCAAATTGCAACATATTGAGGTGCAATGCGAATTGAGTCCTGATGCAACATACTGAGGTACTGAGTGAGTGGCTGAAGTAGCTCAGACAGTTGTGGTGGCCTATATGCATGCTGCCCAGGGGGTGCTATCGGCATGTAGCCTGGGGGTGTGTCTTGGACTTCTCTTGTCATTGGAACACCTAGTTCAGCACCTGCTATACTATGTTTCCTAGTGCCAACAGGTGTGCTGGTGAAGGCATATGACAGAACACTCTTGATCCACTGATTGCAATAATATAGTTAGATCTTTCTGGAAACCATATTAGTTAAAAGTAATGAATAATTGAAATTCTTACTACAGTAGGTAATGAAGATATCTAAATGGGTTAACCACCAATTCTGGGAGGAGTCACACCACTCAGTAGAAAATCCTGAATCCACTCTTTATTGCAAACTACTTCAGTTTTCCTAAAAGTAATTAACTTAAGAGATAATTGCAATCAAAGTCTGGAAATGTAAAACTACTGTTGCCCTTTTATGTCATCATGCCTGTTAGTTTCCCAAGTTTGATACTATACTTTTGTTGCTATAATTTTTCTGGTCCTAATGACACCTTCACTAATTAATTAAGCTGTTAATTAAGTTACTGCTTAAATTATCATAAATAATTTTAAGTCTAAAGATGGCACATGTATTCTTAACTCTTTCGCGGCTACAAGGACTGAGCTTCCTGGCTGCCCGGCTTGCCAATGGGAAGAAAAACAGTGTGCGCCTGGCTGGCGGGCGGTGGACTCAGCCCTGTAGTCGCTGTAGGCTATGGCCATTGCACGCTTCCCGCATGTTCTGGCATGCACAGAACCACTGTCCAGTAATGTTCTTCCTAAAAACAGTAAACCCTGTATGATTACAGTGGTTTTAGTTTCTGATAACCACGAAAGAGAGCTTCGAAACTAACCAAGGCTTTTAATTACATGTTTATTATGGGCTGAAAAACAGTGGGTTTATAAAAATGATAGGAACTTAATTAATAGTAATTCCTTTAACTTGAGACTTACACCATTGATGTATGTGTCTAGAACATATTAAAATTTCATTAACATCGAACAAATGTGTTTCAAGATACATAATTTTAAAGTGAGTAGTGCATGGCAAAAACTCCCAAATCTCGGACAATTCTTGCTACTATCTTAAATAATAAATAATTACAGAGATTTAAAACCAAAATGTGTCATGTATCCGGACTCACAGTTAAACAAAAATATATCCAGATAACTCATTTTGCGATAGACCCATGGCTTCATTTTTAATTAAAGACTAAAGTGATTCTCAACAGTAAGAAATCGGACAGTAAACGTCTGCCTTCTTCTTGCTTGCTGTTTTCTTTTTCAGCTCATCACATGCAGTACGGTTTACTTTAGTGGTTTCCCATCCTCATTTTTGACACAGCCTCTGTACTGCTGCTGGCTGAGTAAAAACCATTTTTTTACTTTTATTTACTTTTTATTTTTATTTTTTACTTTCCTTTACTTGAAATGTACCCAGTTACTAAAACACCCTAATACTTCTTTAGTGTGTGATATTTTTTGAAAAATGGCGCCATGCAGAGAGCCACATCACACTTTTTGCATCTTATGCATGTCACTTTTCACTGTGAACGAGCAGTACATACTACACAGGATCTCTGAGGAATCTCCTTTTTCTCCATTGCTACGAGGAATCCTGGATACTGTCCCTCTTTATTCTGTTGTTCGAATGGACTTTCTTCTTTGCTTGTCCATGGGATTGCACTTTTACACATTTGAGTATGAAATTTATCAAGCAACTGACGGATTATTTCCAAGAAAAATACTTTCTTGTATTGTTTCATTGTCTTTTGGATGCACTGTACAGAAGATAACAGCATGTCTGTCTCATCAATTGCACCCATTGACTTATTATAGCTGACAACACAGGTAGGTTTCAGTTTGTTTTGGCCCATTCTATGTTCTTTTTTCTCTGTCTCCACAAACTCTGGTCCATTTACGGTGGAAAGCATCCAGTCTTCTTTCGTGTCTATCCATTTTAGTGCTATTAATGTTCCACAGGACTTTATCTGTATTTCCCTATTTTTCAGCTTGTCTGGCAATGGTGCTAGATGTTTCCTGTTTTTGTGTACTGTTACAATGGCGTTTTTACATTTATCATGGAGCCACAGGAATAATTGGGGCTAAAATACCAATTGTCTCAATAAATGGTATGAACTTTGTTGAAGTATGGCAACAACAAACTCACAACAACATCAGCTGATTTTCACCAATCAGAATTTCCAGATTCTATTTCCATGGCGGCACCAATGTATACAATATAATCCAAAATATAATTGTTTGTACATCACAAAGGATGAAAATTTTAATGCCAAAATGGCTTTGTTTATTTGGAATGTACTCCTTAAATCAGAGCCTTCCTTCAAAAAGTAGGAGACTTTCATCGATCAATAGATCTTCAAAGGGTACTACTGCCTCGCGGAATTTATTTTTTGTGTGATCTTCAATGAGATGTATTTTTACAAGAATATCTTGAGATGCAGTGGAATTGTCACTGAAGTGCAATAGATGCAGGGTCACCTTGTATTGGGCCCTGGCCATTATGTTAGAGAATATTTGGTGTTTGAAGCAAAGAATCTGTCGACCAATAGTCATTCACTTCTAACTTTTTACTTCTAGGCATAAGATGACAACACGCTTGGAAGCAATAAAATTCTGCTGGCTCTTTATGTGCTAATCTCTGGGTATTGTCATCATTTTTTCAGTAATAAATTTGTAATAATTGTTGATCTGTATAGAGATGGCAGGTGGGGGGAAAAATCTAAATGACTTGCTGACTCTTTGAAGTTTGCTTTTAACCCTCTAAATGTGTTCACAAAACGATATTGTTTCATCACTGGATGATTCTCCATCCAGTCATACTTTCTTTTTCCTGATAAAGTTTCACTTGCTTCATCTTCTTTTCCATCTTCAGAGGAAGAATCTTCTGTTTGTCATGTTGAGGATTCAGCAATACGTCCAGAAGCATCCAACTCTTTGTCGGAAGAAAGTTCCAAAGTATCACTACAATCTTCATCGCTACTATTCATAAGAATATCCATTAATTCCTTGTCCAATAAATTGTGTCCCAACATGGCAAAGGCTACACCCACGAACACTGTCGTCTCATCAGAAGCGAAAAGAGGACTGGCTGAATGTTAGACTCGTAAACAGTAAGGGGCCAGAGCAGGTGAAAACTAAAGTGCATTCCTATATTACAAAGAAAACCAGATAATGAGACTGTTGTCAGAGATGTGGACAACATTGTGTACCTGTTCTATTGTGTACGTTTACCTGTTACTGAGTTCAGACGTATATGAATGCCATTCACTGTCTGGAATTTCCTCCTGCTGGACATGCATGAACGCCCATAGCCATCTGGACTTCTGCCCACTGGGCATACATCTGCTCCAATAGCCGTCTGGCTTTTCTACCTCCTGGGCATACAAATTAGCTCATCCAAATTAGCAAGAGCTAACCTAGCAGTTTTTGAAACTATTACATAGTTTCTGAAACACTGAACTGTTCACACCCGAGTCACTATAAGTCCAGACCCAGACCAGAATAGTCTTTCTTGTGTGAAGTAAGCATGCAAGCCAGAACTATGTTATGAGTCCGTGAAAGCCCATGTACCATTTATGAACTATGTTAACAGAACAGGACCAGTAACAGAGCCACTTGGACACCATGTGTATACTGTGAGTACAGGGTCTGGCAAAAAAAATCTCTCGTATTTGGAGAGGCCACTGTGTGAGTTGTGCTGGGGTTACTGATGTGGAGGAGTTCAGTCGATAGTGGTGGATGTGCCATTTTCAGAAGGTGCAATGGCTTGGCCAGGTGAGCATTCTGGGTTTGTCGAGGAGGGGTATATTTGTAATGGTGGGTCTGTGATTACTACTCATTGAGCATTTCACATTCACTTTGAACTTGGCTGACATGATTCTGTTTCTGATAGAAAAACTATTCAAATTTGGGTGTCAAACTTTAGAACATCAGGTTCTGCACTGAACAAAAAATATATTGGCTAACCTCAGACTGTAACAACAGCAGACAATGTGGGTCCTGGGATTTTCTGACAGGACCAACTGCACAGAGACCTTTATATGCACTCTTACAATATGATTGTTCACCAAGAAGGAAGTGAGAGAGATTTTGAAACTCACAGGGCTGTTTGGAAGAAATTCTTCAGAGCATTCCCTCAAGCATTGTTTTGATTTCTTCTGATGAGGCCCACTAACACTTGTCAGATACTGTAAATAAACAAAATTTCCGCTGCAGCAGAATACCCTCAGGAACTTCACCAATGACAATTTCACAACTATCATGTGCCAGTTAGGTGTGCTGTTGCTGAATTAGGTGTGTGGGGGTCTGTATTTTCTTGAAGAAGATGGTGTAACAGTACCAGTTAATTCAAATTGCTGCTGTCACATGATAGGGACCGAAATTAAACCAGTTTGTTGGCCACCATGAAGAGGGAGAAGTCGTGTTCCAATGATACAGAGCCAAAGCTCACATCTCTCAGCATTCCCTTGAAATTGAGAGAGAATTGTTCCCTGGATATTTTCTTTCTTTGTGCAGAGACATTGCCTGGCCCCAGAGTTTACCTGATTTATCACCTTGTGATATTTTTCTTTGGGGACACTTTAAGGTTCAAATGCACAAACATTGCCCCACAACCCTGCAGTCGTGTAAGGTGGCAGTTTCCACCATAAATGACGTGAAGAACTATGGATAACTTCTGGGAAAGGCTTAGTCAGTGGGTCAATAATGGAGGATGCCATTTACACATAATTATTAAAATCAAGTAATGTAACATGGCATACTATTTGTTGTCCACAAATAAATTCTCTATGTCTTTGTTTGTTTGTAACTATCTTTTGAAATTTGGGAGGTCTTTCTGCTGGATCCTGAATTTGACCTGGAGGATGTAGGTCTTGTTTCAGCAATCTATCTTTTGCTGCCATAATGAATGAATCTAGTTTAAAATTGTAGTACATGTTCTCAGAGGAAAATATGCCAACATACTGACCATTTAGTGTAAATCACTTCTCCTTACAGTATTATATTGTTTGCAAACTGTGACTGATTGTTAATAACAAAATTCATAAAGGAGTAAATGTTTCTGTGAAGCAGTTGTCAATATGTTGAACTCTTTAAAGAGCTGTCTACAAGAGTTTCTGGAGGGAACACTTCTCAATAGCCTTATTACACACTTTTTTGTACAACAACACTTTTTTTCTCTGTGATGAGTTACCCCAGAATATGATACCATAAGACATTAGTGAATGAAAATAAGAAATTAAATTATCCTTTTGACATTTTCACATCCAAAACCTGCTGTTATGACAAAATTTTTTGTGTAAACATTGAAATTTCTATGTTTATCCTTCATGTTGTTACTTCAAGCCACAATCAATATACTGATAAAGTACTGGTATTATGTTTCAGATAGCTGTACTAATGTATTTACTGTACACAAAACTTGGCATTAGTGCATTAATTGGATCAGCAGTCTGTATAATGGCCATGACACCACTGCAACTTTTTGTTGGGAAAAAGATGTCTGTGAACTCAAAATCAATAACAGTAAGTCTAACAAAGAAAGAATATAAAACTTTTTTTAAAACAAATTCACATAACATAATGAAATACATGCTTTTTATGTTATCTTTATCTATATATGTAAACACACCAAGCAAAAGAACAATCATGGAATGTTAAACAGTATAACTGCAACATGCTTTTGTAATAATTGATTCTTTTGGCTAGAGCTGGAGAGAAATAGAAAAAGATGAGAACACATACTCTAAAACTAGACTGTAACTATTGTGTCACACTGACACACACAGTAGATTATGAGAACATAATTATCAGGTTAAGCTGATTGGTACAACAATGGATAAGGATGAAAGGGACATTACACAAGTATGGAATACAATAAGAGTTCAGTGCAGCATTAGAATTTTGAACTGGGACTATATCTACTTTCTCAATTGTGCTACTCCAGCAGCTTAGTAGGAGAGCCTCTGTGTGAATGGGATACAGAAGAACTAGTGGTGAGTTGAATTTCAAATATGTTAAGCTTGCTTGCATAAGGCAGTTGGTAACACACTGCTCACAAAAATTAGGTATCCAGATTTAAGTTTTGGTTGAACTGACTTGTTTTTTATGAGTGTATGAACCCTGATGGTTGGCTGGCACATAATTCTTCGGTGTTAGCCAGAAACAGCACCTGCAGGCACCACTTGCTGGGATAATCACAACCATTAGAAATTAATGTGAGGGTGAACTGTAGAATGTCATCCTTTCTTTGTTTTATATAAGACTAACTCTTGCAGTTATGTACCTGAATTATCATTGGCTCTTCTAGCATTAGACACTGCTATTTCAGTATGTGCTTAATATTGCAGAATAGGGATGACGTAAACTGAAATTCATAGAAGAATGATCATACGAGTAAAATTTTATATACATATTTGTGATGGTTCCAAATTTAAGGCTCATTTCTTCTTTGTCTAGTGATGAAATGGAAGTCCTGGGTTTTATATTTCGTAGCAAAGAAGCTTTCTCACAATGACACTGCTTGATGTTTAATTTCACATTTCTGTTAGTTGCCATGGCACCAAAAATTAACATTGAACACTCCTTTTATACTAAAAGAGAGCACCTCTATAAGTACAACTTTTCAATGTTAACCACATCTGGCACAGAGTCCATTTAAAGACAAAACAATATTCTCATACACATGCTGCCAGCTACTGATGCTCTTGGTGCAATTTACATGCTAGATGACAGGCCAACAATGTCGTAAAACAACTGAAAGCTTTGGCATAGATTTAATTCTATATGTTAGAACCAAAGGGTCTAGTATTTTTTAGAAATGGCAGTGGTTCAAATTAATAATTATATTGACCTCCTATCTTTCAGTAGTGGACAGTTTAAACAAAACCATATCTTTTGAAGTTTACAAAATGTAAGGATGAAATTAGTAAAATAATTGTTTTCAATAAAGATCAACTACGACTTTTCAAATTTTCAAATATGCCACATGTTTAAGACAGTAGGTATTTAGTTTTTTCTACGATGTGAATGTAGTTATGAAAAGTATGTTTTTGGGATGCAACAATAATTTCAGTGTAGTGAACAAATACATTTTTTGAACAAGTGAATAAATAATATTTTGAAAAATATATGAAATGCCTTGCAGTTTTGGAAGTGAAATCTACAGGATAACTTATTTTTGCACCACAACATTATCTCATTAAACTGTGTAAAATTATTATTATGTTGTGGAAACATTTGAAAAGATAGAAGATTTTGCAACTGCACCATTGTATAGTGGAACTATTTGAGAAATATGAGTCCTGTACTTTGCAGCCCAAAATCAGAATAAATATTATTGAAAAGAAAGTGGTACTACAGTACCACAAATTTGGTTATCCCAGCAGGTTGCCGTAAATCTTGGTTTGGTAGAACTGCCACATGTCAGGCAGTATTTGATTTATTACTCCTTTCACTCATCAGGAACAAGCATCTACAGATGGCAACAGGACATTAAATATCTTAAGATGCTTGTGACTGTTGAACAAAACTAGTAATAAATCAGACAATGTATGACTTCTTTATCTGTACATCAGTTTTTGACATTCCAATAGATTTAAAATCTGGGGACTTCATAGATCAGTGATTGAACAGTCCTCATGCCATGCAGTCACAATTTTAACTCAGTGGATGTGAATAAAATTCTCTACTTGAAAAAAAGGGCTAGTAATGTTGTGGTATTCATCAAGATGAGATTTTAACAGCAAAACCTGAAGGTCCATCTCCTTAATGTAGATGTTCCTATTCCATTTTAATGTCATTTCAACCAAAATATACCATTCCACAAATTTAAAACATCTGTAAGAGAATACACATGGCTTCCTCCAGGCTGAAACAATCCTGTTATATGATACTCCTGGATGGATTCCTGAGTTTTAAGTTGAATACTATGCAACACATCAGTCGCTTAAAGGCTGAATTGTGATTCATACGACCATAATTATGATATGATTCTGTGCTCTCCATAGATCACAGTTGGACAACATGGAAAGTACAAATTAGCAATGATCTCTTACATCCCACTGAGCAAAGTGATGTGATGGTTAGCACACTGGACTCACATTTAGGAGGATGGCTCACAATTGTATCTGGCCATCCAGATTTGGATTGTCTGTGATTTCTGTCAGTTGCTCCAGGGAAATGCCAGGATGATTCCTTTGAAAGGACACGCTAAATTTTCTTCCCCATGTTTGGAACATTTTCCAACCTTGAGCTCCATCTCTAAAGAACTCGATGTCGACAGGACATTGAACCTGTACCTGTACCTGATTCAGGGTTTTGGAAGTGTATGCAATAGGACATTTGGAACAATCCATATATTTGTGTGCATGAACGGCCCTAAGGCTTAACTGGGAGGCACCTGTGGCCAAAATAAAGGTGTTAGACTGGTTGTGAGGTAGCCAAGAAAGGTGCCAAATGTTATTTTGACTTCAACAGGATAAAAGCAAGCTTGTAGGTGAGCGACCAGTAAAAAGGAACACCTTCACATAAGAAATCATGAAGGGGCTGAGCCACTGTGGCTTCATCAGGAAGAAATTTATGGTAATACTCAATCTTTCCGAGAAAGGCCTGCAACTCTTTGACATTGGTAGGGCATGTCAAAGCCATAACGGCATCGAACTGGTGGCAAGATGCCAACACATGAGACTTCAAAACTGAGATAGACAATAGATGGCTGAAGAATGCAATTTGTCCATGTGTGTTTCAACCTGGCCACCTGCAGCTCTACGAACAAGGACCAAAGTTTCTGCAAGTGTTCATGTGTTGAGGAACTGGAGACCACAATATCATACAGGTTTTTAATGCACCCTGTCAAATAGCCCATGAGTTGCTCCAAGGTGCTGGTATGGGTATTACTCAAAGGGGGTATTCACTATGAGGATACATTTAGAATCCTCATTCAGAGGCAGTTTCAAATAGGCTTCAGACAAGTCTGTTTTGGAAAAATATTGGCCCTGTGAAAGCTGAGCTAAGAGTTCATCCTGATGGAATATGGAATAGCTATCAATAATAGAATCTTAATTTACAGGCTTTTTAAAATCGCCACAGAGCCATAAGTTGCCATTAGGTTTTGCTGCAATTACCAATGGAGTAGGCCAATCACTAGAGGAGGTAGGTATGACAACACTTAAGTCACTTGAGTTGTGTTTTGACTTGCTCCCATAAAAGTAATTGGGAGTGGTTGGGCATGAAAACAGTGGGCATGTGCCATTGATTTCATTATGATCTGAGCCTTTAAATTGGTAGCTTGCCCTAAACTGTGCAAAAACAGTGAGGAAAATTCCAAGCAAAACATGTACAGTTTGCTACGGTACTTCATTTGATACCAGATGCACTTCATCAGAACTAGAGAATACAAAAATTTTCATGGCATCTAACCAAATGAGACTTGCTGGGAAGAACACCACACACATCACCAAAAATATTGTAACACTGTACAAACACAGTATTAGAATTCCCAATAACAAATTTTCAATGCACTTCCACACAAAGGAAAATACAGACACAATGAATGACACAGTATTAAGTACAAGAACAGTCTAACAGTGATGTGTTGCATAGTCACAGAAACATTAAAGTTGCCAAGGGCCAGTCAAACTGGCATATATACTTGGCACAGTGCTTGCCGTGCTGTCTGTGCCCATGTGAGCTGGCCTCTTAAGGATGGTGTGGACCCAATCACTATATAGGATTACAACAGATTGAACTGTATGTCAGAACTGCCTTATTTGCAAGAAAGAAGAGCTGTATATGAATCTATGTAAAATAGGAAAATAAGCTTTAGTTCCTCACACTGGTTGCACTGTTTTACTTGGGCCTTCTGTGATCACTGGAAAACTTTGGCCATCTGTGACATTGGAAGTCTCTTGAATTCATTCCACTCCAGAACGTTTATGCTCATTGTGGACCTTAGCTATGTGACAGTATTGTATATCATAACAGTAAGTATCCACTGGGGATATAGCCGTGATCTGTGTATGGGGTTGTGCTTAGTTTTTTTAATACACTACTGGCCATTAAAATTGCTACACCATGAATATGACGTGCTACAGATGCAAAATTTAACCAACAGGAAGAAGATGCTATGATATGCAAATGATTAGCTTTTCAGAGCATTCACACAAGGTTGGCGCCGGTGGCAATGCCTACAACGTGCTGACATGAGGAAAGTCCAACCGATTTCTCATACACAAACAGCAGTTGACCAGCTTTGCCTGGTGAAATGTTGTTGTGATGCCTCGTGTAAGGAGGAGAAATGTGTACTATCACATTTCTGACTTTGATAAAGGTCAGATTGTAGCCTATCACGATTGCGGTTTATCATATCGCGACATTGCTGCTCGTGTTGGTTGAGATCCAATGACTGTTAGCAGAATATGCAATCGGTGTGTTCAGAAGGGTAATACGGAATGCCATGCTGGATCCCAATGGCCTCGTATCACTAGCAGTCAAGATGACAGACATCTTATCCGCATGGATGTAACGGATCGTGCAGCCATGTCTCAATCCCTGAGTCGACAGATGGGGATGTTTGCAAGGCAACAACTATCTGCATGAACAGTTCGATGATGTTTGCAGCAGCATGCACTATCAGCTCGGAGACAATGGCTGCGGTTACCCTTGACACTGCATCACAGTTTTTCGGGCTGGCCGCGGTGGCCATGCGGTTCTAGGCACTAGAGTCCGGAACCGTGTGACTGCTCCAGTCGCAGGTTCGAATCCTGCCTCGGGCATGGATGTGTGTGATGTCCTTAGGTTAGTTAGGTTTAAGTAGTTCTAAGTTCTAGGGGACTGGTGACCTCAGATGTTGAGTCCCATAGTGCTCAGAGCCATTTGAACCATTTGAACAGTTTTTCGGATGAATCGAGGTTCTGTTTACAGCATCATAATGGTCGTATCCATGTTTGGCGACATCACGGTGAACGCACATTGGAAGCGTGTATTCGTCATCACCATACTGGCGTATCACCTGGCGTGACGGTATGGGGTGCCATTGGTTACATGTCTCAGTCACCTCTTGTTCGCATTGACGGCACTTTGAACAGTGGATGTTACATTTCAGATGTGTTATGAACTGTGGCTCTACCATTCGTTTGATCCCTGCAAAACCCTACATTTCAGCAGGATAATGCATGACCGCATGTTGCAGATCCTGTATGGGCCTTTCTGGATACAGAAAATGTTCGACTGCTGCCCTGGCCAGCACATTCTCCAGATCTCTCATCAATTGAAAATGTCTGGTCAATGGTGGCTGAGCAACTGGCTCGTCACAATACGCCAGTCACTACTCTTGATGAACTGTGGTATTGTGTTGAAGCTGCATGGGCAACTGTACCTGTACACGCCATCCAAGCTCTGCTTGACTCAATGCCCAGGCGTACCAAGGCCGTTATTACGGCCAGATGTGGTTGTTCTAGGTACTGATTTCACAGGATCTATGCACCCAAATTGCGTGAAAATGTAATCACATGTCAGTTCTAGCATAATATATTTGTCCAATGAATACCCGTTTATCATCTGCATTTCTTCTTGGTGTAGCAATTTTAATGGCCAGTAGTGTATTTTTCACAGAAATGAACAAGGAAGCTGTACATGTTTCTTCTACTGACTCATCATTGACTTTTGTGTCAATTGTGTGACACATTAATTCATTATGTTTTCATTTCTTTTATAACCTATACACTGGCTGCTCTGGGATTTGGAGGCAGGGCTTGTATCAACAGCCAGTTTCCTATGAACCAATCACAACCTTCCACTCTCAACATCCTGCATTCATGGGCCAAGTAAAATTATGCAATCAGTACTCCAAAAATTGTTATATATCTATCTATGAAGCAATGTCATCGTTTATGAATCAGCTTGAAATTATAAAAGTTTTGTAGGGTGTGGAATTAAATGTTTAATGACTTTATTATTCAAAGGTGTTATTATGTTCACAATTACTGAATACTGTCTTCTGTCTGTTCATAAAATTAATCAGTCATTTTTGAAAATCACTGAAACTGTAAGATTTTTGAGTGGTGTGTCCACTATTGTCATAATGACAGAAGTATAATAATGTGCTTGAAGAATTTCCTGTTACTGATTAAAGTTAATAGTTAAATGAAATAGTACCTGTTGAGAGTGAAAGACATTGAGAGATTTAGTGAAATACTGCTATAACAAAAACAGTGCAGGAACAAGAAGACTATATCACTTGCTGCAATTCTTGTCTTTTATAAATATGTAATTATTGTGCTCTGTCTATGCATCTACATCCTTTTTCTACATTTGTAGGAAATCAGTGATGAACGACTTAGAAAAATTAATGAAATTCTGCAAGGCATTAAACTTCTAAAATTATATGGCTGGGAAGATATTTATGCTTCTAAAATCCTAGAAACTCGAAGAAAGGAACTGTTCTTATTGAACAAAGAATCTTTATATTGGGCAATAATGAGTAAGTTTTATCAAGTGGAAAAAATTCTTCTTTTTCTGTGCTCAGAAGTATTTTAATTAACAGTTTTCCAGAATGTGCATTGTTGTAGCTCATTAAAAGTGTTGGTCAAATGAGAATAATCTTATTAATTGCTGTTTCATAAAAATTGTAATTCTTTCCGTCTGATGTGTAGTTCAAAACTAGTGAGTAATAATATGATATTCATTGCTCTTTAGCATTTATCTTCCTATTCACTTCATATCTGTTCCTCCATATATTATTTTTTTTCCTCTGCTTTCTTTCCATGCAATTTGAGTATTCTTCTTTGATGCTTTTGTTCCTTAAAAATGATTTCATTATAAAGTTAAGCAGTTGCAGTTGTAATCATTATATATGTCTTTCAAGAAGAAGGTATAAATTTTATAAATGTCTCCATTCTTTTCAGCATTTTTAACCCATGCATCATCAGTTCTTGTAACTCTCGTAACATTTGGTGCTTGCTTTCTAATGGAGGAGCCACTCACACCTGCAAATGTGTTTGCAGGGCTTGCATTATTCAATCAGCTAACTGTTCCCCTATTTATTTTTCCTGTGACAGTACCAATAATCATTAGTGCTGTGGTGAGTAAAAAAAATAATTATTCAATATAAAATATTAATTTACACTTAAATATCGCCTTATGTTAATTAAACAAAAATAAGAATATAAACAAGTTAAAAAAATGTCTAACATACTGCTGTCTTACAGTGCTTACTTATTACAACTGGTTTTGGTCACTGGCTATTCCCCAGATAAGAACGAATACAATCACAGCATCACAAGTCATACATGTCTTCATGTGTATGGTAAGATGTTGTGATTGTATTCTTTCTTATCTGGAGGACATACAGTGACTGAAACCAGCCATAATACATAAATATTACAATTCAGCATTGTCTCATGAATTTTTCCAAGTCTATATATGCTGTTAACTGACACCTGGAAAAAAAAGTCCAAATGTAAACAAGAATATTGAGTCAACTGGGAACTCATGTGTGTAAACTATACAAAATTTTTCTTGTGCTTTTACTTGTACAATGAACAGATGGTGCCAGTCTGCTATTATTAAGTACTGTATCAAGACTTTCCTCATTCAGTTGTGAAATGTAATACTGGAAATTGGAGATACTTGGACATTAAGAATGTCATAACTTTTCAAAATATTTGTATTGTAATGATTAGCAAACATGATTGTCATTCCAAAAACCTTAAAAAGACTGGGTTCTGGTCAATTGTTCAAATGGCTCTGAGCACTATGGGACTTAACATCTATGGTCATTAGTCTCTGGTCAATTGTCACAGTCCAAAGGAGGATGTGTGTCACCAGCATCCATCTACACCTGCTATTGCCACATTCAACACTATGTAACCAGCAGAATCAGTGGAAAAAGCCTCTAGTCTTATGCTCTACTCAGTATATGGACACTGTCTCCAGTATCATTGCAACAAGAGTCTTTTAATTGAAGATTTTTTATTACTTCAAAGTGGGTTTGCAAATGAATTATCAGTATTTTGAGCAAGTACTTTTGGCCACTGTTCTCCATCTATGAGAACAGCCATCTTTGTTATAAGTCTGATTTTACTAATCACAACTTACTTCCAAATAAGACACATAAATGAATAGTCAATACAGTACTGTGAATGTTTGTTGAATAACTCACATTTCTGTGCTGGAGAATGCTGTTTGTAAGTTTGACTGGAAGATAGCCAGTGCACCAGTAAGCTGTCACTGAAAACAGAATGGTCCATTAAACAGTGATCGAGTGCAGTCTTGCTTTAGACAGGCAGGTAAGTCAGTGCACAAGCCAAATGTTGTTGACAGGTAACAACAAAGTTCAAATCACAGTCCAGGAGCAAACCATATAGTGCAGGAACATTGTCAATAGATACACTGGAGAACTGGCATTAACATTAGTTGGTTGAAAAGTCAGAATTTGGTGGTCTCTGGCAACCTTTAAATCTGCCACAAGTGTTTTTGCCTCACAACCCATTGCTGGCAGTTATATCCTTCCGTGCTGCACCTAGTGACTTTGCTGGATTTATGCATAATCATTAAGTGATCCATCAATGAGTCTGATGGGATTACAAGACTTGATTATGTAAGATTTACTAGTGCTGGGTCAGACAATATGGTGATACACAATATAGATTGAGATCAGGTATAAAACAACCTTCTCTATGGGTCCCAGTATGAATTGCTGCAAAAGAGGGGTGGGGTGGGGGGGGACTCATTACACAAAATCCAACAACATATGCTATAAGAGCCATGGGTAGAAGTAGCCAGATGTATGTGGTACTTCATGATCTTTGAATAGTTCTGTACTACACAGATGCTTACTAAACAAAATAAGTGGGTGGGAGACTAATCTGTTACTTGGTTGAAAACTTCTTGTTACCCTGGATGGATAACCATGCAGAGATACAGGAGTAATTTCAGGTAGAGCCTAAGAAAAGAATGGTATCAGAATGACTGTTCCTTGTTGTATCTTAAAGACATACCAAGTAGTGCCAGTTGCATTCTCTGTCTTTGTGAATGATATAGTCATCTATGAGGAACTGTTATCCAATGAAAATTGTGGTGAATCCCAATCAGATTTCCAGAGAAATATAAAGTTATGCATTTCACCTAAGATTAACATGTAGTAGCCTTTAAAAGCAGAATTAATGAGTCATAACTGGAGTCAGTCTAGTAAAGAAAAAATTATAAACAACATATGAGGGTTGGAACTTAAATAGTGGCAACTATTTATTCACAACCGATACAAAAGAGTTACATGTTTGCACCTGTTAATGTCCTTCAAAGTAGTCACCAGCATTGTGTAAAACCTGTTGCCAGCAATGTGAAAGGCATAGTATTCCATTAGCAGAGCCTGTTCTGTTGATGGTGCGAATGGAGCAGTCTAAAGTTATAGTGATTCTCGTGTAGGACTGTGATGGTGTTATCCTAATGCATTATGTTCCTCCATGGCAGACCGTCAATACACAGTATTACTGTTTGGTTTTGGAGCATCACCTGCGACCAGCTTTGCGAAAGAAGCAGAACACTTTCTGCGCAATCCATCCATCATTTTGCACAACAATGTGCAGGCGCATACAGCGCAAGCTGTGGCTGCTCTGTTCGGTTGATGGGACTGGGAAGTACTGTACTATGCACCATACTCCCCAGACTAAGTCCTTGTGACTTTGATTTGATTCTGAAGATGAAGGAATCACTTCGTGGCATTCGCTTCAGAACTGTTCCAGAGATTTGACAGGCAGCAGACCGCTCCATTCGCACCATCAATAGATCAGGCTCTGCTAACGGTATACTATGCCTTCCACATCACTGGAAATGGGTTCCGCACAACTCTGGTGACTACTTTGAAGGACAGTAACATGTTCAAACATGTAACTCTTTTGTATCGGTTGTGAATAAATAGTTGCCACTATTTAAGTTCCAACCCTCGTAGATGTAATAATGTAGTGGAGTATGGAGTGAAATGATCATGTAGGTTGAACTGTAGCTAACAGGAATGAGAAGCTTTAATTTATTAGTAGGATATTGGGAAACTGTTGTTTTTCCATAAAAGATATCACTTACAAAACACTTGTACAGCTTATAATGGTGTACTTGTTCCTGTGTATGGCATCTATGTCAAGTTAGACTAACAGATGGCATAAAGTACGTATGAAGAGAGGGAACATACTTACAAGCACACTTGTTTAACTCATGAGGGACTGTAACTTACATGCTGAAAAATCTCAGTTGACAGATATTTAAAGAAAGATATATAATATATTGCAAAAATCAGCTTAGGACATTCCAAATGCTTATTTTCTGAGAGGACCCAATGAATGTTCTTTTTGCCTTTATGTATTGTTCCCATGGACTGTTTGAAGATAAAATTAGACTAATATGAACACATGTAGCAAGATATAAGCAGTCATTACTTCAGTGCACCATATATGAATAGAACTGGCAGAAATCTTATAAATGATGGGAAAAGTACTTTCTACCATGTATTTCATAGTGATTCACACAGCTATACTAAATGTGCAGAACAAACTGAATGTGATGTGGAAGAAGATATATCATGTAGAAACAGGTTTCATGTTTTGTTTTACATGTATTTTCATGATTTAGATTGTGAAATAATAGTTCTTTTTCTTCATTTTTTGTTGCATTAGGTGAGTACCAGGAGATTGCAGGAGTTTCTTTCCCTTCCAGAAACAGGCAGTGGTTTGCACAATCATCAACATTATATTGAATCTAAAACTGTTTTTAAGAATCTTGGCAACAGAAACATCACCAATAAAGGATATACAATGATGCCTGTCAGCAGTAAAAATGTATGTATATATCATACAGTTCACCGGTTTCACTGTCAGTTTGCCAGTAATGCAAACATTTTTTTTATTTCCTTAATTTATTTCATGCATTTCATGTTGGGCAGTAGTGGAGCATTTCTTTTCATTTAAATACTAATGTAAGTAGTCATCAATAAAGTATATAAATTAAAAAGCACCATAAATATTTCATATTAATTTGCTGAGTGTCACTACTAATTTAACTATCCATCCATTTCAAACACTTTTGCCAGTGCAGGAGGTGAGATTTCATTGCTGCCGATAGGTACATTAAGGAAAATATTTAATACACACACAGCACAGTTAGAGATGGTTGTTTATGTTTGATGTCAATGTGCAGAAACCACTAAACTGATGGCAGGTGACAGCACTAGCAGTGGAGGATATATAAAGCTTGTCAGTGAGAAGGGGGGGGGGGGGGGGGTTCTAGAAAACAGTGCAGTCACTGACATAATCGGAAAATGGAGAGATTTATCTGGGGTTGGCTAAGTTTATAAAATGTTTGGGTACCAATGTGGTTAAAGGATACTGTGCATGCCAAAATGTCACTATCCAAAACCCATGCTAAGTCAACTGTGGTGCGACAAGGGCAATAGATGACAAGTGTGAATGATAGCTGCAGAGGAGTGAACGGGCAAAATGACATGCACCTGTTGAGAAACTGGCCATCTAGATGAACTAAGAGGCTACCAACAGTGTCTCCTTAATGACTGTTCAGCAACTGTTGCTGTATAATGGCCTCCATAGCAAGCACTTCGTTCTTACACCTATGCTAACTGTTGTTCATCAGCAATGAAGACTGGAATTTGCATGCCAGTATGATAACTAGAAATGCACTGAGTGGTGACAGGTGGCCTTTTTCAGATGAATCACATTTTATGCTCCATTGGACATATGGCCATTGGCGTGAATGGCATGAAAAGCGTGAAAGCAAACACCCTGCAACCAGGAGGGAGCGTTATGATCTGGAGAATGTTTTCATGGCATCCCCTGGCTGATCTTGTCATTCTGGCAGGCACAATAGATCAAACTAATTATGCCTCTATCCTTGGAGGCCTTGGAGTTGGTTTTTCCTTGGCACAAAGGCATCTGCCAACAGGACTATGCAATGTGTCACACAGCTTGCAGTGGACATGCATGTTTTGAAGAGCACCAGGATGAGTTCACTGTACTCATTTGGCCACCAAATGCCCAAGATTGAAACCCAATCAAGAACTTGTGGGACCACCTCGTTCGGGCTGTTCGTGCCATGGGTCTTCATCCTAGAAACCTATAGCAGTCGCCTATGGCTCTGGAGTCACCATAGCACCACATCCCTCTTGGTGCTTTCCACAACCTCAGTTTTAAAAATATTTTTTGTTTTATAAACAGCTCATCTTACTTCTTGACATAGTCTCCTTTCTGTCAAATTCTGTAAAATAATGATTGAGTGCAACTATCATTTCCTCATATGATGAAAATTTTGTCCCAGAAAGCCAAAGTTTCAATTTAAGGAAACAGGACAAAGTCAGTTGGGGCTAGGTCTGGTGAATAGGTTGGATGAGGAAACAATTCAAAGCCCACTGCATGCACCTTCACCACTGTTATCACTGATAGTGCATTATCCTTGTGAAATAGCACTTTGTTTGTGTGCCAACCTTGGCCTTTTATCAGCCAGTGCAAGATTCAAATGATCCAGCAGTGAAGCATAATAAGGTCCAGTTATTGTTCTGCCTTTTTCCAAGTATTCTACGAGGATTATTCCTCTAGACTCTAGTGTCTAATAGTGGATCCAGGTTTCATCAACAGTCACAAATCAGTGCAATAAAGTCTAGTGGATTGCAATTACATGTCACTAGACATTCTGTTGAAATATTGTGCTGGATGCTGGCTGACTGTGAGCAATTGCGGCACCCACCTGACACGCAGCTTTTTCATAGTAAATTCTCTCTGTAGAATATTATGCACTCACTAAGCTAAGATGCCTACAGTCTCAGCAATTGCATGAATTTTTATTCATTGCTCATCCAAAGGACTCACCATTGTGAATAATGTATTTGTCAAATAACTGAATCCATTATTGGAAACATTTTTTTTATATTCATCTGCACTGATAATTAATAGTTTCTCACTAATTTCTTTCTTGTTTGCTTTTATGTAATTAAATCAATGACCTGCTCCTCTTCATGTGCAGAAACAGGAAGCAGTCACATGGAGCTGTTCAGGTTGGTATGGTGTGTGAGCCATGGGAGTCATGCTGTTTTAGGCCAAAAACTAGCACATGAGATGCGGAGTGGGCAACTTGTCTGGAAAATCTGGAACATTAGTAGTAATCAGAAAAACTGCAATTACTGGAAAAGTCCAGTCGATCCCAGGGAATTGTGAAAGACTCAGAAAATTCTGAGAGATTACAGGGGGAGCTGAACTGTTCATTGATGAGAAGAAATATTCTGAGTTATTTTGTTGTGAAACACTTTGAAATTCTGTTCCAAGAAATTGGCTCTGTACCTGTGTAAGGAGAAGGTGAAGAAGGGTACTAAACTGCTGTGGTGTTTGTTTATTGATCATGGCAACCTCAAATGTAGTTATTGATTTGGGGAATATCTGTTATTATCCATTGGTTCTTGGGCTTCAGGTCCATTTTCAATTGCAGGGTTGTGTACATGATGAAGCATAACATGAATGTGAGGATTTTTCATACAGCTGTGGATACATCGCACATAAGAACATTGTTTACTCAGATTAGGTGGTACTGGATGTAATCTGCATTACCAAAAATCTGCATAATCCAGAAATGTTCTGCTAAATACAAAATCTAATATGTACTACAGTATACAAACATTTTACTGTGGCACTAACAAGAAAAACATTTTTCGCACTTAAACTATACTTACTGTAGTCTACTGACATTTATTTACTGACATAATGTCTATGTTTCTTTTGTTTCAAACTTCCGTGGCATCTGAGAGCAGCATGATAATGTAGATGTTTCACTAACTTGTTACCAGCAGATGTTCTAGGTAAACCAATAGTTTTTCCAGCCACTGCATCCGCAAGATGTATTATTTATTCCCCTGAAACACCACCTTCATTGTCCACTTCACCATAACAGTATGTAACAGGAGGAAATACAAATTTACTCATTGGTTGTCATGCTGTAACCAGCATCACTATCTTTCTGCAACCAGACATCTGTGTCGCCATGTTTGCTAACATTTCAAGGAGTTCAGAGATATTGCTAACTTCACAAACTTCAGCAGTGGACTCACAAACAGCAGGCCATACTGTTTTTTGTGTCTACAGAATCAGTAATTCAGTAACTAGGTCTCAAGAAGATGCAACCATAAAAACCACATTTTAGATATTTACTGATCACTTACTTACCAACCCTGGCTGGCTGTGAAGTTAGTATTGCCATCGGGTACCTTGCTGTTTACGTTTAGTGCCTTTTTCTGAAAGATTGCACCAGATTCTGGAACACCATGTTCTTTTTTCTCAATGAGCCAAACAAATAATGCTTCATCTAGTGTTTCATTTCTTGCTATCCTATTGTACCATGGAGCTGCAAACCGTCTTTAATTATCAATTTGAAGCGGAAGTCTTCAATTTATTTTTGATTCTTTTTTCTGTCCGACACGGGTGATTTTCTAAACCATATTCTGCTGGTATGCTTTTCAGCAGTTCTCCTTTGTTTACTCTGTTTAGCACTTTCAAATTTTTGCCCATCAAAACAGCCACTTTCTTTCATTTCAAAGTCATTTCACTCATTGCACTCAAAACACAGGAACAAAAGAACAATATTGGTACAGCAGTTATTAAACGGTGATTTAGCTCATATAATATAAGTTTATTTTAACATTGTATAATTAAACTAAGATTATACTGTGATTTTGCTCATATATGTTTACCTTGGTAACATAAAGATAGTTATCCTTTACATATGTATAAAGTACACCACACACCTGTTCATGTTATGGAAATCAGCACACCCACTTGAGGGTTAATTTTGTTGCAAAGTAGTACTCTGCTGCCTTTCTCATTATGTCATGCTTCAAGTTAAAAATGACCTTAGGGTCAAAAGAATATGGTTTGAAACATGAGTCTCATTGCTTGTTTTATTGTTATTACAGTCCAGTGACAACAGTTTGAAGTGTGTTGTTGTGAGGATTATCGTATGCTTGAGGTCATCACAAAATGACAGCTTGGCCTGGGATGGTGGCAAAGGAATATGCAGGGGCTAGAAAACCTTATAACTTACTGGTACAGAATTGTTGATAAAATTCTAAGTACTAGCTGTAGTTTGAATAATTCCTAATAAGTGATGTGACAATTAAAAAAAAAATAATTTGCACCCATGATAACTAGTAAAGTAAATCTTCTTCTCACATATGACAGAAATTGGTTCAGGGAAATTGGGAATTTCAGTTGGGGAAAACCAGGAAGCTCAGGTAAATCTTTTGATGAAACCCTGAGATGCCTGTGTGAGCAGCATTGTCACGGGGTGAAAGCAGCACTTCATTTGCCAAAGATTGGGTCGTTTTGGACATATACTGCTACTCAATCTTCTCAGACTAAATAGAAACTTGATTAATGATCTGATCTTCATAATTAACTTGGTATGTACTATTTCTCTCACATCAAAATATCAGTCAACACCTTCATAGGATTTGACTTCAATTGATGAGTTCTTTTATTTTTGGGTAGGGTGACCAGATTTTCCATGGGAAAAAATAGGGACATTTGCAAAAAATTTGGATAAAAAATGGGACAAAATAGGATACTAGACAAAAAGAAAATATTATGTGAAAATGACTGCACTGATTTACTAAAATAAATAAAAACTAAAGTTTATACACAGAAAAAGCACATATTTTAACAAGATGCTTCAAAACATGCTTGTAATGGCACTGTGTCATATGATAATTCATTGTTTTTCCAATAAATGATTATAATTCAAAATATTGAGAATAATAGAATGATTGCTAACAAATGAATGCTAATGTAGACATAAAAAAGCTTCAAATCATTTAGCTACTGCTTCAGGAACATTGCTACTAACTCTATGCTTATCAGAAGACCTAATATCTTTCAAAATTGGTTAATAGCATGTTATAGAATTCCTTGCAGGTAAGGTCTTCATAATGAGCCTTAGATTTTACATTTTCTTCAATAGTTTCAGCAGTAAAATGGTTTTCTCATCAATGCAAATGGAATTCACAATTGAAAGTACCCTTTCCACAACAGCATTTGTGCCTGGTACATGAAGTGCCTATACTTTAAGTGTATGGAATACATCACACCATCTCTTATCTGTTCCCAATTAGCTTTTTTCCATTCTTCAAGTTTCTTAGATACAAAGTTGTTCATGCATCCTACCTCATCAAATAATACACCTTCACCTGTCTGAAATGTTGTACCTGAATCTACTGTCTAAAGAAATTTCAGACAGAATGAGATTTTCACTCTGCAGCAGAGTGTGCGCTGATATGAAACTTCCTGGCAGATTAAAACTGTGTGTTGGTCTGAGACTCGAACTTGGGACCTTTGCCTTTTGCAGGCAAGTGCTATATCATCTGAGCTACCCAAACATGACTCACGCCCCATCCTCACAGCTTTACTTCCACCAGTACCTCGTCTCCTACCTTCCAAACTTCACAGAAGCTCTCCAGTGAACCTTGCAGAACAAGCACTCCTGGAAGGAAGGATATTGTGGAGACATGGCTTAGCCACAGCCCAAGACATAGAAATTTTTAGTGTTACTCAATGGAATGATTTTAGAGGTTGAAATGGAGAAATCACAAAAGTGTCATAAAATAAATTGGTAATTGTCTTGTGTTTTGACTGAGTGAAAATACCTTCCTTTTTCAAGTTAATTAAAATTGAAATAAATGAAGTTTGAAATTTACTAAATTTCCTGTTATTGATGTTTTCTTTAAACAGCTCTAACTTCTCAGTTGGTTCTGTATCTGAAATTGTGGTTCTTTCCAACTTTTGGCTTGAATTTGAAAACATTTTCAATTGGCTTTGTGTGAAATGAAGCTGAAGAAGTGACTGTGGGTTCCCAAAAACTGTTTCAGCATGTAGAACACCTATCTTAAGACAGAAAATAAGATTTAAAAGGTTCACACATATCAGTAACTCTTGTAGCTCATGTCAACATTAACAACTATCTAGTTTTAATACTATGTAGAACTTGCTTGTATTCAGTATAAACAAAACCCAGAATGATTTCAGTTTCTCCACACTAACACACACACACACTCTCACACACACCAACACACACACACACACACACACACACACACACACGCTCTGTGTCAATGTGAAAATATTGAAAAATTTTATGCAACATTCTTTCCATGTCAATGGAAAAGAATGTCTGAACTCCGTAAGTTTATAATAATAAAGTTATTGGTTTCTCAGCTAATTCCAAACAATAGTTTTTTAATTAAAAACAAATAAGATTTTTATTGTTTTTTTTTTCCTTTTTCACAAGTAAGGGCTTAGGAGTATGCCTTACCCTACTCTTATGGAGCCCAAATTACAGACCAGTCGTAATTTTGTACAATGGAGCCAAATTATGGGGCAATCTAATGAAAAAAACAAACCTGAAAAATACGAGCCGCACTACTGTACAGCTTCACTGCGCCAGCTGAATAAACAGACTGTAACTGTGTGTGTGTGTGTGTGTGTGTGTGTGTGTGTCAGTATAGTATAGCTTGTTAAAGGATTTGTATGAAAGCTAGCAAAATTTTCATTCTTTTTCATCTACTTGTTGGTGTCTCAACAGTTCTACTATTCGATGAGTTCTTTCCTTGATTCTTAAAGTATTTACATCTGTCACAACCTCCCATACCATATTAATTATATTTGTTTATTCCAAGATATAACAGCTGTAACTAATTTTGTAATTGATAACAAGACTCAAGTCACAGTGGTAGTCCTTTCATACTTAGTAGTAACTGACAAATAATTATAGTTGTTTTCTGGCTGTAAGGGACTCAGATGGTGTTATTAAAAGGTATGTCTGCCCTTTAGTGAAATTCATTCCAGAGGGTATAGTTTTATGTGTGAAGAAAATATGCCAGTACCTCACTTTATCCATATATGAAATACTGTACTTCTTCACATGACAGTTTTTATTTATTAAAAAATATTTATTTTATGATAAATATTTCAGCCTTTTTGAAAAAGATGTCAAAATGGACCACTGACCATATTACACTTTATTTTTGGTGATGGCATTTGTATGAGTTTATGCCAACTTAATTATCTCTTATATTTTAGATTTGTTAACATGGAGCTCAATTTTGCAGCATTGTTCTGTCTTAAAATGGCCTGAAATAAACCACCAATTCAAATTATGTTTATCAGTGCATTTTAAAATAGCATTTATCACAAACATTTGACCAGCTTACCACAAAAAATTTGGCTTAGCAGTTTATTTTCTTATTTTGAATACCTATCTTTTAATTTTCCTGGAAGATTTTCCATCCATTACACTCCATAAAAATTTTCACACAAACACTCACTTTATTAAAAGTAAGAACTGCTTTTGAATAAAAATTCAAATACAGGTAAACAGCACACTTAAACTGAGAGAAGAATATTCTGACAGTGTGTTCAGCTTGCACGATATTCCTGAAAGTAAAGAGTGGCAACATACTGATGAGGAAGATGGCACAGATGATAATGAGGATGAAGAAGATGATAATGCTGATGATGTGAATGAAGATGCTGTTAGAAAAACAGACAATAAAGAGAGTGTTATCAGTGGAGACTTTTCTAACAGTGAAACAGATACAGTTGTTTCTGTAAGAAATGGTGTTTTTTCATGGAGTGAGCAGTCAAGACTTAATACCCTTACATTAACAGATGTTACTATTCCAAAAGGTAATTTGAATTATTACTCAGTTGTAACTTAATACACTATTATTATGTTACAAAAACTATTTCTAATCCCTGCAGTAATTTGAAATTAATTATTCTGTGTAGAAATTTCATACGTTTATTTATTTTGTTCATTCATTGATATATACATCACCTTCCATACATTCTGTCATGAAGCAGAGTCTTCAGGGATGTGGAATAAGTCAAGTTTTACATTAACACATGAAATCAACCTACCACTGCTGTCTGCTTCTGTTAAGAACATTAACAACAAATTATGAGTAGTGCTAACTTGCTTAAACCAATAATTAAGGTCATTACTTCTAGATTACTTTATATATGTACTAGAAAACTTGGGAATGCTTCACAAATGCTAAATAGGCATGGGAATTGGATATACATCCTAATGTCCTTCTCCTCTCTCTTTCAGTCCATCTCCTCCTCCCCCTCTCTTTGGCCATCTCCTTCTCCTGCTCCTCCCCCGTCTCTCCATCTCCTCCTTACCCTTGTCTTTGTACATCTCCTCCTCCTCACTCCCGTCTCTCTCCATCTCCTCCCCCCCCCCTCTCCATCTCCTCCTCCCCCACTCTCCATCCATCTCCTCTTTCTCCCTCTCTACATCCCATTTCCTCTCTTCTGTCCAACTTCTCTTCCTGGTCCCCTCTGTGAACTTGAGCCTCATTTATTGTTACTGTAAATGAAATTTCTATTGGGAATTGAAATCATGTAAAAGAATGAGTAAATTGGCTGGGATCATGTGTACGTGGAGTTTTGTTGAGAGACCTCTTCAGCTGCTGGATTTGTGAGTACAGAAGCTGAATGATAGTATTTTACTTAGTTTTAATCTGCAAATGGATAGGATGACAAAGTTTTGGGTGATTCAGTTTCTGTAGTAGTGCTCTAATCATAAGCCGATAAACCAAAAATACAACTTCCCTGTTTTCTGTTAAAACAACTGTGAGATAGAAAACAAAACAACACACTGTTGTGTATACAATGTTTGTTTAAAATTATATATAAGGAGAACGAATGTATATGGGAGAAACAATCTGTCTATTGTTTTAATGCTCTATTATCATAGTTAAAACTGATGGTGACAAAGAAAGTGAAACCACATATTATCACAGCCCAGCATTTGTTTTTCACAGTCAGTTTTAACAGAAAATCTGTACACTGTTGTCTAAAAAGCTATATCTATGTCTGTCTGAATATGTATTAGAATATTGTGTACAATTTTGAGGTAAAATGGTCAAGAACTTTTCAGAATTTTTTGCCAACAACTTTTCCCTGTCATGTCCTACATATATTAAAAAATCATTAGTCTATGTCCATCCAAAAGTTAGAGTGTCATGTTCAAATCTGAAGAAAATCAGTCAAGAGCTTTATGAGATTTTCAGTAACAATGTTTCCCATCTATACATATTTATTAGAGGATTGTATAAAAATTTGAAGTAAGTTGGTCAAGTACTTTTTGAGATTTTTGGTAACAACACTAAACAACTACTTGTCTTTATATAGTAGTGGAGATGAATTATACCCAAATCCATATTTAGATTCAAGGATTGAAAAATTCTGTTAGCTGCATGGTCATGTATTATTCTGGTCTTCAGTCTGAAGACTGGTTTGATATGGCTCTCCATGCTACTCTATCCTGTGCAAGCCTCTTCACTTCATCTCATCTCATTCTACAATCCCCACCCCCACAATTCCCACCAGTACTACATTGGTGATCCCTTGATATTTCAGAATGTGTCCTATCAAACCATCCATTCTTCTAGTCAGATTGTGCCACAAATTTCTTTTCTCTCCAGTTCTATTCAGTACCTCCTCATTAGTTATGTGATGTATCCATCTAATCTTCAGCATTCTTCTGTGACACCACACTTCAAAAGCTTCTATTCTCTTCTCATCTAAACTGATTATCATCCATGTTTCACTAACATACATGGCTGCACTCCATAAAAACTCTTTCAGGAAAGACTTACTGGCACTTAAATCTATATTTGATGTGTATGAATTGTATGAATTTATCTACATTTTATATCTCCTCTACTTTGTCCATCATTAGTTATTTTACTGCCCAAATAGCAAAACTCCTCTACTACTACAAGTGTCTTGTTTCCTAATCTAATTCCCTTAGCATCGCCTGATTTAATCTGACTACGTTCCATTATCTTTCTTTCACTTTTGTTGATGTTCATCTTATATCCTCCTTTCAAGAAACTGTCCATTCTGTTCAACTCTTCTTCCAAGTCTTTTGCTGTCTCTGTCAGAATTACATTGTCATCTGCAAACCTCAAAGTTTTTATTTATGATCCCTGGATTTCAATTCCTACTCCAAATTTTTCTTTGGTTTCCTTTACTGCTTGCTCATTGTACAGACTGAATAACAGCAGGGATAGGCTACAACCCTGTCCCACTCCCATCTCAAGCACTGACTCGCTTTCATGGCCCTTGACTCTTTATTACTGCTGTCTGGTTTCCGTACAAGTTGTAAATAGCCTTTTGCTTCTTGTATTTTATCCATACTACCTTCAGAATTTCAAAGAGGGTATTCCAGTCAACATTGTCAAAAGCTTTCTCTAAGTCTACAAACACTATAAATATATGTTTTCATTTCCTTAACTTATCTTCTAAGAGAAGTTATAGGAACAGTATTGTCTCGCGTGTTCCTACACTTCTTCAGAATCCAAATTGATCATCTTCTACTGATTTTTCCATTCTTCTGTAAAGAATTCATGCTAGCATTTTGGAACCTGGTAGTTTTCAAACCTGTCAGCACCTGCTTCCTTTGGAATTGGAATTATTATATACTTCTTTAAGTCTAAGGATATTTTGCCTGTCTCATACCTCTCGCACACGAGATGGAAGAGTTTTGTCACGGCTGGGTCTCCCAAGGCTATCAGCAGTTCTGATGGAATGTCATCTGTTCTTCTTGAAGTGTCAAGTCTCCTGTGTCACCTTCATCTGCAGCATCTTCTGTTTCTATAATATTGCCTGCAAGTTCATCTCCCTTGTATAGACTCTCTATATAATTCTTCCGCCTTTGAACTTTCTCTACTTTGTGAAGTACTGGTTTTTCATCTGAGCTTTTGATGTTCATACAGCTGCTTCTCTTTTCTTCAAAGGCCTCTTTAATTTTCCTGTAAGTGGTCTCTAACTTTTCCCCAATGATATATGCTACTAGATCCTTACATTTTGCCTCTAGCCATTCCTGCTTAGCCATTTTGCACTTCCTGTCAATCTCATTTTGTAGATGTTTGTATTCCCCTTTTGCTTCACCTGCTTTGTTTGCTGTATTTTTGTATTTTCCCCTTTCATCCATTAAATTCTGTATCTCCTGTGTTATCCAAGGATTTCTCCTTGACCTTGTCTTTCTATCTATTTGATACTCTGCTACCTTTACTGTTTCATCTTCCAAAGCTACCCATTCATCTTCTACCGTATTCCTTCCCCCTGTTCTTGTAAATTGTGGCCTAAAACTCCCTCTGAAACTCTCAACAACCTCTGTTTCTTTCAACTTATCCAGGTCCCACCTCCTTAATTTCCTACCTCTTTGCAATTTCTTCAGTTTTAATCTACAGGTCATAACCAATAAATTGTGGTCAGAGTCCACGTCTGCCCCTGGAAATGCTTTACAATTTAGAATCTGGTTCCTAAATCTCTGTATTACTATTACATAATCAATCTAAAATTGTATGCAGCCTTCTTTCATGGTTCTTAAACCATTTGGTAGCAATGATTAAATTACAACATCTGTTCAAAAAATTCCAGAACATTATCCACAAAATTTGTCTATGCTTACCTTTTACACGTTTTGCATGGTCTCCTTTGAAATACTGTCCTCCACAATTGGTACACCATTCACAATGCCATTTCCATATCCAGAAGCAGTATTTGATGCCTCTTGCTGGTTTGGATGGATTGCCACATGCGAATTTTCTTTTATCTTGTCTATCATTGCAAATCTTCACCTTTTCAACAGGGTTTTCAATTTTGAAAATAAAAAAAGTCCACAGGGGCCAGCTCTGGAGAGCACAGAGGATGAGACAGCTTTTGTGCATGTATTTGTGGGTGCTTTATCATGATTCAAGAGCCATGAATTGTCTCACACATTTCAGGCCATTTCCTCCTCACATTTTCTTGCAGGCATCGCAACATGTACCCGTAGTACCATCAACTAACAGTTTGTCTCTGTGGCATGAATTAATGATGAACTAATCCTTCAAAGTCAAAGAAAACTATCAACTTGGCTTTGACATTTGACCTGACCTGGTGAGCTTTTTCTGGCCTTGGAGAACCCATTGTGAAGGTCGAACCTTGGTCTCAACATCATAACCAAAGACCCATGTCTCTTCACCACTTATGCACCACCTATGATTCTCTTAAGTAACATCTCATTATCATTTGCGCAATCCAGAAGCTCTTCACAGATTGCAAGGCAAAGGTCTTTCTGGTCTTGACTCATGAGCCATGGGACAACAAACTTGGCAGCAACTTGACGCATTCTGAGATGCTGTGTCAGGACTGCATGACAGGATCCAACTGAAATGTTACAGTTTTGTACAATCTCTCAGACATTTAGTCTTCGATTGGGACTCACAATTTCATTGACATTCCTGACAAGAGTGTTATCGGAAGACATTGAAGGGTGCCCTGAAAAAGGGCCATCTTTAACTTCTGTCAAGCCATTTTTAAACTGTGTGAACCAATCGTAACACTGAGTGTGGCTTAAAGAACTCATTGCTGTAGGCTTCCTGAATCATTTGGTGATTCTCTGCAAAGGTTTGCTTGAGTTACATGCAAAATTTAAAGCAGATGCATTGGTCCTCTCACTCTAACATCTCAAAATTCACAGACTGTGCGAAACAACGTTCTACTTTATACGGCACTGAACAATGACTAACAGACATACAAAAATGTAATTTCTGGCAGTTGCACATTAAATAAATGCATGTGCAGCGATGCCAACTGCATTCTGCTCCAACACATCATTGCCATGAAATTTACTGAACAGGCCTTGTATGCTCTGTGCAAAATTCTACTAGGCAACTTCCTGTTTCATTCCTTCTGCCCCGTACAAATTCACCTACAATTTTTCCTTCTCTTTCTTTTACTACTATTGAATTTCAGTCACCCATCACTATTAAATTTTCATCTCCCTTAACTGTCTGAATCATTTCTATTATCTCATCATACATTCCCCCAATTTCTTCATCATCTGTGGTGCTAGTTAGCATATGAACTTACCTCTATTTGATTTTGTATTTATAACCCAGTATTCACCTGATGGGAAGTCAAGTTTCACCTGCCATCGAACTTAAGTAATTCCCACAGTATCTAAATGTATCTTAACCATTTCCATTTTTAAATTTTTTAACCTACCCACCAGATTAAAGGATCTAACATTCCATGCTCTGATCCATAGAACTGTAGTTTTGTTTCTTCTGATGAAGACATCCTCCTGAGTAGCCCCCACTTGGAGATCTGAACATGGGAGTCTTTTCTCTCCAAAATATTTTATCCTAGAGGATGTCATCATCATTTAACCATACAGTAGAGCTGCATGACCTCAAGAAGAATTATGGCTGTAGTTTCCCCTTGCTTTCAGCTGTTCACAGTACCAGCACAATAAGGCTGTTTTGGTTGATGTTATGAGGCCAGATCAGTCACTCATCCTGACTGTTGCACCTGCAGCTGCTGAAAAGGCTACTACCCCTATTCAGGAACCATATGTTTGTCTGGCCTCTCAACAGATACCCCTCCATTGTGGTCGCACCTATTGTACGGCTGTCTGTATCGCTGAGGCACCCAAGTCTAAGGAGTCACATGTGCATGTCCAGATTCTCCTCCCAAATCACTGGATCAGTTTTAACCAAACTTCAGAAAAAAAAAAAAAAAAAATACAGCTGGCGTCATGAGTAGCAGCAATGTGAGGTACAGGCAAAATCCTGTTTTTCCAGAACCTGGTATATAGGCTGCCCTGCACAATAGAAATTTTGTTTGAGAACAGTATCAGCCTGCCAAAACAACCTGCTTCACAGGACAACCTATGTTTCAAAGGCAAGTAATGGTATTATGATCTCTAAAATGTAGGCTGTCCTGCATGACAAGGGGCTACACATGCCAATGAGCATGGCTGGGGACAGGTTGAGATGGGTAGAGGAGGGGATGGACATTGCGAAGGGGAGGAGGAAATGGGTAGAGAGAGAGGAGGAAGGGGAGATGTATGAGACAGGTGGAAGTTGTAGAGGGGTAGTGGGAATGTGGAAAAGGAAGTAGGGGAGATAAATTAATGTAAATCTCACGTGACTAGGGCCTCCCGTCAGGTAGACTGTTCGCCGGGTGCAAGTCTTTCAATCTGATGCCACTTCAGTGACTTGTGCTTTGATGGGGATGAAGTGATGATGATTAGGATAACACAAGACCCAGTCCCTGAGCGGAGAAAATCTCCAACCCAGCCGGGAATCAAACCCGGGCCCTTAGGATTGACATTATGTCTCGCTGACCCCTCAGCTACTGGGGATGGACATAGTGGAGATGAAGATGGAAAGAGAGAGGGGGAGGAGGATTTGGTCAGAGGGAGGGTGGAGGGAGATAGGAAGATAAGGTCAGAGAGGTGGAGATGAACAGACAGAGAGGGAGGAGGGGTTGGCAGATAGAGGTGGGAGGATGAGGTGGACAGACAGAGGAAGAGGTGGTCCCAGAGAAGGGGGTGAGGAGATGTGTTCAACATAAGTGTTGAACTCATATGTGAGCAAAGCTGTGGGGAAAAGGCTAGTCTACTATAAATGAAACTTGGTATTTACAAATGCAGGTAACAAATATCTTTGGTAAAGAAAAGCAGGTAAATAGCAGCTCTGTATATGTAACTGTAGGCTTTCCTGGCATAAACTATTGATGAAGGTTTCTCGGGTCTCCAGCCGGGTGGTAGCGTTGATATCTCATGATGTTTCGGGAAGTGTCATACTACCCATCTTTGCCAGATTAATGTTCCACTAAAATATTTATTTTACTTTTGGCTCACAATAAAATGTAAAATAAATATTAGTGTGGAATATTGATATTTTGTTTTTCAGTTCCTCTGTGTAGTGGTGGAATATTCCATAAATTTAATACAAATATATTTAAAATGCTTATTTCAACCTGTGTGCAATACAATGTATTGAAAAATTAACTTTTCTATGTATAACTGGTTCTCATTTTCCATTTCTTACTGTTAATCTTTTTGGAATTTCAGCCATTTTCTTCTCATTCTATTCTTTGATATCTTATGACTTGAGCATCTGTAGATGAGGGAACGTTTTTTTGTTTTCCATGTTGCATAATCTTTTACCATCCCATGCTATTTTCTTTTAAATAATTTTATGTGATTCAGTGGTATGGTCCAAGTTTTTCAATTGGATGTTGCTTTGGTAATTTGTGTGTGTCACTAATCTACCCCAGTAATCCTACTGGAGATGGGATATACCATTTGATGTAAATTCCAGTCCACACATTCCTGCCATATGTTCACAGGTGAAGGCTAGGATAATGGCAGACTGAATTTTATGTGCCTCTTGGGTCTTACTCTTCAGATACACTGGAGTTTTAATTTCAACAGTTATATTCAGTGTTACTTGTGTTTTAAGTGTGAATCGATTACTCGTTGCCTGTTCTGTGTCTTTTCCATGAGTCTTGGAAGTATCTTGAGGTAGGAAACCTAGGAGGTTTTAATCTGCCAGGAATTTTCATATTAGCACACACTCCGCTGCAGAGTGAAAATCTCATTCTGGAAACATCGCCCAGGCTGTGGCTAAGCCATGTCTCTGCAGTATCCTTACTTTCAGGAGTGCTAGTGCTGCAAGGTTCGCAGGAGAGCTTCTGTAAAGTTTGGAAGGTTGGAGATGAGGTACTGGCAGAAGTAAAGCTGTGAGGACCGGGCGTGAGTCATGCTTCGGTAGCTCAGATGGTAGAGCACTTGCCCGTGAAAGGCAAGGGTCCCGAGTTCGAGTCTCGGTCGGGCACACAGTTTTAATCTGCCAGGAAGTTTCATATCAGCGCACACTCCGCAGCAGAGTGAAAATCTCATTCTGGAAACATCCCCCAGGCTGTGGATAAGCCATGTCTCCGCAGTATCCTTTCTTTCAGGAGTGCTAGTCCTGCAAGGTACGCAGGAGAGCTTCTGTAAAGTTTGGAAGGTAGGAGACAAGGTACTGGCAGAAGTAAAGCTGTGAAGACTGGGCATGAGTCGTGCTTCGGTAGCTCAGATGGTAGAGCACTTGCCCGTGAAAGGCAAAGGTCCCGAGTTCGAGTCTTGGTCGGGCACACAGTTTTAATCTGCCAGGAAGTTTCATATCAGCGCACACTCCGCTGCAGAGTGAAAATCTCATTCTGGAAACATCCCCCAGGCTGTGGCTAAGCCATGTCTCTGCAGTATCCTTTCTTTCAGGAGTGCTAGTCCTGCAAGGTTCGCAGGAGAGCTTCTGTAAAGTTTGGAAGGTAGGAGACAAGGTACTGGCTGAAGTAAAGCTGTGAGGACCGGGCGTGAGCCGTGCTTCGGTAGCTCAGATGGTAGAGCACTTGCCCGCGAAAGGCAAAGTTCCCGAGTTCGAGTCTCGGTCGGGCACAGAGTTTTAATCTGCCAGGAAGTTTCATATCAGTGCACACTCCGCTGCAGAGTGAAAATCTCATTCTGGAAACATCCCCCAGGCTGTGGCTAAGCCATGTCTCCGCAGTATCCTTTCTTTCAGAAGTGCTAGTCCTGCAAGGTTCGCAGGAGAGCTTCTGTAAAGTTTGGAAGGTAGGAGACAAGGTACTGGCAGAAGTAAAGCTGTGAAGACCGGGCGTGAGTCGTGCTTCGGTAGCTCAGATGGTAGAGCACTTGCCCGCGAAAGGCAAAGGTACCGAGTTCGAGTCTTGGTTGGGCACACAGTTTTAATCTGCCAGGAAGTTTCATATCAGCGCACACTCCGCTGCAGAGTGAAAATCTCATTCTGGAAACATCCCCCAGGCTGTGGCTAAGCCATGTCTCTGCAGTATCCTTTCTTTCAGGAGTGCTAGTCCTGCAAGGTACGCAGGAGAGCTTCTGTAAAGTTTGGAAGGTAGGAGACAAGGTACTGGCAGAAGTAAAGCTGTGAAGACCGGGCGTGAGTCATGCTTCGGTAGCTCAGATGGTAGAGCACTTGCCCGTGAAAGGCAAAGGTCTCGAGTTCGAGTCTCGGTCGGGCACACACTTTTAATCTGCCAGGAAGTTTCATATCAGCGCACACTCCACTGCAGAGTGAAAATCTCATTCTGGAAACATCCCCCAGGCTGTGGCTAAGCCATGTCTCCGCAGTATCCTTTCTTTCAGGAGTGCTAGTCCTGCAAGGTACGCAGGAGAGCTTCTGTAAAGTTTGGAAGGTAGGAGACAAGGTACTGGCAGAAGTAAAGCTGTGAGGACCGGGCATGAGTTGTGCTTCGGTAGCTCAGATGGTAGAGCACTTGCCCGCGAAAGGCAAAGGTACCGAGTTCGAGTCTTGGTTGGGCACACAGTTTTAATCTGCCAGGAAGTTTCATATCAGCGCACACTCCACTGCAGAGTGAAAATCTCATTCTGGAAACATCCCCCAGGCTGTGGCTAAGCCATGTCTCTGCAGTATCCTTTCTTTCAGGAGTGCTAGTCCTGCAAGGTATGCAGGAGAGCTTCTGTAAAGTTTGGAAGGTAGGAGACAAGGTACTGGCAGAAGTAAAGCTGTGAAGACCGGGCGTGAGTCGTGCTTTGGTAGCTCAGATGGTAGAGCACTTGCCCGTGAAAGGGAAAGGTCGTGAGTTCGAGTCTCGGTCGGGCACACAGTTTTGATCTGCCAGGAAGTTTCAACCATGAGTTTGTTTTTATAAATTTAATACGTAGTATTTAGTTGTCTGCTTGTAGTATATAGCTTTGTTTTTTCATGTTTTAAATTACTTACAGAAATATACAATGTTTGATGCTTAACAGGGAAACTGACTGTCATTGTTGGAACAGTTGGAAGTGGAAAATCTTCTCTGCTCTCAGCGATACTTGGCGAGATGCATACCATCAATGGAAAAGTGTCGTGGACCAGGTAAATTTTTATTTAAACTAAGTGTTGAATGACAAGTTGAAAGTAAATTTATAAGGATCAGTTGATTTCATTTTTCTACAATTTAGGTTAGTGCCTGCTAAGACACACTGAATGCCTCAAAGAAAACGGTTCATTGACATACAGTTGACATGGATTTAGAAAACATAATTCCTGTGAAACACAACTAGCTCTTTATTCACATGAAGTGTTGAGTGCTACTGAAAAGGGATTTCAGATCGATTCTGTATTTCTGTATTTCCAGAAGGCTTTTGACGCTGTACCACACCAGTGGCTTATAGTGAAATTGTGTGCTTATGGAATATTGTCTCAGTTATGTGACTAGATTTGTGACTTCCTGTCAGAGAGGTCACAGTTCATAGTAACTGATAGAAAGTCATCGAGTAAAACAGAAGTTATTTCTGGTGTTCCCCAAGGTAGTGTTATAGGCCCTTTGCTGTTCCTTATCTATATAAACGATTTGAGAGACAATTTGAGCAGCCGTCTTAGGTTGTTTGCAGATGAAGCTGTTGTTTATCGACTAATAAAGTCATCAGAAGATCAAAACATATTGCAGAATGATTTAGAAAAGATATCTGAATGGTGCTAAAATTGTCAGTTCTCCCAAAATAACGAAAAGTGTGAGGTCATCCACATGAGTGCTAAAAGGAATCTATTAAACTTCAGTTACACGATAAATCAGTCGAATATAAAGGCCATAAATTCAACTAAATGCCTAGGAATTATGATTATGAACAACTTAAATTGGAAGGAACACACAGAAAATGTTGTGGGGAAGGCTAACCAAAGACTGCGTTTTATTGGCAGAACACTTAGAAAAAGTAACAGATCTACTAAGGAGATTGCGTACACTACACTTGTGCATCCTCTTTTAGAATACTGCTTCATGGTGTGGGGTCCTTACCAGATAGGACTGATGGAGTACATCGAAAAAGTTCAGAGAAGAGCAGCATGTTTTGTATTATCACGAAGGGAGAGAGTGCCACTGAAATGATACAGGATTTGGGCTGGACATCATTAAAAGAAAGGCATTTTTCGTTGTGACAGAATCTTCTCATAAAATTTTCAATCACCAACTTTCTCTTCGAATGTGAAAATATTTTGTTGACTGTGGCCTACATAGGGAGAAACAATCATCACGATAAAATAACAGAAATCAGAGCTCGTATAGAAAGTTATAGGTGTTTGTTCTTTCAACGCACTGTACGAGATTGGAATAATAGAGAATTGTGAAGGTGGTTCAATGAACACTCTGCCAGGCACTTAAATGTGATTTGCAGAGTATCCACGTAGAAAGAGATTCTGGTCATATGTGAAGTATGTTAGCAGCAAGAAGCCACCAATGCCTTCTCTGTGCGATAGCAATTGAAATACTAGTATTACATAGTATATTTACTTTCTATTTGCAGAATGATTATGCAGAGAAATTAAATGTGTTCTTGTTGGGATTATAACTTTGAATTGCACCACTAGATTAAATAAAATACAGAAAATAGGAGAAGTATAAAAAAAGCTACATGGATTGGTTTTCTGCAGAAAAGTCAGATCCTTAGATCATCAAGTGTGTAATGACCACACACATAATGATATGTTGGGCCACGTTTGCAGGCAAAACAATTGGTATTTATTGTTGAACAGATTCTATAAGGATTTAGTATGTGAGCAAAAGATAGAGGTCATCATCATCCCATACACAGGGCACTTGTTCCCTGTAAATTATGATGTGGGGATTTGTGGTTTCTGAGATGGCTTTCAGCGATGTCATGAATATTTTCAATGGATCTGGTACCCTGCAAATCTGAGGACATGTTATGAAATTATAACTAGACTTCTCAATGCCCTTTGGAATGTTTTAACTTTGTGGCATGTACAATGATATGGCTTGAAACAATCCATACCCATGTGAAAAGAGATCAGGCTTGGGCACAAATGGTCATTGATGTAATATATGTAATGTCAAACTTGCAAGGTGCTCTCTGAAATAACTACGTATCTCGTCCAGGCTAATGTCATCCACAATACAATATTGGCACCATCAGTATATATCCAACCCACAATGTATGAGTCAAAGAGTGAATCTGTTGGAGGCAGCATACCTTGACAAAAATGTTGTGTAATTTAACAAGAAGCTTGGATCATCAGAGTTGCATTATTCTGTTGTTTAAAACTAATGTTCCAATGGCCATCCTAGTCCACTTACAGTTATGTTGGATAGTCGTTAAATGAACGGTGAGCTCTGAAACCATTGTTCCTTCCACACCATTGAACTCTGCTGTCATTCCACTACAGATTGCCAATAGTTCTGCATTACAGAAGAGCTTCTTCACTCACCCACATGGGGAAATATTAATGCTGATCATATACCAATATACTCATTCCTACCAACTGAACCATCAGAGGAGCATAAATGAAAGTGATATGGGAGCAAGAATGGAATTTGGATGAGGAGAAGGAAGAAGAAGATGACTGGAGCAAGGAAGGGGTAGGAAAGTACTGGCAAAATAAAATGGAGATGACAGAAGCTTATCAGCAGCAGAAGCACAATTGAAAATAGTGCATTATTAATGGCAACAAACAGAGGGGGCAGAGTTTGAGAGCGTGCACATGTATGTGTGTGTGTGTGTGTTTGTGTGTGTGTGTGTGTGTGTGTGACAGAGAGAGAGAGAGAGAGAGAGAGAGAGAGAGAGAGAGAGATACAGGGTAGAAGGTTAGAATAAGAAAATTATGAGAACGATGTGAATGGAGAGCGACAAGAGAAAATGGAGGTTAGTGAAATGGAGACGGCAGGGGGAAAGCTAAGATTGGGACCAGGGGAGGCTACAGGGATTGTGGGAATGAAACATATTGTGGAGGAAATTTTCTACCTTGTAAACACCCAGAAGATAGGAAAGGAGAGGCAGTACATGCTTCTTGGGTTGCTAAATCTACATTTCATTTTGGGAAAACCTGCCTTAAAACTGGTGCACCTCATGGATGTATAGCTGTTGAAATAAGACGATGTTTTTGTCTATGTATGTATGTTCCTCTGAATACACTACAATCGTAATATCACTGTACTTTTAATTGTCTAGACTCTACAGGGTAGAAGGCATTCAAAGTTATAGTAATTAATTCTGGTAAGATTTTTAATATTTCATGTTATCAAATTCAGTACTCGTACTCTAAAATGCTCTCTTGTCATCAAGTCATATTGTATAGTTTCTTTCAATATGCAGCTAGATACAATAGGTTTGCTGATGATCACCACAGTACCTAAAAATTCTACATGTAATCAAATGTATGTGACTGGGCAGGATATCACTAGAACAGATTTCTTCAGAAGCTTACTTTAAACACTAAAACTTCACAATAATCAATATTTAGTATCTTTGGTGTATTGTTCATGGCACAACTGATTGTTGAATTTATGAACATACATAACCCCTCAGTCCTGCCACCCCCACCCAGTCCACACTTCCATGCCATCTTCATCATATGTTGCACCTCACTGACTCCAGTACCAGTGTGTCACATGATTAGCCTGTGCACCTCCCAGTCCTCCCTCCCACTTATATCCTGCTCATCTGCTGTCTTCCTTTAAGCCAAAGCTACCCATTTCCAACCTTCTTGCTTCCTGCTTTTCTCCCTCCACTCCCACTTGCCATAACCACCACCCCAGCCACCCCAGTACACCTCCCGAACTGCAATCTCGATACTGTGTGTCCAGCTGGCTCAAAGTAGGTGGACAGGTGTGTGTGTGTGTGTGTGTGTGTGTGTGTGTGTGTGTGTGTGTGTGTGAATTACATAACTCATACAAACTCAATATGTTACTCAAAGAAATATGTTTCTCTCCTTGCACACCTCATTCTCCTAATAATGCTATACTCAGCAAATGTTACTCAATTACCTATTATTGTTCTGCATACACTCCAACTATGAATCCAATTTATGTCATGCTTACATTCATACTAGCTTGTTATTACAAAAATGCTGTGGTCTTGACTACAGTGCCAGTAATACTGATTGTTGCAAGGCAGCATTTTTATTTTACTAGACTCACAAAATGCATAAAGAGCTGGTGCTAGAAGAGGAATTCCAAGTGATATGGGTACTGGATTGCCTTTAGAAATCATGAGTGTTGTCCTGGGTGATAACTTTGGATGGAAGCCAAACATGTTTATTTTACTCAGTTGTTTCATATTAGAATGATGCGAAAGTCTTGATACAGATTTTAAGACAACCAGGAAACATTGTGCCAAATGATTAACTTACTGGACTCTAATTTTAAGAATAAAAAATAATAAAAACAATCTACAGCAAAAACAACATGCCCAGATGAGTGCCAGAAGTTGTAAATGTAGTGTTATGTTGTAATCACACTTACTTTAGAAACAGAATATTGCCACATGATCCACCCACTTCATGAATGTAGCTTTGGTTGAACTGTTCTGTATTTGTTTCTGCACTAAGTTACTTAATCTTAATGACTACCTGTGACCCATGTGCTTTCCATCTATCAGAAAGTATAGGCAGCCCCAAACACACTAAATTCTGCAGGTAACTGGTACTACTAATGAACAAAACCTTTAGGTGCAATCCTCTTGCAGATACAAAGTGGATTAATCTAAAAACTAAAACTCCATTAGCTTTAATTTTGGAAATGGCGCTGACAGAGGAGAAGGTGAAATACATAAGAAAAATCATGGAGAATATTGCTATTAAATACCAGAAAATATTCTGCCATATGGGAAATGAAGCTTTGGAGGGTATAGACCTTCTTAAAGAAGGGTCCAAGTCCTTTGAAAGCTAACTGAGAACTTTCTTTTCAGTGATATACTCCTGTTACCGAAGTAAAAGTTAAAGTAACATTACTATTATGAATATTATTGTTAAAACTACTCCTCATACTGAATTCTGATAATGACACTAACTTATGTATTTTTATTCTTTCAGTGGCGCGACCATTGCTTACTCTTCACAGAAGCCTTGGTTGTTAAATGCAACAGTAAGAGAAAATATTCTCTTTGGGCAACCATACAGACCACGAAGATACCAGAAAGTTATATCTGCTTGTGCTCTAGAGCCAGATATTGACTTACTTCCTGGCAAGGACTTGACTGAAATTGGAGAGAAGGGAATTACTCTCTCTGGAGGACAGAAGCAAAGAATAGCTGTAGCACGAGCTTTATACTGTAAGGCACATGTTGTCATTTTGGTGAGTGGCTCTTTTCTATTGATGACTGGATGTGTTTTTTATCATTTAGTGGGAATTTTATTGATGTAGGATAATTGGTGCTTACCTGTGATAACAGGAGGAGCAATTTAAAAAAAAATTATTATTATGAGAAAATACTTATGCAGAATACTTTATCTTAACTACAAAACCGAGCAAAGTTGCGCAGTGGTTAGCACACTGGACTTGCATTCGGGAGGACAATGGTTCAATCCCATGTCCAGCCATCGAAGTATACCTGTTACTTTTAACTGATGTGTTGACCTTTTTGGTTTCTCTGTGTTTCAAACCTGGAAAATAAGGTAAAGCATGATCTCTTAACATGACAAAAACAATATGGGTCATTTTAAACACTGGAAAAATGGGAAGAGAAGCTAATGGAAATTTGGAGAGGTTGTTGCGTGGAAGGAACTGACAAACTATTTTGATAACTTACATTTGTATTTTTAACACCATAATCATGACAGATTGTCTTACTCTCATCTGCATGCAACAAATAGAAACAAAAACAGCTTTCACTATTCACAGGTGACCCATAGTATTACATAGAATGTAGAAAATTGTGCAGCAGTAAAAGTATTTGATGACATCCATTATGAATTAAAGCCATTGAAAGATTTTAAAAAATCAGCTTCAAAAACAAAGTGAAATCATTTCTGAGTTACTATTTCTTGTATTCTGTAAATGAATTTCTTAATAGATAATATTCCTGTGTTGGTGTGTTTCATTTGTATCTAGCTTAAAATGAATGTAATAGCCTTTCGTGTAAATGGTCTGTGTGTAGCAATATTTTCACTGAGATTATACATGGTATTTGTGAGCCCATTGACACATACAAGATCATAGTGGAACTTTACAGACTGAACAGAAAAGAAGCAGAAACTGAATTAAGCAGGCCAGTTTTGCACTCGGACCCATTACCCACCCCATTACAAATGGTCTCACCCTAGTCTACACACAGCCAGCAGACATGTTGTTTACTTCTCGTCTTTTACCCATACTGTATTTCTATGAACTTCTGAAGGAAACAGAAAAAAAAAACAGAAGAAGTGGATACTATGATTTCCAAACAAACTTATATTTTGAATGTATTGGTCAAAATGAATGAAAGATGAAATCCAGACTTAAATCTTTCCAAAGATTCTCTGGATTAACTACATGGAGACTGAAAGAAAAGAGCTATTTGATAATACTGATGGTCTCATATAAAATACAAAAAACAAAACTGACCAAAATAACAGCTTATATTATAGGTCAAAAGTGCATGTCTTTGCAGATCTGTGAAATTAAAACTTTCTGCTCGGTAACATTCAATGCTGTTTTGCTCCAATCCATACACTATAACATACTTGGATCCTCCTTGGTATGCTGTACACAAAGATAAATGTGGCATGTTTTGGAGGAAACAGGGAAGACTGTATTCATCCAGACAATATGCAACCACTGGCACACAAACAATCTGTCCTCTAGGTGAATGAGACACTGCTATTCAAAGCTACCTCACTCTTAGTTAGCACACCCCACACATACACATACAACCCTCCCCACACTATCTCCCAAGGTCACTGAAATAATGCACTTTACATTTTTACATTTCATATGGCACAGAACTCCTCCCCCCCCCCCCCTCCCCTTCCCACATGAACCATAGACCTTGCCGTTGGTGGGGAGGCTTGCATGAATCAGTGATACAGATAGCTGTACCGTAGGTGCAATCACAATGGAGGGGTATCTGTTGAGAGGTTAGACAAACATGTGGCTCCTGAAGAGGGGCAGCAGCATTTTCAGTAGTTGCAGGGGCAACAGTCTGGATGATTGATCTGGCCTTGTAACACTAACCAAAATGGCCTTGCTATGCTGGTACTGTGAACGGCTGAAAGCAAGGGGAAACTACAGCTGTAATTTTTCCCGAGATCTTGCAGCTTTACTGTATGGTTGAATGATGATGGCGTCCTCTTGGGTAAAATATTCCAGAGGTAAAATAGTCCCCCATTCAGATCTCCGGGTGGGGACTACTCAAGAGGACGTCGTTATCAGGAGAAATAAAACTGGCGCTCTACAGATCGGAGCGTGGAATGTCAGATCCCTTAATCGGGCAGATAGGTTAGAAAATGTAAAAAGGGAAATGGATAGGTTAAAGTTAGATATATTGGGAATTAGTGAAGTTCGGTGGCAGGAGAAAGAAGACTTTTGGTCGGCTGAATACAGGGTTATAAATACAAAATCAAATAGGGGTAATGCAGGAGTAGGTTTAATAATGAATAAAAAAATAGGAATGCGGGTAAGCTACTACAAACAGCATAGTGAATGCATTATTGTGGCCAAGATAGACATGAAGCCCACGCCTACTACAGTAGTACAAGTTTATATGACAACTAGCTCTGCAGATAACGAAGAAATTGATGAAATGTATGATGAGATAAAAGAAATTATTCAGATAGTGAAGGGAGATGAAAGTTTAATAGTCATGGGTGACTGGAACTTGATAGTAGGAAAAGGAAGAGAAGGAAATGTAGTAGGTGAATATGGATTGGGGCTAAAAAATGAAAGAGGAAGCCTCCTGTTAGAATTTTGCGCAGGGCATAACTTAATCATAGCTAACACTTGGTTCAAGAATCATGTAAGAAGCTTGTATACATGGAAGAAGCCTGGAGATACTGACTGGTTTCAGATAGATTATATAATGGTAAGACAGAGATTTAGGAACCAGGTTTTAAATTGTAAGACATTTCCAGGGGCAGATGTGGACTCTGACCACAATCTATTGGTTACAAACTGTAGATTAAAACTGAAGAAACTGCAAAATGATGGCAATTTAAAGAGATGGGACCTGGATAAACTGGCTAAACGAGAGGTTGTACAGAGTTTCAGGGAGGGCATAAGGGAACAATTGACAAGAATGGGGGAAAGAAATACAGTAGAAAAAGAATGGGTAGCTTTGAGGGATGAAGTAGTGAAGGCAGCAGATGATCAAGTAGGTAAAAAGACGAGGGCTAGGTAGAAATCCTTAGGTGACAGAAGGAATATTGAATTTAATTGATGAAAGGAGAAAATATAAAAATGCAGTAAATGAAGCAGGCAAAAAGGAATACAAACGTCTCAAAAATGAGATCGACAGGAAGTGCAAAATGGCTAAGCAGGCATGGCTAGAGGACAAATGTAAGGATGTAGAGTCTTATCTCAGTAGGGGTAAGATAGATACTGCCTGCAGGAAAATTAAAGAGACCCTTGGAGAAAAGAGAATGACTAGTATGAATATCAAGAGCTCAGATGGAAACCCAGTTCTAAGCAAAGAAGGAAAAGCAGAAAGCTGGAAGGAGTATATAGAGGGTCTATACAAGGGCAAAGTACTTGAGGGCAATATTATGGAAATGGAAGAGGATGTAGATGAAGATGAAGTGGGAGATATGATACTGCATGAAGAGTTTGACAGAGCACTGAAAGACCTAAGTCGAAACAAGGCCCCAGAAGTAGACTACATTCCATTAGAACTACTGACAGACTTGGGAGAGCCAGTCCGACAAAACTCTACCATCTGGTGAGCAAAATGTATGTGACAGGCGAAATACCCTCAGACTTCAAGAAGGATATAATAATTCAAATCACAAAGAAAACAGGTGTTTACAGATGTGTAAATTACCGAAGTATCAATTTAATAAGTCACGACTGCAAAATACTAAGACAAATTCTTTACATATGAATGGAAAAACTGGTAGAAGCTGACCTCGGGGAAGATCAGTTTGGATTCGGTAGAAATATTGGAACACGTGAGGCTACACTGACCCTACACTTATCTTAGAAGCTAGATTAAGAAAAGGCAAACCTACATTTCTAGCATTTGTAGACTTAGAGAAAGCTTTTGACAATGTTGACTGGAATACTTTCTTTCAAATTCTGAAGGTGGCAGGGATGAAATACAGAGAGAGAAAGGCTATTTACAATTTGTACAGAAACCAGATGGCAGTTAGAAGAGTCGAGGGACATGAAACGGAAGCAGTGGTTGGGAAGGGAGTGAGACAGGGTTGTATCCTATCTGCAATGTTATTCAATCTGTACATTGAGCAAGCAATAAAGAAAACAAAAGAAAAATTCAGAGTAGGTATTAAAATCCATGGAGAAGAAATAAAAACTTTGAGGTTTGACAATGACATTCTAATTCTGTCAGAGACAGCAAAGGACTTGGAAGAGCAGTTGAACGGAATGGACAGTGTCTTGAAAGGAGGATATAAGATGAACATCCACAAAAGAAAAACGAGGATAATGGAATGTAGTAGAGTTAACTCGGGTGATGGTGAGGGAATTAGATTAGGGAATGAGACACTTTAAGTAGTAAATAAGTTTTGCTATTTGCGGAGCAAAATAACTGATGATGGTTGAAGTAGAGAGGATATAAAATGTAGACTGGCAATGGCAAGGAAAGCGTTTCTGAAGAAGAGAAATTTGTTAACATCGAGGATAGATTTAAGTGTCAGGAAGTCGTTTCTGAAAGTATTTGTATGGAGTGTAGCCATGTATGGAAGTGAAACGTGGACGATAAATAGTTTAGACAAGAAGAGAATAGAAGCTTTCGAAATGTGGTGCTACAGAAGAATGCTGAAGATTAGATGGGTAGATCATATAACTAATGAGGAGGTATTGAATAGAATTGGGGAAAAGAGGAGTTTGTGGCACAACTTGACTAGAAGAAGGGATCGGTTGGTAGGACATGTTCTGAGGCATCAAGGGATCACCAATTTAGAATTGGAGGACAGCGTGGAGGGTAAAAATCATAGAGGGAGACCAAGAGATGAGTACACTAAGCAGATTCAGAATGATGTAGGCTGCAGTAGGTACTGGGAGATGAAGCTTGTACAGGATAGAGTAGCATGGAGAGCTGCATCAAACCAGTCTCAGGACTGAAGACCACAACAACAACAATGGCACAGAACATCCTGTACTTATACTGCACCGCTCTCAAATTACCTCCATAAGAATTAAAGGCATCCAAAATCTGTACATGATATCACCCCAAAATGTGACTGACCCACCTCCCTGATGAATCTATCGTACACATCCCTGAATCACACTTTTCTACAACAGTCATCAGCCAAATTCTGCACTCAGTGCTGGAGAGACCCCCATTGTCAATGACACAGATTTCATTACAGGTGTTCTCTTGCCCACCTTGTTGCTTTACTGTGGGGATGTTTATACTGTTGTTTGTAATGGATGCGTAGAGGTCAAATTCATTGTGTGGAGTCAATTGCATACTGTGCAGATTAGATTAGATCTAATCAAACAATGGAAACTCCAGGTTGGAATATCAGCAATATTACTAAAAGGATATGTTGCTACTCACCATAAAGATGACCTGTAAAGATTGTTAAGTCTTTTTGGTGTGCCTGGCTGAAACTTAATGGGTCATCTTCATGGTTAGTAGCAATCTGTTCTTTCATTAATTGTTAGATTAGATATACTCTTCTTCTATAGATCCATAGTGTTGAGATCCTCAAAGATATCAAGCATGTCACAAAAGAAGACTACATATGATGATGAATATTTACATAAAAATAGATATGCCAGTTTCCACAGATCGTAAGTGAAATGATTTTTGTTGATGTTGAAATAAGTCAAGAAATCTTAAACATAATGTTATTTGAGAGGTGATAACAAACTTGTCACAAGCTGTGTATGACATCATCAAACAGAAAATCAGTTTACAATGCTTATTTATGTTGATCATATTACTGCACACAAGAGGAAAAGAGATGTTTCACTGAACACTCGCATTATTTGATGTTGTAAATAATATGTACAAAGGACATTTTCTTACAAAGTCCTGTTTGAGCTAAAAATAAAAGAAGTGCATTTTTATTCTCAATTTTATTTTTACATGAAAGCCTATACTTCAATCTACTTTTCTGCATAATCTCCACCAATATTAAGGCAGTTATAATACCACACAACCAGCATTAGAGTATTGTCCTTGTTGAAATCTGCCATATGATTAAGCAACAATTGCATAAAGCTCACTTCTTGATGCTTGAGGAAACTCGTTACATAATGTTGAAATCATAAATCATCTGTTTTCTCTCGCTTTTTCATCAACTTTCTGCACTAAATCATCTGTAGTGACTGAAGGTCACTCACTTCACTCCTCATTATGCACATTTGTACAGCCATCTTTAAAAGCTCTCACTCATTTCCATATTATCCCTTTGCTCATAATATTTTCAGCAAACACTGCACTGATTTCATGATGAATTTCAGCTGCTTTCACACCTTTAACACTAACAAAATGAATCATAGTGTGTATTTCACTGTTGGTCAGATTACCATCGGAAGAGTCATTTCAGATATTCACAAACAAGCATAAACATGCCAAAAATTGGTGGGAATTATGTAGACAGATAGAATACAGTACAGGCTTTCATATAAAAATAAAATTGCTAGGAAAACTCTAATTATTGTATTTTTATTTCAAAACAGTTCTTACTTGAAGAACATGTTTCTTACATCAGTTTTGTTTTACTATGAAATTCGTCAACGAAGCAGAAGAAGGTAGCCACCAATACACCATTTAGGCACCTCTTCAACTGAACTTTGTTAGTAGTTACACTTTTTGTAGCTGCTGGTACATTTTTGAAAATGTATGTTCCTGAATAACGTACACCTTTCTGGGTCAAAGTAAGTGGTTTTAAATCTTTATTATAGTACTGATTTCATGAATTGATCTGTTGGTTTCTAAAAGAGATATTTGTGATTTCATAAAGATATAAATATGTTTTATGCAGTAATTAGTATCTCCAGTTTCTTAAAAAGGCCTGTGCAGGGAGTTCCTGATTTCACACAACAAATAGTAATTCATATTACACACTTTTGGATTTGGGAAACATTAGCTTGGCATGATAAGCTACCCCAAAAAATTATCCTGTTGATGTTATGGGATGAAAGTAAGTGAAGTGTGCTAGATTTTTTTGTCACTGTTTCTGACATTACCTGAATTCCAAATAAAAATTTGTATAGGTTCTTGTAGGTTTACACCTCCCATCTAAGCATATATTAAAATCCCAGTTGAGCAAACCAATTTTAAGTTTACTTCCCAAAATTAGCTACATAAAATATAAATGTCTCATTCTCAAAATAGTCATGAAGCTGAATATGAGCAAATAAAATCTGCAGTATCACTCATTATTAGTGCACTTCTGGTTTGCTAGATAACCATCATTGCACCATGGAGTTATCAGTAGGAAGCAATACTTACAAACTTTGAATGACCTGAATAATCAGAAATGTTTGAGGAAGAAGAAGAGAAGAAAACTTACAAACTTACTTACAACATAGATTTGTGTTCAGCACCAGAATATTTTAGAATAAATACTTCTTAAATAATTACAATAATTTTTTAATTAACTATAATTAAAGTGTAAATTTTCATAAATAGAAAAACCATAGTTTTTAGACAACAGCAGCTGATTTCTGAAATAATTACGCTTTCTGATTAAAAATTTGTACAACATGAAAATTTTGAATATCAGTAACTTTTGAAGTAATAAGTTTTGTGGCAAACTAAAGTATTTTCTTAAAATAAGATAATGAGAACTTTCAAACAGGGTCTGTTCAACCACATTCTAATAAACTTTGGTTAAATTTTTTTATCCAAGGATCCTCTCACAATTTGTGGCTTACTCATCTCACAATGCTGTAGGATTTGTACATCATAATACAACTAAAATAAATAGCCCAAAGTATACACACATGCAGAATATATAACTCTAGTTTAACAAGAATAGGAGAGGTGGTCAGCTGCAGACTTTAATCATCCAGAAATGTTGTGCAACATCTTGAATGAAATTTTCATTCTGCAGTGGAGAGTGTGCTGATATGAAAATTCTTGGCAGGTTAAAACTGTGTGCTGGACTGATACTCAAGCTCAGGACTTTTGCCTTTTATGGGCAAGTGCTCTACTGACAGCTATCCAAGCACATCTCAAGGCCCATCCTCACAGCTTTACTTCTGACAGTGAAATATCAGTCTGGAAACATACCCCAAACTATGGCTAAATGACTGTGCAATATCCTTTATTCCAGGAGTGCCAGTCATTCATATTTCACAGGAAAGCTTCTGTGAAGTTTGGAAAGTAGGAGATGAGTTACTGTCAAAAGTAAATCTGTGAGGCTGAGTTGTAAGTCATACTAAGGTAGCTCAGCCAGTAGAGCATTTGCCTGTGAAACGCAAAGGTGTTGAGTTTGAGTCTCAGTCTGGCACACAGTTTTAATCTTCTGGGAAGTTTCATATCACTGCACATTCTGCTGCAAAGTGAAAATTTCATTTTGGAAACATTCTGCATACCGTGGCTAGACCATGTGTCTACAGTATCCTTTCTTCCATGAGTGCTAGTCTTGCATGTTTTGCAGGAGAGCCTCTGTGAAGTTTAGAAGGTAGGAAATGAGTTACTGGCAGAAGTAAAGCTGTGAGGACTGGTCATGAATCATGCTTGGATATCTCAGTCAGTAGAGTACTTGCTCAAGAAAGGCAAGGATCCCAAGTTTGAGTATCACTCCAGCATGCGATTTTTATCTGAAAGGAAGTTTCATATCAATTCAAACTCCATTTCAGAGTGAAAATTTCATTCTGAAACATCCTCCAGGCTGAGCTAAGCCGCATCTCTGCAATATCCTTTCTTACAGGAATACTAGTCTTATATGTTTTGCAGGAGAGCTTTTGTGAAGTTTGGAATGTAGGAAATGAGTTACTGGCAGAAGTAAAGCTCTGATGACAGGTCATGAGTGATGCTTGGGAAGTTCACTTGGTAGAGCACTTGCTCATGCAAGGCAAAGGGCTCGCATTTGAGTCTTGGTCCAGCACACAGGTTTAATCTGCTAGGAACTGTCATGCAATATCTTGTTTAAAATACAGTTTTTAATTATACATCTTTGAATATTACATTTTTAGTTAAATTAATTATGTACTTACAATCAGCAAAGTGTCAACTAAGCACTGGATAATAAAGTTCTGCCTAAAGCTGCTTAAATGAAACTTTTCAAATTTTGCACATTTATGTATTCCTCAGTAAGTATTTAATAAAATACAGAAAAAAACTTTAACATAAAATAGGAACTGCATGCCTACATAACACTTTCTATTAATAAACAAAACTAATAAAATAAAATAAAATTAGTACTTGACAAGGCTACTGCAGGAGGTATAAAACATGGAGAGTGATTCACAAGCCAATTAAAAGAAGAAACAATTATCAATGTATCTACAGAATATATAAGGAACTTAAGCAACAACGGTTTTTCATTATTTTCCATCATGTCTGTTCCTACATATTCCCATTTTCCTCTATTCATTAAGTTCTTTTATTTTATTGAAGTTGACTATGTATTCCATATAGACTGTAGTTTCAATTGTTAAGGCTTTCTTTTAACTGGTTCTTGTATTACTTTCCATATTTAATACCTCTTGTCTCAACAAATATTGTTTATCTTTTACATGGTTCATTTGTTTCTTGCAAACTGTTACATAGTCACAGTTTTGAGTATAATGTTAATGTTTTTCCTGTTTGTTCCTTTTGTATTTATGTATTGTTCAGCCTTTTTACCTTTTAAAAATTCATTACCACCACACTCTCAAAGATTGCATTACTGTATGTTCCCTCACACTCCTCCATTTTCCTGCATTTATTCATTTCTGTTTATCTTACTGATATTGCTTAAGTTTCTTATATATTCTGTAGATACATTGATAATTGTTTCTTCTTTTAGTTGGCTTGTGCAATACTCTCCATGTTTTATACCTCCTGAAGTAACCTTGTCAGGTACTAATTTTATTTTATTTTATTAGTTTTCTTTATTAATAGAAAGTGTTACGTAGGCATGCTGTTCCTATTTTGTGTTAAAGTTTTTTCCTGCCTACTCCATCTTTTGTTATTTACTGTTCAATTTTTTACTTTTTCATTACATTACCACCACTTTGTCAAAGGTGTTATTTACTGCATGTTTCTTCTTCAATCTAGATGTGTAATTTCTCTTCCAATGTTGTTTACAAACATTGTAGCTTCTTTGGTGACAATACTCAGTAAATTTCTGAAGATGGCCTTGTAAGCCAAAAGCTGATTAATACAATAAAAGTAAGACTGTAGAACAAAAGCAAACTAGTGATTTTCATTTATTATATTGTTGTTCTACCAAGAACCGACAGAAGATTCAGTTAACATGAAACATATGTAACTAGGGGAGAATTGTAACCTGCATAACTAGGGAGTGAAAGGTTAATTACAGCTCGTATGGAGACCTTGAAGGGGGACAGTAATTTGTAATTTTGTAATTTGTAATTTATTTGCGTGAAACATGTAATTACATGCATAGCAATTGGTAGTACAATACAACAGTATACAATCTAATTTTACTTTGTAATAGGAACGTAAGAATGTAGTCCAAATTATTTTACATAATAATACTTTAGATTTTAGTTTCTACAGTAGGCTATAGAAGCACTCTTCAATGAGCCATGATTTTAGATGTTTTTTGAATGTCTCTCCAGTTATTAGCTTCAGTTCATTTGGCGGTGCATTGAAGTATTTTGCTCCATTAATATATGGACTGTTTGCAGTTTTTTTCAGTTTTCTGTGTATCATATGGAAATTTTGTACTTGTCTAGTATTGTGATCATGAATTTCTGCATTATGACAGGTATATTTCTTATCTTCAACAGTTAATACTATTGTTACAAACATATACATTGAATATATAGACAGAATTTTAAATTCTATAAACAATTCTTTACATGATGTTCGAGTATCTTTTTTGCCTAATATTCTCAAAGCTCTTTTCTGGAGTTTAGATACTCGGTCTACATGAGTTTTGGAAGCCCTGGCCCAGTGCAAGACCATATGCTAGAAATGGATGTATTAAACCAAAATACATCATCCTCATTGTTTGGGTATTGTCATATGGAGCTATTCTTCTTAAAACATATAGGCTAGATGATAGCCTTGCACATACGTTGTCAATTTGTTGTGTCCATAGTAGTTTGCTATCTATGCATATACCTAGGAATTTACACTCACTGCAGATTTTCCCTACAATATTGCTATCTTGAGAATCAATACAAGTTTGTAAATCACCAACATTGAAAGGGATTACAGTCCGCAGCTCGTGGTCATGCGGTAGCGTTCTCGCTTCCCGCGCCTGGGTTCCCGGGTTCGATTCTCGGCGGGGTCAGGGATTTTCTCTGCCTCGTGATGACTGGGTGTTGTGTGGTGTCCTTAGGTTAGTTTGGTTTAAGTAGTTCTAAGTTCTAGGGGACTGATGACCATAGATGTTAAGTCCCATAGCGCTCAGAGCCATTTGAACCATTTTTTAAAGGGGATTATATTTCTTTTTTGTAAGTTGACTTTTAGATTGTCATTTTCAAACTTTTCCTTTGCAATATCTATAAATTTGTTTACCTCTATGCCGAGATTAAGAATATCATTTCCCCAACAAAGGCCTGAAGTGCCATCTGCATACATTGTAATGAAGATATCATTTTTTACTATCTTTGGGAAGTAATTGACGTAACATATAAAGAGGAAGGGACCAATTATCGATCCCTGAGGCACACCAAATTTAATACTCCTGACCCTTGATGTATAACTTTTTAATGTTTCTACACCATTGTGTGAGATTGAGGTACACTGTCTTCTGTTTTTTAAATATGATGTGATGAGGTGCAATAATTTTCCACTTATGCCATCTCTGGCCAGTTTTGACAGAAGTACCTTGTGATCGACCCTATCAAAAGCCTTTGATAGGTCTAGGAAAACTCCAGCTACTTGCATCCCTTCATCAATTTTGTCAAGAGCTTTCAGCATAAATTGAAGTGTGGCAGTCATGGTGCTATGACCACTTCTGAAACCGTGCTGAAAATCTCCCAGGATGTTGTGCTTATTATAATGCTCTAACATATATTTCAGAATTATTTTTTCAATTAACTTGCTAAAAAAGGAAGTTAAGGCGAGTGGTCTGTAATTTTATACTAGTTGTTTATCACCTTTTTTTGTAGAGAGGTTTAACAATGGCTAATTTTAGTATGTCAGGGAACACTCGTTCTTTTAAGACACTATTTATTAGATGCACCAAGGGATACGCTAGATTGTTTTCGCACTGTTTAAGTAAAAATAGAGAAATTTCATCCCATCCAGCGGACTTTTTGTTTTTACATTCTCTGATGAGCTGCAAAATATCCTTGATTTCAAGTTCATGGAGTTGATTAGCTTCAGAATTGTCCTCAGCAAGACTTCCAACAGGTACTTTATCTGTGGTACAAAAGTCAGATTTTACGATATCTATGAAATAGTCATTGGGTTGTTTGGGGAAGGAGACCAGACAGCGAGGTCATCGGTCTCATCGGATTAGGGAAGGATGGGGAAGGAAGTCGGCCGTGCCCTTTCAGAGGAACCATCCCGGCATTTGCCTGGATTGATTTAGGGAAATCACGGAAAACCTAAATCAGAATGGCCGGACGCGGGATGAGATAGTCATTAAAAATGTTACTGATCTCTTGGGGATTGGTGACATCAATATTGTTATTAGATATCTGTATGTTGATATTACCTTTTAGTTTTGTTTTACTGTCTCTTATTTCATTTACTATCGACCAGCAGGTCTTGGAGATACAATCTGAATTTTGTATTTTCGAGTTAATCTTTTCAGCCTTCAATCTTTTGACTTGCTTGCAAAACTGGTACTTGTATTGTTTGCATTTATCCCGGTGCTCATTGTTTTTGGTCTCTCTTTGTATGATATACATTTCTTCCATTTTTTCTTTCAGTTCTTTGGTAGTATTATCAAATTCCACTGGCCTTGGCTGTCTTGCCTTATTCTTATTAATATTTATTTTTCTGATGGGAATAGTATTATTTACATGATAAGATAATGTATCTAGAAAGGCATCCCATTTATTATTCACTCCTTCGGCTTGGAATACTAGATGCCAAGATTCATGACCAAGGCTCTCTCTCAGTTTGGCAATGTTGATAACAGAGAGATTCCTTTTGTATTCATAAATTTTCTTTGGTTTTATACAAGGATCTCCCTTTAGTACTAATAGCTGGCCTAGATGGTCAGAGATGTGACCATTTACAACAGCAGCTGTGCCAATATTTTCACAATTAGTAATAACATGGTCTATAGAGCTTATACTAGTTGGAGTGATTCTAGTGGGAATCTCCCTTTAGCACTAATAGCTGGCCTAGATGGTCAGAGATATGACCATTTACAACAGCAGCTGTGCCAATATTTTCACAATTAGTAATGACATGGTCTTTAGAGCTTATACTAGTTGGAGTGATTCTAGTGGGTATGTCTCCCAACAGATCTTTTGCGCCATAAGAATAAATACAGTCTTTGAAGAGTTTGCTTTCTTGGGAATCTTGTAACACGTTGACATTAATATCCCCTAATAATATAACATTTATATGCTCTTGCTTGGACATTAATTTACATAATACTGTATCAAGGGAATCTAGAAATAATTCAAAATTTCCATTTGGTGATCTATACAGTGCTAAGATAAAGTATACAACAGACAAGAATTTTAACTTAATTGCTACAATTTCACAGTGCAAATCAGTGGAATACTCTTTTACCCAAGCGATATTTTCATAAGATTCTACTGGGTTATTTGTTCTCAGGTAGATAGTCACTCTCCACCTTTACGGTTAGAACGATAGTAAAAATCAGTTAATGAATAATTTTGGATTTTAAACAGGTGTATGTTATCTGCAGATTTTTGGTGTTCACTGACAACTAGTATGTGGGATGTAATATCTGAGAGACAGTGGTTGAAAACATCAATCTTACTGCCTAATCCCTCTGAAGGAAAGAAATATTGCTTTCTTCAGGCATATCTTGTGCATGATCATTCCCTCTTTTGCTTTTTAGTTTCCCTTATTATTTATAATGTTGCAAATATCAGTAATTATCTTAGTGAAGATCTTGGAGCCTAACCTGTTTGAGTGAGTACCATCTTTCCCCAGTCATTTGTTGCTTAAAAACTTATTTGGATCGATAAATATTACTCCTAGATTATTACAGATCTCACAAATATTACAATTTATCCTCTCTATATAAGTATCACTCACAGACCTTCTGTAGATCATTCCGCTGACTACAATTCTTGAAGACCTGTATAAGTTTCTAGCTGATCGGATTAAATTTCTAGTTTCACTGACAATTTCTTCCTCGGTGGTGCTGCGTAGTGAATTTGTTCCTACATGAATGTAAACACTTTTGTGGATTCTTCTGGTTTCACCTGAAGATCTCAGATTTGAATTTCGAATATTGATTAAGTGATTATTTAATTGATGGATCCTGATACCAGGGTGAACATCGAGTCTCGATTTTGGCACATCAACATTTTTTAGTAGTGAGTGAGAAAGTCTTCTTGATTTTCCTTTCAGTACTGTGATGACTAATTGGTTTTTTTCTGTATGTGTTATTGTTCCAGTGATATTTGTTTCTTGAATATGTGTTTTCACTTTGCACTTCTTCATGAACAGTGGATATTAAAGGTTCAGAAAAATGAGTATTGTCACTTCGCAAGTTTTCACTGTTAAGATTGCTTACAACACCTTTCCTGCTTTTGATAGAAAATTTTACAGTTTCAGTAAGACCATCACAAACCGTGGCACTTAATGATTCAGTATACTGGATATCATCACTTTGTAAGTTTTCACCATTAATTTTGCTTAAGGATGAAGTGAGACAGGGTTGTAGCCCATCCCTGATTTTATTCAGTCTGTAAGTTGATCAAGCAGTCAAAGAAACCAAAGAAAAATTAGGAAGAAGAAATAAAAGCTTTGAAGTGTCCTGATGACATTGCAATTCTGTCAGAGACTACAGAGACTTCAAAGAGCAGTTGAATGTAATAGACAAGGTCTTCAGTAGAGGATGTTAGATGAACATCCATAAAAACAAAATGAAGGTAATGGAGTGTGATCAAGTTGAATCAGGCAACACTAATGCAATTGGATTAGGAAATGAGACACTAAAAGTAGTAGATGAATTTTGCTGTTTTGGGAGTAAAATAACTGATGATGGCCAAAGCAGAGAGAATATAAAGTGTAGACTGGTAATTTCAAGAAAAGCATTTCTGAAGAAGAGAAATTTGTTAACATCTAATATGAATTAAAGTGTTAGAAAGTCTTCTTTGAAGGTACATTTTTTCCCTTACATTGTGCCATGTATGGAAGTGAAATGTGGACAATTAATAGCTACAGTGAGAAGAGCTTACAAATTTTTGAAGTGGATGCTACAGAAGAATACTGAAGATTAGATGGGTAGATCACGTAATTTATCAGGAGTTAATGAATAGAATTGGGGAGAAATGAAATTTGTGGCACAACTTGACTAAAAGAAAGGATCAGTTGACTGGGCACAAGGATCATCAGTTTAGAATTGGAGGAAAGTGTAGGGGATAAAAACTTTAGTAGGACACCAAGAGATGAATACAGTAAGCAGATTGAATGGACATAGGTTGCAGTAGTTATTCAGAGATGGAGATTCTTGTTCAGTATAGAGTAGCATGGAGAGCTGGATCAAACCATCTTCAGATGAAGATATCAACAAGAACAGTAACAACAACAACAACAACAACAACAACATTTCATGTAAATGTACAACAATACTAGTTAAAACAGCTTAGAAAATAAATTACAATCTTTCACTGATGATGTGGCCTAAGTTCTTCAGTGTTACATGGTCTCTCAAATACAGATTTCAATCTGAAACCAGATCGGCACTGATGTATAAAAGCTGAGCTGTGATTAAATTTTATAAGTCATGTGAACTGTAATTGTGACCTCACCATTCGGAAGCAGATTCCAGAGGCTTACAAACGCCAATGACAAACAAACGTCCATGTGGCATGATACTCGAATAGTAAGAGGCCAAGTGCTGTATTATTCTAGAGGGGTATGACTTTATTATTATGTTTTTATGAATACAGACATTCCTAATTTGTTCATATTAGATCAAAAGTAGTATGAAAAAACCTCGTATCCATCAAGATGCATCTCCAGCATGAAATTTTCAATCTGCAGTGGAGTGCGCACTGATATGAAATTTTCTAGCAGATTAAACTGTATGCCGGACTGAGGCTCGAACTCGGGGCCTTTGCCTTTTGTGGGCAAGTGCTCTACACTTGCCCATGATTTCCATGTGATGTCCCAATAAGCACACCTCATCTGCCAACGTTTCACCTGCCATTTTATTTTCATATGTGTGTAGTAGAAGTTTGGGATCATTATTTATGATGTTTCAGATAGTTTGGTAATTAGCTCTGCAAGTAGCCTCTTAGCAGAAGCAGTCAGATGCAGCCATGCTGCATATGATGTGGCTGAGTGAGGGATGATGAACCAGTCAAACCTGTGTGTGAATCAGAATGAGATTTTCATTCTTCAGCGAAGTGTGCACTGATATGAAACTTCCTGGCAGATTAAAACTGTGTGCCTGACCGAGACTCAAACTCAAGACCTTTGCAGGAGGGCTTCTGTCAAGTTTGGAAGGTAGGAGACAAGGTACTGGCAGAAGTAAAGCTGTGAGGACGAGGCATGAATCGTGCTTGGGTAGCTCAGATGGTAGAGCACTTGCCCATGAAAGGCAAAGGTCCCGAGTTCGAGTCCCGATCCAGCACATAGTTTTAATCTGCCAGGAAATTCCTGTGTGTGAATGCCCCTCTCTCCTGAGGAATTCTCCAAGCTCTACACAGACTACTTCATTTAATACATGTTATATTGCTCAAAGAGTCTCACAAGGAGCATTTTCAACAATGTGCTGATGTTATCCTCAACTGTATAACAGAGGTTGCGGTCCAAACTGTTATTTGCATCATGTACTTAAATGAGCTTTTTAAATAGCTCCTTCCCACAGGAGCCAAAATCACAGGTGACATTCCTGAGCCATGCACTTGGCATAAAATACTGGTTATCTGGTTTTTGTTCCAGACCTGACACTCCCCCTCAAGAAATTCTTAGTTTGTTAAAAACTTACCCTACTAGCCATAGTTTGAACCTTTTGTCTTGTACCATCAGATTGCTTCTGAACTTGGGATGTTTGCAGGTTTCTGTCTGCAGTCTTCAAAGGACTGAAGGTATTAGAATTATGTAGACTGAAACTATCAGACTTGCAGCATATATGGTGTATTTCTCTGACTATACATTCTACAAACTCTGTTCATTTTTGCCTGATTGTGAAACCACATTTCTAATCCAAAATGGTTATATTTTCAACAAAAAATAGATTGAGTTGTCTACTTCCCCTGACAAAAATTATCACATTACTGTCATCTAATGTTTTCCAGTTAAGTAATTAGGTGAGTGTCTCAGACCAGCACTCAGTAGATGTAATTCAGGCACCATTTGACAAATTCCTTCTTGGTGAGGAAGTTTTTCAGAATAAGAAGGTATGTAAATCAGGCACATGATTAATTTTTATTCTTTGGTTGTATAAAATATGCATACTATATGAGTTATCTTACCTTCAAAGCTTAAAAAATTCTTCCTTTCAGTTATACAGAAAAAGTCTGGTGTTCATTGGAAAGCCATTTTAATGGAAAAGCTTTCCAAATTGTATTGTAATGTGTTTGTGTTAACTTGGAACAACTAAAGATCTCTAAAAAATATCTATAATTTGAAAAAAAAAAAGTCCCAGATGAAAAGTTAATATTTTCAGAGGGGACATCTGTGTGTGCTGATAACTTCCCAGCTCACCACCTCCAAACCCCACTCCCATAAGAAGGGGAGAGTTCAACTTTTCATTTTAAAATAGGAAACCACCCCCCCCCCCCTCCCATTTTTACTGAATATTTAGATTCTATGCCAAAAATTACCTAGGGTTCACTGAAAACATATTTTTTCCATTCATGATAGATGGTGAAGTAATAGACAAAATTCATTCCTTTTTATTTTTGCTATTAGGGACCAACTCATTTCATTCTACATTACATTTACAATGAAAATGTAAACTTTTTTGATCTAATTGTTGATATTTTTGTTCAAAATTTAATTTAGTTTTGCAAATTTGGTTGTAGGAAAACTTTTACATTTATACATTTAAAAGCCTAGAAAAAAAGTTGCTTTTAACATGGTATAGCTGTTCCCTTTGGGGTTGATTTCAGTGAGTCTCCACACCAATGATATGCTCGATTTTGATGAGTCCCCTCAAATCTCATGATCAGGGTGACTGATTTCAGTGTGTTCTTCTGTCTTCTGTGTTCTCTGTCTTCTGTGTTCTTCTGCCGTAACTGTCACGCTGGATAGAATATTGCTGCTGGTGGAATACAAAACACAACCATTATAAGGAGAAATGTTCATAATAACCGTGATGGGGGCATCTGTCATGGATACACACATGCCGACTGCGCCCTCACACACAAGCCCCATCCCTCAGTGCCCCACCATGTGGTGTGCCCCACTGCAACACCAGACCCTGATAGGCATTAACAACAAATGACTCAGCACCACTCCTCTCCAGAGCCTTTCTCTGGTACATTTGAAGTTATTAATGTTTCATCAGTAGAAAAGAAAATCCAACTACTTTTAATTTATTGTGAGGCTGAAAGAAATTTTTCCCTTTATGCCAAGCATTTTGCTGGTAGACCATGATCTCACATGGTTATTTGTTGTGTTGTAAAACAGTTTACTACCAAAGGAAGTGTTACACCTAAAAAAAGAACTTGTAGAACAACTGTTATCGAGAACCACAATAATGAAATTGCAGTAATATCTGACTCATAATCCACATGTGAGTACCTCAGAAATATATCAGGAAGTGCACACTCAAGTTCTAGGTGATCCAAAACATCACAAATAGCATCACTGCCATATCTCCATGCATCAAGAACTTCGTCAGAATAAATTTTAGAACTGAAAGAGGTTTTGCATTTGGGCACTCATGCAAATACAGAGACTCTCAGTTTTTTTCTCAAGTAGTGTTACTCAATGAGTCAACTTTTACAAACCATGGTGAAGTTAATCAGCATAATGTGCATTATTGGAGTTTGGGAAACCCACACTGGATATGTGAAGTTGATCATCAGTATCCTTGGCCCTTAAATGTTTGGTGCAGAATCATAGGTGACAAACTAGTTACCCCTTTCATGGAAGGCACATTGAATGGAGAAAGAAATCCTAGCTCGTTGCAAAGTAAGTTACTGATTCTATTGGAATATGAGCCCCTCGAAGTGTGACAGAACATGTAGTTTCAAGATGATGGTTGTCTGGCACATTACTCTGCAAGAGCCCAAGAGGCATTAAATTGTGAGTTTAATGGCCAATTTATCCCTAGTGGTGATCCACCACATCACCCGACCTTATGTCATCAGATCTTTCTGGTGGGGTTATCTTAAAGGCAAAGTGTATGCAGAAGTACCAACTTCTTGACAGAAAATGATAGAACTTATTAGAAATGTTTGTATAAAAGTTAAATCAGACATGCTTTTAAGTTGTATGCATGAATCCCAAGCACAAATTAGCACTGTATTGAAATGTAAGGTCACCGTTTGAGCATTTGTTGTGAATTAAAATAACGTTGAGGGGCAAGGGGACTCATTGAAATCAAGCAACCTGATATGTGAGTAGCAAGGGGATTCACTGAAATCTGTTACCCCAATGGTGAGAGGCAAGGGACTCACCAAAATCAAGCACCTCAATGGGGACAGAAAACTGTTATGTACACATCATTGTTCCTCTAACATGCTAAAAATAGTGTGTTGACAAGGCATTTAAATGTCTAACTGTAAAACTTTTACTGTACAATCAAATTTGCAAGACTAAATTAAGTGTTTAACAAAAACATAAAATGGATGGAACAAAAAAGTTTACATTTTTATCACAAATGTAATGTAGAATCGAAACACTCAGTTCTCAATTGGAAAAATTGAGTATTGTCAATTACAGTGCCATCTGACATGAATGGGAAAAACAAAATGTTTCAGGTAAACCCTAGAAATTTTTTTAAATGATGAATCTGGATCTATAATAAAATTGGTGGGTTCTCATTTGAAAATAAAAAGTTGACCCCAACGAAGAGGGGGGGGGGGGGGCTATGTGGTGGCCAGCTTTAGCATAGACAGATGTATTCTTTGAAAAATTAACTTTTCATCTGGAATATTTTTTTATGTATGAAGTATATTTTTCAAGACATTAATTTTCTCAAGTTAAAACAAACACCCTATAAATATCATGGAAAGATTCTGCCTTGTGTTACTGATTTACATTCTTCAGTCACAATATTTAACTTAGGTTCACTGAACCTACATCCTGTGTTGATACAAGTATATTGAATGAGTCCATGTAATTCAGTATAATGTACATATGAAATATAGTCATGTGTTGCTGTAGTAGTAGTAGTAGGAGTAGTAGTAGTAGTTGTTGTTGTTGTATTGTTTGACACCAGTTTCTACACTAGGGTAACCTGTGAGAGTCTCTTTATATATGCATAATTGATTGAACCTGAATATTGCATTCAAGTTATAATCTGCCTTTGGTATTATTATCTCCCATGTTTCCTTCTATTAACGAATTCTCTGTTATCTGGTGCCTCAGGATATGTCCTTCCATATTCTTTTGGTCAAGATGTCCCATTGCTAATTTCGCTCAGTACCTCTTCATTAGCTTTTAGATCTTTCTATGAAATCTTAGGCATCTGCTGTTACACCACATTTTATGCTCATCTTGTCTGTCCCGCTTATCATCCATGCATTGCTTTAACGTAAGGCTATTCTCCAGACAAATGCCACCAGAGAGGATTATCTGACACTTCGTGCTATTTGTTAATGTACATAGGGACTTAAGTTACATATGTCATCCCATGCTAAGACCAGTGCACAACTTTGAGAGGTTAAAATTAGTATAGATACATGGGTACATATATATTCAATAACCTGCCATAGTTCATTACATGTCTTGCAGGCAATATGTTGGGGTTTAAGACTGAACTAAAGATCTTCCTGTCAGGCAACTAGTTTTACTTCACTGAAGAGTATCTTCACAGGATCTCTTAAAATTAGTGTTTTGAGTTTTTTTTTATAATTAATTGTTGTTCCATAATACAATAATATTAAAAGTGTTTAGTTATTTCCTTGTATGGGATTAAAACAAAATTTTAAATCTTTGACTTCTTTTGATATCACACATACACCCCTCTGTAGTGTCAGTGGAATGCAACTAACATAATGTCTGGCACATCTACAATGTCATCATCTAACCACAGAGTTGTTTATTTGCATCTCCCTTAACTTTTTATATCTTTTCCAGATGTCTCTTTTATTTCATTTACTGTTCGCTCCAGGTAGACTTGAATAACATGGGGGATAGGTCACAATCCTGTCTTACTCAACTATTGCCTCCATTTCATATGCTGACCAGTTAAATTCAGATCACAGAGTAATGTATTATATCACAGAATCACAAACAATGACTCGATCATGGTATTTAAAGAGAAATTATTTGGTGTGTGTGTGTGTTTGTGTGTGTGTGCGTGTGCGTGTTATGTATGTTTTATGTATTAGTCTGCTCTGAAGGACCTATCCTAAAGCTTAAAAATGTTGTCAATTATATTTACCTGCCATTCAACTTCTCAACACCTCCTTCCCTTATTAAAAATTTTCATATCTTGAAATGACTTTTCCGGTGTGACGATGTTATCACATTACTTGTGTCAAGCTGAATTAAATTTCTTTTTCTTAATTTTTATTTGATTAATTGTAACTAATAAAAGGTTAATTTAATAATTCATTTAATTTTAAGGATGATCCCCTATCAGCCTTGGATTACCAAGTTGGCAAGCAGGTCTTTACTGAAGGAGTGAAAAAACTTTTGCTAAGACAAAAAAGGACAGTTATTCTTGTTACGCATCGTTTACAGTTGTTATCCTATGCAGATAAGGTAAAAAACTATTTTATAATTCTGAAATAATCAATTTTTGACAATTTAATGTGATTGTATAGATAAAAAATCTATTCACCAAGTGGCAGCTGGAGAACATACTTATAAAGAAAATATAATAACAAAAACAAATACGACACTGAAAAAAGTATGCTACAGCCTACACTTACTTGCATGCAAAGCAAACTTCCACACTGTCAGAATTGCATATGTTGTCCAGTTCCACAGTATCCTACAGTATGGAATTATGTTCTGAGGTAGCACAGCTGCTAGCTCAGTAATCTTGCAGACCCAAAAAAGAGCTGTAAGAGCAATGCACCATGCAAAACAGACTGACTCATGTAGGCCCCTCTTTTGAAAGTCTTCCATCCTTCATTTTCCATGTTTTTTTATTCTAGAAAATTGTAAGTATGTGAGGAAAAACATCAAAGAGATAAATAAAAACTGTAATGTACATGAACATAATACCATGCAAAAAGACAAACTCCATGTCCAGACAGTACAGACAATAAAATTAAAGTCATTTCTTCATTTCCTCTGTTTCACAAATCCCTAAGGGTATTCTTATTAGATCACTCCTTCTAGTCAGAGGTAGAATTCTTAAACTGTGTGATGTACAACAGGCATGAAGCAAGAATATGCAAAAATTGCTGCTGCTGCTAAAGCAAAAATAAAATATAATTAATTTATTGTACTATTGAAATGAATGATGAAGTTATATGTAACCTGTGTGTGTGTGTGTGTGTGTGTGTGTGTGTGTGTGTGTGTGTGTGTGTGTGTGTGTGTGTCTGTGTGTGTGTATGTGTGTGTGTGTGTGTGTGTGTGTCCCATGCAAATGACATCTGACAATCTGTAGAGATTTACTGGATAAATAAATAAATAGAAATTATAAAAGAATGTTTTGTGTACACAAGCTTTCGAAGCCAGTGGCTCCTTCTTAAAAGAGAAAGGTTGAACGGGGGAGGAAGAGGGGTGAAGGAAAAGGACAGGAGAGGTTCAGGAAAATTGGTAGAGCTCAGGAAAGTCACCCAGAACCTCAGGTCAGGGGAGATTTACTGGATGGGAAGAGAAGGAAAGTCTTTTTAGATTTTTTATCTATCCAATTATGTTATATTTTATAACTCTGATACTCTAATAGTTTGTTTCATTAATATATAATAAATTGCTTAAAAATATCATTATTGCAAAGGTTATGTAAATTTATATGGATTTAAACATTGCTTTCACAGGAAATAAATATAAGCCAGCACACATAAATACATCAGACTTTAATCAATCACATGTAGATCAAGCAGAAATGCACTACATAGGAACAAATTATTTGTTTTAACATATTGTCAGAAAAGTAACAAGAGACAAGATAATGTAATGTTGTTTGTACTGTTGCTGTTAATTTGGTTTTTATTGTATTTTATGAGATTATTGTGTTGAAACATGCAATGTACTTATACTACTACTAATCACAAACTGGCTAATGTTGACCAGCATGATCTGTTCATAAGTATTTTGTGCATACAAATTGACTAATCATGGCCAACAGACAATCATGACGAGGAGCAGCCTACAGTATACAGACTGTTTTGTTCATTGCTGTGGAGGGTGAAGAGTATGACTGAGGGAAGTGAAAAGATATGTAGAAGTGGTGAAGAGCAAGAGGAAAATGGGGGGGGGGGGGCAGAATGCCAATAAACTTACTTCACAGAGGCACCTATAATACTTCTTATTTGTTGTAGTTACTGAAAAATACAACCTACATTGGCCATTTTGTCTTTATGTCAACAGCTTACTTATTTTTTGCAGCCATGTACAGAGTTTTCATGTTTTATTTTTGAACTTAATGTCATTGTGATTCATGGTTGCACAGGCATCAGTGTTGTTACTTAACACCTTAAAAATTGCCACATTATTAATTTACCATTATTTAAAGCATTATTTTCACTGTACACATGTATTATAACATGAAATTTTATGAGATATTGTCTTGCTGTACTGAGGCTGCTGTGTGTCATCTCTCTCTCTCTCTCTCTCTCTCTCTCTCTCTCTCTCTCTCTCACACACACACACACACACACACACACACACACACACACAGACACACACACTCGCCAGGTTACCTGGCTTTCTAAATATGTATTCACAAAAAGGGTTGTAAACAAGGAAACATTAAATGCATTTCAGGCAGCAGTATTTGCAGTAAGGAAGCAGCCTGGAGTGCACAAAATGGCAGCAACTGGTGCATTTAAAGAGTTTTTCCAGACCATCAAAGTCAAATTTGACTATATCTGTCCACAGAAGACCAAAATATTGTGTTCCAAGCATGTCAGGACACAGCCACAGTGTCAAAGAAAAATCATGGTTTATTGACAAACCGAAAAAACTAAAATGCACATACTGCTGTTACATGATCACCAACAAGACAGCAACAGATCCCAATGCAAAGGAATTGTTCTAGAGCAGATGTTTACAAGTAAAAAGACATTATAGAAATGATGTAGAAGGAGCCAAAAAGAAAAATAATGATAGATTCATTGAAGGAGCTCATGGCTCATGCAAGGCAGCCTGGGACCTGATCAATGAACACAGGAAGGAAACCACCTCTGCATTAAGCTTGTGTAGTTCAGCTGACATTAATAGTTATTTTATTGACATTATGGAAAACACTATGAGTACAATCCTACACCTCAATATAGACCTTGCAGCTGCTGTAATAAATGATGAAAGATTCACCATGATGAACTGGAGTGAATTTAAAATGTTCCTCACTGCTTTCTGAATCATTAGTGCTGTAGAGTTGATACACTTCTGCTGCTGTATAAAAGATAATTGAGATTTCCTGGTGATATGGCCACTGGCCAGGCAGTCAATTATGTGCCATTAACTTGTGCTATGTATATTGTTTTCATAGTTTCCAAAATGTTTTATTCACATCTTGAGGTTGTTACAACAGAACAAAGAAAAGCCATTTGTACCACTGTGCTGCCATTGTACCTCACACCAAAGACCAAAGCCCCAAGAACTTCCACCGCCACCTACAAAGATCTTCCTCCAAAAAAGGATGTCCACTTATTTTTACTAAAGTCATTGGTATGGTGGCCACTTTGAAATCTCCCGAAAAACTGGCATAAGTCAATAACTTTTCAGGGTATATACAGGGTGGAGAAAATAGTTGATTCCAGTAGGAACCAAAATTACAAATGTTTTGTACGTCAACAATGCACAATTTTTAAACTACCAAAACTTGGTGCCACATGCTCTGATTGGCCAAGGGATTGCCCTGAGGAATTAATGGATCGCATTCAACCTGCCGCCAATCACATCAGGGCAATGCCAGGAATCTTTGAAAGCGTTTGGCAGAACACCATTTGATGTTACCAAGCTTCTGTTGCTTCAGAGGGTCACCAGTTCGAGCAAACTGTGTCAAAGGGGGCCGACATGATTTGTAAATTTTTGGAATGCAAAGATGTCTTATCATGAAACTACAATGGGTGTTACCTCGGCAAGATTCACCCCCAGGCCCCCAGAGTGGAAGGCTGGCGTGCTACTATGAAGCATGCGGGCCACCTTGGATACATCACAATCTCTGGCAGGCAAAGCATTTGTGGTTATGCTCTGTTCAGAGCATCCAGCAACAGGGCAATCTTGCAGTAAATCAGAGTCTCTGGCGCCAAGTTTCCATATTTTAAAAATTTCCTAACATTAGTAATTTTGGTTCCTACTGGTATCAGCTATCCAGGGTTAAAATTTCATGACACAATTTTTCTCCACCCTGTATATACATATTTTGCAATAATGTCATTCATTTTTCTTTTTAACACAGCAAATTAACAAAATACATTTGATTTTGACAGTGTCAACCATAAAATATATTGCCGCCAGATTAAACTTGAAACAGCCTTCTTCACAGTAAATTCACAAAATATACATGTACAATATATCATAGGTACAATGTTTCACATGACCTGTTGATCATACTTCTCAGTTTGGAATTATCATAACTAGTCTCAACGTATACTTTTAATTTAAAGTGGGTGAGAAACTGATTGCTAGCTGTTATGTTTCAAATTACAAAAAATTAATTAATAAAGATTGTAAAATCTTATAGACTCTCTGATAGTCAGGATGTGTACAAGATGTCTACTAATGTAGTCAAGAAAATTATCAATGAAATTGCTGAAGCATTAACTACAGTAATTAATAAATGTTTCACTGCTTGTGTATTTCTGGACTTTCAAAATTGTGTGAACAGTACCAATGTATAAAAGGGTGACCCAGCCTTGGTAGCAAGCTTCAGACCACTCTCAATAATTACAGGCTTTGCTAAAGTGTCATTAAGATTGCAATGAAAGACCAAATATCAAATTACTTTGAAATTAATGAACTTTCCACAGATACACACCACAGTTTCCGCAAAGGCAAATCTATAATAACAGCAGCACTAGATCAGGTTACTAGGATAAAGCAGAGTTTCGAGAAAAAAGAATCTGTAGCACTGACAATTTGTGACCTTAGTAAGGTGTTTGACTGCATTACTCATGAAGGACTCCTAAACAAGCTCAATAAATATGGATTTGGAGGCACTGTTCTAGCAACCTTCAAATCATATTTGGAAAACAGAAGGCAGGGTGTATCAGTCCAAGGTGCACTATTGTATGATTGGAAGTTGGAATATTCCTAGTATTTGTAAATGACTGAAGCTTTCATGGACAGTGCTTGCAATTTGCAGATGACATAACTCTGTACTCAAAAGGCATTGATGGCAGCAAGGCTGAAGGAGAAGTAGATGCATTTTTAACTGCTACAAAGGAATGGTTTGTTATAAACAAAAAGAAGCTAAATTAAGAAAAAACAGAAAAACTGGTGTGTATCCTCAGTGACAAAGGATACATAACCAGCACAGGAACTGTGAAGCTTCTGGAGTTCTTGGTGGCTTGTAAACTCACTGGCAAGAACACATTGCACATGTGTGTGACAAACTGTCATGACTAATATATCTCCAGAGGGAACTGAAGCAATTTGTAATTGAGTTACTGCTGATGATACATTACTCATTGTTCCACAGCCTTATTAGCTGTGGCCTGTTACTGTGGGGTCACTCTACATACTGCAAGAAAATTCTACTATGACAAAAAAAAAGTAATAAGGATCATAGCTTCAGGCAGAAAACTAGGCCACTGCAAACCCATCTTCATATGTCTGGGAGAGATGACAATTTTCAGTCAATGTCTTCACCTGTCTCATGTATGTGAAAGAAAATGATGAAACATTTACCAACAAGAGTGACATTCACAATTATAACACATGCAAGAAGGTAAACACACACAGATATCCCAAATTGTCAACTCTCCACGACAAGGGACAGTTTTCCTACCGTAGCCATTACAATATTTAGTCCTTGGGATCAGTGGAATTTTGAGGAAAGATGTAACAAAATCTATGCCAAAAACCACTATAAAGTTTAAATGAGTTTGTTTACAGTGAAACAGAAGATTTGACTCCCTAAACAATGCACTACTATATGAAATGAATTACAAATGTACTTGTTTAAAAGTTTTCACTATATGTCATTAAGTGTTATGCTATAACTAGGCAGATTTGTTTTTGTATTATTACACATACTTAAGCTAATTTGTACTTGTATTATAATGCTTGTGTACTCTTAACCTTGTAACACTAATGCTGTCTGTCCAGACTTGACTGGTGAAAGATTTAGCTATGGTAATAATAAGTCGCAGCTTCCTCAAGATCCTAAATCCATACTCTGATATCCATTCCACATTGTCCTTCTTAGGTGAATAAGCTGTCTTCCTTGATATTAAGCTTCTGATGTATTATGGTTGCATGATAGTCTCTGTTTATGTTAAATCCACTAACCCAATGCAGGGCTTCCATTTTTCAGATAATTGCACTTGAAAAAGGAAGAATACGAGCACAAGGAACACTGAAAGATATTGAAAGTATTGACAAAGAACTTGTAAAAAGTTGGCGAACTGTTATGAACCGTGAAGCTTTAGAAGAAAAAAAGCTTTCAAAAAGTCACACTGCAAAAGAAAGATGGCAACTAATCAGACTAATTTCTCGTTTTGGAATGCAATTGAAACAACAAAGTGTAAAGGATAACATCTGGCAGTCTGACACTGGTTGTCTTGCAGTAAGTGTATCATTAAATTATCAGCCTATTTATGACAAATGCAGCAACATTTCCATCATTTTGTTTCCCTGAGGATCCATTTCTTCATGTCACTAGTAAACCATTTAAAATAGTTACTTATTATGTGATTTAATTTGAATACAGCTTACAATTAAGTTAACTAACTCATTTGCTTGCCATTTGATTTCATTTTAGAGTTATTTAGTTTCGAATAAAATTGTCATAATTCAGAACAGAAATGTGTTCCATGGTTCTACATAAAACTGTCTTCTGTGAAATATAACATTCAATTGCATGTACTGAACTTGTGGCATTTCTGTAAAATGGTACTTAAGCTTTCTTCTTTTATGTAAATAAGAAAATTGTACTGGGGAAGATAAAGATTGTGGTGTTAAAAGGCACCCCCTAGCAAGAATGGGATCATATCCAACAACAGAAAACAGAGGGCCATATAAACAATTGATACCACGGTAGTAAAACTAAGTAAATATGATGTGGAAGTGTGTGTGTGTGTGTGTGTGTGTGTGTGTGTGTGTGCATCTTATGGGTGCTCAATGGCAAGGTCATCAGCACTTTTACACTTACAACAAGTGAGTGTGGAGATAAACTCTAAAACTGTTACCCACTCATGCACTCAAAATGATCACGCAGTTACTATCTCACATGTGTGGAAACAAATTAGAAAGAGGGGAGTATCTATACATGAGATAAAAGCACAGAGAAAACAAGACAGAAAAACTAAAAGAAAAGCAAAGGGAAATGTGAGTGGCTGACCACTTACAAAAAACTTGGATGAGCCAATCACCCTGTTAACACATTAAAAACATCTCCCTAAAATCTTGTTAAAAATGTTGGACAATTCACAAAACTTTAAAACTTGTTTGCCACTTAAGATAGTGTGTAGATCCTTCAACAAATCTGCCACAGCCCACTAATTAGAAAGAATACACAGTCTAATGAAAAGTGGCACACAATTATCTGTACGCCACAAGAATCACGCATTGGAGGGTCCTCTTGCTGGAGTACAAAGCCATGTGTCATAGGGCTGTGGCCTATACATGGCTGGAAGGAAACAGGCCACGGCCGAGTTGTGGAATTTACTGCATGGAGCATATTGTCAGTCACTTCCAGCTACTTGTCTTCCCATCGACGCATGACTATGACTTTGTACCTCGACAGTAAGATGAGAGCATGCATGAGGATGGTACACTGAAAGAACTGAGGATCATGATATGCCACCTTGGCTGCTAGATCCATCATTTTGTTCCCTGCAATACCCATGTGCTCTGGTACCCACCAGAATGACACCTCCTTCCCCAGTCTTTATAGTTGGCATCATGAAGTGGAGAAAAGTAAAACATGGTGTACAACTAGTTGGGAACATAGGCCACTTATAGTCCTCATGTATATAAATGATTAACCAAAGATATTGTAGGAATATTTAAAAACTGTGATGTGTGCTGATGATACAAATATCCTGATAAAGGATCCAAAAACATGTTTACTAGGCACAGCTTGAGGGACAGTGGAACAGGCTGGCAACTTGCACAGAAAACAGCTTAACTGTTAATGTTACAAAAACTCATATTACGTAGTTCCAGGCAAATAAAAATGACTTAAAAGTAGTGTAACTGGAAAATCATTTATGTTCATGAGAAACAATAAAGGGCCAAAAACAGAATCTTGTGGTACAGTGCCTATTGCTATGTGATGAACATGGAACTAATATACACTGCTTTCTAATATGCAGATAATATAAAAATCATGAAACTGTTATATATTGTTCCATAATTTTTTAAAGCTCTTGATAAAGATATCAGGCTTGTCACAATCAAAATCATTAGTGAACTATCAAAATATTCCTACAGAAAATAATTTCTGATTTATTGATTGTAATGAATCACCTATCAAGATAAATATAGCTTGTTCATTTGAGAGTCCATTGTGGAATCCAAAATTTTCTTCTGAGAATGTATTTTCGTACAAAGTGTTTATAAATAAGTAACTTAGAATATTACAAGAGTAAGTCAATAAATAAGTCACAAAACGAGATGGAACCAATAATAATCACTGTAAGTTCCTGAAATTTATTTAATTTTGCTACAAATTTGCCCTATATATTCAGACACTTGTCCATCTCTTTACAAGTCCTTGATACCTAGCAACAAAGAAGTTTTAGGTTGCTGTCACAGTCAGTGTGTAATCTCTTTGGTATCATCAGTTTAAAAATCATCAGTTTAAAAATGTTTGCCACCAAAATGAGATTTTAGGGTCAAAGATGATGAAAGTCACTGGGTTCTAAGTTGGTATCGTAATGTGTATTTTCCGAGCAATCCAAATTAAATGTTTGTAACAGTTCCTGTGTTTGTTCTTCTGCATGATGGCATTGTTATTCAGAAGAGTTGCTCCCTTTGTCAGGAGGCCAGGTCATTTTCAGCAAATGGTCTGTTCAAGTTGTGCAAAGTGATACAAAATGATGCAGCATTCATGGTCTCATTGTGAGACTGCAATTTCAGTAGGAAAATGCCTTGCATGTTACAAAACCTGGTAAGCATAACCTTGTGGACTGATGAAATGGTCTTGAACTTTTTCATTTCTGAGCAGGTGGAATATTTCCATTCCATGGCCAAAATCAATTGGTTTCCAGCTGAAAGTGATGCACTCAAGATTCATTCCATGTAACAATTCATGCAATGGAGTCCTCTCTTTCCTCAAAGTGCTGAACCAGATACTGTAAAGATAAGCCCATTCTGTTCATTTTGTGTGCCTTGGTCAACACATGTGGTATCCAACGTGCACATACTTCAACTGCTCATGCATGATGTAGTAAGCAGTTTCATGTGAGCACCCTACAGCACGTGCTACATCATGAATCATCACACACCAGTCGTTATGAGTGATCACAGCCAAGGATGCTCCTGATCTTTGATACTTTGCCTTCCCCTGTTAAACTCCTAGATCTGACTTAACATAGCTTTTCATGATAAACAGTTGTCACCACACACAGATAAACTGTTGACTGAGATTATCTATTGACTGAACCTTGCAAAAAATTCAGCTGATGAACATGTGATTATTTTATTACTGATTTAATCTTAACAACAAGAAAAAAATATCTTCTTGTGGTGCTTTTTGATATACTTGGATTTCTCAAATTTATTTCGGAGAGCCTTTCTTATATAGTGCGGTATACCATCTTGTGTATTGTCCAAAACTAATTACACACTTCTGTCATGAGAAACTTATTATAAAAGTTTTTGTAGTTTAGGTTTACCTTTGATGAGCTCTTTATTTAGCTGTAAAGATGTTATTCATTTTACCTGTCTAGATTTTTGCTATGTTCTAAGCAGTTCTTATCATGTTTTGACAGAAACTCTTCTGATACTTTCTCTTAGAATTTGACAACAGAGTTTTTAATGTGATTTTAAATTATCATCAGTGGTTTTTGATTTTAAATAGAGAATTGTCTTAGTTTTGTATGATATGGTGCTATTTGTAGATTTAGAGCAAGTTAATTTCTGACATAGGCTCTTTCTTTTCTTTTTTTCTTTTTTTTTTTAAAAATAGTTTTCAAAATAGCCTATGGAAATTTTATAGAATACATTGCCTTTTTCATTTATCCAAAGTGTATTATGTATGTTATTCAGTCTATACTTTGCAAATACTTCTTGAATTTCTCAATTCCTGCTTCACGTATTATGTGGTGTTCATGATGTAACTTAACCATTATGGTTGCAGTAGGATGGGGTGACACATAAGGCTGAAGTGATTGTTCTAACACAAGAACACTGTAATTTATTGCCAGAACAGTACACACACATGGGAGACAAGGTGCAATACAATTAGCAATACACAAGTGACTGACAGAGCCTTGTGCTCTGACCTATGGAGACACTGGTTCCAATAGGGGGTACAGCTGGCAGGCTGTGTACGCAACTGCTATCATATTAGCTGGCTAGGTGGCCTCTGTTGGTCAAAGTAAGCATAAACTTCATGTACAAACTGTGAAGCAGTGCACATACAACACTTTTAGTTATAGCACTCCTCTTCCCTTCCAAAGAAGTGAGTACTGTGCTCACATTCATTTCTTTTGTAGTCGATGTAAGCTGTTGAGTCATGTAACGTGCTGCCACTGGTGCATAGGGCCTGAAATGGTGCGAGCAAGGATAGGTGTGGTGTCGGCCTCCTGTGAGAGGCCAGGCATTCATTTCCACGCTCGATTCCAACCCCCAGGGAAGGAGGCTGTGGCAAAGGCAGTAGAACAGGTGGCACTGGCTGTGATGGAGACGGCCGAATCAGATGCATCGGCTGTGACACACATGAGCCAGGGTCCCACCGTAGCCCCCAAGAGCTGAAGGGGGCACCCACAGCAGAGGAGACAGTTGTGAAATCATTAGCAGTGGTTGTGGAGAAGGTTAGGGCACCAGCCACAATGAAGGAGACGGCTGGGCCGACGGAAGATGCAAGAGCGGCAGAGGTGGACCTAATGCACAGTTGCCTATGCAGCCATACCAGGCTGGAAGCATTGTGGCACTGATGCCAACGAATGGCCTTGTGTCAGCTGAAGCAGATTTAGCAGAGTCCGCGGCTGATGACTGTGTAACAACTCTGCCAGACTCTTAACCGCCAACTGGGATATGATCTGGGGGCCATTGACTGTAACTAATGGGCTAATGTATAAGGAATACCTTCCACTGCAATTTTCTTTAAAAAAAGCTGAAATTATTGTCACTACATATGTAGACAGACAACACATCACATATGGAGACTGAGAATAAGCATCAATTACAACAAGCCACTAGAAATTCAAAAAAAGGTGCCACAAAATCTACATGAATTTGTTACCAAGGCTGCTGTGAATCTGGCCACCATGACAAAGAAGCACAGGGAGCAGCCTGATGGGTGGCATCGCTTGATGGATGGTGGACTGTGGGCAGGTTGCAACAGCCCACACTGTTTCCCCATCAATGCCTGGCAAAAAAAAAAAAAAAAAAAAAAAAAAAAAAAAAAAAAAAAAAAAAAAAAAAAAAGTCTGCCTGCTAATGCTTTTGTACATGACACATACTAGTGGTCAACATGTAATAAACATATAATAACCTCATGCCAAAGGGTTGACAGGACTACAAAATGAGGAGTGGTGTCCTCTTTAGCCAACAGCAGCATTCTGTCCCAGACATAAAGACGAGTTTATAATGCAAAATAATTTCTCAAAGGATCAGAACCATGGCCCACAAGTTTTTTCAGCCAGCTGTGTTGCACAAAAGGATCAGCTTCATTTAAAACAGGATCCATGGCTACTGCAGCTGTAATTTTAGTGCTAGTAATACAAAAGCCCTCAACAAAATTTTGAGTTTCCAGATCTAAATGTAAATAAAGTAATTCGTCTTTATGAAACTCTGGATCCAGACCAATCAGCAAATAAAGTAAGGCGTCAGCATTTGTATGTCATGCCATAGGTTGAAAATGTATCTCATAATTGTATTGCAAGTGGACAAGAGCCCACTGCAGTATGTGGTGTGTGGCTTTGTATGGCAAGGATGTCAAATGGTTAAAAAGAGACATCAGTGATTTGTGATGTGTGGTTGGGTTAAACTTAGACTCATACAAAAAAACCAAGACATTTTTTTTGAGCATACATGATCATCAAAGCCTCTCTCTCCTTCTGAGAATAATGCTGTTGCACTGAATTTAAGGATTTAGAGCCACGTGGAATAGGGCATTCAGATCTGTCCACATACTTATGAGCAAGGATGGTGCCAATGCAAAACTGAGATGTTTCCATCACTAACACAAGGTGCTGGCCTAGCTGTAAAATGACTGAACAAGGGGCTGACTGCAGCTTAGATTTCAACCACTTGAATGCTCAGTCACAAGCTGAAGACCAGCAGAAAGGAACATCTTTACAATAATACATGGAGTGTGTAGTATTCCCTCCCATGCATTACCATTAAATTTAGCTCTGTCTTTGCAAAAGAATTTCGAAATCTCCAAGGGGCATAAGACACACAAAAGAAAACTTTTTTATCTATCATCATTTTCTTTTGTTGTTGGCTACAGTTCTCACATCTAGGAGTACATTCTTGAGGCTGAAATTTTGATTTTGTGGGTTCCAGTTGGCTAAATATCTGATGAAGATTTGCCTGTCTTACTCTTTAATTTTATTCTTGTCACATTTTTCAATATCGCACCGTCTTTACAATTTCCGCTTCCATAACACCACAAATTACATTGTTTGTGTCAGTCATAAAAATACGTCTGATTCCATCAGAGGCATGCCCACTACTACTTAAATTCTGCAGTACTAACAATATTCCAAGGAATTTACAAAACAAAAGAGTTTATAAACTTTCTTGATGAAAGAAGAATCTTCACAAAATTATATCATTATTTTGTAAATGAATCCAGAAATAAATTTAATAATTAGCAGTACATTGAGCAATTAATTATATGAATTTTAAATATGCCAGACAGATTGTAATTTCAAATGTTTTTAAAAGAAGAATAATTTTAACTGTTAGTATACATTGATTGCAACAAATTAATTTCTTTTTATACATTTTAGCCTGAAATATAATACATCGTATACAAAATAATATGAAATTCATTTAGTTAAACAGCTGAGATAATGTTCACCTATACAAGTTTTAAAATACTTTTTTGTATCGTCTATTTCTATAAATAAAGGTAATGTCAGAGGAGAGTGTCCCATTACAAGTGGTTGTGCCACAGTAGCACCATCACTGCTGACACAATGTTCACATCCACATTTACTTCATTCTCACTCTGGTGTGGAATTTGTGGTAGTATGCAATTTTGCCTCAAAATGCCTGTAATGCCTTGACACAAGTGGGGTGTGGCAACATGGCAATAGCATCAGTATGCTGGTACAATGATTTCATGGCAGCATGCAACACTTCAAAACCCAAATAAATAATCAATGGTGGAAAAACTGTGTCTTGTCCAAACTGCACTTTATCTGTGCAGATTGTAAAACAGAAAATAGAGCATGACGGTTCTGCAGATGTTCCTCTATAGAACCACCAGACTCTACTGTGTCATTTAAATAGTTGCTGCAACTTGGAACTGATGCAATAAGTTGCTCTAAAAAAAAGCTGGTGCACTTGCCACAACAAAAGGCAAATGCTGGTATTGATCAAGCCCAAATGGGGTATTGATAACTAGAAGGCGTTCAGAATTCCCCATTGAGTGGCAGCTGTAAAGATGTCTCTGCCAAGTCTATCTTTGAAAAATAATGCCCCCCCCCCCCCAATAATTCTGCTAACTGCTCATCAGTGCATGGCAAAGGATAGGTATCAATGATTGATTGGCCATTAATAAATTTCTAGAATCACTGCGGAGGCATAATTTACTGATAGGTTTTTTGACTGGCCCAGGTGGTGATGACTATTCACTGGAAGAACGATGTCAAATAACATCAAGGGATCAAAGATGATCTAATTCTGCTTTTACTTGATCCCGTAAAGTTACCAGTACCAGGCGGGCTCGGAAAAAAAACAAGAGGGTGGGGGTAGAGTGTTTCATCATAATATGAGCCTGTAATTCTATTGCACAATTCAGTCCTGGAGAAAATAGAGAGGAAAATTTCTCACATAAAATATCTAACTGTTGATATGGAACTTGATCAGATGATCAGAAACCATATGCACTTCATCATCAATGGAAAATCCAAAGAGTTTAAAAGTGTCCAATCAAACAGATTTTCAGTGTAAGCATCGTCCACAACTAGGAAGGCTAATGAACGAATTACAGCCTTGAAAGACACATGTGCAGAAAACTTGTCAAGAATGAGAATCTGTTGTTTCTTAAAACTCACTAGCCTCCAAGGCATTGGAATCAAAGGGGAGAACACACATCCACATAAGACTGAGAAGTCACTAACACTGCTGCTGCATCTGTGTCCACCTCTTCCTCAGTGGTTTGTTAGACACACACATTTCAGTGTGTAACTTGCTCTGAAGCACCATCACTGCTGACACAAAGTTCACATCCACATTTGCTTCATCCTCACTCTGGTTTGGAAAGGTGTTACATACAGAAGCAATGTGTCCTTTCTTATGGCACCTATTAAGCATTGCCCAGTGCATGGAACATGCAGTCCTTTCTTGTTGAATGTAGCAGAAGGACCACGAAAGCAGCAGAACACAAGGGTGTTGCTGTTATGACACAGACTGTTGTTTTCAATGACATTTAGCTACATGACACTGAGACAGCTGCTGGACTGCTGCAATAATATCTATGCTCCAATGTTCCCTCGCAAACCGACTGAAGGCTGGGAGGGGTGAGAGGAACTGATTTCTGAAACTTCAGACCGGTATTCTGTCTGACTAACTTCAGCCTGTGAAACTACAAATGACTGAACTATGTTCAATACTTCCACAAGCATAGGATTTTCATGCTGTAGAGCTCACACTCAAACTTCCCTATCGGGAACAAAACATATGATTGTTCCACAAAGCATATGATCTGCATAGGATTCCTTATGAACTTTTGCCACAAAATTACAACTATGGCTACGTCCATGAGTTCATTGAAATAACCAGTTCACATATTATGCAAAAAACTGGTGATATCTCAAACTGGGGAACAATCAAGAATAGGGAGCTGCAAGGTTCGGTCTTGGGTCCTCTGCTGTTTTTAATATATATTAATGACTTACCTCTCTATATTCACGAAGATGCAAAGCTGGTACTTTTTGCCAATGATACAAGTATAGCTATCACACCCAACAGACAAGAATTAACTGGTGAAATTGTAAACGATGTTTTTCAGAAAATCATTAAGTGGTTCTCTGCAAATTGGGCTCTCATTAAACTTTGACAAAACACAGTATATATAGTTCCACACAGTAAATGGAATGACACCATTAATAAATATAGACTTTGATCAGAAATCGGAAGCTAAGGTAGAATATTCAAAATTCCTAGGTGTATGCATTGATGAGGGGTTGAACTGGAAAAAAACATACTGAGGATCTGCTGAAATGTTTGAGTTCAGCTACTTATGCTATTAGGGTCATTGCAAATTTTGGCGATATACATCTGAGTAAATTAGCTTACCACGCCTATTTTCATTCTCTGCTTTTGTATGGTATCATATTCTGGGGTAACTCATCATTGAGTAAAAGAGTGTTCATTACACACAATCGTGTAATCAGAATAATTGCTGGAGCTCATCCAAGATCATCCTACAGACACTTATTTAAAGAGCTAGAGATCTTCACTGTAGCCTCACAATACATATATTCACTTATGAAATTTGTTATTAACAATCCAAATGAATTCAAAAGTAATAGCAGTGTACATGGCTACAACACTAGGAGAAAGGATGATCTTCACTACTCAAGGTTAAATCTAACTTTGGCTCAGAGGGGGTAAATTGTGCTGCCACAAAAGTCTTTGGTCACTTACCTAATAGCATCAAAAGTCTGACAAATAGCCATATAGCATTTAAAAGGAAATTAAAAGAATTTCTTAATGGTAACTCCTATTCATTAGATGAATTTTTGGATATAGTAAGTGGGTAATTCCCCCAACCCCCCGCCCCAAAAAAATAAAACAAAAATAAAAAAAACATAAAAAAATTAAAAAATATTAAGAGTCATGTAATATTTTGTGTAATGTAATATCTTGTATAGTCACCTTTTATTAACCTGACACGTTCCACATCATTACGAAGTGTTGTATTCATGATGTATGGAACAAGTAATAATCTAATCTAACCTAATCTAATCTAATCTGCTGCTCATGCCCTATATGACTGTTTTGGCCACTTTTAGCAACGGTAAAAATTCACACAAGCAGCAATAATGTATGTTTACAGTAATAGATAGAAAGTAAAAAACTTCCTGGAAGATTAAATCTGTGTCCTGGACCGAGATTCAAACTCAGGACCTTTGCCATTTGAGGGCAAGTGCTCTTCCATCTCAGCTACTCAAGCAAGATTCATGAACTGTCCTCACAGTTTTACTTGTGCCAGTACTTTGTCTCCTACACTCCGTCTCCTAAGCCATATCTCCACAACATCCTTTCTTTTAGGAGTGCTAGTTCTGCATGTTTTGCAGGAGAGTTTCTGTGAGGTTTGGAAAGTAGGAGATGAGGTACTGGCAGAAGTAAAGCTGTGAGGACAGGCAGTGAGTTGTGCTTGGATAGCTCAATTGTTTGGAGCACTTACAAAAGGCAAAGGTCCTGAGTTTCACTCTCAGTCTGGCACACAGTTTTAATCTGCCAAGAAGTTTCATATCAGTGCACACTCTGGTGCAGAGTGAAAATTTCATTCAGTTAGAAAGTAACTCTAACAGCGGATCAAGAGAAGGATTTGCTGGTTCTTGTAAGGGAGTGAGCTCACGCAACAGCTGATATATACACAGAGAAATCCAAGAAAAAAAGGTCCTTGCACAAGTTTACATCTATTAACAAATGCCCAGAAATGTTGCCATAGGCATTTTCTGTGTGTGTCTGAGTCGTCTTCTGCATTGTCATATGCCAGGAACAACGGTGGATATGTTGCTGTCAGGGCCACAGGGTGTGCCAGTGTAGTTGTTAAACTGGAAATAAAAACTGTCAGTGCCTGCAGTTGCTTGAGAAGAGATTTAAGCACTGTCTCCAGGGAAATTAATCTCAAAAGACCAATGACTGAAGTGGAACACATTAAGTCAAAAACAGTACAATTAGCAATACACAAGTGGCGAGCAGGGCATTGCATTCTGGCCAATAGAAACATTAGGTCCAACAGTCAGGCTGTGTATGCAACTGACATCATATCACCAGGCCAGGTAGCCTCTAGTGGCCAAACCATGCACAAACTTTGCGCACAAACTATGAGACAGTGCATACACAACATTGGTAGTTACAGCAGTGAGGAATTCTTCTTGGGAAATCGGGTGAGTAATATATTAATTTAATAAGTTTTGATGCATTTCCTACATTTCACCTTGTGGCAAAACTGTATGGCTCTTGCAGATGCTATTATCTATGTACTGGGTTATGTCTTTCATTTGGATTTGCACCAGCGAGATGAATCATGAGTGTTCAAAAGTTACAGACCCAGAAAATGGTGAGAGAATGACTGCATACTGAGTGACTGAGCTGCCAGTCCATCCTGTCCATTGCTAGAATTCTTACTGCAGTTCACAGAATTGTGGCACACAGTCAGTACACCCAGGACAAGACGTGTTTTATAATGAAGTGGTGTGGCCTTAGTAAGAAAGCATATCCAAGATATGAGAAGAGCTTCTCAAAAATGCTCTACTCAACTGCTGCTTTCAACTTGCTTCTGTCCTTTTAGCTTACACATGGTAGTGGGCAGACAGAAATGCACGTGTCTCAGGTAGCTCTGCAAATGAGAAAGCACAAAAAACAGAGCACACAGTTTCAGTTGCTGCCTGAAGTGTGCCTACAAGCAGCTGACATGACAGGATGAGGGACCCACATCTGCACTCAAAAAAGAACTCATGTAACACCAGTTCTAAAATGCTCTCCAAATGTAAATCACTGCAGCATTGAACACGAAGTCTCAGGGGAAATCAAACTGTGGAAAATCGAAAACTTCATAGGAGAATACAGTGCAATACATGTTCTCACACTGACAAAAACTTCTGTATCTTAGTGGCAGGTGAAGGCACTTCTATTGTATTGCTGACAACAGAAAATTGGGATCATACTGCAAAACACAGTATACAAACAAGTGATGAAGGATCCTACACCAGGAGTGTCACAGAAGACTATCTCACTCCTCAACAATTTGTGCTTAGATGAGGAGACTTGAGAGTATTATATCCCTTAGAAACAGTTTCACTTTGTCACTTCCAAAAATACATGAAGAGCGAGTGCTACTGTGACTAACAATGTGTAGCATTAATGCTTAATCTGTGGTTTGGCTAAATATCTAGCAATGCTTCTGAAGCCTCTGGTGATACAATGTCAAAACTCAAGATGGTTTGTGGCAGTTCTCTGAGATAAATACCTGGATAAGAGTTGATTTGCTGTCAGCTTTAATGTGGTGTTGCTCTGCACATGAGTGCAAGTAGAAGACTCCTTACAACAGCTATAGAATCACTATGATAACGAGACAATAGAACTACTTTGACATGTACTAATTATGATGTATTTTCAATGTTGTTTCAAGTTCTGTGTATGGACAGATACATTCTCCTCTCCCTACAGTAATCATCAACTTTTACACAGAGCACTTCAAGGATACGTCACTTGACATTAATTGGATCAAGCCAATTTTCTCCTATAAATTAAGAGAAAATCACCTTTATGTTGTGACCACAAGTGAAAGGAAACATCTTGGAGTTTCTGTAGCATGTTAGCAGCATACATTAAAGTGTAAAGTTCACATTGAAGTAGAGAAAACTAATTGTTTTCATTTGTTGGACATTTTAATAAAGATAAAAGAACCGATGATGTGCTTGGGCTGTCTGTGAACCACAAGAAGGTGCACATGAACCTCAACTTAAATTCTGGATGTCTGCCACCCTCTAGTGCCTCACTTCTTGGTAATCATGATTATAGCGAGCAGAGCCCAAACCATCTACAACAATGAGTTGCAACACCTTTGTGAAACATTCTATAGGAACGTTGACTCACAGGCAACAAAAAGATATACTATCAGGGTGGCTGATTGGAAAAAAAGGAGGAGATGAATGAATGCAGCAAGGGCATTGTGCTCGTCCCATACACTGGATAGCCCAGTGCCAAGATTGCCAGTTTCCTGAAAAACCATAATATGAAGGCAGTTTTCTCCACGTATGCAAAATTAAGAGCATGCTGGGCACCATAAAAAATTATTTAGTTCTGAAAACACATGGTATGTATTGGATCATGTGCAAGAAAGGCCACCAATACACCAGCAAAAAGGAATGCTGCACCCCATGGATTGTGGAGCACATCGTCGAGGATACACATTCAACTTCACAGACCCAAAGATGCTATGTTTTGTCATGGGTTTCTGTAATTCGATAATCAAGAAAGCCTTTGAAATAAGAATGCATGGAAATCTAGTGAACAAGAACAGCAGCTTCTACCTCACCCTGCACTTGGGATCATGTAACATCAAACACATGTCAGAAGGAATTCCTACCTGGAGTGCCGTTAATGGACAGGATGGAATAGTGACCCCCCAAGACACAAAGTGCAGACATTTTCTCATGAACTCTGTCCCAACTGCCCAAGACTCTCATTTCACCTGTGATTGACCAAACTGGTGGTACTCCAGAAGCTATAAGACATGACTTGGAATATACAAGTAATAGCATCTGACAGAATCCCAACACTTTGCCGGAAGACAACAGGAAACTTCTCAACCTACTCACCTAATGTTCTGAGAAGAGTTGATCAGTGCAATTTATTAAGAAAGCATACAGCTTCATAGGTGAAACTGAACTCTCATTGATGCGGAGAATCTTCAACCAAACATGGTACACATATCATATAATATCTGAAACAAATAGTGCTGTGGGACCAGGACAATCTTAACACCTTCAGGAAAGAGGGTGGGGATAGAGGAGGAAAGGGAGTGATATGTAGGCATAGTCTGTTAAATGGATCTGAGAAAAAATGTTTCTCCTGCGAGCAAATTTACATTTCTCATTCAAGAGTGGGTTCACATAAGAATTTATTTATTCTTTCACTTGGAGGGTAAACTAAAAATATTGTATTCAGCTAAGTTTTATGTTTAATTAAGATTGCAATTAATTTGTAAAGGATTTTACTTTATAATTTGCGTATTGTATTTTTACTTTTAAAAAATGTAGATGAACTATGTCTGTTCATGCTCAATAGAAGTAGTTAATTTCTCTTCCTATCAACTACATAAGTTAGTAAATGGGAAATCAGTTGTAAACCAAACTGGCATATCTATTTTTACAGCAATTCAGATTTATAATAATGGATTTTATTTTTGTAAACTATAACCACTGTTATTTTAATGTTTACTCATTTACAGATATAATTAATTTTAAGTAAATCTATTCCTTCCTGTTTAATGCTACCCTTATAAACTAACAATCCTTTTGCACACAGGGATTACCACAGTTTGTGCCATTCCGGAAACAGAAGAATGCATTTGGTGGCTCGAGACATCTGACACATGATCTTCCACTTCCAACAGATGAATATCAAGATGAATTTATCTGTCCAAATGAACAAGATATTCTTCGTGGAAGGCGGGCAAGGGCATCAACATTAATAGAACCTCCAGCACGTCACAAAGTTGTCCTTCGAATGTCCTCACTGCAGGCCAATAGAACAGTGGAAAATATTCCTTTCCCTGTTGTGAGGCAACTCTCATCTCCAGCTATTACTAATGGCCAGTTTATACCAATACTTTCAAGGTAAATCATAGAAAATAAGTTTTATATGAACACTTACATTCTGTATGATAGTAACTTATGCAACAATAAATTGTTGTATAATCCTTTGCCACATTTACATTTACAGTTACTCAGTAGTATACATAATTCAGTTTTAAATAAATCTACTTTCTTGCTATATGCCTAATGAGAGGTTGCTGAAGACCTCTGCACCAGATTAAAAAATACCCATATTCAGTCCTAGGTAAGAAGGCAAAGTCCACATGGAAATTATTTTTCCATCCTGTATTATTGTTACAGAAATCAAAGAAAAACTCAGAAGGACTTTTATTAATGGCAACAAATACCATTCATGGGTAAATGTGTTGGGAAGTATGTGTTAAAATTTAACAATCTTCAAAGAGGCCTCTGCAAAATGCTCAGTTATCTAACAAGTTGTTGTTGTGATCTTCAGTCCAAAGACTGGTTTGATGCAGCTCTCCATGCTGTTCTATTCTGTACAAGCCTTGGCATCTCTGTGTGACTAATGTAACCTACATCCTTTTGAACTTGCTAACTGTGTTCATCTCTTGGTCTCCCTCTATTATTTTTACCTCCCACATTTCTCACCAACTCTAAACTGGTGATCCCTTGATGTCTCAGACTGTATCCCCTTAACTAATCCCTTCTTTTAATCTACCCAGTTCTGTTCAGTATCTCCCCATTAGTTATGTGATTTTCAGCCATCTTCCGTAGCACCACATTTCAAAACTTCTATTCCTTTGTTGTCTAAACTGCTTATGATCCACTTGTCACTTTCATACATGGCTGAACTCCAGAGAAATACCTATAGAAGGTAACTTCCTAATGCTTAAATTTACATTTGATGTCAACAAATTTCTCTTCTTCAAAAACATTTTTCTTGACATTGCCTGTAAACACTTTTTATCTTGTTGACTTTCGCTATAATCCATTATTCTGTTGCCCAAATATGAAAACTTATCTACTAATTTAAGTGCCTTGTTTCCTAATCTAATTCCCTCACAAATACCTGATTTTATCTGACTACATCCCATTACTCTTATTTTGCTTTTGTTGATGTTCATCTTATATCATCCTTTCAAAACATTGTTCATCCCATTCAACTGCTTTTCCAAGTTATTTGCTGTCTCTGACAGAATTTCAATGTCTTCTGCAAACATCAAGGTTTTTATTTCATCTCCCCGAAGTTTAATTCCTTCTCCAAATTGTTCTTTGGTTTTCTTTACTATTCACTCACTGTACAGATTGAATAACATCAGGGATAGACTACAATCCTTTCTCCTCTGCCACTGCTTCCCTTTTATGCCTTTCAACTCTTGTAACTGCCACCTGATTATTGTAAAAGTTGTAAATGGCCTTCACTCCCAGAACTTTATCCCTGATACCTTCAAAATATCAATGAGTGTATTTCAGTTGACATTGTCTAAAGAAAAGCTTTCTCCAAATCTAGAAAAGCTTTAAATCTAGGTTTGCCTTCCCTTAGTCTATCGTTTAAGATAAACTGATGTTCCCTGATGTCGGCTTCTACCAGTTTTTCCAGTCTTCTGTAAAGGATTTGTGTTAGTATTTTGCAACCATGACTTATTAAACTGATAGTTTGGTATTTTTCTCACCTATCAGCAACTGATTCTGTGGAATTGGAATTATTATGTCCTTCTTGAAGTCTGTGTGTATTTTGCCTGTCTCATATATCTTGCCCACTAGGTGGCTCTTCTAATGCTGTTAGTAGTTCTGATGGATTATCGTCTGCACCCAAGGCTTTGCTTTGACTTAGATCTTTCAGAGATCTGTCAAATCCTTCTCATAGTATTATATCACCTTCATCTCCAACCACTTGCTTTTCTATAATATTGCCTTCATGTTTATCTCCCTTGTATAGATCTTCTATATATTCCTTCCACCTTTCATCTCTCCCTTCTTCACTTAGGACTGCTTTTCCATCTGAGCCATTGATATTCATACAGCTGCTTCTATTTCCAGCAAAAGGGCTCTTTAACTTTCCTGTAGGTAGCATCTATCTTTCCCGTGATGAAATACATTTCTAAATCCTTACGTTTGTCCTCTAGCCATTCCTGCTTGGCCAGTTTGCACTTCCTGACAATCTCATTTTTTAAATGTTTGTATTCCCTTTCACCTGCATCATTTGCTACATTGTTATATTCTCTTCTTTTATCAGTTAAATTCCTTTTCTCTTGTATTATCCAAGGATTCTAATAGGCCTTGCTTTTTACCTATTTGATCCTCTGCTGCCTTCACTATTTCATCTCTCAACACTACCCACTCATCTTGTACTGTATTCCTGTCCCCTGTTTCAGTACCCTGTATTCCTGTCCCCTGTTTACCGCTGAAACTCAACAAACTCTGGTTCTTTCAACTTATCCAGGTAACATCTACTTTTTTCTAATTTGTTCAGTTTCAATATATCGTTCACAACCAACCAATTGTGTTCACACTTCACATCTGCCACTGAAAATGTTTTACAATTTGAAACCTGCTTCTGAAGTCACTCTCTTGCCACTATATGATCAATCTGAAACCTTCAGGGGTCTGCAGGTCTCTTCCACATATATAACCTTCTTTCATTAATCTTAAACCAAGTGTTAGTGATAATTAAATTATGATCTGTACAAAATTCTACCAGGTGTCTTCCTCTTTCATTCCTTTCCCCCAGTCTATTTACCTACTATTTTTCCTTCTGTACCTTTTCCTACTATCAAATTCCAGTGTCCCATTCACAACTGAATTTTCCTCTTTCATAACTATTTTATCTCATCATGCATTTTTCCTATCTCTTCATTTGACAGTGGAGGGTGTTGGTTTCATGTCTATCTTGGCTGTGATAATGCATTCACTATGCTGTTGATAGTAGCTGACCTGTGTTCCTATATTCTTATTAATTACTAGACTAAAATTATCCATATTTGATTGTGTATTTATAAACCCATACACATGTGACCAGAAGTCCTGTTCCTCTTGTCACTGAACTTCATTAATTCCAGCTATATCTAACTACAACCTATCCATTTTCCTTTCTAAAGTTTCCTAAACAGGTCTTGCAGGTTGGAGATTTTTTGTGGTGTGGAAGCTAATTCCCAGTACCTTTCAGAATCTATAATGAGCCTGTTGGTACTGAGTCACTGTGCTGAACTATGTGAAACTTATGTTGCACTTTCCTGCAGATTTTTCTCACAGTGTGATTAATTAGGACATTAGTGTCACCTGCAAAGAGTACTGTGGTCCCATCATGTATTTTGTCAGCCAAGTTATTTACATACAGCAGAAATAGGACAGGTCCCAGAACTAACATTGTGGGACCCCATACTTGGATATTTCACTCATTACTGCAAAAGCTAGAAATTTTTCATGTTTCACTGTCTTTTTATTTGAGGACAGGTCCCAGAACTGACTGTTGTTCAATTCCATAGCTCCTTTTTTTTGCTTGTTATTGCAAAAACTAGAATTTTTTTGTGTTTCACTGTGTTTTTTTAGGTCAGGTCCCAGAATTGACCCTTGTGGGACTATATACTTGATTATTTTGTGCTCAGCATTGCAATAACTAGGTTTCAATGTCTTTTTACTTTATTTCTGTATCCTATTGATGACTATTGACATATGATTGCCACCTTTTAGACTGGCCTTTAATTCCATAGTCACTTGACTTATGCAAGATATTTCATGATCAGTAAAATGGAAGGCTTTACTAAGGTCAAGAAATATTCCAGATACACGTTGCTTATCATTTACTGCTGTTAGTATTTAATTTAAAATGGCAAAAATTGCTGATTGGGTTGACTTTCCAGCTGTGAATCTATGTTGTGAGTCATTTATCAGCCTTTCTTTATTTATGAAGGCTGTTAATCTTCTGAGGAACATTTTTTCCTAAATTTGTGTCATACAGGATTTGTAGGTTTACATATTCAGGAGGATTTGAAGTGGAAGATGGCCCTGAAAAATCTAAATAAAAAACTGAATATGCTTATGTATGCTGTTAGGATTCTTGCTCAAAACATAAGCTACTCATCACTGATAACAATGTTTCAGGATAGTACACAAGCAGTACTGATGCATGGAATAATTTTTTGGAGGAATTCCACAATTTACAAAAAAGAAAAACAAAAAACCTTTTAAATACAGGAAAAGATTATCAGAGTGATAAATGAAGCAAACTGCAGGGATTCCTGTTGAACTCTTTCTCAAATTCTGAAAATACTGCCTCAACCATGTTTGCTCATTTATGACATACTAATTTTTATGAAATAGAGCCTCTCAAAACGGAAAACATCTTCAAACATAACTATGATTTATACCTGTGTGAAATTAGGCAGGATCTTAACCTAAACGCAAACACAGTAATTACAAACTTACGCAAAATATGAGTGTAATATAGTGGAGTTATGTTGTATAATGATATGCCTTCTTCCCTGAAATGCTCACTGACATTAAATACATTGAAGCTAAAGTTGAAACATTTCTTGCTTGACACCTGCTTCTTCTCTGTCTCTGAATTTCTGGAACATCATAATAAGGAAACCTCATTTATCAAACATTGTTGATTATTGCATGTGTCATGTTACATTATACTGTAATTTAACAATATTATGAACAGGATATTTTCTGATCAACATATAGCAAAAATGCTGAGTCACAGATAGGCACAACAAAAAGACTGTTAGTCTTTTTGCTGTCCCTATCTGCAACTCAGCATCTCTGCTATATGTTGAGTAACAAGTATCCTTTTCATAATATTGTTAAATTCCATCCTGGATTTTCCATTGTTGATTGCACAATAATTTACTTTGATTGCGTTGATGAGGTAGTCTCACTTAATAACTACTGCTATCAAATGTACAAGCTAGGTAGTATGTCAGTATTTATTATTATGTGACAATATTTGAAAAGGAAAATTGCTACTCACAATATAGCAGAGATGCTGAGTCGCAGATAGGCACAACAAAAAGACTCTCACAATTAAAGCATTCAGCCATTAAGGCTTTTACAAATTAATTATGTTTATCCCTTTTCCTATACCATATATACAAACAATGTATTATAAATTATTTTCTGTTCCAAAATAAAATAAAACAGTGATTAATATCCAAATGGTCCAAATGGCTCTGAGCACTATGGGACTTAATTTCTGAGGTCATCAGTCCCCTAGATCTTAGAACTACTTAAACCTAACTAACCTAAGGACATTACACACATCCATGCCGAGGCAGGATTCGAACCTGCGACCGTAGAGGTCACGCGGCTCCAGACTGTAGCGCCTAGAACTGCTCGGCCACTCCGGCCTGCAGTGATTAACACTGCAGAGACATGGCCCACATGTAGGACCAGTGACACCATACCCTATGCAGCTAGAGAAGTCTGTCACACTGCTCAGAAAATGTGAACAGCGATCAAATAAAACAGAAATGTGAAAATAAGAGCCAGTTTTGCTTGTTGATGTGAAACGGTGCAATAACATTATGTTTGTGAGTGTGAACACAATAGAATGACCATCTCTGGAAAATAAGCTTGCCAAATGTGAGACTTCAGCTTGTACAGGCCATGCTGATATGATTATTATCTATGTACATAACTAGTGAGTGTAAGCAGGTTATCCACAATAAGAATTAGATATTTGTCCACACAGTGTGACCACATAGAGCAGTGAGTGGTACCTTGTCAGCATGGCCGTAACAGATCATACAGCTGGTTCCACGCTTTTGGCTCCATGTCAGAGCACTGCAATGGATCTGGACCTTTTCACATCAGTGGTTCAAAACTCCTTGCAGTAGACCATACTGGTGGCACATCATCAAAAATATTCATACTGTAATGGGCATGTGGGTACTGCCACAGACATGCTGAGTGGAAATACATTATTTTTACTTCAACTTGTCCTACAGTAATGACCCATATATGTTAGATTCTACCATGATGACAGCAGTCTGGCAGCTTGCATAGCGGAAAGGCATATCACATACACACACCAAGTGTGATGGTTTGTGATAGACCTTCTCTGAGTCCTAGCCACAACATTTAGGAGTACTCATTACAGCTGATTAGGGCAGATTAATTATAATACTTGGGTATTGTAATGTTTTTGATCTGCGATATAATGTTCATTTCAGACACATATGTCTTCTATATCGTCCAGATGTGAGAAACCTTAGAAAGTATTTTCATTGAACTGCACACTCCTTCACCACACATTGCACTGTTATTCACACAGGACATCAAAATAAAATTATGTACATCTGTTTCTTAGCATGCATTGTTATTGCTGTCCCCAAGGAACTTGCAGTATGATATAATACATGTAGATGTCATTCACTATTTTTTTCTTCTTTTTTTTAAAATTGAGGCCAGTTCCTATTACTCCTCCTGCTGCTGCGAAAGATAAGGGTGTCCTGAAGAAACTGGCATCATCTACTTCATTTAAGTGAGTGTAATATGTGTTTTTAAATTTAAACTTAAGTATTCAATGCTTTTTTGAATTAATTTGAAATTAAATTATTGTCAAACTCATGTTTTCACATAGTGGAAAATCTTTTTTGAATATGTAGGTCTTATAAATTATTTCTTACTGTTTCTGTATTTTACAAAAAAATCTAGTAACTTGATAAAATATTATTGATTGGTGACTCCATGGAGTGTCCTGTGCACCATGACCAGATAATGGATATACTTAGAAGGAGAGACAGCATTGGTCGTATTTTTTGTTTTATTAACCACAAAATCGATTTTCGGTCACTTAGTGACCATCCTCAGTGCTGTAATATATAATTTAAATTGGTAGGCACTGGTGTCAACAAGCTCAGTTCTCAGTTTATGTGATCGCTCTAAGCTTGTTGACACCAGTGCCTACCAATTTAAATTATATATTACAGCACTGAGGATGGTCACTAAGTGACCGAAAATCGATTTTGTGGTTAATAAAACAAAAGATATGACCAATGCTGTCTCTCCTTCTAAGTTGATAAAATATTTTATGATACTTAATAAGTACAGGATATATAACTCAGGTGTTCAATATTATAAATATTATTTTGATATCTACACTTGCTTAAAACTACATGAGAGCTTTTAATAGAGAAATCATATGTAAAAATTAACACATGTTTCCTGTTTGAAATCTTGTAAGTGATAAACAGTTACTCTTTGACAGATCCACCACATCAGTAACAGAACAGGAGCAACAACCAGCTAGACGGCTACTCTCAACAACTTCTAGTTTGAGTGATGACTTAAGTGAAGATGATGATTTGTGTAAGTTGCACATTACTTGTTAATATCCAAGTGGCTCTCTAACAAATAGTGAAGGTTTGTGACATTTTGATGTGGATTGCTGATGACAAAAAGAGTGATGCATGAATAATATTTTTCTCTTTGCTGGATATTACATTTATGATGCGAACAGTGCCAGTGCATTTCAAGGGTTCTAATTTGAATCTGTTTGGAATATGTTTTAATTTGCCATTAAGGTTAATAACACTGCGCACTCCACTGCAGAGTGAAAGATTCATTCCATGTATAGGATATTTATAAGCCATCTTATGCACACCACTTCACTCACTCCACTTCTTCCTCTGCATGCTTTCTTCAGTAGTATATTGTGTACTTGCAGGTAACTGAATTAAGCACTGAATTTCAAGCTGTAGTGCTATGTTCTTTAAGCATGTTAGTTGTTTCTTTTATGAACAATGAAGGGACAGTCTACATGTACAGCTCTAAATAACAATGGCTATTGGGGTGCCTTCTTTTGTAGCTTCACTAACCAGTCTAATTGCTGCATTCCCCAAATTATGATGAAGTAAAATAGATGTGCATGCTGATATTTCATTATTAAAACCATATCTGCAATTATTATTCAAAACATTCTAAGTTGGCTGTTGCAAATTTCATTGATGTCATCAGAGGTTATCAGGATGCCAAATTAATTAAATTCATTGCTCTTAGCAAAAATTGTGTTATTAATTGGCAGTGCATAATTAGTTTTTGAGTGACAAATTAAGATGAAGTACATAGTTTTAACTCTATTCTTCTGAAGGCCTATAACTTCCACAGCAGTTATTATTTGTGTTGTAAGAACTTTAACTCATTCTCATTTTCAGCTAATAGAACAGTGCTATCAGTATATGTGAAGATCTTAATATTGCTGCATTTTGTAATAATTTTACTTTTTCAGTTCTTTTGATAATTAGGGGCCTATAATATTTAATACAAATGGAGATAGTGAATTGCTTGTTTGACTCATGTTTTGACCTCAAATGCAACTTTTATTTTGTATTTTGAGTTCAAAGAGCAGAATTTTATTAAAATCATAAATTTTATTGGGAAACCAAGTCATCTCACACATTTCCATAAATTTTTTATGTTAATACTACAAAGCAATGGAAAGACCTGGATGAAACAACAACAATATGGAAATTGTAGACTGCTACTCATCATATACAGGAGGCATTGAGTTGCAGACAGACACAATGACAATGACTACTAAAATGTTAAAGTTTCCAGATAAAGTCCTTCCTCTGCTCTAGAAAACACATGCACAGAAACACAACTCATGCATACGTGGTAACTGTCTCAAAGCACTAGAGCTTTGAGGCTCGAGTGCCCTGAGACAGTTACCATGTATGGATGAGCTGAGCTTGTGTGAACGTGCATGTTTTCTATTGCAGAACAAGGTCTTTATCCAAAAGCTTTAATATTATAGTGATATTTTTAATTGTGCCTGTCTGTGACTCAGTGCCTCCTCTATATGGTAAGTAGCAATCCCTCCTTCTCCCATTGTTGTTAATATTATGAAAAGCTATTTTAAAATTTTCTTGCAACATCCTTAGAAAGTATGCATTGTGAATTATGGATCTGTCTGATCTAAATCCAAATTGGGCATCATTTAGGTAAACTTAAGAATATAGTCGTGTCTTTGCTAAAAATAAATATTTGTAATTTGTGTTCAACAGCACAAATCCTTCATAGTTTGAACAATATGTTAGATCTCCCTTTTTATATGCAGGGTGCATACCACCTAAAATCAGCACACACTCCAGTGCAGAGCGAAAATTTGTTCTGAAATACCAACTTCTTTTTAATTCTTTCAGACAGTAGTGTAATAATTTTTAGAGGCTGCTCTTAAACACAAATTCATTGAACTTCCAAATCTCTTTTTTCATTTCTCATCACTTCCAGTAGGTTTATGGCTTTTAATTTTCTTATGAATTTCTTTATTTCCTACTAAACTGGGTTCTTCAAATAGAATACTCCCTGTTCTTTTGATGATAGCTCTATACTGATGTACAATTCAAAATTTGGTAAATTACCCTTTCAATCTGTTCACAATCCTGCTTTTTTAATTTTTTTATTTTTAGAAAGATGCTGTCTTGGGCTAGTATGAACTGTCCTAGTGCTTTTACATTCTGGAGTTTGTCATATGGTGGTTTTCTGTCTTATTTATTTTGTAATTACAATAATATTTTTTTCTTTTACATAAGAATTTCCCTGGAATGTTTCTGCTTTTCTTCAGCAATAAGACTGTTGTGGCTAACACAATCAACTGGCTTTGAAATGTCAAGGAACAAAGTACAGACTTTCATATGCTTATATAGTCTTTCTATTAGAGGAACTAAAAAATTTGCTGGTATATCTAACTTAATAAACAAACCTGTACCTCATTCAGAATGTTGTTTTTGTTTCTGTGAAATTCTACATTCTTTCTTAAATCACAATTTCCACTATTTTAACAAAGATTTGTTATTACTAATTGGCCTATCACTCCAGGGTTTTTCTTATTCCTATAGTTTTTTAAAAGGCAGTAGAAAGTGCTCTACAATGATTGAATTAATCAGAACAATCATTAGCCTGATCAGCAAACATGAGCAACCATTTGCTGGCTTAGCTGATGTACCTGCTAGACTCTCAAAATTTTATTTTATTTTTGAAAAGTTGGCTATTTTTACTGCCTTCATTTGTTGGAAGCAAGAGGAAGAATTCTTTTACAGTGTGAATGCTACTTGCCCTACTTTACTTTTGGAGAGCTGTCATTTGTGAGGCTGTCAACTACTCCAACATTGTATACATTAAAAATGGGACTAACCTCAACTTGGCTCCTCCTCTCATTCTCTATCTTCCCCAATATAATATCATCATTGTCTCTTTCAATTTTGTGTCTGTATTTACATGAGACCATAAACTCTCCAAAATATTACTTGAGATTGCAAGTTCATTTTAGCAGAAGCTGGATTTACTTTCTGTTATTAACTTGCTGTGTGCTTCTTTTCCTCCCTGTAAACATAAGAACTGTCATGGGTTTTCATGTGCTCCTGTTACTGCTCCCCTTGACTTTATAATATTTGTTACACTGCATTTTTTGCTCTTCACTTTATTTACAACTGTGTGTATAGTTAGCCGCTTACTCGGTGTTTATATACTAGTTTAATGTTAAGCAGAAGACTTGTCATCCTTTCTCATGGTTTCAGATTAACAAATTCCTCTCTAGTTTTCTGACGTCATTAACATTTGTAATTTCCTTAAGTTTTCTGGTTTTGTCTATCTTTCCTCCACAAATTCATTTTTAGTCATGTTGGCATCTGTTTATTAAACTGTTTTACCATAATAATTCAAAATTTCTGTATTTATTGCTTGCAACTGCTACTTTCCCTCTAGTACATAAATAATTACATCTACATGTACATTAATCCTCACAAACCAATGTGAAATGTTTGGCAGAAGGTGCTAAGCATTTTCTACATGTTAGGGTTTCTTCATATTCCAATCACATATGGTGCATGGGAAGAAAAACTGCTAAATCTGTCTGTGTAGAGCTGAAATTAGTTTACACTTGTCTTCCAGGTACCTACAAGTGTGATACATTGGCAGCTGAACTATCATTTTAAATTCTTCATTTCCATTTGTTGAGGCTTTGTATATAGGCTGTTGCAGGATAATTAGTGTCTGTCTTCATGTATCTGCCAATCCAAGTCAACATGATGTAGCTGCAGTCCCAAAACACATCCTTGTGTATCAGCTAATCCATGTTGTTCAACATTTCTGTGATGTTCTTCCATCAGTCAAACAAACCTGTGACCATTTTTTGCTGTCACTTCTTTGAGTACAACTGATATCTCCTGTCACTGCTGTTTGGTATGGATCCCACAAACTTAAGCAATATTCTGAGATTAGATGCACAAGAGTTTTGTAAGCAGTTTCTTGAAGTCTGCCACTACCTATACCTAAGCCTATGTGATCATTCCATTTCCTATCCATACAAACTGTTACCCTCAGGTGTTTGTAGGAGTTGACTGAATACAGTGGTGACTCACTGACATTTCAGCCATAAGATACCACTTTTTTGTGTTTTGTGAAATGCACAATTTTACATTTCTGTACATTTAAAGCAAGCTGCCAGTTTTTGCATCACTGAAATCTTATCAAGATCTACCTACATATTTTTTAATTTTTGATAACATATTGTTGGACTATGCAGTGTTAATGTAAAGTTGTAAATCTCATAGAAACCTTTTGTACAATTGTTATCGTCCATTTCATTTGTATTTAGATCAGCTGCATTACTGTATATTGGGATTCCTTAAAAGCAATTTTAAAACTTTTATTAAACTGTTTAAATTAACCTAATATCAGTCATTTACCTTTTTGGAATTTTGCACTGTCCACTGAGTTTTGTCCTTAACTTCATTGCTATATTCCAGTTTGCCATCTTTTATCTTCAGAGCTATATAACTGTATTAGTGTGTCTGTAGGCTGTAGACCATTCATTTTCATTCAGCATATGTTCTGTCTAAATAAAAACATCCGATGCCTCACTACTCATTGATGTGTCTCACTACTCATTGATATTTCTATTTCTTCTCATGATCTTGCTGTGTATTAAATATTTTGGTGCTAAATCATACAAAATGGTATGGATGTCCTAATTGTAAGAACATGAAGTTAAATTTGACCATGTGTGTTTCAAGATTTATGCAATATTTGGTTCCAATTAACACTACCAATTTCCCCTTCTCATCCCCATTGCAATATAGGTCATGCCTGGTGAAGCCGCATCTGCTGATAGTTCCAACATGTAAAACAGCAGTGTGTGCTAGGTCAGCCTCCATCAGCTTTGTCATCTCCGACTGTGCATTAAAAGATTTCACACTTTGTTTCTATTAGGTTGGTGCATAAGTTTGTAGCTGTTGTCCATAAGTTTAGTAAACACAACAGTTGAACGGAAGGCTTTAGTCATCAATAATATATTCTCCTTCACTGTTTACAACAGTCTGCCTATCCTGGGGTAACTTTTTGATTCTGCAACTGTAGAAATGTGGTTTTGAGGCCAAGAACTCATCAAGGCATCTTTGGAGCAAATTTTCATCCAGAACGGAAGTTTCTAGAAGGTTGCTTGATAGAGAGTGAAAAAAAAAAAAAAAAAAATGAAAATGTGAAGAAGGCACAAAACGAAGTGAATAAAGAGGGTGTGGAATGACTTCTCAACCAAACTCCTGTATAATGTTTTTGTCAGTTTAGCAGAGTGTGGCAGGGGTTATCGTGGACTGTTATTGGACTGCAGTGATGGATACACATTGGGTAAGCGGTTTCTAGTATGCTGCACCATCACTGTTCCACCAGGTGTATAATGTTATCCTTTGTGGATGCATACAGGTCTTTGTACAGGGAGTAGTTGCTGTATTTGGGTTTACCCATTCCTTTATTTTTTTCTTGTGTCAGCATAAAGGCACCATTTCTAGTCACCAGTAATGATACAGGATTGGACTAGATGGTGCTGTTCATGAGTACCCATACACCCAAATTTGAACATCCCCCACAGCATACATATGTTGCATGATGGTGGAATGATCACAGTTCATCACATTTGCCAGTTCTCGAGTACACTGATGTGGATCATTGTGGATTAATATGTTTAAATGGTCTTCATCAAACCCCATAGAACTTCCTGAATGTGGAGAGTCACTAATATAAAAAATGATCCTCCTGAAAATGAGAAAACCATTTTTCTGCCATGCTCTGTCTGATGGCATCATCCCATCCTTGGCAAAATGTTTCTGGAAGCCTCATCCACCATCACACCTCTATTTAACTCAAACAGAAAACTATGTTTGAAATGTTCCAATTTCTCCACCTGGCACTCCATTTTCTAGTGTCCACCATTCACTCACTTTCTACAAATGACATAATGAACATATGTAAACTCACATAGCAACAGGGAACTACAAATAAAAAATGACAACCAACAAATAAACCCAGAGCAGCTGGAATACCAACATGCAAAACAAAAACGCTATGAACTTATGCACCAACTTAATACAATCCTTATCATTATACCAGAACAATTACAAAAATTTATGTTGATATAATGAGTCATGGAAACCATCATATTCAAGTCAGCAGTTGTGTTTTGCATCCCTTGTCCAGACAGAATTTACAACTGAACTCCATTTTATGCCATCCTTAGCATGTGCGGTATTGATTACAGGGATAAGAAAGGTAAGCCATTCTGTTATGTGAAACAGACTGGAATAATCAACACTGGTGGCATGATAAATAAATAAATAAATAAATAGATACATGAGTAGAAAATCAAGGAAAGTTGCTCATCATCACCATTGACATTTAATTTGTGTATTGATGGAGCAAAGAGGGAAGTATAAATTCAATAAATTACACTTAGCCTATTTACCTGTAGCTGAATTGAAGAACACAGATAGAACATAAAATAATAGGTAATGATGCTGTAGTGTATATACATATGTATGAGTGCTACTTTGATTAGATGTACTGAAAAATAAGCTTTTTCTTGTATCATATTTATTAAAAGCTTATTATTTCAAGCAATAATTCTGGATGTTTCAACTTGCTGTAATATTACAAGAAGTATGATATCATGAAGGAACATATATGCTTTATTCAGGGCACTGAACCTTCTGACTGCCCTCAGGTTTGAACTTTCACCATTGAACATTTTCCAACTGAACAGAACAAGAGAGAAATGTGCGTGCACTTCAACAGTGGTGTTGCATATTAGTAAACAGAAATCTATAGCAGATCAATGCATGGAGCACAGAAAAGATATATAGAAAGAGGGAGAGGAGAAAAATGGGAGGTGGCAAAGGAGAGAAAGGTGCAGATGAAGAGGAAAAAAGGGAGGGGAGAGACAAGGGAAAAGTGCTGAAAAGGGAGAGAGAGCAAGAGAGAGGGAAGGGGAGGAAAAATGCCTGCATTTGGGGGGGCGGGGGGGGGGGTGAGACAGGGAGAAGGTACGAAGAAGGCAGTTCACTTTCTGGATGGAAAAGGAGTGGTGTGGACAAAAGAGAGAAGGGAAAAAGCAAGATGAGGCAGTGAGAGCAGGTTAGTGAAGGTTTAGGCCAGAGCAATTGTGAGAGCACGGGATGTGTTAGAGAGACAATTCTGATCTACACAACTCAGAGAAACTTTTGCTGCAAGGGAGTATCCAAACAACACGCATAGTGAAGCAGCTGTTGAAGTCATTTGTGTTGCGTGTGCTGCATTTTCGGCAACTGGATGGGCGAATCTGCAGTTCACCACAGTTTGGCGATGGCCAATCATGCGAGTAGACAGTTGGTTACTTGTCATGCCCACATAGAATGCTGTTGAGTGATTGCAGCATAGCTGATATATAACATGGCTGCTTTCACACTTGGTCCTGTCCTTTATTGGGTAGAAATGCCTATAACTGGACTGTGGTAGGAGGTGGTGTGTTTATGGACAGGCCGTGGACATGGGCTGAATGCAAGAGTTGTTCCAAGTAACCAACTGTCTAATCACATGAATGACCATAATTAAACTGCAACAAAATGCAAACTTAACCATCCAGTTACCAAACTTATTGCACACCACAACACAAATGACTTCAACAGCTGCTTCATTATACAGGCAATTTGGATACTCCCTTCCAGCACAGGTTTCTCAGAACTATGCAGATGGGAATTATCTCTCCAACACATACAGCACTCTTGCGATCCTCCTGGCCTAAACCTCTGTCAATCTTTTCACACTGCCCCACTTTGGCTTTTTCCTACTCTCTTCTGTCCCCACCTCTCCTTCTCCATCTATATCATGCACTGTCTTCTCCCACCACACTTCCTCTCCCCACCCCCCTCCCCATCCAGACATTCTCCCACTCCCTTAACCTCTCCTCTCCCCCCTTTTCAACCCCTCTCCCTTCTCTCTCCCCTTCCTTTCTCCCTCTTCATCTTCACCTTTCTCTCCTTTTGCACCCTCCCCTGTTTTCCCCCTCTCCCTCTTCTTACATCTATTTTTGTTGTACCCTGTGTTCTCCTTTCATCTTGTTGTGTGGTCACAAAGTCATCTGTCCGAAGGTCTGCCTCTTTCCCAGTACCTCACCTTGTGTTCTTCCATACCTCTTCCCCTCCTTCATCAACTCGTTAACTTCTTTAAGTAATCGAGTACCAATAATTAGTATTGCCATTTGTTGCATTTGGGTGTCTGTCTGGCTGTGGATGTGAATGTATGCACTACTGTTAGAGAAAGAGCTAGCACTCAAAAGCTAGAGGGAAAGGTGTTTTCTATTATGTTTCTGTCCTCCACTCATCGATCCACTATAGGTGAGTAGTTGCCTTTCCTTTGTTTCACATGTTGCTCCATCCAGGAATTTCCATTATTGTTATTCAAATTTGGAGTTTGCTAAATAATTTTTTGACTAGCTATCATTATACAATTTTTATCTAAGCCAAGTTCTGTTATTATGCTTGAAACTGACTTTGCTGTGTGCATGGTGGGCATTATATAAGAAATCAGAGGTTCAAAAATGTAGAAGGAAATAAAAGTTAGTGATTTCATGTTTTCAAGTAAGAGTGCTCCCCCATGAACCATGGACCTTGCCATTGGTGGGGAAGCTTGTGTGCATTGAGAGGCCACACAAACGTGTGGTTCCTGAAGAGGGGCAGCAGCCTTTTCATTGAATGATCTGGCCTTGTAACACTAACCAAAATGGCCTTGCTGTTCTGGTACTGTGAACGGCTGGAAGCAAGGGGAAACTACAGCCGTAATATTTCCCGAGGGCATGCAGCCTTACTGTATGGTTAAATGATGATGGCATCCTCTTGAGTAAAATATTCTGGAGGTGAAATAGTCCCCCATTCAGATCTCTGGGTGGGGACTACTCAGGAGGACATTGTTATCAGGAGAAAGAAAACTGGCATTCTACAGATCGGAGTGTGGAATGTAAGATCCCTTAATTGGGCAGGTAGGTTAGAAAATTTAAAAAGGGAAATGGATAGGTTAAAGTTAGATATAGTGGTAATTAGTGAAGTTTGGTGGCAGGAGGAACAAGACTTCTGGTCAGGTGAATACAGGGGTAATGCAGGAGTAGGTTTAATAATGAATAGGAAAATAGGAATGCAGGTAATCTACTACAAACAGCATAGTGAATGCATTATTGTGGCCAAGATAGATACGAAGCACACACCTACCACAGTAGTATAAGTTTATATGACAACTAGCTCTGCAGATGGCGAAGAGATTGATGAAATGTATGATGAGATAAAAGAAATTATTCAGATAGTGAAGGGAGAAAAAAATTTAATAGTCATGGGTGACTGGAACTTGATAGTAGGAAAAGGAAGAGAAGGAAATGTAGTAGGTGAATATGGAATGGGAGTAAGGAATGACAGAGGTAGCCGCCTGGTAGAATTTTGCCCAGAGCATAACTTAATCATAGGTAACACTTGGTTCAAGAATCATAAAAGAAGGTTGTATACATGGAAGAAGCCTGGAGATACTGGAAGGTCTCAGATAGATTATATAATGGTAAGACAGAGATTCAGGAACCAGGTTTTAAATTTTAAGACATTTCCAGGAGCAGATGTGGACTCTGACCCCAATCTATTGGTTATGAACTGTAGATTAAAACTGAAGAAACTGAAAAAGGTGGGAATTTGAGGAGATGGGACCTGGATAAACTGAAAGAACCAGAAGCTGTAGAGAGTTTCAGAGAGAGTATTTGGGGACAATTGACAAGAACAGGGGAAAGAAATACAGTAGAAGAAGAATGGGTAGCTTTGAGGGATGAAATAGTGATGGTAGCAGAGGATCAAGTAGGTAAAAAGATGAGGGCTAATAGAAATCCTTGGGTAACAGAAGAGACAGTGCATTTAATTGATGAAAGGAGAAAATATAAAAATGCAGTAAATGAAGCAGACAAAAAGGAATACAAACGTCTCAAAAATGAGATCGACAGAAAGTGCAAAATGGCTAAGCAGGGATGGCTAGAGGACAAATGTAAGGATGTAGAGGAGCATATCACTAGGGGTAAGATAGATATTGCCTACAGGAAAATTAAAGAGACCTTTGGGGAAAAGAGAACCATTTGCATGAATATCAAGAGCTCAGATGGAAACCCAGTTCTAAGCAAAGAAGGGAAAGCAGAAAAGTGGAAGGAGTATATAGAGGGTCTATACAAGGGCGATGTTCTTGAGGACAATATTATAGAAATGGAAGAGAATGTAGATGATGATGAAATACGACATATGATACTACATGAAGAGTTTGACAGAGCACTGAAAGACCTAAGTTGAAACAAGGCCCCAGGAGTATACAACATTCCATTAGAACTACTGGCAGCCTTGGGTGAGACAGGCCTAACAAAGCTCTACCATCTAGTGAACAAGATGTATGAGACAGGCGAAATACCCTCAGACTTCAAGAAGAATATAATAATTCCAATCCCAGAGAAAGCAGGTGTTGACAGATGTGAAAATTACCAAACTATCAGTTTAATAAGCCACGGCTGCAAAATACTAACATGAATTCTTTACAGATGAGTGGAAAAACTGGTAGAAGCTGACCTCAGGGAAGATCAGTTTGGATTCTATAGAAATGTTGGAACATGTGAGGCAATACTGACCCTATGACTTATCTTAGAAGATAGATTAAGGAAAGGCAAACCTACGTTTCTAGCATTTGTAGACTTAGAGAAAGCTTTTGACAATGTTGACTGGAATACTCTCTTTCAAATTCTGAAGGTGGCAGGGGTAAAATACAGGGAGCAAAAGGCTATTTACAATTTGTACAGAAACCAGATGGCAGTTATAAGAGTCGAGGGGCATGAAAGGGAAGCAGTGGTTGGGAAGGGAGTGAGACAGGGTTGTAGCCTCTCCCCGATGCTATTCAATCTTTATATTGAGCAAGCAGTAAAAGAAACAAAAGAAAAGCTCAGAGTAGGTATTAAAATCCATGGAGAAGAAATAAAAACTTTGAGGTTCACCGATGACATTGTAATTCTGTCAGAGACAGCAAAGGACTTGGAAGAGCAGTTGAACGGAATGGACAGTGACGTGAAAGGAGGATATAAGATGTACATCAACAAAAGCAAAATGAGGATAATGGAATGTAGTCAAATTACGTCGGGTGATGCTGAGGGAATTAGATTAGGAAATGAGACACTTAAAGTAGTAAAGGAGTTTTGCTATTTGGGGAGCAAAATAACTGATTATGGTCGAAGTAGAGAGGGTATAAAATGTATTCTGGCAATGGCAAGGGAAGCGTTTCTGAAGAAGAAAAATTTGTTAACATCGAGTATAGATTTAAGTTGAAATGATAATTAAATGAACACCCTAGCTGCAAGCAGGCGTTGATACACTTCGTTGGGGACATGTTGAAAATGTGTGCCCCGACCGGGACTCGAACCCGGGATCTCCCAACGAAGTGTATCAACGCCTGCTTGCAGCTAGGGTGTTCATTTAATTATCATTTCAATTCTAGCAAAGCTGCATGGTCATATATAGTTAAAATAGATTTAAGTGTCAGGAAGTCGTTTCTGAAAATATCTGTATGGAGTGTAACCATGTATGGAAGTGAAATGTGGATGATAAATAGTTTAGACAAGAAAAGAATAGAAGCTTTCGAAATGTGGTGCTGCAGAAGAATGCTGAAGATTAGATGAGTAGATCACATAACTAATGAGGAGGTATTGAATAGAATTGGAGAGAAGAGAAATTTGTGGCACAGTTTGACAAGACGAAGGGACTGGTTGGTAGAGCATATTCTAAGGCATCAAGGGATTACCAATTTGGTATTGGAGGGCAGCGTGGAGGGTAAAAATTGTAGAGGGAGACCAAGAGAAGAATACACTAAACAGATTCAGAAGGATGTAGGTTGCAGTATGTACTGGGAGATGAAGAACCTTGCACAGGATAGAGTAGCATGGAGAGCTGCATCAAACCAGTCTCTGGACTGAAGACCACAACAACAACAACAAGTAAGGGTGACATGAATTTTTTTGTGTCCTATTTCAGTCACTCATTTCTGTGATATTAGTAGCCTTGTAAAATTAGCTGAGTTTCACCAGAAAATTACTACATAATCAGAAGAACATCAGAAATTATCTGATAAATGGCAGCATTCATTATAATTGAACAAGAGGCAGACTAACATAGAACATCATTTTCTTCAAGGGAATAAAACTGTGCAGTAAATTTTCCAAGGTGGTGAAAGGGACAAATAAAATCAAAATATTTAAAAAGTTAGTTAAAGCGTATGTCTTAAGTAAATCATACTACAGAGTTAAGGATTATTTAGATGACACAGAAAAATTGATATTATTTCATAATAAACAACTGGAATTCTATAGTAAACTTTCATGGTTTATTGGTTATCATCATAAAATCCTGGACCCAGAATTTTTGCCAGAAAATTGTAACCCTTTTCCATTCTCTTGACCTCAACACCACACTCATTGTGGTCAGGAGTTAAATCAGCTTTTTCAGATGAGCCAATGGGACAGAATGAAAGATTTGGTACAATGGTGATGTAGCATAAAAAAAAAGAAATTTCACAAGAGAACAAGAGTAGGTTAGCCAGTCCCTCCCCTCCATCCTCTTCTCCTACTAATGTAACTTTTATTACTACATCTGTATAATATTCATCACAAAATATGGATTTCTGTTAAATTGTAGCTTACTATACAGCAATATTTCTCTCACATTAGAGAATTTTATTCTTGGAGTGATCTATTTCATTTTTTCTTATATAATGGTAGATATTCATTTAACTTTTTCATTGATAAATTACCAGAACAAAGTAAACTAACTCACCTAAGCTACACCACTACTTCATGATACTGCTATACTGAAATGAATAAAATTGTTGAACATAAGAAAATACAGTCTTTTTTATAACAACGTTTTAAGCATGAAAATATTAGATAAGGAAAGAGAAAGGAAAAGTCTGCTAAATATTGTTGGCAAACTAAAATGCATTAGAAAAAAAATTACTAGATAATACTGATGAATGTAAATACACTCCTGGAAATGGAAAAAAGAACACATTCACACAGGTGTGTCAGACCCACCATACTTGCTCCGGACACTGCGAGAGGGCTGTACAAGCAATGATCACACGCACGGCACAGCGGACACACCAGGAACCGCGGTGTTGGCCGTCGAATGGCGCTAGCTGCGCATCATTTGTGCACCACCGCCGTCAGTGTCAGCCAGTTTGCCGTGGCATACAGAGCTCCATCGCAGTCTTTAACACTGGTAGCATGCCGCGATAGCGTGGACGTGAACCGTATGTGCAGTTGACGGACTTTGAGCGAGGGCGTATAGTGGGCATGCGGGAGGCCGGGTGGACGTACCGCCGAATTGCTCAACACGTGGGGCGTGAGGTCTCCACAGTACATCGATGTTGTCGCCAGTGGTCGGCGGAAGGTGCACGTGCCCGTCAACCTGGGACCGGACCGCAGCGACGCACGGATGCACGCCAAGACTGTAGGATCCTACGCAGTGCCGTAGGGGACCGCACCGCCACTTCCCAGCAAATTAGGGACACTGTTGCTCCTGGGGTATCGGCGAGGACCATTCGCAACCGTCTCCATGAAGCTGGGCTACGGTCCCGCACACCGTTAGGCCGTCTTCCGCTCACGCCCCAACATCGTGCAGCCCGCCTCCAGTGGTGTCGCGACAGGCGTGAATGGAGGGACGAATGGAGACGTGTCGTCTTCAGCGATGAGAGTCGCTTCTGCCTTGGTGCCAATGATGGTCGTATGCGTGTTTGGCGCCGTGCACGTGACCGCCACAATCAGGACTGCATACGACCGAGGCACACAGGGCCAACACCTGGCATCATGGTGTGGGGAGCGATCTCCTACACTGGCCGTACACCACTGGTGATCATCGAGGGGACACTGAATAGTGCACGGTACATCCAAACCGTCATTGAACCCACCGTTCTACCATTCCTAGACCGGCAAGGGAACTTGCTGTTCCAACAGGACAATGCACGTCCGCATGTATCCCGTGCCACCCAACGTGCTCTAGAAGGTGTAAGTCAACTACCCTGGCCAGCAAGATCTCCGGATCTGTCCCCCATTGAGCATGTTTGGGACTGGATGAAGCGTCGTCTCACGCGGTCTGCACGTCCGGCACGAACGCTGGTCCAACTGAGGCGCCAGGTGGAAATGGCATGGCAAGCCGTTCCACAGGACTACATCCAGCATCTCTACGATCGTCTCCATGGGAGAATAGCAGCCTGCATTGCTGCGAAAGGTGGATATACACTGTACTAGTGCCGACATTGTGCATGCTCTGTTGCCTGTGTCTATGTGCCTGTGGTTCTGTCAGTGTGATCATGTGATGTATCTGACCCCAGGAATGTGTCAATAAAGTTTCCCCTTCCTGGGACAATGAATTCACGGTGTTCTTATTTCAATTTCCAGGAGTGTGTATAAGGTAAACAATGGATATGGGTGGAATGCAAACATGTGATTAAAATGTACTTCTTGTACTGTATTTTCTCAAAAGCTAGTGTTCTTTCACCACATTTACATTATCTTTTAATTTCATTGCATTTTACTCAGTCTATTATGACTTCTACAGGATTTGTTTTTTTATTCAGGTGATGAAACTGCAGAAAATTCAGGAAGATTGACTTCAGATGAGGAACGAGAATATGGAAAAATTCCCAAAAAGCTTTACATTGAATATCTAAAGGCCTGTGGGATTCTAGTGGGTGGAACTTATTTAATTCTCACTTTTTCTTGGCAGGGTCTAAGAATATATACAGACTACTGGTTAAGTGAGTGGAGTGAACAGGCAGATTCAGCTGTTGATAATTTTGAAAATCAGGTTTGTAAAACACACATGTACCTTAAAAACTACTGTTTTATTTTGATATATTGACTTAATGTAACACATGATTCTTTACATGATTAATTAGTTATGTAATAAGAGTTCATCAATCATTTCACAATGTATTTCTTGTAACTGGTTATGTGCATTTCACTTCTTCAATATTCATTGTTGTGGGATCTGTGTTTTACTTTACCTTATGTTAGTTTTTTGGTTATAGGCTTCCATAGCACACTACTTCCAAATTTATGCAGGGCTGTCCATATTGTCAATTGTGTTGTCGCTATCTTCCAATGCAATTGGGCAGTTGTCAGGCTCAAGAGCAAGAAGAATTTTGCATGAAGCAATGTTATTCAATATTCTCAAATGCCCACTTAAGTTTTTTGAAACAACTCCTGTTGGAAGAATAATAAACAGGTTCTCAACAGATACAAATGTCATTGATAAGGTAAGAAGTGAGACAGATCATAAAAGTTAGGCAGAAACATAATATTTTTATTCTTATAATAAAATAAGAATGTCAGTTGTAAATATTAAAGTTATGAAGAATAATCTATTAACTAAATGATAAATTCATTTTGTGGCTGTGGAAAAAAGAAATCAAAGTACAAATTTGAAGGTATGATCTTTTTTTCCTTATTTGATCCTTTGCTTTATACTGACTATGTTATTGTGACTCTCACTTATGCTGTATGTCTGTGAAAGACTCAGAATCACATAATGCTGTGCTTCGAATTTCATGTTGCACTATAGACTTCCTGTCACTAGTCAGCCATTCCTAATTCAGTGGTTTTTGTGGGTATTTAACCATAATAATACAGCTACCCAAGAACAGTAATATTCAAACCAGCCTTTGAGTTAATGACTCTTTTTAATTGCCAGATATAGTATTTTTTCAACCAGCCATAAACAGTTTCTCAGATGTCTTCTAAATCTGTGTTAAATTTGAAATAGTTTACCCTTGATGTCATAAGTTCATGATTTAAATGGCTCTGAGCACTATGGGACTCAACATCTGTGGTCATCAGTCCCCTAGAACTTAGAACTACTTAAACCTAACTAACCTAAGGACAACACAAACATCCATGCCCGAGGCAGGATTCAAACCTGCGACTGTAGCAGTCGCGCAGTTCCGGACTGAGCGCCTAGAACCGCTAGACCACCGCAGCTGGCGTCATAAGTTCATTCCCGCTGATTTAAGATCGAAGAAATTAGTTACATATGGGCACAAATTTTATATCATGAGTCAACTATATATGTAATTTCATAAGATATTTGTAAAAAACAGTCACTGTCTGTTGCAAATGCTGAAAGAGAGTCCTGAAAAGCAGTGCTTGGGTTCAAGTCCACAATCTACAGAACATGTGTTCCACAAAGAGCTGTTCCAGCCCTTGTTGTTGTCACAGGACAGAACAGCTGTAATTCCAATTGCATCCCATACACAGGAGAGCCTTTTACTTCAAACTCATAAGTAGTGATCTACAGTTGTTGGATGAAAATACGGAAACACCACAAGAAATGCATTGCGAGTGTCAGTCATGGTCAGAACAGTGTCCTGTGTAGTTGTGATTCTATTATGTCAGAGCTAAGTGAATTCAAACATGGGCAAATTGTTGGTGCTTGTATGGGGGGTGATTCCATAACCAAGGTAGCTGATGTGTTTAGTGTTTCAAGAGGCACCATACTGAAGATTTATACTGAATATGGGGAAAGTGGGAAAAAATCATCTGCTAAGTCACAAAGCAGATGAAAGAGTTTGTCAAGTGATTGTGACAGACAGTTGTTGAGGAGGATTGTGATGAAAAATAAGAGGATGACAGCTGCAAAAGTCACTGCTGAACTGAATGTCACACTCATGAACTCTGTCAATCTGTAATCTTACCCTCCTACGCATCACTATTAAAATTCTCTGTATTTGTACAGATTTTGAAAGCTTCGAGAGGTGTAAGATGTACAAGAGGAAAACTTATTACTTATCTTGATTTTTCTCTTCTTATTGTTGGCTCTATTTCTTGTTGTGTGTAGGGGTACATTCTTGAGGCTGTAATTTTTATAACATTGCGGTTCTTGAAGACGAAATAACTGATAAAGATTTGTCTGTTGCTATGAACATCTTTTTATTTTATCCCATTCTTTTATATCATACCGACTTTACAATTCCACTTCTATCTATCACACCACAAATTACATTGTTAGAAACACAATCAAAAATGCAGAGGTATGCCCACCACTATTTACATACTGCCATACTCAGCTCGTGGTCTTGCGGTACCGTTCTCGCTTCCCACGCACGGGGTCCCGGGTTCGATTCCCGGTGGGGCCAGGAATTTTCTCTGCCTCGTGATGACTGGATGTTGTGTGTCTTTCATCATCATTTCATACCCATCGACGCGCAAGTCGCCGAAGTGGCGTCAACTCGAAAGACTTGCACCAGGCGAACGGTCTACCCAACGGGAGGCCCTAGCCACACGGCATTTCCATTTCTGCCATACTCACAATTTTCAAAGTGTTTACAAAGCAAAAGAGTTTACAAAAGAATCTTTACTAATTTATATCATTATTTTATAAATGAGTTAAGAATTCAATTTAATAATTAGCATTAGATTGTGCAATTAATAATATGAATTTTAAGTATACCAGAAATTTTGTAATTTCAAATATTTTTAACAGAAGAGTAATTTTAACTGTTAGTACACATTGATTGTAACACATTGATTTCTTTTTATATGTTTTATCCTGAAATGTAATACATTGTTTACAAAATCATGTGAAGTTCACTCAGTTAAACAGCCGAGAATGTTCACCTATACAAGAATCAAGAGTATACATGGTATCGGTTATTTCTACAGAGAAAAAGGCAATGTTAGGGGGCGGGGGGGAGGGGGGGGCGACCCATTACAAATGCCCCATAAGCTGGGAATCACAGGGTGAGCTGGAATTCTGAAACCACTCATCAGTGATGTAAATGCCCGCAGGAAAATGTGCCGAAGCCATAAAACCCAGACTACGGAGCAATGGAAGAAAGCCTTCTGGTCAGATGAGTATTTTTGCACACTATTTCAAACTTCTGGCCGAGTTTATGTCCCAGGATTGAAACATGGAAGGGGTTCAGTGATTATTTGAGTAGCCATATTGTGGTATTCCATTGGCTCCCTGGGTACTCTGCAAGGTCACATTACTGCCAAAGATTATGACGTAATATAATAGTTATAAAATTTAATATATTTTGGTTGATCATGGTATTAGTGATGCTGTGTTCAAAGATGACAGGGCCCCTGCTCACACAGCTCATTACCTCCAGGACTGGTTTTGTGAGGGTTTCTCCTTCATCGTTATCTGAACTTGCCACTATTGTGCAGGATGAATGGTATAAGATTCTCTTGCAAACCATGTATTTATCCATTTCAAGATGACTGGAAGCTGTTTTGAATGTCAATGGTTTTCCTACACCATGTTAGGCATGGTAATGTGTTGAATTCTTGGTGTTTCCATAATACTGTCCACACCTCGTATCATGATTGTGTTAGACACATAGATTTTGGAGGGATCTTAAAATCCCTTCATCTGCCGAAGATAAAAATTCGTTATAACAGAAGGAATGATGTAGAATTTTACATTTTGATTCCAGAATTCATAAATAATTTCTCTACTTTCTTTTCAGCAAAATTTCTTTCATCTACTCAGAAGAAATATCTGTTATTTCTACCAGTTCTGAAGTACTTATAAAAATACACATTCTGTTTTTTTCCCCTGATTTTTAGGTTATGTTGTGCATGTAATTCAACTATGACTCCTTCAAAACACTCTGCTTTGACTGAGGGTGCTGTGTGAAGCAAACAGGGAGGACTTTTCTGTACTATTTGGTTTTTTAAATCGGAACAAACCTACTGTTTACATTTCTTTTGAAGAGACTGGCTTTTGTAACTGTGACTTGGTTCTTTAAAATGCTGCACAACCAACTTTCCTGTTTCACTTTGTCTTGTTTCTTATTAAAATTTTGACATTTCAAAATCTGCTTATGACACACAGAAAGGACAGAGAAGATTAATAGCATGTCTACCTTGAATGTGAGAAAAAGTCATCAAATTTATCAATTATACTCTATTGGCTCTCCAAACTTGTATAATATATATTATAACTATTTTTATCAGATGAGATTATGGTGGATTTTCCAGTAGTTTATTGTTTCTATGTGACCTAGTGATTTTTATTGTCCGATGATATAGTGGAGTTTCCAGTACCTTATTGCTTCCATGTGATCTAGTGATTTTTATGACTTCTTTAACAGTTGAGTTGGAAAAACTGAGATCAATAGGTTCAATAAGCAAAGCTTATTCAAGGAACTGAACACAATTTTGCTTACACAGTTAACCTGTTATATAACGATCCAAATTCCCTTTGATCTGTTCTTGGAATTCTCTCTCTCTCTCTCTCTCTCACTCTCTCTCTCTCTCTCTCTCTCTCCCTCCCTCCCTACCTCTATCCCTCCCTCCCTCCCTCCCTCCCTCTATCCCTCCCTCCTCCCTCCCCTTCTCCTTCCCTCATCTCTCCCCCTCTCTCTTTATTGCATTTAGCAAATTATTTTTGGTTTTTTGGTAACATAATAAAGTATATTGCAATATTGCCTGTAGTGCATCTGTAAACCTTTCTCCTGGCTTCCACTGTAATGGTCTGTGAGCCTCTGTGAAAGAACACTGAATTGATAGTGTTGTAGGAACATTTTTAGGAAATAATTTAATTTCCTACTTTATTGTCACAGTAAAAAAATTGAGTAATTAATAAAAGTCTGTAGCCCAAGATTCAATGGACACAGAGATTTAATTCTTGTCATAACTGTTAAAGGAGAACCACAAAAAAACAAGATGCTAAAGGTCAAATGCAGGTATTTCACTCAAGTTAACATTAACAATATTTCAAGAAAGGAATTTTCACTCTGCAGTGGAGTGTGTGCTGATATGAAACTTCCTGGCAGATTAAAACTATGTGCTGGACTGAGACACGAAGTCAGGACCTTTGCCTTTTATGGGCAACTGCTCTATCAATTGTGCTACCAAGCATGACTCACGACCTCTCCTCAAAGCTTTGCTTGTGTAAGTACCTCATCTCCTACCTTCCACACTTCATAGAAGCTCTCCTGCAAAACTTGCAGAACTAGCACTCCTGGAAGAAAGGAGGTTGCAGAGATATGGCTTAGGAGATGGGAGGTAGCAGATGAGATACTGGCAGAAGTAAAGCTGTTGAGGAAGAGTCATGAGTCATGTTTGGGTAGCTCAGTTGGATGAGCACTTGCCTACAAAAGGCAAAGGTCCCAACATTACATCTCGATCCAGCACACAGTTTCAATCTGCCAAGAAGTTCCATATCAGCACACACTCCACTGCAAAGTCCTAGGCTGTGGCTAAGCCATATCTCTGCAATATCCTTTCTTTCAGAAGGGCTAGTCTTGCAAATTTAACAATATAGCTTCTCTGAAATTTCGAAGATACTGGCAGAAGTAAAGCTGTGAGGATGGGTTGTGAGTCATGCTCAGATAGCTCGGGTGATATAGCACTTGCTTGCAAAAGGCAAAGTTCTTGAGTTCCAGTCTTGGGCCATCACATACTTTTAATCTGCCAGAAAGTTTCATTAACCATCTTAATGGATTACTAGTAGTATGAAAATGGTAGACTGTTACTCATCACACACAGGAAGCATTGAGTGGCGGAAGGGCACAGTGAAAAATACTGCTAAATATTATTCAGCTGTTGGACTAAGTCCTTCATCAGATGTAGACACAAAACTCACAACATGGTCACTGTTGTCTCTGGGAACTAAGGCCCGAATGTGACTGCATCACCGGCCGCTGGTGGCCGAGCGGTTCTGGCGCTACAGTCTGGAACCGCGCGACCGCTACGGTCGCAGGTTCGAATCCTGCCTCGGGCATGGATGTGTGTGTTGTCCTTAGGTTAGTTAGGTTTAAGTGGTTCTAAGTTCTAGGGGACTTATGACCTCAGCAGTTGAGTCCCATAGTGCTCAGAGCCATTTGAACCATTTGTGACTGCATCAGAGGTGTGTCTTTGTTAGGTTAAGTAGTCAGGGTACAGAAGAGTTATGAGGGTGAGGATGAGGAGAGAAGGCAAAAAGTATTGGTGAAGGAAATTCCCAGCGGCACAAAGGGGAGAGGACAAAGTAGAGAATGGGGGAAAAGACTCTGCAAACAAATTGTAGGTATAGAAGGCTTGTATAGGGCTGGAGTGGGAGTAGGAAGGGGACAGCAGAGGTTGCGGATGTGGCAGATTAGAGGAATGAAAGATATTGCAGGGAGGGTTTCCACATGCACAAATCAGAAAAGCTGGTGTTAGCAGAAAGAATACAGGTGATGCAGGCTGTGCAGCAGTCACTGAAATCAAGCACATCATGTTGAGCAGCATGGTCAGCAACTGGGTGTATCAGTTTTTGGCCATAGTTTGATGGTTGCCATTCACATGGACAGATAGCTTACTAGTGATCACGGCCAGATAGAACGGAGCACTGTGGTTGCTGCAGAGTTGGTAGATCACATGTCTGCTTTCACAGGTGGCCCTGCCTTTGTGTGAATAGGGATTGACTCTGACATGACTGGAACAGATGATAGTAGGAGGACATATGGAGCAGCTCTTGCATCTAGCATTTTTACAGGGATGCGAGCCATGGGCCAAAGAGTTTGGAGGAAGGGTAGAATAGGGATGGACAAAGATATTATAAGGATATATGTAGGTGGGATGAGCAGAGGAATACCACTGTTGCAGGGATAAGGAGGATATTTCTGATGTCATGGTAAGATGACAAGTAGTCAAGTCACTGGTGGAGAACAGATACAGTTGCTCCAGTGCTGGGTGGTAATGAGCCACAAGATTGTTGGTGGTTGGTAGGTATGATGTAGGTGCAGGAGCAAATTTAGCTATTTGCTTCCCCTAGACAGAGAAGAATACTTCCACTGATTTCTTTTACATAATTGTACAACCTAGTAACTTATATTTGTGCATAACTGAATACTATGACTGTTCCTGCTCATAATAATAATAATAATAATAATAATAATAATAATAATAATAAATACATGCATATTGAACTCACCAAACCCAAGTTAGGCAAAGCTGTTTACAGCATACTTTTTTTGTAGCCAGTTTGTCAATCTCATCTTCATAGTACTCGTATAGATGCTATAGTATTCAGAATTCATGGAGAGGATGCCAATACTATTGACTGAATGCTCTAATGTGGATGACTGCAAATAATCCTTGGGTCTTTTGAGGAGTGAGAAAGAGCACTGGGTCAAACAGTTGGTTGCAGTGGTTGATAAAAATATTCTTAGGGGAATCTCCAATTTAGGAAACAGTCTGTGAACATGTTTTTTCATGCAACATGCTGTACAAAGTACTTAGGGAGGAGGTTTTCATTTTGTTACTTTTCAGATATACTTTGAAATAAATAACCTCATCACTCAAAAATTCTTCCAAGTCATCTTTTTAATGCTGTTGCACCTTTGTAGCACATTTCAGTAGTTCAGTTTTGTCTCACCCAGAAAAAATGCTTAGGAACTCAAAATTGCTATAAAACTTTCAGTATTTTTTTTTTCTTTTCTCAAATTCAGATCTCAATCTGTCTATAATAAACAAAAATGTATTCACCCAAAAATCTTCCTTCCCTTCAAAAGTTTTATCAAGTTTGGCTATTTTGTTTATTTTTCTCTTATTGATGCAAGATTTTTCATTTGTGTTGTCCACAGATTGATTCTGTCAAACATATTCAAATAAACAATCACACAATTTTATTACAGTATTGGTTTGCTGTATGCCACATATGGATTGGAAGAATGTCTCTTTATTACGGTATCCATATCAACCCTTTGCAATGATTTATTTGTACATCAAATCTCTTAAATATCACTGGCCAAAAATTTGTCAGTATCACAGATTTCAGACACTGCATACTGTTCAGCATTCCAGTCACCATGCATCTTAAGTGAAGAGCCTTTTAAGTTTCATCATCCTGAATAACCTTGAAAGCTGATATTTTTAACCAGTTAACACTAAGACTATAATAGGCATCATACACCCTGCCCAACATTTTTGTAGAGGTCATTTTACAGAGACTGAACTATTTAATTTTGACTGTAAAATATTCCAACAGCTCATCAAAGCAGAGAATAACATGTAAATTTGTTGCAACAAACAGAAACATGAAGCTGGCCGACCGGAGTGGCCGTGCAGTTCGAGGTGCTACACTCTGCGACCGCTACGGTCGCAGGTTTGAATCCTGCCTCGGGCATGGATGTGTGTTTGATGTCCTTAGGTTAGTTAGATTTAATTAGTTCTAAGTTCTAGGCGACTGATGACCTCAGAAGTTAAGTCGCATAGTGCTCAGAGCCATTTGAACCATGAAGCTGTTTGAGGAACACTCTGCTGCACTTGATCTTACTAAGTTAAAGGTGTGAGCTGCACATGGAGGTTACAAAGCAAAAGGGTTAATTTGGATAATTCTAGCTTGTAAACCAGAGTAAGTACCACCATATTGCTTCCATTGTCATGTGACTGACTACCGCATAAGTGAATGTCCAAATCATATTTACTTATTAAAATTTATTAATGAATCCACTAATTCTTCTGTTTTGTGCCCTGAATTTAGAACAAAACAGATAAACATTTCAACAGGAAATATATCTTTTGATAAATACCTTATAACAAAAGATGGCTTATCTACATGTGTAAAAATCAGAGGTGGTGTCTAATATTGTGGAAAAATATTTAGTTTCCCTCAGTTAATCTACAATATACTTCACCATCCTATGTGCCAGAATTTATATAATCTTCACATGTTTGAAAAGAAAGATGTGATATACTCCCTTTTCCTTTGTTTCCATAAAGTTCTCCATGTTTAGCTACAAAAGGATTGAATTCTGCTACTAGTTATAGTCTCATCTTCTTACCATATCCATTTATCATCCAGTCACAGGATCATCAGAAACTAAATCACTGTCACCATTATTGTTTTAAATATTCAATATTGTTCACCAAATTATTGTGCTTCATATTAGTACACTCTGAAGTGTCTAGACTTGAGCTCAAGCTAGCTGGTTGTTTATGATTTTTAAATAGCACATTGATTTTTGTACTCTTTCTCACAATTCCCTGTTTCTTTATTGCCTTATCTTTTGTGAGTTTCCAGTCCCAAGAACCTCTTACTTTTCTCCAACTGTCACTCATTTTAATTAATACTAAAATACAAATCACAAATAAATGCAGTCATCTGCACTTTTTACAGTTTCAAATTAAACTAAACTTTTAGTGAAGTGGCCAGTTGTCAGAATGAGTGGTGGTATTTTCTTTGAATATGAAGTCTGAATGGTCATTACTGAGTGCTAACAATGGCTGCTCGTATGACAGTGCCAATGGCATCTCCCATCACAAAGCTTAATTGTGAGCAATGACAGTTGCCTTCCTAACTTATGTCACTTGAGAAGGCTTGACACTGAATAAAGCAAATAATGGTCACACTGACCTGAAGTAATGTAATTACTAAAACAAAACCTGTCCTTTTTCCATTGCCTGACATGACTGATCATGAAATCTGGGCTGATTGTTGCCAGTTTTACAGTTTTATTCATATCCATTTCAAGTTCTCATTCTCTTCTCAAGACATGTGAATTAAAAAAAAAAAAAAAAAAAAAAAAAAAAAAAAAAAAAAAAAAAAACCCCTTTTACAGCTTACTTATAAGCCACCTCTTAAAATTCATTGCCCCTTGAAATCCACCACCCTAGACAGCTGCCTAGTCTGCCTAATCCTAAATATGCCTTTGTGTGAGGGGAGGTACTTATGTAACCATCCTTGAGGTGGAGGTTGACAACAAGGAAGGTAATATGCTGGATGCACATTTCATTTCACCCTTGGTCCAGATCCTAAAGATGTCATTTATGAATCTGAACCAGGTGAAAGGTTTGCAATTTTTGATGGCTGTGAAGGATTACTTTAAATGGCCAATGAGTAGGTAAGCACAGAATCGGAATCAGGTGAGAGGTTTGGAACCCTGGTTGACCGTAAAGGATTCCTCTAGATGGATCAAGAATAAGTTAGCATAGGATGGTGCAGGTGGGTGCCCATCTTGTCCAGAAACACATCTCTGACCCTTATCTCCCCTGTTTTCTACAAACCCACACCTACCCTATGTCCAATCACAAAGGAGCTCCCTCTTGTGACTCAGTATTATCCAGGTCTGGAGCAACTGAATCACATTTTCTGCCAATGTCCTTCCGACACTGGTATTCCACCACCTACCAAACCTACAAAATATGCTTTTCTGTCCCTACTCCACCCCTGCTCCCAAACCCCCTGCTCCATGGCTCATTCCCCTGAAAAAAAGCTGCATACATCAACTGGCCCATACATTGACTTACCACTACCCACTCCACTCCTGTCACAGACACCTCTTACCCAGTCCAAGGCAGGACCACCTGTAGAAGCAGCCATGTGACCTACCACCTTAGCTGCAACCATTGAGCCACATTATGCGTAGGCACTGAAACTAGTAACCTGTCTACTTGTGTGAATGGCCACTGTCAAACTGTATCCAAGGCAAATGAACCAACCAGTGATCAGCATGTCACCCAGCATGATGTATTTCATTTCAGTGACTGCTTTACAGATTGTGTCTTTCCACCAAAATCAAATTTTCTGAAATGTGTAGGTGGGAACTCTCCCGGCAACATATCCTTCTGTACCCCAACGGCCCTGCCATCATCCTTTGCTAGTCCCTGCTCCAACTCCAGCCATAAACATGCCTTCTATCTCACTAGTACACTCACATCATATTTCTTTCACTTTCTCCACTTCCTTCTCTCCTCTTGCCCCCCCCCCCCCCCTCTGCCACAGCACAGTCTCCTGATGCAGCATCTAGCAGCCACTATACTGCCTCATCACATCCCTGCACACTCCCATAGGAAGCACTAGCATCTTCCGCCAACCCTGTCCTGCTGTTCCTCCCCTTCACCACCCAATGTCTCTCTTGTACATCCACTTCCCATGGCAAAAAGATTGGTGTTCACTGTACATGCAGTTTGCAATGTTACGTTAGCACCCAGGGATGACAGTGGCAATTTGTGTGTGTGTTGTGCTTGTGTGAATGTTTTGTTGTCAATGTTTGATGAACAGGGTGAGGACCCCTAGTGACATTTTCGAAACGTGACAAAATATTTGAAACCTGTAATTTAAAAGGCAAGAAAAAGATTTTAAAAAGGCAATTACATGTTGACAAATTATTTTAATAAATAAAATGATATGGTACAAAATGAATTGTTTTCATTTTTGATAGTCCCTACCAAAAAGATCGGTTAATACCATAATAAATTTCTCTATCATAATCCTAGATGGTGTATGGCCATTTTTTCCTTCATACAGATTTATTAACATATGCAGGTGCATTGGGAATTTTGTATTGGTGATTAAATATTACTGGTAATCATAAACCACAAACAAATCTATATTTTATTTCTACAACTAATGACATTCTGCATTTGAATACTAGGAAAAGAACAACAAAATATTTTTTGATTTCTCTTTCTTAGGAATCTTGGCAAAAAATGAAGTAATAACAGTAGATTTTCTTTTCTTAAAATTTTTCTGAATGGTTTCCACCTCCCATTCTTTCACTCTTTCTTCTACTTTCATGATTTGTGCACCCTCAAACATACCTTGGGCCAGTTTTACTTTCTTCAATTTAGCTCAAGTTTGAGAGCAAAGTGCTTCTAGTGCCTCCTTAGTTGGTTTTATTTTCTTTTTTTCCGGAGCAGTCGGCTCTTATTCAATTGATTTTATTGTGTTATTCATTTTTTTAATCTCCTCTTCAAGACGCCATTGATATTGTTCCTCTTTCTGTTTTTTTTTCTAGTTCAAGTTTTCTTTTCCATTCTAATTCTTCCTCATAAGCAGCATAATTTGCATGTGTATGCTGTCCATACCTAATGAGCCATGTGGCAATGAGTGCAGAAAGTAAATGGGGTTATTGTTCCGAAGTACCCCTCATAGTCAAAACACTGTTTAAAAATCTTTTATGTCATCACTGCTGTGTCTTCTCCTAATGTGTGCTTTGTAATGGACTATCGTCTTTCTATGTTCACATTTCCATGGGACTAAGAGAAGCCTTAACAAGTTTCAAAACATTGGATACTTTAACTGTATGGATAAGGTTAGGTTAGGTTAGGTTAGTGTTGTTTAACGTCCGACAACGAGGTCATTAGAGACGGAGTGCAAGCTCGGGTTAGGGAAGGATGGGGAAGGAAATCGGCCATACCCTTTCAAAGGAACCATCTCGGCATTTGCCTGAAACGATTTAGGGAAATCACGGAAAACCTAAATCAGGATGGCTGGAGACGGGATTGAACCGTCGTCCTCCCGAATGCGAGTCCAGTGTGCTAACCACTGCGCCACCTCGCTCGGTCAGTGTATGGATAACAAGTCTCTTTTTGTCATGTGCTGCTAGCAGTAATTGTCAATAATTTTACTATCTAAAGCTGGCTCATCTTTTTCAAACTGTAGAACCTCTCACTCTTCTGATAAGTAATCTTGCTGAACCTTGAACTGCATCCTTTTTGCAACTGTAAACATGTCACTGCAGCTTCTGCTCTTTATTCTTTCTTTGTGGTCTAAAATTCTAAAATTATGCACTTCAAGAAAGAAAAAAAAAGTATCCTATGACTACAATATCAGTAAGTCACAGATGGAATCAGCAAACTTGTACAAATAGCTGCGTGTAACACTTTGTAGGGATATGAAATCTAATGATCACGAGGGCTCAGTCATGGGTAAAACAGGTAGTGCACTTCAGTTTATTGGGAGAATACTCACTGTCTACCAGGGAGACTGCTTACAGATCAGTCATGCAACCGACTCTAAGATATTATTCACGTGTGTGGACCACCCATACCAAATAGGACTAACAGGGGATATTGAATGTGTATAGAGCAGGGAAGCACAAATGGTCATGGGTTTGTTTGATCCATAAGAGAATGTCACAGAGATGCTGCAGGAACAGAACTGGCAGATTCTTGCAAACAGATGTAAACTATCCTGAGAAAGCCTGCTTATAAAGTTTCAAGAACCAGCTTTAAATGATGATTCTAGTTATGTACTACAACCCCCTATGTATCCCTGCCATAGGATTCAAGAGGACAAAATTAAATTACAGTGGAACTTTGATTTTAAGTTATCTAATTTTACATTTTTCATGATTATACACCATAAATTTGTAGCCCCTGTGAAAACCTCATAAGATCAATGCTAAAAATTCCCTGATTTTACCTTTATTCCTAGTAAGGTTTACCTCGATTCTAAGTTCTTATCTGACATCTCACTTGACTTTGTCCTGTTTTCTTCCTACTGACATTTTGGTGTGACTGGATGATTTATAAGTGGCACTAAAGACAGATGGTTCACACCATGGATGGTGGCAGAATTAAGGAAATATTTTAGGCCTTTGTAGTGAGGGGAGACATGAGAGAGAAAATGCTGACAAAATCCATGATTGGTGTTGCCAACGCAACTTGCAACCTTTAGCTTCATGACACTATTATGATATAACTACTGCTAGGTTGCAACAGTGATGGAAAAACAAGACAGTTGTCAGAAAATGTTCCAGACTGAGCCAATACGTGACAAAGGGGCCCTGCCAACAACTTAAGGGAATATTTTAGGCCTTTGTAGTGAGGGGAGACATGAGAGAGAAAATGCTGACAAAATCCATGATTGGTGTTGCCAACGCAACTTGCAACCTTTAGCTTCACGACACTATTATGATATAATTACTGCTGGGTTGCAACAGTGATGGAAAAACAAGACAGTTGTCAGAAAATGTTCCAGACTGAGCCAATACGTGACAAAGGGGCCCTGCCAACAACTTCTCTTGTGCCACTTATAACTCAGTCTCATCTTTTAGCATAGCCAGCGCAGTCACCATACCACACTAATACAAGTAAAATGAGCTCACCTAATGGATGTGTGATGAGAGGGAGTGGCCCTTCAATGACAGGAGTGCAGGCAAGGGTGAAAGCATTTTGTGAAGTGCTGGAAATATACTTTTTGCACAGATGGTGTGCTATGACAGAGGTGTCATGTGGAAATAGGACAAGGGTTTTATGATAGCAGGTTTTAAAGACTTTCATGTTAAAATCTGACACAATACAGTTGCAACAACTACATACACTACTCACACATATACCTTTCACCACACGCTGTAGATAGTAAAGACTGTCAGCAGTGACAGAGAGCATGAAGCAAAAGTGTAGCACCTGAGCTCTCTTTCAAATTTACATTTTACAGAGTGTATAGAAATTCACTGAGCTTACTTGTAATAAGCTTGTAACATGAGGTGAGGTAAACTCATTTTTTCATGTCTCTGTTTCTCTCATCAAGCCTAAAATAACACTTTAACAGTGGTGATCATATGGAATGCAGCTTGTACAAAAAATGTTAATCAATAACAGTAAAGGTGACAAAGTTTGTCATTAAGCAGATGTCTGCATTTATGCTTATGGTTTAACCACATAGTCACTGTGATGTTTTCGGTTTAATTCAACATGTTCATCAATTTTTCAATTTTTACTTTTTTTCTGGGTGAGCAAAGGATGATCTCTCAAAAATGTGTGCTTTGAACATATAATTTGTGGTCATAGCATGTCAGAAGATACCTTGATTACCTTCTATTCAGATACCAATTTCAATTTTTTGATGAATTTTTACTTGCTGTTACACATCTGTGATTTTTTAAGAACTGATGAAATTCATTGCCACAAATTATTGTGTACACATTGTTTTATACATTTAACTTCCTTCACAGAGACAGATTTTATACGAAGTAGTGGAGATTATTGCAATTTTTAATCATATATGCCAGTTACATGTGATTTTGCTTGTATTTTAGGGATTTTAACATTAAATACTGAATACCATCTCAGAGTTCCAAAAGCCTTGTGGCTGAAGGTCCTGAAGCAAGCCACCTTGTGGTTGTATGCCTCAAAAACTTGTAATTTGGAATGAATTCCTTGAAATTATCCCAACAAACAGGCCAGCCATCACTTAAATACTCAAAAGCCTTTACATAGACATTATGCATTGTCATGAAAGTTGCAAGTTCTGATATCTCCAGGTCTCACAGAAATCACTATCTAAAAGCCTAAACAGTTTTTTTATTGATGTTAGGTCTGTCTGATCCCCAGATAAGGCATTTATTTTGTAACAATTTGGCTTCAGAATGTGCCTCTTATAATTTCTTATTTAACGTTTCACTATATGTTTTGCTGAAAAAGGAAGTTCTTGGGTGGCACATTGTTATGTAACACTTACTCTGTGATCAAAATACAATGGTTGTTTGTAGTTCTTTTTTATTTTTTTATTGGTAAGTTCACCAAAATGCCATGTATAATATGATGAATGTGCTTCTTCCAACATAAGTTCCTGGAAGTATGGTGCCAGTCCATCGATTATTACTTATTAGGTATTTCATTTTCTTGGATGAAAAGTGAAAGATGTTCAGGAATACCATCAGGGGGCATCTTCTTAAAAACACTATGGATATAATTTGGTGAAACCACAAAGTAATTGGAAATCACTGATTCCATTGTCCAAATTAATTCAGCAGTGGTGGAACTATTCTTGGTACTTAACATCCATATTGCTGATGCATATACCGAACTTTAAGGCTGTGTCTGATCTGAAAGTTTTAAATATAATTGGTACGGTCCATATTTAATTTCAGAATCACACTTATGTTTTGTTGAAAGTGAGTGGTTAAAACTTGCCTGAAAACCTGCTGGCTCAAAATTAACAGAGCAAGAACACACAATGCAAAGTAGTTCACTGTCACTAACTTCCTTACCCCATGCAGAGACTGTACTTTTCAAACTATCTTCTTTTCAATCTCAAACAGTTTAATTTAAAAACTGAACAGAGTATCACAGCAGCAGTTTTATTACTACAGCAAAATTAAAATTTGGAACAAAAATAGAAGCAGTTGCAATACAGGCATATTAAACACTAATAACAGCTGTGCAAAATATATATGAAAAACACTCAAAAAATAAAAAGTAAACAATCTATCACAAATGTCGGAAGCCTCTCAGGTTAGATTTTATCTGCGTTAATCACAGAAACATTCCAGAAAGTTAAATGTACAAACATGAACACAGAAACTTGGAAACAAAAGAAAATCACTTATTTTCTTCCTAAAAGAGAAAAAAGGTTGAAAAAGCAGACAAAATTTTTAAAATGTGACAAAAAGGTGGCAACATTAAAAAAAAAAAGTATGACTAGGTGAGAAAGGTGACCAATTCCTCACCCTGGATGAAGCCTCAGTCTGACAGCTGAATAACATTTAGCAGCCATTCTCTTAGTGCCTGTCTGCCACTCAATGCGTTGCATATGTGGTGAGTAACAGTCTATCCTTTTCATACTGTTGTTAATCCATCCCAGATTTTCAATTGTTTGTAAATGCATTATGGTACTAAATGGAACAGACTGATCTACAGTCTATTAAAATAGAAGTACTGAACAAAATGCAGCAAATACCTAAAAACAATGGTGCAGCATTTTTACGCAGCCTTCCCTCTTAAATGTGGGAAATATCAGGTATCAGAGCGGCAAGAAAAATAGTGTCACAACATATATACACACTGACTATAAAATATATGTAGAAAGGTATTAAAAAGTAATTAAACAAGCAAGATGCATGTGATATGGCATTACTTAAGACACTATCAATGAAGTAAAAGCTATGCTGGGTATCATAATAAAGTAAAACTTGTGCAAGTAGATAAGCCAATATGAATATTATTTTATTAAAAAAAGAAATTACAAATACAACTAAAACAGCAAAAATTTTCCACAGATACTTGACTGGTATAGCAGAAAAATTAAACAAAGTAACCTCAGTGCAAAATGCCAGTAGGAAACAAAATCAACACATATAAGTTATCAATATTTATCAGAATGCTAGCAGAAAAGAAACAGTAATGGCTGTTAAAGAGCTACAATACATACTCAGCAAGCAAACTATTACAACTGTTTCTCCAAAATATAACTGAGCCTCTCACATAACTGCTCACTACAATTCAGCAGCTTTTTAGAAGACTAGAAAACTTCTATGTAATAGCTATTTATAAAACTGGTGAGAAAGATAAAATGGTGAGCAATTGTCCTGCCACTTTATCTTCCTGTTTGTCCACAGTATTGTGTAAAGTAAGATGCAACAGGTAAATAAAGTTTATAACAAAAGTTGAGTATTAACTTATTCCCAACATGTTTCAGAAGTCATAAACCAAAAGAGTGCATATACATTATATTAAAAGCAATTTTGGAAAATCAGCAAATAGCAGAGATACTTTTGGACTCGTTCAAAACATTTGGTGGTAGAATTGGTGTCTTTGCAGAAGTGAGAGATTAAATATGTCATTAAGGTAGACTGTATCAAAAGTGCCATACATGACAGAAACTTGTATGAATAACTTTACTATTACGTTTTGTTAATATTAGAAGACTAAAGCTAGTGTTAACAAACTTACTATCTGTGTACATGACCCAGAATGTCAAAAGATAGTTGATGCAGTGTGTCCAACTGAGTACCAAGTAAATACACAATCCAAATGTTGAACCCAAAGAACTATAAATTCAGGCCATTTCTGTAGGCTAATATGGGGAAAGAAGGTGTTATCATAGATGTAAAGAATAAAATCAAGCTCAAATTTATTGATACCAGTCATTTACGCTTAGGTGAACAATGGAAAGGTTATACTTGTGAATTGCTGCTACCAGAAAAGCCATTTATAACTGCTACAGTGTATGGATCCCCATTGGGAAACTTTCAGATATTCTTACAAGAGTTTGAGTTATTATTACGCCACTTAACAGACAAAAGAAAGTATAGCAGACAAAAGATAAAAAAAAAATATCTGTGAAGATTTTAATATTAATTTTATGAAAGATTAAAAAAAAAAAGTTTGTAAACACTGCTTAACACATACAATATGTGCTGTGTTGATAATTTTTCCCACCAGAATTGCACAGGAAAGCAATATACTAATAGATAACATCTCTGAAGGCGAACACTTAATCAGTGGTATATTATGCAGTACTGAATGGCCTCTCTGATAGTCATACTAAACAATTTATCTGATTACCGTGAAATGGTATAGTGGAAAATAGAGTATTTAATGAACAGACAGCAGAAAAATACAAGGCACTCTTACAGGAACTCTTCTATCCTACTCATCTTAGGTAGAACACAGTTTACGGTAATGTAGACTGGCAGAACACAACAGGCAGTTCCACAGGTAAATGGCAGTGGAGATCACACAGTGAATGAACAAGCTAAGCAATTACAGAGCATAACAAAGTTGTCTTAAGCCTGTACGACAATGTAGGGACCATTCCAAATCATAAATGTAAATCAGGCAAGAACAGAACTCCACTTCCAATGGCACGGAACTAAAGGCTTCAGTGAGTAGCAAGAGACTTACTTGCCGTAGCCAGGTAGCTTTATTTAGCTGTAAACATTCATCAGAGGTTCTTGCTGTGGTAGCTGCACCTCACTTAAGTGTGAGCTTCAGCTGTCACCCGGAGACTGAATATCTCTAACCTGTTCTCCCTATTGATACATGGGTTAGGCGGAGAATCTGAATCACCAACAGACACAACCCCTCCCCCTTCAATTGACACATAGGGTCAAAAATGGCCTGGTCAGTGTTGACTTCAACAAGAAGGAGGAGGGGGAGAGGCAGGAATGCCCGCCAAAGTCTCTTGTGGTAGGCCCCATCATGATTGGCCATATAATGCACAATCTCTGTCAATGGTGAGGGGAGGGAACACCAGTGGTGGGGAGTGGGACCAGAAGTAGTTGTAGCCATCTGCGCAACATGTAGAAAGTTAGTGAGACAACTGCATTGCTCTGCAGAATGGATCGACAAAATCAACATACCCTCTTTGCCATGGGTTGAAACGCTGTGCTGGGACCAATTGGTTGTGGGTGCAGGCATGGTAGTTCTTGGAGGTGTGTTCAATGGCTCCATCAACTCAAGGCGAATACACATGAAGCTGTGCCATTGCCTTCATTCGCATATTCCCCAATGTGTATTTTGGACGAGCTTCAGTATGTGGGAGGAAAGTGTGGGAGGAACTACCATCTGGCATACAACATCATCTGTAGCCAACAAAATTACTCCCTCAGATACGTTAAGCTGTGCAGTAAGGAAAAATAGGTGTGCCATTCCAAGTCAGTGTCCTTAGGGAAATGCTCTGGCCACCAAAGGAGCAGATCATGGGCAGTTTCTGCTGCTACTTTGTGTGCAATAATCAGAAATTCATGGAGGGTGTGTCACTTATTTGTGGCTAAGGCAAAACACAGCACCATATGCATACCAAATCTGACATCCAGGCCACACAGCAAGTGGGAAAGTGCATCAGCAGTCAAGTGCTGTGTGGTGGAATGATAATGGATCACATAGGCATAGTTATTTAGGAACAACACCCTCCATTGCAGTCACTATACAATTTTATTAGGAAGTTTTGAATGGGGTCTAAACAGCAAATTAATGAGGTTGCAACTGATGATCAGGTGAAACTTAGTACCACAGACATACACGTTAAACATCCAAATGCCATATATGACAGCGAATGCTTCTGTCTCAATTTACAAATAATTCTTCTGTGATGCATTTAATGTTTTACATGCAAATGCAATGGTCTGTTCTGTGCTGTCAGCATATTTATGCAATAGCATGGCACCCTTGACACAATACAATGCATGAAGGGCAAGTGTTAAATGCATACCGAGATGGAATGTTGTAAACAAGAGGCTGATGTATGCACTTTTTCAGTTGCGTGGAAGCCTTCTGACACTCCTCTCTCTACCCAAATTTATCACCTTTTTCACCAAATTTACTGAGAGTCTGGGAAATATGAACTGCATTGTTAATAAACTTGGCATGATAATTTACTTTGATGAGGAACATTTGTAGTTCTTTGAGGATTTTAGACTGTGGCTATAACACCCACACTTTATAGCCTCTAGTTTTGCTTTAACTTGCTCACATATGGCAAAAGGCACAAAAATTAGCCACTGCCATATTCTTTAAGGATACATCTGCCTGGAACCCAGTAGTTTATCTAATGTAGGTTCAAACAGCTACTTGAAATGAGCACACGATCTATTAAGTTCCACCATTTCAAAAGCTAGAAGTCCAAAAGCATATAAACTAAAAATGTTAGTTGTCATTCAAGCGTTGACTACTAACAGGTTAGTTGGAAAGCAAAACTTTTATCAAATGAAACTATGTGGCTCCAGAGATTCAAACCTGATCTTCTGCTTATTAGACAGATGTGTTAACCAATGTGCTGACTCCACCCTGTCACAGTGTCTTTGCACAACTGGATGGACTGCCCTAGCATGCATACCTCCTCAATCCAAATTCCCATTCACACCTCAGCCAACTTGATATTCCCATAAACTTGGGCAACATTGAAAACGCTCTCCAACTGTATTGGAATAGCACCTCAGCATCAAATGAAATGAAATGGAGGAACCTGACTGAAACCCAGGCATAGGTGCTTTAATCAAATGAAACTACATGGATCCAGGGACCTTTCCAAGTCACAAGCACCGATGATGTATATATGCAGACTGAAACAATGAACATTTAAAGGGATAAAGTAACATTATATGCAAGAACCAAAGCCTAATAGATAGAGGTAAATTACCATTACCCTGCTGTGCCAAAGAAATTAAGAATGTAATTAACTCGCTCAAAATCAAAAACTCTCAATGAGCAGGCAATATCTCAAGTAAAGTACCAAACTCCCATTCTTCACATATATGTAACATTTTTAGTCACATATTCAACACATCACTATTTCAAGGGATGCTTCCAAACAGACCACTGTCAGACACTTCTCCATTATAATTAATAAGACAAATATTAGTAATTACTGACCAGTCTTGCTTCTTAGTTCCTTTTTGAAGGTGCAAGAACTATAAGACATTTATTCAACTTCAATTTGGGTTTCAAAAGGGGCCTCTCCACAGAAGATGCAATTTATAATTTACATCTCAGATAATACAGACTTCAATGAAAATATGTCATCAAATGGTATTTGTGACTTGTCAAAAGCATCTGATTGTGCACTTCACAGTATTCCTCTATAGAAGCTTAAATATCAAGGTATCAGAGAGCTTTCTGGCATCTGATTTTCATTCTATCTAATTAAAAGGATGCAGCATTGGTGTTAAGGAATACAGCAATTGTACACAATGACACACCACCTTCAGAATGGAAACAATCACTGCTTGTGTACTAGAGGAATGATACAAGTATTATCAAACCTAATGGAGCAACTGCAACACATGAAATGCAACTTACTTTTCTTATTTTCGTTCTCTAAGGCCTTATTGCATCATATTGTGGGTTTACTTGTCACTGAAGGAAACAGTGTTTGTTGCACAGGAACATATAATAATTATGATGTGTGGTGTCCCTTCTAGAGCCTCTTTAAACAGTTGAGCATACTAATAACAGCTTCACACTATGTTTACTCTCTTATGAAGTTTGTTGTCAACAATTAGTAACAGTTTGAAAATGAAACATACACAAATACAATACTAGACAGAGAAATTATTTATATTATCCATGGACCAGCCCTAGTGTTACTCAGAAAGGAAGGGTATTCAGCCATAAAAATCATTGACCACCTATTCAGTGATATAAAGAATTTGATGGAAAATAAAACTAACCTCAAACACAAACTGAAAACATATCTCCTTGACAAATCCTTCTACAATAGGGAAGTATTTTGGATGTGTACTAGTATGGTTGTGTGTCTGTATTTAAGACAGGGAGAGAAAAATATTGAACATAGTTCAGTACAAATCACTGTAAATACAGAGTTTCCATCTTAAGACTCATGAGGCCCATTTTCTCTGGTGTTTTGGTACAATTTGCAATTTTGTTTTTGCTTTGTGTCAGTGGATTGAGCCCAAACAAATACTGCTCATCACTTCTTTAATGCAATGCCCATTGTTGATGGGAAGCATAAGTTCATTTCCCATCACAAACAAAATGATTTTTAAACTGGAATTTTGCATGTCAATTCAATAGAGTGGTCCGAAATTACTCTATCGCAATATTTGTTTTATTGACATGTACTAACAGGGATGATAAAATGCGATAAACAACCATTACTAAACAACCATTACTGCAGCAGTGAAAGCAATGCCCTGGCCCACGATGACTGCTAGTGCCACACACCAGTGCTACTATTGCCTGGGGAAAGGGGCGGGGGGGGGGGGGGGGGGGGTGCGGGGGGAGGTGTACTGGTTATTCTTCGTATCTTATTGTACATGTTAATACATATTGATAAAATGTATATTGCACTAGACTTATTTGGGACCCTTCTGTCAAAAGTGCACACAAAATTCTCCATTAAAAATTATCTTGTTTTTAATGGGAAAGAAACAACTGCTTCTCATTGACAATGGACATCACATGAAAGATGTGATGAGCAGTACTTATTTGGGCTGACTCCACCTACATACTGCAAAAATAAATTGCAAACATCTGATAAAACATCAGAGAAAGTGCATCTGTGACTCTTAGGAGGGACAACTGGTATATAATGATTTTTACTTAACTATGTTCAGTGTTTCTCTTTTCCTATATTGCCACATTTTCCACTGAGAAGATCACTGTTATTGTAAAAGAGACTCATTATACATAATGTAATGGTTGCAAATGTGATCCATGGAACACTCAAAGAACTAAGTAACTAACGAACTTTGACATGGTAAACCACAATATAGTTCTAAATGCATTACGGACCTATCAGATAAATAGATTTGTTCATTTCTAACAACTAGAAGTAAAAAGAAAATATGAACACATAATGGTACAACTATGAATAATTTCAGATTATTTCTCCACAGAGCACTCAGTCCGCATGGGGTTGCCAAGGGTCAGTAATATGTGATCTTCTTTTCCTATTTATATCAGTGATGTGAACTTGCATGCTGATTCACATAAAACAATTCTGTTTACTGATGACACAACATTACTTGTAAAAGTTATCTCACATGAGCAAGAGAGAAACAGTATAAATTAATTTCCACAGCTGTCAAAATGAATTTCTGCATTGTCAAGATGTCACTATAAGCAGCTAAGCCATTGTAACTAGAGTGGCAAAATAGGTTTCTTGGTGTCTGGATTCAGAGTGATTTAAAATGAGGCAAGCAAGTAAACCCCAAGCTGAGTGAGCTTTTAAGTATACTAAAAAGTTGTTATTAATTGTTTCTCTGCTTATTTTTATACATATCTGAAATATGGTGAATATTTGGGGAAACTCTCCAGCAACTCAGACCGAGTAAGGTAGAGCAGTGGTTAGAACGCTGGGCTCATATTCAGGAGGACAATGTTTCAAATCCCTGTCTGGCCAGCCAGATTTAGATTTTCCATGATGACCCTAAATTGTTTAAGGTAATGCTGAAGTGGTTCCTTTGAAAGAGCACAAGCAGTTTTCTTCCCCCTCCTTCCTAAACTGAGCTTGTGCTACTTCCTTCTTCCAGGAGATGAGGGGTCCATCAGATCCAAAAGAGATTCGTTAGGCTTATTACAGGGGCAGTCATGTAAACTGTTTTTTGACAAATACTAAAAGTGCTACTTTCACTGTGTGCGTCCATGTTACGGATTGCTAATGTGTATTTAAAAAAAAAAAAAAATGTATTGGGAAATGATATTACGAAAAATTGATGTTATTCACACAAATGAAGTACAAGATAACCCTAATCCTTTCCTTAAAAGAGCTGTACACATGATGACCAGATTGATATTTAAGGATATAATAATTTTTACATCCACTCCTGATACAAATGCATAATCCATAAACAAAGCTGAGTTTGTCATTAGCTGAACACTGAAGGAAGGCAAATAATGGTAACCAAAATTCAAAGTCCACAGCCAAGTCAGATTCCAAATAGCAGCTATCCGAGATTTGTTCGTGCGGCATACTACTAGGATTGACTCGCAGCCAGTAAATGTAGCTCTGTGCTGCTATCAGTTGGCTCACATTCCTGTCGCTCATACATCTGGTAGTATCTTACTATTGCTAGCTGTAATACCTCAGACTCACTGCTGATCTCATCTGCTTTGCAGAGATATTAAATCCCTCACCACTGGTCTCTGCATGTAGGGCCAAAAATACCCCAGCTTATGCCAGCACTGGGTGGGTGGGCGGGTGGGTGGGTGGGTGGAGAGGCAGCACTCTCCCCCAGCAGATAGATCTACGACAATAGGCTTGATGTTGACATCATCAGGATGCCTAGTCCAGCTCTGTGGGGGCAGTGGAGACAGCATCACATCCACAGCAGTAGACTGCTGAGTGCCATCAAGGTGAGGGAACGTTGGGACAGAGGGATTGGTTCCAGCTCCATAGACTTCTAAACTGTGATCAACTCACTCACTCACCAGTAAATGGGGACATAGGGGTGGAGTTCTTGCTGACGTACACAGAGAGGGCAAGAAGTCCAGCTGGTGACAACCCTGGTACCCACTGTCTGACATCAGGGGGCAAGGAGTCCTTTCAGTGGTGAAAATACTCTCAAGGGTAGGAATGGTAGGCAGCAGGGTGGTAGTGGATGGCATCTAAATCCCATATGGGAAGTTCAAAAGGGTATCCACCACCAGCAGCCACATAGCTCCTTGAAATAATCCAGCCAAATTGACGTGAAACCTTATGGATAGCCAGTGTGGGGCCATGGCAAAAAACATTGTGCTGGGGACCCTGACTAAGGAAGTGGCCATGGCTGGAGTGGCATGTGTGTCCAATATCAGCATCAATGCTGCACCAGTACATAAGCCACCTGGCCAATGCTTTCATGCATGTCATCCTCAATGTGATGCATGAAGGAGCTGGAGAATGTGGTGCCAGAACAGTGACCTAATGATACCCTGTCAATCAGAGCCCTCTGTGGCCAAAGTTAAGATGCCTTACATGGTGTTGAGACAGTAAGGTAGCACATAATAATTGTGAAAAAATAGGTCAGCTTGGTGGGAAATGGGCTCTGACCATCTGTTTTGGACCACCAACAAAACCTTCCTCAGGGCTTGGTCACAGGTTGTACGCCATCAGAAGGAATTCATCCAGGGTTGTTCTGTAGGTGTTGATCAAGTAAAAACAAACAGTATTCTGGTGATTGAATGCCATATTGAGGCCAAGAGGAAGGTGGGACAGGGTATCTGCTTTGGCATGTTGGCTGGTGTGGCGAAAGTGGATTTCATACTGGTATGCCCTCAAGAACAATACCTAGCACAGCATATGCTGTACCATATTATCAGGAAGTTTAGAATGATGCCCAAAACAAGGAAATCAAGGGTTTGTGGTCCATCAACAGGTGGAATTTGCTGCCATGAAGAAATTTCTTAACCTCATAAATGATTGCCAAAGCTCGCTTCTCCATTCGGGAATAGTTAAGCTGCCCAGTGTTCGATGTTTTGGATGTGAAGGCAATTGGGGGGTCAGAACCCTCCAACAGCTTGTGGGGACAAAACTGCCACAATGACATACTGGGATGCATCTGTTGCCACCATCAACAACAGGTACAGAATGTAGAGCACCATCCCCAGACCTGCCTTGGGACTGTCTGTAAGGCACTGAAAAGTCTCTTGACAGGAGGCTAACCGCAGAAATTTATTGCCCTTCATGTATAACTGATGAGAGTGTGCACAATCTGTACTATTTGGGGAGTAAGCTTGGAATAATACCTGATTTTATGGGTTGACATTTTTATGATCATGTTCATGTAGTAATGCATGACCATATTTCCTTTGTGACTAAGAATATGACTCAGGAATTTGACAATGGGGACAAAGAAACTGCACTTTTCCAAATGACATTATAAACCATTTCCCTGGATCTGTTTAAAAAGAGGATCATGATTTTTTTGATGTTCTATGTGTGTCGACCCAGTAAAAATAATACCTTCTAAACAATTAACACAATGGGGAATACCTTGAATCAACTGTTCCAAATACTTTTGGAAAGATACAGGTGCACTTGCAACCCCAAATGCTAAGCAATTGTACATGTATAAGCTCAGTGGTGTATTTAATAATAGCAGCTGACACGAAACATTATCAAGCAGCAGTTGGATATACAAGTCCTTTAATTCTATTTTCAAATAATAGTCACCCCTAGCCAGTTCAGTTAACAGCTCCTCCGGGTTAGGCAGTGCATAGATATAAATATTAGATTGAGAATTAATAGTGGACTTAAAACCACCATAAATACTTGAAATCTGTTTGCTTTTTCTGTTCGCTTTTTTAATGACTACCATAATCATCACCCATGGACTAGTGAAGACTAGGGGAGTAATGCATTGGTCCGGAAGCTGTGTTAAGTTCTGCCTGAACAGCCTCACTAACTGCAATGGATGAACTCAGCAGAATTTGGGCATTGTAGAATGCTTCAAAGAAACATGAGCTATAAAATTACATGCATCCCCAAGCATTGATCAAAAAATTTACTTTTAGAAAGTGCATAGTGCATTCAGATCAGAAAATGTAACTGTGTTTGACACTAAATTAACTTGGTCCTCTAGTTTGAACACAAAACTGGTAAAGGCATATAAGCCAAAAATTTCAGTGACAGTAGGGGAGTGCCCAACTAAGAAGGTTAGGATGCATTCAACAGTTTTGTACTTAGCCACCAGTGACAGTTCTCTGAGGTAAGGAATGGCTCTGTGGCAGTAAGAAACACCTAGTGCCAGCCCTATTACAATGGAAGTGAACTAAGCTACTGATATGTGTCCTTGTTGATTAAGGGCACAGCAGCACTGGTGTCCAGCTGGAATTTCATGGACTGGCCAAACAGTGTGAAATCAAAAGTGAACTTTCGAGTCAGCAGGAGGGTTGCCTGCTCTTCACCTATGATACCAACTGTTGTAGTGTTGCTGTCATGCCACAGCTGATCACGTAACTGGTGCTGTTTCTTGATACATGAGTGCAATGTTACCAGACTTGCTGTAGACCCAACAGTTTGCTCCACAATGCAGGTGTCTGCTTCTTGATGCCCGCTGATGCAGTATGGATGGGAGTGTAATTTGTTCAATGTGGATGAAGTACACTGCAACACCAAGGAAGAAGCATTTTTGACTTGCCCGGTTAACATTACAAAATAGGTCACTCAAAGCTGAGGAAGCAGCAAAACGATCAATGTACTTAAGTCTCTCAGGAGACACAGGCGATTTAGATGCTTATGAACTTAGAGACATAGGTACATAAATAGAGGATGGTAAGTCAGAATTATCAGGTGACTGCTGCTTATGGTGGTGACTAACTGCTTTTAAGGAAATTTAATATCATTTGTAAACCCACTCTGAGCTGCCAAAACAGTCTCTAAAGATTTAGCATTTTTAAGAACTTCACAAAGACTAGGGTCAGACTTGTCCAAAGCTTTGGCTGTGGCCTCCCTGTCAGGGGCAAGATGGACACTCACAGCTCAAATCCATGATTTGGCATACGAAATTATACTGCTGTGACACTTGAAATAGCACTTGCATGTGAGACTCTGCAAATTGCCAGTGCCTGCTGCATATGACTGCCCATGTTATTTATGACACTGATTAAACTCTAGCCTAGCTACAACAAGTTTCATCTGCTGACAGTAGTATTGCTTAACAGATTACAGAGATAATTGGACGACGATTCACTAGGATCCAAGCGTGGTCGTAATTCCTGCAGCACTTCATGCTAATGTCTCCTGGAAGACAAGATCAGAGCAGTTTGTGTCTAGCAGAAATGACATAAGCAAACCCATACAGTCTGAAGACTTGCTAATGGTAGTGAATGGCAGTGGGGGCATAGCCATGGCTAATGACTGATATTACTGTTGCTGCAGAGTCACGTCCACATCTTCATCTATACACTTACTCTGCAAGCTACCAAGCAGAGGGTGCCTTGTACCACTATTAGTTATTTCATTTCTCGTTCCACTCAGATACAGAGTGAGGGAAAAGGAATATTTATATGCCTCCATACAAGTCCTAATTTCTCTCATCTTTTGTTCTTGGTCCTTACATGAAATGTTAATTGGCCTCAGTGGAATGGTTCTGCAGTCAATTTCAAATAGCAGTTCTCTAAATTTTCTCAATAGTGTTTAACAAAAAGAATGTTGCCTTCCCTCCAGGGATTCCCATTTGGTTCCATGAAGCATCTCTGTACTGCTTGCATGTTGATTGAACCTACCAGTAGCAAATCTAGCAGCCCGTCTCTAAATTGTTTCAATGTCTTCCTTCAGCTCAACCTGGTGATGACCCAAAACACTGGAGCAGTACTCAAAAATGGGCTGCATTAGTGTTCTATAAGCGGTCTCCTTTACAGGTGAACCACATTTTTCTAAAATTCATCCAATAAACCAATTGACTATTTGCCTTCTCTACTACTCTTCTCATGTGCTCATTCCATTTTACATTGCTTCGCAGTGTTAAGCCTTGATATTTAATTGATATGACTGTGTCAATCAGTATGCCACTAATGCTGCATCCAAACATTATGGCTTGTTTTTCCTTCTCATCTGCATTAACTTATGTTTTTCTACTTTTAGAGCAAGCTGCCATCCATCACACCAACTAGAAATTTTGTCTAAGTCATTTTGTATCCTCCTACAGTAACTCAACAACATGTTCCCATACGCCACATCATCAACAGAAAACAGCCACATATTACTGCTCACCCTGCCCTTCAGATCATTTATGTATGTAGATAATAGGGCAGTCCTATCACACTTCACTATGGCACTATTTGCTCTGATGAACATGGTCTACAGGAGCAGGTCCTGCTGTTCTTTGTGCAGTTGCTGTAGCAGTGACATCTGTTGTTGTTGCCATTCTTCCTGGGCCACAAACTATTGCAGTTGTAGTTGTAGCTGTTGCTGCCAAAGTTCGAGAAACTTGGGATCCAGTAACATTGGCACCGGCTACAGATATTTCAATATAAACACCATAGAGTGAGACCTTGTTACCACCTTTATGTCCATTCCCAAAATAAACACATAATCCATAGACAAAGCCAAGTTTGTTGTGAACTGTAAACTGAAGGAATACCAATAATGGTCAAAATCCAGATAGCAGCGACAGGAGACTTGTAAGAACTTATAATTACCCTAAATCTCTCTTGTTTGTAATTTTTGTGAACTTTCGCCATCTTTTATTATGAATGGCTAATCATGCATGCAACTCTGCATGATCTCGCTGTGGCCTTGAATGGCTTACGTAGTGTCTAGCTATGAATTTGCAAGGAATAACAAATTTCTACTTTGAGAATACTTTAGATTTAAACTAAACTCTCTCACAAATATAACCATGTGTAACCTTGTTAGTAAAATATTTTGACTAGTGTACCTTTTCTATAGCATTTAGTGAAAAACTAGGGATCATTCAATGAAGAAAGAAAATTAAACACTTTGCTTCCTGTCCTCATCTTTCAGTACCATTTTGATATTTAATGCACAGTGCTTGCATCCACTGATGAGTCTAAACCCAAGATTAACTGATGTTACGAAACTTCTATCTGAAAATGAAAGGTTCTGCTTTCTACTTCCGGTCAGCAGCTCTGCAGGGATGAATTTTCAAAATTACTCCGATCATTTCACAGGATAGAATCAGTGAGTTTATCTTTGAATAGATAGAAATTTTAGCTTTCATTGCCAGATTGAAACTCACAAGATAAGAACTTTTCATATAAACACTTTATGCTACTTTTTAAATGAAAATGATATTAAACATTCTTTCCTGTTAAATTTACTTCAATCTTAACAAACTATCAAATGAATTTCGTCAGAGCGGTTCTAGGCACTACAGTCTGGAACTGCGCGACTACTATGGTCGCAGGTTTGAATCCTGCCTCGGGCATGGATGTGTGTGATGTCCTTAGGTTAGTTAGGTTTAAATAGTTCTAAGTTCTAGGGGACTGATGACCTCAGAAGTTAAGTCCCATAGTGCTCAGAGCCAGTTGAACCATTTGAGTTTAGTCAAGTTACGCAGTTCACATGTAAATGAACCAGGCTAAAATAATATTAAATGCAATTACTTTTCCATCAAATAATTAATGACTTTATGACAGGTTTTAATTGATATTAAACTGTTGCCATATTAATCACAGTTATTTTTAACACTAGTCTGGCTTTACTTTACAAACATTATTACGAAATGAATTGTGAGTACCTTGCCTTGTCTGAAGCAGTGCAGTTGAGAATTTAGTTCAGAATTGTTTCCATGATTATAAATTTCTCTCAGTAATTAGATAGACCAAATACACCATTACGTCTACCATTTGGAAACCATTCTTGATGTACCATGATATAATTCTTGCAACATCATATTTGTGCTTAGAAATAACTTGCATCCAAAGGTACAATTTGATAGAAATGACTTATTGCTGTAAAATACTAATTATCACCTTCCACCATAAACTGCTTCATGTTAGCACAAAATATTTTAAACTTGAAGAGCACACCATTATGTGACTACACTTGACCATTTCTAGCTGGTTGCTTCTCATTTCAATGTATCTGCTGTCTTTCTTGTTCCAAAGAAAAGCTGTTCCAGAAATGAAAAATGACAAGGCTACCTGTCAACCCTTATTATGAAGCTCTCCTCTGTGCCTGACTACTGTGCAGTCCTCCAATAGAAAAGACATTCCAGAGAGGGAAACACAACCAGGGAAAAATGTACCAACTCACTGGCCTAATAGCTTCCCCATGTTGCTACTGAATATCAGTCTTTTCAACATATTAAATTATTATTCTCTCAGGAAGCTTCAAACTTTACAGAAGTGTTTGATTTAAATACTTAAATAAATAAATATTTATTTATTTATTTAGTACTTCTAATCCTACATGTATAGACTATATAAAAGGATATTGGACATGGTTAAGTCTTTACAACATAAAATACAGAATGAGATTTTCACTCTGCAGCAGAGTGTTCACTGATAAGAAACTTCCTGGAAACACCCCCCAGGCTGTGACTAAGCCATGTCTCCGCAATATCCTTTCTTTCAGGAGTGCTAGTCCAGCAAGGTTTTGCAGGAGAGCTTCTGTAAAGTTTGGAAGGTAGGAGACGAGGTACTGGCAGAAGTAACACTGTGAGGACAGGGCATGAGTCATGCTTGGGTAGCTCAGATGGTAGAGCACTTGCCCGTGAAAGGCAAAGGTCCCGAGTTCGAGTCTCAGTCCGGCACACAGTTTTAATCTGCCAGGAAGTTAACAAAAAATACAGTTTGTGTTGCATTCCAAGGGATTAGATATTTAAGTAATTTAACAAAGAATCATATGTACAATAAACATTAGAGACAAAGTAGATTATTCATAATACATATTTATTTTTGTTGTTTGGTTTATAGGTACTCTGTCAGACCGTAAAAGCAATGATCAATTAAATATGCCTTTAGTTTAGTCTTAAAACTACTGAGTTTACTTTCTGGTTTAATATGGTTTGGCAGATTTTTTTAAATATCCCAATATGTAGAGTGATTTTTGGCACAACGGTGTTCTCACCTGCTTCATGTGAAGAACAGATTTTTGTCAAGTATTGTATGCATGTATATCTTCATTTTTAATAAGATATCTGTGTGTCTATCAGTATATTGTTTTATGAAAACTGACATTTCATAGATAAAAATACAAGGAGGAAGAGTTAATATATTTTTTTAATATGGGTCTGCATGATTTCCTATTGTTTACTTCTTCAATATTTCTTAATATTCTCTTTTGCATCCTGAAAAGTTAATATTTGTTGTTGCTTTGCCCCAGAAGATTATGCCATATTTAATTACAGAATACACATAGAAGTAGTACATGTTAACAGGCTGGCCTTGCTGCAACAACTTTTTAAGATCCTCATCATGTAGCATGTTTTGCTTAGTTTTCTTTGCTGATATTCAATGTGTACCTCCCATTTTGTGTTGCCCTGGAGACAGAGTCCCAGAAATTTTGTGCTGTCAACACTTTGGATAGCAGAGTCATCAGTTTTTCTTCTGTTTTGCCATTAATGAGGAAACTCATTTCACCTGCAAATTGAAGGGTAGTTTGGCAATATTTGTAGTATACAAGATCACTGACATAGAGGAGAAACAGAATGGGTCCTAATACTGTATTTCACATTTTCATATCCTGAACAGTAGCAGCTGATTTTGTTATGATCAGTATATTGCACTTCAACCACCTGTTTGCATCCACATAGGTGTGTCTTGAGCCACTCATTGGATATACCTCTAATTTTTAATTTGTCAAACTTCTGCAGTAGGGCATTATGGTCAATGATGTTGAAAGCTTTGGATAAATCAAGACATGTGCCTGTCACAAATTCACTCTCATCCAGTTTAGCATAGGTTTCATTAAGAAATTCAAATATTGAACTCTCGGTTGAATAGCCTTCCCTGAAACCATGCTGTGAGGGAGAGAATGACAATAACATAAAAGGTTCGATTGTTAATTGCAGTGTAGTTTTACAAATGTCTTGCAACATCTTTCTCCCCATTTTGATATTGAAACAATCATTACTAATGCTATAGCAAATAATGGCAACACACTGTGAAAATGTAAATGTGACATTGTTGCATTACAAGCTTTTGTGGGTTACTACTAAAATTGATTCACGACCACCAGATCTAGCTCTGTGCCGCTGTCAGTTGGACCTACATGATCCGTTGCTCATGCCTCAGATAGTACCTGACCATTGCTAATAGTAGGGATCCAATCCACTGTTGATATTGTTCATAGTGGGAGTATTAAAGTACTCATAAATTATTAAAAGTTATCATAATTTTAAATTTAGATTTTGTTTGCTCATCTGTAATTACATTTGTGCCAAGATTATACAATTTCAAAAGTATATCCACCCACTTTTCCCACTGAACTCTTGTAGGTCCTAACTTGTCATATACTCTTCATGCTCTTTGACCAGACTTGTCATCAAAGTGTAACACACATGAGATGCAACAGAATTTTTTTTCTGTGACATTATAGCAGGAAAGTTGGCTCTGCCTGTTTCTGGATCCCATAGTCTCTTTGTTAATTCACCATATGATTTATGTGTTCCAGCCAGTTACAATGTGTAAAACCAATATACACTTCAAATATAATTTTATCTAACTGTTTCCAGCTGTTACCATAAACTTTTACACCTCAATATTAGTAATTTCCACCACAAAGCTATGAATATTATCATTCATAATAATTTGAAAAGATGATTTTATACCACTTACTTTGGATACAGCATGTCTTGTAGGACAAGGAGTCAGTTTTATAATGTTTGCATGGCTGATCTTCCAGTTTGTGAAAAAGTTACTAAGTTCTATATGACATTTTTGTCTTTTACTGAACCACTTGCACATTGCCCTATAAGGTACCGAAGTGTCTTTCGATTTAGATGTAAGATGGATGCAGTCATCACTTGTGCAATTTTCTTCATCAGAAATATTCATCTTAGTTTCAGATGCATTTACCAATGTTTCCAGCAACTTGTCAGATAGAAATCATTTTGTTGTGATAGCAGTGTCTCAATAGACTGTTGATGAAACATTATTGGTAGCGATAATGTGCAAGCAGTATGAAAATACTAAAAAGAAAACCACCTCTCTGTTATGTATGTATGAAACAAAAAGACTGAAGACTGTCACAAATAAACTTTCGGCCAACAAGGCTGTAGTCAAAAGTAGATGACACACACCCTCATGCAAACGCAACTCACACATACATGACTGCAGTCTCTGGCAGCTGGTTAGCTTTGGGAACTATATGTTCCTTCCTTGTGGAGGAGAGAGGAACAGGTTGGGAAAAGTCAAAAATGACAGACAGATCCATCAGATGCCAGGATGAGAGGAACTCACTTGTAGTGAGGTTAAAGGTACATTTACTTTTACATGTGTCTATTGCCAGCTGTAAATTTTTCACCTCCTGAAGTAAAATGATGGGCAGAAATTCTGTCTCATAATTTTACAGGAAATAACAATGCACTTGAGAAATCTGTAGAGGGTAAATATAATAACAATGGCTCCATTCTATAAGTCAATGTATGAATTTCTTGTACATATACATACAAACATTAATATTTTTTCTAGATGAAAAAAGATTGAAGTCAAACGTCTCACAACATCTAATGCATTGTACTAAATAAAATAAAATTTGCTAAACAAATAAATTTATACATTTGGATGACTTTGTTGAAAATACACCCCGTTCACAAAATCTTTGGTTTATGGGAAAAATACTTTCAAATTTATGTGTGAATAGGACTAGAATGTGTCTAGTATTTTAGAACACAGTCATTCCAACAGTGTCTTACATCTTTTCATATGCACCTCCTTTGTCATCATTTTCTATAGCAGCGTCTGTATGCACAATAATCATTTTATAAATCTCTCATGAACATGTTAAAGCAATTCCATGTAATGATAAAACTCTGCCTCCGAGATATTGCATATCACCTTTGCTGCTTTAAAAATTAAATATCTGAAAGGCTTCTCATCAATTAGCAAATTATGATTTCCTCATTTCTACAGTTACAAACAAAACTTAAAAATCATGGGGAATACATGCTTCAAGGTCAGACATTTATATGTCAGGGGAGATCTAGAGGCATAACGTTATCAGAAACCCCGAGGTAGTAAATTCTGAAAACAAATCTCACTCGCTCACAGGCAGTTAAATGGGAGTCTCCAATGCTGGGCTTACCATGCACAGCGCTTTTAAAGTTGTCCAAGGACTTCTAAATTTAAATCAAACATTACTGTAAAGTCTGAGTGCTTCTAAAGGAAATAATAATGTAATATTTTGAAAAGAGTGATATTATTCAGTTGTGAAATAGGGAAGCTATTAGGTTGGTGAGCTGGCACATTCTTTCATGGCATGTTTCCATGTATGGTAAGCCTTTTCTGCAGAAGGAGTGCACAGTAGCCAGGCACAGAGGACAGCATTGTTATAAGGGTTGTCAGGTGCCCTCTTTGTGTTTCATTCTGGAACACCTTTTCTTCGGAATGAGGAGACTGAAATGAAAAGCAGTCAGCTAGCAGTAGTTGAATGTGGTCACATAATGGTGTGTACTTCAAGTTTTGAATATTTTGTGCTAATGTAGATGCATTTTTTGTGGAAGCTGATAATTAGTTATTTTATATTAATAGTTGTCTCTACTAAATTATAGCCATGGAGGCAAGCTATTTCCAGGCAAAAATATGATGTTGCAATAATTATATAATGGTACATCAGGAATGATTTCTGAACAGTAGACATAGTGGTGTGTTTGGTCTGTCTAATTATTGAGACACATGAAGAACCATGGAAACAGGTACTGAAAATTCATATCATGGTAACTAAACTAAACTCCTCCCGAACAGGCCATGAAAGCCCAATGGTACCAACAGGTCACCATGTCATCCTCAGCCCATATGCGTCATTGGATGCGGATATGGAGGGGCATATCATCAGCACACCGCTCTCCTGGCCGTATGTCAGTTTCCGAGACTGGAGCCACTACTTCTCGATCAAGTAGCTCCTCAGTTTGCCTCACAAGAGCTGAGTGCACCCTGTTTGCCAACAGCACTCGGTAGACCGGTTGCTCCCCCATCCAAGTGCTAGCCCAGCCCAACAGTGCTTAACTTCGGTGATCTGACAGGAACCGGTGTTACCACTGCAGCAAGGCCATTGGCATATCGTGATAAAGACTGTAAAGTAAAGTAAGACTACTGTTCAAAATAACTTTGACAAAAGTGCATTTGAATTAATATGGCAACAGTTTAATATCAAAATGTTAGCTTTTTTATTTCAAGTACCTTTTATTTTATTTTCTTATATCCTACCATTTAATGTTATGTTAGTATGGTTCATTTACATACACAAAACTTTGATGGATCACATTTTTGCAGACTGGTTTATTGAAATTAAAGTAAATTTAATTGGAAAGAATGATTAACTTAATTTTCATTTAAAAAGTCATGTAAAGTATTTATTGAGAAAAGTGACTTAACGAAGTTCTTGTGAGTTTCATTCCTACAATGGAAGCTAAAACTTATATTTATTCAAAGATAAACTCATTGATTTATACTAATTTCCAAAATTCACCACTTCAGGACTGGTGACAAGAATTAAAATGTAGAACTTTTCATTTTCAGAGAGAAGTTTCTTAAGGTGAGTTAATCTTGGTTCATGATTCAGTGATGGATACAAGAACTGTGCATTAAATATAAAAATTATATTTAAAGGTAAGAATAGAAAATGAATTCTGATAATGGTAATGTGTTCAAACAGGTGTAAAGGCCTAAACTACGGTACCAATAATTATGGTTATTTTGAAGATGGGAAATTTGTTGAGTTGCCAATGTGCACACATATCCTCCAAAGGAACACAGTAGTTATAAATTGTGAGTCAATACCATCGGTCTGCTTTCTATTGGCACACTAATTTGTGTAACAATTTCTTCACTATTTCAGAATAATTCAAGATAGCAAGTTATAAAAAATCTGTCTGCAGTATGGAACATATTTTCTACATATCATTTCCACACACCTACTGCACCTCCAAATTGTGCAGCAGTATATACTTTCTTCTTCTCTATATGTTTCATGTCCATCAAACTAAGATATTTGCCATTTTAGCATGATTACACTTTCATGATAATTTTTGATACACATTTTCCCTTCTTTTGCAGAAAATAGCAATATCCATTCAGCGATTGGTGCAATTCTTACTTCTGTGTGTGTCTGCAATATTCGTAAATGCCATCGTGACACCATGGTTCCTTCTGATTGCAGTTCCAATATGCATAATTTATTATGTCGTCCAGAGGTTCTACAGATGTTCTTCAAGGTAGGAAACTAAAATTTTATCTTATTTATCATTCAGCTATTTTTGTTTCATCACAACGTAGGATTTACATACATTATTTGTTAGATATAGTTAATACCTTGCTTGTATGGGAAAGGCAAATTTCTTTTGAGCATTTGCAAAAGATAACCAATTACCATAAATCTTGAGCAAGGGATGGAAGCATAAAAAATAAGATCACACACACACACACACACACACACACACACACACACACACACACACACACACACAAAAGAGAGTGGCGAGAGATGCAAGAGGCAAGTTGTAGGGGATAGAATAGGAACAGGAGAGGGTAATGGCAGGCTGTACACAGAAAGGCAACACGATGGGAAAAGTGTGAAGGGAAGATTCAGTAGAGAATTCTAAAGAAACCATAAGGAGGGAGTTGGTGGATTCATAACTGGAGCCAACAATAAATAAGGCTAATGATCTGTGTACAGTTAGAATAAGTGATGGGGGGGATGCAAATGCAGGATGAGAACTTTCAGAGATTCAGTTTAGAAGGATGTGGAACCAACCTCCTGCCTCTGCAATATTGAGACTAATGTTAGTGTGGAAGCCCACAGAAAACAAAACTGTGCGGTACTTGTAGAACAGTTGATATATGGCAAGAGTACTTTTGCCACTGGTGACATTATGAATCTGTGCAATAGGCAGGACACGCCCATGTCTTCCAAAAAGATATTGTTCATGGTGCTATATTTCAAAGCATGACAGAAGATACTTTAAGCCCTCTTTGTTCTTTAGTATCCTGGAGTTTTGCTTCAAGATCTGGTAGTAAAAATGGAAGTTGTAAGCCCTCACAGAGGATATTGTTTAGTTGTTCCATATTATCCTGGAGTATTGTTTCAAGATTTGGTAATAAAAATGGAAGTTGTATGTGTGGATGTAATAGGTCATTCTTATGAAGATGAAGGTACTCTGATCTGCAACACTTAAGGATGTAACATAATATATTAATAACTGAGATGGAAAAAAAATGAAAGTGCGAGAGCATATTGTTGGAGGTTTTCCAGCAGTCCACAGAAAACTTACATCACTTGGCTTAAGGTCTGTTTGACTATAGCACCAAATGGGACTTGCCCTGCAGTAAGAGGCAGTTGAAGGAATGGGAAAAGACAGCGTGTGTCAATCTGCAGTGCTGGTGTTCCTTATTACAACAATGCCTGGAGAAAACATTTGGATGACTTCACATGAGGTAGAATCATTGGTAAACTGGAAGAAGAATGAAGTGTGACCAGTGTAACCCAGGAGTTTGATACTGCTCACAGCATTGTTTCATGTGCATAGGTAGCATTCTGAAATACCACTACTGCCTGAAGGAGAGGAACTGGTTGACAATGGTCAGCTGCAGCAGAAGATGACTTCTACATTGTGCAACAGGCAATAAGGGACCCATATCAAACAGCATGTGCAATTGCAAACACATTTAACAGAATGGCAAGGCACACAATCTCATGCATGGTAACTACTTGGGTGTGGTCTCCTTGTGTGATGACCAGTATGTTGTGTTCCATTGACACCTACACATCATTGGCACTGTTTGTGGTGGTGCTGAGAGCATAGGGATTGAATAAACAAAGAGTGTATGAGAACAGGTACAGTCTGAGTAGTGTCTCTGGATGAGACATGAGAAGACATAATGTACCCAAGAACACTGTTAAACATAATCGTTTTGGTAGTCTAGGTGTTATGGTGTTGGGAAGCATAATGTTGCATGAGCATATTACCCAGGAGATTGTTTTTGTTGTCTATGTGTTATGGGGGTGGGAGACATAATATTGCATGGGTATACTGACCTCCAAATCTTTGAATTTGCCAATCAACATTGTAGTGTCACCGTACTCTTTCTTCGTGTGTATATTTTCAGGGAAACATTCAGCTGTGACTTCATTTTTGTGGATGACAATGTGTGACCACACTGAACTGCCAATTCCCTCAACTTAAAACCCATTGAGCACATGTGGGATGTGTTGTGGAGACATACTGCAGCATGTCCACATGCACCAAAGACTGTCCAGCAGTTGTCAGCCATACTGGTAGAGGAATGGAATGCCCTAACACAAATACTCCTTACCAACCTTGTCAACAGCATGGGAGCCACACTGCAGAGCATGCATTGCCATCCATGGTGACCACACACCCCATTAAGAACCAAGTCTTGCATTTTGTAATGTCCAGGGTACTATCATAAATCGTGGTGACTTCAGTGTAATTATTGTCTTTGAGTAAAAGTAATTTCTGTTTGTATCATTGCATATTTCACTCAGTTACCTTCTATACTATGCTGTACAGTTCTTTTTATGTATGGTCCAAGTTTCATCAAGCTGTGTTACATATTGATGTGAAAGTTATCTTCATCCTTTAGTTTTGCACGAACCTAGTAGTAATGTGGTAGGAACTGCAAAAAGGCTTTGGAGGAGGTGAAAAATAGCTTTAAAATGGAAAAGGAGGATGTGGAAAATGGGTTGAAGGTGGTTGCCAGTAAAAATGGAAACTGTTACCCCCCCCCCCCCCCCCCCCCACATGGCAGCTGTGGATCGCTACACTGCAGCAAAATTTGTACTTGGAGATACTAGAAGGTTAAGGTTGTGAAACAGCAGTACTCTATATACATGTGCAAATCTACAAACTTTTAGTGTGTAGAAATGACATAGATTTTTCATATATCCATAGCATGTCATAATTCACATTGTATTTTACTGGAATTTCCTCAACAATGATCTAAGAATGACCATAGAATTGTGCTGACTACACAGCATCAGTAGCCCATTTGACAACTGATTGGTCTTCCACTACAGTGCTTGTCACTGTGTTTTAGTTCTTCATTTTAAAATCTTCCCATCGATTTCCACTTCCTTCCTTGACACAAATTTATTCTTTATTCTCCTGTGTAAATCAGCTAGAGTAACAGTTTTTGGTCACAACAAGAAACACTTTATTCTTCTTCTGTGGTGAACAGTAGCCACGTATCAACCATATTAGACAACCTGTTGAACAAAGACATTTAGCATTGTAATTGTGATTGATAAAGGGATTTGTTGTCAAAAACATACCTTTGGTTGGCATACTTTTCTCTGCTCTTTTACACAATGAGATGCAATATAATTTACAGTAATTTCTGTATTGTTATTATTTTAATTTTCTCATAACTTAAATTTTATATGAATTTATATAAGTACTTCTCTTACAGAAATCTTAAACTGTAACTTCTTGTTAGTGACTAGTTCCTATTTAGAATACATGTACACTTAACTGTAAGCGTAAGTGAATGGCAGTCAACATAAATACTTTTATTTATTTATTTGTATATTTGAACTGTATTGCAGAGAACTGCAGAGACTAGACAGTATCACACGATCACCTATATTTTCACATTTCTCAGAGACATTAGGTGGTTTGACAACTATCAGAGCATTTAATCACCAGCAGCGTTTTGCAGATTTGTTGTTTAAAAGAATGGATTGTCATACAAACGTCTTCCTCATTATGAATGCTGGAAACAGGTGGCTAGGAATTGCCTTAGTAAGTAATTTTTTATCATTTGCCTAAATTTAAATCTTAATGTGTATACAAATGCTTTTTGTGTTTTTATATTTATCTGGATTTGCACTGTACGCCCATGCCATTTTGTTGCATAAAGGAAACTGTTTTCTACAGTGTATTAGGAATAATGTAAATGTGCTATTTAGTATGGCTTCATTGTGTTTGGCTAAAAAAGAAAAGATAATGTGGAATCATGAAGGAATTATCTGAATGGGACACAAGTGGGATTGGTAGATGTGATGTACATGTGCAGACAAACAAATCATAACAATTTCAGAAAAACTGAATGATTTATTCAAGAGAAAGAGCTTCACAAATTGAAAGTGTTTGGAGCATTATGGACAGGGCCCTCCAGACTACATGGGATTTGAATGATTTTACACACCAATTGGACAGAATTTGGCACAATGTCCCTCAGAAGGACCTCCAACATCTCCATAAATCAATACCAAACTGAATAACTGTTTGTATAAGTGCCACAGGTGAACCAATCTGTTATTGACTTTCCCAATTTGTGAAGCTCTTTTTTGTTGGATAAATCATCCAATTTTTCTGAAATTGCAATTGTTTGTTTGTTTGTTAGTTTGTACATATATGTCACATCTACTGATTTCTGTCCTATTTGGATAGTTCATCCATGGCGAGTCCCTCACTTTTTCCCTTAGAGGGTATAATGACTTCACACAGCCCTCATTGCAGTAATTTTGTGCATCTGATTATTTTATTCTCACCACGTGCCTGCCACTGAGTGGCAGACAGGGACATTTGAAAGTTGACTGTTGGATCTTAGTAAGCTATCAGATAAAGTTCATCATCAGCATCAGATCTAGAAACTCACATATTCATGGCTCACAGTTATCTTCAATCACTGAGGTCCAGCTTTGCTGAACAATGATCTCAGCTGGATTTGGTAGAGAGGCTACAGAAGGGGCATGAGTTGAGAATGGGGAAGATAGCTGGGTAGGTGTGGGGAAAGGTGTAGAAGTGCTGTCTGTGTAAATGTGCAGGGACATGATGGCAAGTATCAGCATCAGGGTCACGAGGATATGCTTGGGGGAGGAGGAGGTGAGGAGCAGAGGAGAAAGCACCAAGCAGATGCACTTTCAGTGGATAGTTGGTCTTTGTAAGGCTCAAATGGCAGCAGGGAAGGGATTGAGGCAGGTGGAAGACAGCAACCAGTACAGACTGAGGACACATGGATTATGGGAACAAAGCATACATTGCATGGGGAGTTCTCACTTGCACAATTCAGAAAAAAATGGTGTTGATGTGAATAATCCACATGGGGCATAGGCTGTGAAGCAGTTGTTGAAGTCAAGCCCGGTATGGGCAGACATTACCTGGCTGAGAGACTCCACCATCTGTCAGAACCATCCACCTACATGCCCTGCCACATTGACCACATTCCAGAAATCCAGTGTTGTTTCTAGTCTCTCATCGGATCCCTATATCCATCTCTGAACTCATTCTCTAAGTCTGTCTGCTTGCTCACTCTTACCCCTCCTCTTCTACAAGCTTCCCAAAATACATAAGCCCAATCACACGGGATATTCCATAGTGGCTGGATACTGTGCCTCCACAGAGAGAATTTCTGCCCTTGTGAACAAACACCTTCAGCCCATTACCTGTAGCCCATTACCCATTATGCCACACTGCTCATCACTGTTGATGTCACATTCCTGTACACCAACATCCCCAATCCTTATGGCTTTTCCAGCATTGAAAACTATCTTTCATAATGCCTGACTGATTCCCAACATACAACCTTCTTCTTGGTCACTATGACCATCTACATCCTCATCCACAATTGCTTCTCCCTTTGAAGGCATCACCCACGAACAAATCTATCTTACAGACAGGGCCACTGACAGAGAACCATTGTGTCCCAACTCATTTAGAAAAATCCTTCACAGCCACCCAGAACCCAAAGCTCTCCCAGTTCAGATCCATTTATAACAACTTCATGATATGGACTGAGGGTGAGTGCATCCTATCCATATTCCTCCAGAACTTCAACACCTTCTCCTCCATTTACTTCACCTAGTCATACTCAGCACAAGAATCCACCTCAGGAGCGGTTCCATCAGTACCTACTCCCACATCAAGCCTCCATTGCAATAGCTGCCAGCTATTCCACACCATACAGCTCAGCTACCCATGGTTAGTGCATCTACAGTGACAGCCAGTTCTCCTCCAAATAAGCTGTGGGTCTCACTGAGGCTTTCATACGCTGAAATTACTCTCTCCACTTTGACCAGAAACAAATATCTGTGCCTTGTCTCCTCAGTCACCAACGATCACCCACATACCCACTGACCAGCCACTAAGGCGTGCCCTCCATGTGACTCAGCACCACACAGGCCTGGAGCAACTCAATCACATTCTCAAACAGGATTTTGATTACCTCTAATCATATACTGAGATGTGAAATATTCTCCCCACACCTTCTACAGTGATATTCTAACACACATCAAATCTGCACAATATCCTTGTCTGTCTCTATTCCACCCCTGCTCCCAACCATTTGCCCCATGGCTCATTCTCTGTAAAAGTGCTAGGCACAAGATCTGTCTCACAAAACCTCCTACTATCTACTACAGTTTTTTCATAGGCATTTTCCACCCAATTGTAGCAGCCCCAACTGTTTTTGATGATTTTATGGAAGCCTAGTTGTAAAGTATTGCAAAAGATAAAGGCACTTGTCAGGCACAGTACGATAGTGTGCCATTTGTAGCAATAGGGATATTCCAGGATGGCCAGTGTGGGCACAGCATTCCTGGCAATGCAATGCAAAGCTGTTGTCTTTACAGGCCAAACCAGGCAATTATTATTTCTTTAGGCTGTGAAATTGTTTTCCTATGTGTGACCCGAAGTAGTACAACATCATAACAACTGAGTTTATACACAACTCACCAATTTAAGTTAAAGGATGGGCAGTCCAAAACAGCCTATTAGTATGAAAGGGTGACATTGGGTGAAGAGGAGACATGGACCAGCCAGTGCACTGCATCAATTTAGGGGCTTCACCATTGTGAGCCATGTCCTGGTTTTGATTTGTACTGTATCACTGAGTGAGCCTCTTCCTGGCCAACTGCAGCAGCAGCGCAGCAGCAGCAGACAGCTGCCCAGGGAGGCAGTGGGTTGACTCCAGGCAAGTGCCACTGCCCACCTGACTTCACTGCAGATGTTGTGGTGCGTCATGCTGCCATTCATTGGGGTGGAACTTCCCTTTGTGAGGCTGGCTTCCCCTAGCAGCATTCTGGCCATCCATAGAACCGCTGATGCCACCAGTCTGCCACACAGCCTGCCATATTGGGTCGCATGTTGCTAAGCTAGGGACTGGTATCAGCAACCCTGGAAGCAAGTCACAGTGGCAAGCCTTGTGGATTTTGTCAACACACTGCACACAGCGACTGACTATGTGCCAAGAGGGCACACGACTGCCGCACTGAGGCATCCACATGTAGCTACATGATTCATAATAAAGAACTAGTCTTATGCTAGTGTTTCACCAAAGCCACCACCTGCCAGCATCATTGCCTAAACCCCTGCTGCCAACCATCCTCTCACAAAAAGTAGCCTAACACCCTTGGATCTACATCAGTCCACAAAACAAAATTAAAAAATTACAGTATTTATGAAATGTAACATTTATGTAGTTTGTATTGCTCTTGGGTGTCCAGTTGCGTGCAATCATTTATGCCACACAATATTTTGACAGCATACTTTCCCATCATCATCATCTTCTTCTTCTTCTTCTTCTTCTTCTTCTTCATCACCATCATGTGAGACGGTAGAATGAGTGTCTTCACTACATTGTGCCTCTTTTATGCTATTACCCCTTGTAATGTAATTAACTGTCAGAGATAAACTTTACCTCATGCGAAAAGTACGATGCCCACAGTAGAGAGTTAAGGTAACTTCATTATGTTGCCATACAATGTGTTTAATTTATTTATTTATGAATATTTTCTTTTATGATAAATAATGGATTTGTTTGAGATGATAAATGTTGTATATTTATATGTATTTATTTATATGTGTCTTTGGAGTGTATTAAGGTCAGAAGACCAAAGAATCTGGAATGCAGGAATGTCTGCAACTTCCGGGCACATGTTGGCTTGCCCGCCACTTCTTTGTCGATATTGGGGGGAGATGGACGTGTTTACGTGACCAGTACAGTGTAATGCATTTTTAGGGTATCAATGTTCGAAGTGAAAATATTGTAGTTACTAAATAAAAAGTACGAATAAATATTATTTTTAGCCGAAAGTAATTCGAATCCGGTAGTGTTTATTTCAAACAAGAAGAAAACCCAGGCCATGCTTGTTAGAGTAATGTTTTGCAGACAAAACCCCTAGACAAATGAGATCTGCAGTGTGTAATCTTTCAGCAGCTACTAATAAATAAGCCTTGCTGAAATTGTGCTGGAACTACTCGTATTATTATCAATTACAAACACGTGGTGCGAATGTGGTCCTACCACAATATACCGCGTAAGATTCCACTTCATTCAGTTATCAAGAAACGAGATAGGTAACAACCAGTACACCCTCCAAACTCGTTCTTTCAATACTCAGTGGCTACCATGTCAGAATGAGTGGTGGTGGTGGTGGTGGTGGTGGTGGTGGTGGTGGCGGTGGTGGTAGTGGCGGTGGTGGTGGTGATGATGTTGATGTTGGGGGGGGGGGGGGGTGACCCATCACCAAATGCTGGCCATGAACTCCAGTCCCTCTGTGATTCTGCCACTCCCATCAGGCATGGAAGTAGCTGAGTGTTTAGTTATACACTTCACTGAGAGTGAAGCCACTGTTGCTACTGATCAGGCCATCAGCCATCTGTATTGCAGTAGCCTCCTATAGAACACAGTCCGAAATAGACAAAGTCTGTCTTAGCACTTCCGTTTGTCTGTATTTTGTTGAGCACAACGTAGCTATGCAGTGATCTGCAATCACAGAATTTTTTGGTTGCATGAGTTTGATGTGTCCCCAGTGTTGCCTGCACCTTTGTTTCATTGTCCCCAAGGTCTGCCTGATGTATGCCTTACCAGATTTGTACAAAATACAATGGACACCTAGCTTATGGAGCTAGCTCATTGTTCATAGTACCTAATAGTGCACTTTGTTTCAGAGATGGGTGAAAAATGTATTTACTATTATGTCAAGCCAAGGTTCAGTTGATTCTTTGTGATACTTTGCCAGCACACGGCAGATATGCCACTGTACTACTACGGATCAATTGGAATGAAAGTAAGTGTAATCTAATCTAATCCTCCAAGTTGTATTTGCTGGGTCTGTGCCTTCCGCATGAAAGCACATTGGATTTGTCACCAGCCATTTCTAATTTTCTTGAATACATTCTCAATGTGGTTGAGGCCCCTTAATAGGCTCCTTTCATCTCATATTGGATGGACTCTGGGGACCAGTGAATGTATCGCACCCTCATGCTGTTACAAATGATTGCAGCTGGAGGTATGGAGATACAAATCAGTGTGGGTGGCTTTCTTGTACACACTGTGTTCTAGAGTGCCATTCACTTTGCATTTTTGCATTGATTAGGATATCCAAAACAGGAGTCCACCAATCTCTTCCACCTCCATAGAGAACTTGATGCTGAGATGCAGACAATTCAGATGTTGGAAAAACTCCTGAAGCCTTTCACTTCCATTGACAACACCACAAATGTGTCATTAAAATATTTAAAACATATTAAGGGGTGCAGCTTTATCCAGAGCTTTTCCTTCAAAGTCCTCCATGTATAAGTTGGCCATAACTGGTGAGAGTGGCATGGCAACACATCCCACTTTTTTTATAACACATTTGTGGTGTGGCAACATGGGAGTGAAAGGCTTCAGGAGTTTCTCCAACATCTGAACACTGCACCACAGCATCAAATTCACTATGGAGGTGGAAGAGAATGGTAGTCTCTCATTTTTGGACATGCTTGGCAAACACAAAGTGGAAAACTCTAGGGAACACAGTGTGTGAAGGAAAAGCACCCACACCGATTTATACCTCCATGCTTCCATTTGCCATCATCCTTCACATCATGTGGGTGTGCTGGCTCAGCCACCTTAATGATGTATTCAAGAAGAAAAGATGGCAGGAGACATATCCAATATGCTTTAAGGAAGAAGATACGGTCCCAACTAATAGAACGTGATGAGTAGGACATGAAACTGGCATATCTGCCATATGATGACAAAGTATCAAACAAAATTGTCTGAACCTTGTCTCAATGTAACACTAAATGTGTTTTTAGTCCACCTCCAAAAACACATGCACAATAAAGGATAATGTAATTCACAGCCATTACAAAACTGACATAAATTGTAATAATTTGTTAGATTAATTACAACTAAATATTTTGTAAACATTGAGCTGATAAAAATCTAGTAGTTGCATGAATATACTAATCTCCTGGTTAACTAAAAATTAAAACTAAGCCTATACTGTACAATCTGATTAAGCCATAGTCACTTACAAATATTTTCTAAGTGTAGGCACATTAATATTTCAATAGCTGCACATGCTTTAAAATTAAACTTCTGTAATTATAAAATGGTAAACAACAGTGTATAAACTGTTGCTTAGCTAATTTGAGCAGCACTTCAACAAAAAAAAAAATGTTCATTATAGTACAACAATCACTATATAGGCATCTCTTTCAACAATTAAAAATATTTATACGTGCTAAGTTCAGACTTTAAAGCAAATAAAAGAATACATTGCATAGAGAAGTAGTTGTAATAAATTGCTATTGTATGCTACAGTAAATACTAACTATAATTGATTATATGCAATAATAATGCCACCATGTGATTGGAATGGATTATTTAAAAGTTTGTACACAACACGCACCTACAGTTACCCTCAAAGCCAATACAAATTGAAGGAAAACAGATCAACTGATCATCTGCTCTACTATGAGGTGGTATGGAGAACTTTTTTCTGAATATGAATTAATTTTTTTGGATGCAAGATTGATAGAGCAGTTTCACTCAATTCATCAAAAAATTTACTGAAAATGTGGCATTAATGAAAGGATGTTGGGATATACAGGGACTCATTCTTCTGGATTTGAAGAAAGAGATACTACATTAATCTTAACACACAAAGTTACAACTTCAAGGAAACTTGCAGCTTACCAGTGATGACCTAATATCACCCATTTTTTTGCTTCAGACTGAAAAGGGCAGTTCTTTAGTGACATCATTTTCAGAATGGTGAGGTACTGAAAGATGTTGTGCAGAAGTAGCTGAAGAACCTTCTATGCCTCACAATAATCAGAGCAAATGTTGTCGAAAGCCTCCAACACAAAACAGCATTCAGACAGGCAATGTTGACATTGTGGGAGCTGGGGAAGGAGACTATTCAGCTCTCTCAACAGGAATGACTTGAAATGGTGGTTCTCCTTGTCCTCCTAAACATTGGCACTGGGCACTGACACACACGTCCTAATATGTTCAAAACTAAAATTAAGACGGCCTTCATGTAGTACTACAAATTAACCTATTTCTTATAAGGCTTCTGTATGATTGTCTTAAACTGGGAAGGGTACCGGATGTATGCAAAATTTCCATATTAGTAGTAATTTTAAAAATTTGTAAGATATTGCCATGCTGATTGTATGTCATTTAGGCTAATCTGCTTTATCAACACACTTGCTAAAGCACGGGAGAATCTCTTGTGTGTCTAAATTTCAGGAGCATATGCAATGCCTAGGCATTAGGCAGTGTCAGCTTAGATTTAGAAAAAGGCATTTGATTGATGGTAATCAGGCACTCCAAGGGGTCAACAACACAATTCATAAATATGGAATTGCAGGTGAATTTATCAATGTCTGGAGGCCTAAGACACCTCATGATTTTCATCAAGTTCCACTCTAGTTTCTGAGATTACTGTTACGGCACAGGTTGAATGGCTTGCATGTAGCTACATGTTAATCAAGTGTGTTGATAAGAAATGTCCTCAGATCTTGATCTGTGGATCGATCTTGTGGAGCATTTGCGTAGACCTCAAAGATGACAATGGGTTCATGGACAGCATAGTTGTTGCCTCACCCCATCAGAAAGGGTTGGTATACTAAGGGAATTAGGTGGAATAACAATAGCTATGTAGGAGCAACTGAAAACTTCATCTGATCATGTAGCACAACAAGTTAACCAATGAGCAAAAACTGTGCCAGTAGAACCAATTATTCAAGCAGAAGTAAAAGATAAAACTGCAAAAAACTGAACAAGAATACAAAAATGGCCCTGCATATGAGGTTTTTTTTTTTTTTTGGGGGGGGGGGGGGTAGATAAAGTCAAGGTAGCTATAAAATCAATAACAATAAGAAAAGTAGCTGGGATTGATGGGATTATCCCTGAATTTATAAAATACCTGGAGGAAGAAATGATTAAAAAAAAAGATTAACAGATGTTTACTCAAATATACTACATTCAAGGAATGTTCGAAACCACTTAAAAATTTCCAACATTTTAGCAATCTTGAAAACAGGAAAAGCTCCTGATAACCAAGCTATCTTCCATCCAGTAGCCCTTTTACTCATATGTTATAGATTACTAGAGCACATTCTGTACAAGAGAACAGAAGCAGTTGGCTACACTAATTTTCCACCCTGTTAGGCCAGTTTCAGAAGGAACAGAAGCTACTGTGAGAAGATGCCAGCATCAACCACACTCATAGAGGGAGACTTCCAGAAAGCTCTAAAATCTCTGTCACACTTGTGTACCTGTCTGTAGGGTATGACACAGTTTGCCTTGAAGGCTTTATCCTAAAACTAAAACAGTGCATACCTAGCACATTACTTACAAATATGATTAAAGGCATATTAATTAAGTGATCATTCATAGTCACAGTTGGATCCTCCACTAGCAAGTCTACAAAATCAAAAATGGACTTTCCCAAGGACTGGTGCTCAGACCACTGCCATTCAATATTTATATCAGCAAGAAACCATCTACCACATATCAGAAATTCATGTACGCAGACACTCTAGTCTTTACAACTCAAACTAAATTACTTGAAACAAGACCTGAATATTTTCTATAACTATTATAAGAAGTTAAGGTTTTTCCCTAACCCCTACAAAACTGAGGTATTAGGACTTCATTTAAATAACCATCTAGATGTCGAAACAACTAAATGTCACATTCAATGGGAAGAGAGTATGTACAACTTTCATCCTAAATACCTTAGTGTTCTACATCTGCACTCTGCAAACCACCATGAGGTACATGACAGAGGGTACATCCCATTGTACCAATTATTATGCAGGGAGAATGATTGTTTGAATGCCTCTGTGTGTGCAGTAATTATTCTAACCTTATCCTCATGATACGTCTATGAGTGATACATAGGGGGTTGTAGTAAGTATATCCCTATAGCAATCATTTGAAGCTGATTCTTGAAATTTTGTAAATAGACTTTCTCAGAATAGTTTATGTCTGTCTTCAAGAGCCTGGCATTTCAGTTCCTTCATTGTCTCTGCGACACTTTCCCCTGGATTGAAAAAAACTTGTGACCATTCATGCTGCCCTTCTCTGTATACATTCAATATCCCCTGTTAGTCCTGTCTGGCATGGGTCCCACACACTTAAGCAATAGTCTACGCTGGGTTACATGAGTTATTTGTAAGCAATCTCTGTAGTAGATTTATTGCACTTCCCCAGCATCTTACCAATAAACCGAAGTCTGCCACATATGATCATTCCATTTCATATCCCTACAAAGTGTTACACCCAGGTATGTATATAAGTTGGTCAGTTCCAACAGTCATTCATTGATATTATAGTAATAGGTAATTAGGTTTCTTTGTTTCGTGAAATCAACAGTTTTACATTTCTGAACATTTAGAGCAAGTTGCCAATCTCTGCACTATGTTGAAATCTTACCAAGATCTGACAAAATATTTATGCAACTTCTGTCAGATAGTACTTCATTATAGATAACTGCATCATCTGCAAAAAGTCAGATTTTACTATTAATATTGTCTGCAAGGTCATTAATGTACAACATGAATGACAAGGGTCCCAACACACTTCCCTGGGGCACAGCTGAAGTTACATTTACATCTGTCACTGACTCTCCATCTAAGATAATATGTTGTGTCCTCCCTACCAAAAAGTCCTCAATCCAATCACAAATTTCACTTGATACCCCATATGATCATACTTTTGACAACAAGCGTAGGTGCGGTAAGGAGTCAAACACTTTTTGGAAATCAAGAAACACTGCATCTACCTGATTTCCTTGATCTAAAGCTTTCAGTATGTCTTGTGAGAAAGGTGTAAGTTGGGTTTCACATGATTGATGTTTTCGAAAACCATGGTGGTTGGCATTGAGGAAGTTATTCTGTTCAAGATACCTCATTATGTTTCAGCTCAAAATATGTTATAAGATTCTACAATAAGTCAGTGTCAAGGTTATTGGACAGTAGTTTTATGGATCATTTCTGCTAGCCTTCTTATAAACAGGTGAGACCTGTGTCTTTTTCCAAGAACTGGGCATGGTTTTTTGTTCAAGAGATCTATGATAGATTATAGTGAGAAGAGGGGGCTAACTCAGCCACAAATTCAGTATAGAATCTGACAGGGATTCCATTGGGGCCTGGAGCTTTGTTCAGTTTTAACAATTTCAGCTGTTTCTGAACACCACTGACACTAATACTTATTTCATTCATCTTTTCAGTTGTACAAGGATAAAATTGGGGCAGTTCTCCTAGATTTTCCTTTGTAAAGGAACATTTGAAAATGGAGTCAAGCATTTGAGTTTTTGCTTTGTTACCATCAATTTCAGTTCCAGTCTCATTTGCTAGGGACTGGACACTAAATTTGGTGCCACTAACAGCCTTTACATGCGACCAAAATTTCTTTGGGTTTTGTGGAAGATCATTTGACAATATTATGCAATGGTAGTCATTGAAGGAATCATGCGTTGCTCTTTTGATAGCCAATTGTGTTTCAATCAGCAGCTCTCTGTCTATAGCCCTACACTTTGTTTTACATCTGTTGTCAGCAATCTCTTTAGAAGTTTCTTTATAGTGATTGTATTCCATAGAGGTTGCCTTCCATTGTGAACTGTACTACTGGGTACATATCTATCCAGTGCATGCTCAACTATTCTTTAAACTTAAGCCAGAGATCCTCTTCATGCTCCTGACCTGTGCTGAAAGTTTCAAGTTCCTCGTTGAGATAAGACATTACTAGTTTTTTATCTAGTTTACTGAACATATCTATCTTTCTGATTGTTTTAATTGTCCTTTTTACTTTGGTAATCATTGTTGCCACAGCCATGTTGTAGTCACTGATACCAGTTTCAATGTGGACATCAAAGAAGTTAGGTCTATTTGTTGCCATTAGATCCAATATATTTCCATCATGAGTGTGGTCCCTAGCTATCTGTTCTAGATAGTTCTCAAAAGAGAAGGCACTTATAAAGTTTCAAAAGATATCTTATTACACCTACGACTAACAAAATTGTAATTTTCCCAATTAATTATTGCTGATTAAAGTCTCCAATGATGATTACAATATGATTGGGAAACTTACATACAGGTGTACTGAGGTTTTCCCTGAAGTTTTTGATTAGATCAGGAGATGAGTCTGGTGAGAAATAGAAGGATCCAGTTATCATTTTATGTCCACCCCTGATACTGACTTGCCCTAATGATCTGATTTGATTTGATTTTTATTGTTGTAGAGACCTCAGAGATTATCTGAGGCATTACGAAAGTCAATATTACACAGTATAAATGTTTCACAAATAATTACAAAAACTAGAAAAATATTACACAATATAAATATTACACAAATAATTATAGTACCTTCACACACATATACAAAACAGAGAAACTTCTGGTACAAATTGATATTGCATAGTAAATTTAGCCAATTAAAGACTTACTCAGATATAGAAGCATATACAAAGTGATCACATAAAGTGTAGTCATACGATATTATTTGCCTCTCTTAAAAATTCATCTGTTTCATAAATGCTGAGCTCAAGAAGAAATTCTTTACTTTCTTCTTCTTCTTCTTCTTCTTCTGCCATTAAAAAATTTTATGGACTTGTATAGGAAGAACTTTTGTGTATGTTTATAGTTACAATGGAAAGAAACTATGTCCTGCTTGTTTCTTGTTTTATAATTATGTCACATGTCATACTGTTGATAACTGGAATAGTTTTCCTTAATATGCATTACACACTGTAGTATAGATATTGATGGTAGGGTCATAATCTGTAATTTTTAAAAGCTTGGTCTACAGGGAGCTCTGGGTGCCAAGTTACATAAGTCTTATTGCCTACTTTTGTAGTTTGAAGACATTAGCTGCCTTGCTTTGAGGTACCCACAGTATTGTGCCAAAGGAAATGTGACTGTGTGTTAAGGGGATACGGAATCACCTATCCCCGCAATGTTAATATATGCCTACTATAGGGAACATTTTCTCACAAACTACTGGAGACAGAGAGGTAAAAATTTTACTGTATGTGCATTCATATGTTACAACAATACTGAAACAACAGTTTATTGTCAAAGTATTTTCTTACAGAGATATTGTACATTTATTTTTAAGTAAATTTTTTCCATCGCTTTTTACTAGACTATCACCCCTAAGTCTTTTGTAAATCAAGTAATTAAAAAATAGTTGTTTCAGTATGTAATAGGGACCTATGTCACTACGTCATAAAAATTTCAGACTTCTAGGTTGACCAGTACCTGAGATAATGTTCCTAGATGAAGTAAAAAGTAAACTTACGGGAAACGGAGAAAGAAGATTAAAACATTCCTGATCCGTAGCTAATACCCCCTTCACAGTCTTCATAATCATCTTCAAGTCTTCTTTTGGCACCCCTCTGCTCCTGTCTTGCTTTTTTCACTAATGTCTTGATTATATTATCAGCATGCCTTAGTCTGTGCTGATCTAAAAAGAACATAGCACGTACCGTACGGGAACCAACACACATACCCAACTTTTGAAGGACCTGGCATTTAGTTATATTTCCAAGATTGAAGGTTGCCACAGCATCATACACACCAAAATGTAGTGTATTAATTCCGACAAACACTGTTTTTGGGAGACGATGCCATATCACACTATTCAAGCACTCGTTGGGGTTCTGCGTTTTTCCGTGAAGACATTTCATCAGAAGACTTCTGTCAGCCAGATCTCTGAAAATGGGCTTTATTTCTGCCATGATGGCTGATGGTAGACTGTGGTGGTGAATGTATTTCTCTCCTGTCGTTAGTCCCCTATTGTATTTACACCAGCTGTTTTCACCTTTGGGGCACAAACCATGTTGTGGATGCTCATCCGTGGATGCGGTGTGGAAATATAAAGCCCATATAGCTCTCCTCATTTCTTCAAGATTGCCTGTATTTTGCCTGATTGCAAGGCCATAGCAGTTCTGAATGTGGTCTATTATGGAATCAGTCAATCTTCCGCTGCCATCCAAGGTTTTCCCATCATCTAGTTTTTTCCCTTTCATAACTGATTTTAACCTTCTCAGCCTGGCACCCATTCTCTTCTGCACATGTCCTATACATTCAAGTTTGCTTATATTTACACTGTTCCCATATGGTTTGCTTTCCAAAACTTCTTTGAATGCTTTAGAGTCACCATCTCCCAGATATTTGACATAGCGAACATTATACCACTGTGAAGAGCGATGAAAAATTTTCTTCACCCCAGCAACCTCCATGCCACCACTACTACCATAATAATTAGCAATACAGTCATCACTGTGTTCATTTTTCAGCCTGCCTGTGCACCTACAGTATTTAGACATTATTGCAACATCAATAACCTTGCCAGTATCAACACTAGTTGCTGTTACAACACCATTGTTGGAGGTGTGGCCCCTTTTCTGCCACGTGCCATCAAACGCCACTGTGAGGTCACGACTGCCGTCATTTTCTTCCACTGCTTCTTCCACAGCAACCTGCATTGACTTCTGTGCTACATCTTCAACTGCAGATCCTAGTACATAATTGTAAGCTTCAAACTTTGAAGGTGCACTTGGAAGATTTAGAACACCACATAGCATATCACCAGCTGCTTTGCCCTTACCAATTGCTCGCAATCCATAAACTAACCTAATATTTACACTATAAAGTTCAGTTTTCTTGTATCCATTATTTACAGTTACTGAAACCGAACTTGGAAACTTACAGCTGTATTTACAAACACTGCATATTAAATTAAACTGGGCAGCCAGGCCAACATGGGATTCTACTTTCAGAGAAACGTTTCCATGACATTTTTTGCAGCACAAACTGTTTTCAAGAGCTTCACACAATATATTCGTATCAATGAGTTCAAAAACTTCATTCCCTCTATCAAGTAAATTATATTTCTCTTCCAAATCTCTTAGTTTTTTATGAGAAGCACTGTTTTCATTTGGTGTAAGTTCGTTCGGCAAATCAGTAATAAGTGGATTCACATTTTCCAACAGTGATGATGATGAACTGCTTTGCTTTGCTAATGAATCATTATTTCTTTTCTTTTGCCAGTTCACACGCTTTTTAAATACTTTTGCTTTAGCTCTAGGCATTTTCACTGCGAAAAATGAAGCACTAAATACGAAATAACTCAACAACAACTACTTTCTTATATCACACTGTTTACAAAACAGTCCCGCCACAAAGTCAAAGAGTAACTTGAGGAAACCAGAGAGAAACATTTTCGGGCAACTAGTGTATAAATAGTCGCTGGAAACCGGGATATTTGAATTCATGTCACTTTAAAGGTACTGCCAAAAAGTTCATGGTCAGCCACGAGAGACGTGTATAACTAAAGCGCAATACCCGATCTCACAAATATATAAAAATAAAATAGTTATAATTGTAGTAGAGCTATGTATGATACGTCATTTTAAAGAGGAAACATGGCAGAATATAATACGCCAATAAAAAAAAATTCGATTTTTTAACCCAAAATCCGATTCCGTATCCCCTTAAAGGAAAATAAACCATTTTAAGTACTGGCACATTTAGACAAAGACGAAGCTTCCTTAGAGCAAATATTCCTTTGCTAATGTTGCTTCCCACTCTTTCTATATGGCTGCCCCAGAATAATTTTGAATTAATTGAGATTCGAAGGAAAGTAACAGCATTTGGACTCCGCTCAAATTCAATGTTATTATTCCACGATACATACAGGTCTTGTATTTTTTTTTTCGGTTGACACAAAGGGTATTAGCTTAACACCAATTTTCAGCTTTGACAGTGCACTGGTCTGCTTCATATTTCACCTTCTGTGCTGTTTCTACAGCTATACAGACTGAAAGATCATCTGAAAATAAGTAAATCCTAGTTGACGGTCCAACTGTGTTACTTGGTAAGTCATTTATATAAATAATAAATAGAATTGGGCCAAGTACAGAACCTTGTGGGACACCCATGCCCACAGGTAAGTAATCTGATTCTGCACCATTAAAAACCACCTTCTGCAATCTATCATTTAGATAAGATTTTATCGGTTCTAGAGCACTTCCTGTAAAGCCATAGAATTGCAGTTTGTTCAATAAGATTTCATGAGACATAATGTCAAAAGCTTTTGATAAATCAAAGAGTTTATTCTGAACCACTAGCTTGCTTTCTAGTTGCTTCACACACTGTGTTAAAAGTGATAAGGCAGATTTAACAGTTCCTAACCCTGATCTGAAGCCAAATTGACTATCAGTGAAGATTTTGTTTTCTTCAAAGTATTTTACTATTTGATTATTTAGTATAGTTTCTATCACTTTAGACAAGATTGGCACAACTGAAACTGGGCTAAAATTATCACAACTTGAGAGGCTGCCTTTTTTGTGTATTGGAGTGACTTTAACAAACTTTAGTGCCTTTGGGAACTGAGTCTCCAATATACATGTGTTTACTACATGTGTTATCAATTCTAGCAGCTGAACTGAGTCACACTTTAACATGGCTGAACTTAAACCATAAACATCATTACTGAAACTGTTCTTCATTTTCTTCAGTATATTAGTAACACCCTGTACCTTGACCAGTTTAAAGCTAAATGTACTTTCTGGCTTTGTGGTGTTTCTGATATGCAGCTTCAATTTCTAACTCAGTGGATTTGAGTTTTTTGTCTACTGCAACAAATTCACCACATCTATTTCCCATTTGCCTATGCTTCTGATAAAACCTTCAATTTTCTGCAAAAATCTCATTGCTATCAATTTCAGGTTTCAACCAGCTTTCTGTACCTAGTATTATGTGAGCTTCACTGCTTTTCATGAGTACTTCAAACTCTGGCACTGTGTTGCAAATGCTTTGGCAGTTTACCACTAGGATTTTGATTCTCTCACCTGTGGGGGGCATTTATTTTGATCTTACACTGATATTTCTGGGTTTCCTACAGCCTTTGTCGTCTGGAATGGATGGAGAGTCACCTAATCTAAAAAAAAAACCTTGTGTGCTCCCCATACATAGTCAACTAACTGAGTAGCGGCCTCTGATGTGTAGTGCACACCTGATCTATTTAAGGGGATCCTACTGTTCTCAACCCTATGGCGCAAGTCCAGGAAGTCACAGTCTAGCTCGTCGCAGAACTTTTAAAGTCTCTGGTTCAGTCCTGCTACTTGACTGAGAACCAAAGGGCCATGATAAGTTCTGGGGACAATACTGCAAATTGTGAGCTTCATTGAAACTGCATGCACAAGGATGGTCCTCTCAACCTTCTCTACCAATAGCTGTAATGATCCAAGAATCACTTCAAAGCCCACATGAGAGGCATACTTTGTTACAACATCGCCAAAATTTGCAGTTGGTTGCACCCTGTTCCCTCAGTGGTTGCTGGAATAGTCTGTTCAACATGCTGAATGAGGCCCCCAGTAGTATACACTGAGTGCACCTTGTGTCCTTCCCTGTCCCTTGCTGCCATTTTTCTAAGGGGTACCATCATTCGCCTTTTGTTTGAACTACTGGGGATTGATAAAGCCCTACCCTTTTGCGTTTGTCTTCTCCTGATGCCAGACAAAACAGGTTTCCCCAAAACAGGTGGAGTGAGTCCCACTGGCTCAGTTTCAGTGAAATAGAGCACCTAAATTTGTTGTTTAAGAGGATTGGTACACTACCCTGAGTTCTCCGTGGTCCCCATCCACCCATTACAGGACACCTAGATCTATAATTGGCACACGACTAGCAGTAAAGTGGATGGATAATGACAGATCCTGTACTCTATGCAGAGGAGGCAGGATCCACAGGAAAGGATAGTACTTGAGGTACCTCTGGGCCACTCAGATAACCGCACAGTTGAGTGTCCCACAAACCACACCAATCTCTGGTACAGGTATCTCAGGTATCTGGTACAGGTATCACAGGTACATGACTCTCGGGAGCTCTTCCAACACACCAATTCAGAGCAGCTGTCAATCATTTGATAGTGGTCAGAGTGATTTCCAACTGCTTACAAATGTCAACCAGCTCATCCCATGTTTAAGAACAACATTCACAGTGGGGCTGCATTTTGTCTGGTGCAATGTATTACAAGGCAGTGAACAAAGGAATTTAAATTAAATCTGCTGATTATCTTTTCATCTGTTGAGCTAAAAAGTTGCTAATTCCGTATAAGAATTGAAGCAGACACACAAAACGAGGTTTCTATCAAGGCAACACAAAATAGCTGATTTCAGTATTTGCTACTTCAGTACTTCTGGATTGTTCATTATCATACAAGGAACACCTTGAATGTGAAAGCCAAACAATTAAAACTGAGACCAACATGGTTAAGACACGTCTGGGACAATGCGGGGAGCATGAGCAAGAATTTTTCTCCCAGGAACAATTGCTATGGTCTATTTGACCACAGAATATTGTGCTCCCATGTGGTTCTAAAGCTCACACATTAAAAATATTCGATGCACAACTGAATGAAACCATGAGGATAATAACTGGTACCTTAAAATTTACCGCAACACCATGGTTACCTGTGCTCAGCAACACTGCACCAACTGAGCTAAGACAAGTACAGGCAGCTTTGCAAGAGTGGAAGAAATTCCATGACCCTGACTGACTGCAAAACTCCTGATCCATGTGGGCACAAATGACCCATCACAAAGTCAGGTGAAGTCCTGGCAACCAGCCTGAGAAAATATCACACAGCCACCCTTTATATTAGTGAAGAATGGAAGACAAGCATCAACCACTTAGATATTGTAAATTCCAACCAAGAGTATCTGGGAATGAATCTTTAAAAAAAAAAAAAAAAAAAAAAAAAAATGTGTGGACGAGACTGAACAGAATAAGGATGGGCCAGTCCATGTGCAATTCCATGAAACATAGCTGGGACATTACAAAGCGGTCTATTGCCTGTCGAATCTCTGGAACAGTTCTGAAGCAAATGCCATGAAGTGGTTCTTTCATCTTCAGACTCAAATCAAATTCACAAGGACTTATGTCATGTTACTGTTCGTTTTTGGAGCATCACCTGCGACAAGCTTTGTGCACAACCCACCCATCATTTTGCACAACAATGCATGGGTGCATACATCACAAGCTGTGGTTGCTCTGTTCGGTCGATGGGACTGGGAAGTACTGTACCAGCCACCATACTCCCTGGACTTAAGTCCTTGTGACTTTGATTTGATTCTGAAGATGAAGGAACCACTTCGTGGTATTCGCTTCAGAACTGTTCCAGAGATCTGACAGGCAGTAGACCGCTTCATTTGCACCATAAACAGAACAGGCTCTAGTAACGGTATACTATGCCTTCCACATCACTGGCAATGGGTTCTACACAATGCTGGTGACTACTTTGAAGGACAGTAACAAGTGCAAAAATGTAACTTTTGTATCAGTTGTGAATAAATTGTTGCCACTATTTAAGTTCCAACCCTCATAATTTCTTATATTTAATATGTTTAAAAAACTTGGATAATAAATACAAATATTTTATATCAGTATATATAAGTAATATTACTTTTCCATATTCAGATATTCTTCCATGTTATAAAAACTATGTGGTTAGTAAAAATTGTTTAAGTTCTACCTTGAATTTATGAAATTCTTTAACTTTCTTTATTGTAGCCGGCAATGCACTAAAAAGTTTTTTGGGCTGATAGTTTACACTTTTTTGGTAGAGCACTCCTCTGTGAAAATAATCTCATTGAAAATTCCTGGTGAGTTTTCAGAAAGCAGACATATTCATAGATGTATAAGCTAGGAAGAGTCATTATTTTAAATTCTCTCTACAGGGAACCCCTTTCATTATTCTAATAGCCCTTTTTTGAAGTTTGAAAGCTTGTTTTGCCATACCTCTATTTCCCCAGAAGATCACACCATATCTAAGCAAACTGTTTGTATAAGCATAATGGGTACACAGCAATGATTCAGTGTTGCAAAAGTCCCGAAGCTTTCTTAGCACATAGCAGTATTTACGTAGTTTTTTACTCCAAACTTCTAGATGCTTTTCCCATATCAAGTGCTCATCCACCCATATTTGCAGGAATTTTGTGTATGGAGCTTGTGCAATAACATAGTTCCCTAACTCAGCTTTTATTCCTCTTCTAGCTTTATTTTTAATATTACTGAAACTCATCAATATCGTTTTAGCATTATTTATGACCAAAGCATTATTGCTAAACCATTTTCCTGTCTCATTTATTGCCCTAAAGACACTCTGTTGCAGATTATCTTCGGTGTATCCTTTTATGAAAATGCTAGTGTCATCAGCGAACATCACCATTTCTGCAACTGTCAGATGGCCTGGCAAATCTTTTATATACACCAAGAACAACAGAGGGCCTAACATGGAACCCTAGCTAGTTTTTTTTTCTTTTTTTTTCTTTTTTTTTTTTTTAAGATACTCTTTGCCTTCATGACGTATTTGCACTTTCTGTTGTCTATGAGAGAGATAAGACTTGAACCATTTGAAGGCAAGTCACCGGACCTCATAAAATTCTAGTTTCATAAGCAATAATCCATGGCTGATTAGACCAGACACTTTAGATAAATCTAAGAATATCTCGCAGCTTAATTCATTCTTGTCCAAGGCATTTAGGACCATTTTCAAGAATTGGAAGACTGCAGAAATGTCTGCTTGTGTCTGTGTATGTGCGGTTGGATATGGGTGTGTGTGCGAGTGTATACCTGTCCTTTTTTTCCCCCTAAGGTAAGTCTTTCCGCTCCCGGGATTGGAATGACTCCTTACCCTCTCCCTTAAAACCCACATCCTTTCGTCTATCCCTCTCCTTCCCTCTTTCCTGATGAAGCAACCGTTGGTTGCGAAAGATTGAATTTTGTGTGTATGTTTGTGTTTGTTTGTGTGTCTATTGACCTGCCAGCGCTTTCGTTTGGTTAGTCACATCATCTTTGTTTTTAGATATATTATTAATGTCAGTTAGATGAGTATCTATACTGGAAAAACTATGTTTGATTACCTTGTTTGGAATTCCATCAATACGAGAAGACATTTTATTGTTTAGTTTATTAATACCATTTCTAATTTCACATTCTGTTACTGGGTACAGAAACATTGTCTTTTCACAAGTTGGTACTTTTATGTTTTTGTTGTTTGAATTGCACAGACTTTTAATTAGGTTTGGTATGTTTACATAATGTTCATTGAATATATTGGCTATCTGTTGAGCATCTTCTGTCATTTTACCCTTAATTTTAATTTTGAAATTATGGGTCTTGATTTTACATTTTCCTATGCTATTGTTTATAACCTTCCAAATTGATTTTGATTTAGTGCTTCCCTTGTTAATGTATGAATCATTCCTTAGCCTTTTTGCCACCTGTAAAACTTTCCTATAGACCCTTCTATATTTCCTATATTATGGTTTTATTATTGTATTTATTTTAGCATGTTTGCTTGGGTTTCTAAGGGTGATTGCTCATTTTTCATCCATTGTGTTACCCATGCATTTGTCTTCTCACTGATTTTCTTTTTAATAGGAATGCCACATCTTAGCAATACTTATAATCAGTAAGAAAACCATCATAATTTTTGTCTACATCATCAGTTTATTCTATGTCCCACTGCACTCTTTTTAGCATACTATTAAAAACCCTTATGTTGTTTGCATTAATAAGTCTTCTTTGTACATATTTTTCAGTGACTGTGCATTTCTTATTGTTCTCATTCCTTACCATAATTTTGAAAGCCATATGGTCAGAAAAGCCTGTATTGTTACTTCAATATTGTACACACAGCACAGAAACCTCCTTAAAATTACAGTTTAAAATTACTTCCAGCTCACACATTTTGTTGCTTAGTCCTTGTACATTCTGATACATCAAAGTCAAGCCACCTAGATTTGGTGCACAGCTCACCTTAGTGTCCCTTTCAGGCTGCTTGGTACAAAAACATCCTTCAAGCAATCTAAATTGCCGATACAAGATAATTTATTTACTATACTAAATATTTTTTGGGCCAGCAGTCTCTTTCCTAATACACCTAGCACTTGACCATGTCTTGTATGGAAAGTTCTCAAGCAGTTACATTTATCAGAGGGTTGATGATTACAACTGATACATTCCTTAATATCTAAAAGAATTACATTTTTAAACTGTTTGCAAATTGTTTCAAAATACTTGTTAGCTTTGGTTACTCATGGTTCTCTGTTTACACATGATGATTCAATTAAATCATAACCATGAGGATTTTAAATAATATAACATTTGTGTTTGTTAACTTGCCCAGTATTGTCTTCAGAGCTGTTGTTGCTGCAGCTGTTTCATTATGGTATATATCATTGGAACACCTATGAGAACTGCAAAGTTACCCCATTGACAAATTACTGCAGTTTTCAGTGTTGGTGAGGGTCTGGTTGAATCTTGCTACAGGTTTCGCTATGCCTTCAGTTTTAATGGGTTTATATATATTTTAGTTGTCAGGATGGATTCTGATGTGTGTTGTTTTTCTCTTGGTATCTCTTGACTCTGTGTTCCATCTTGTTCTTTATCTGTTGCATTTGATACGTTGTTTATTTTACTCGATTTCAAAACAGGCACCATCAAATCTGGGATGCTACAAGATTTTTTGCTGTGGTTTTTATTAGCTGATTTAAATACACCTGCACTTTTTGTGCCACAGTCCATGTTGTTCTGTTTCTTGTGTTTAGCTTCAGATGTGACTGTGTGAATTTCATTATCTTCAGGTCCATTGTAATTGGGTATGTTAGTTTGCTTTCATCTACTCCATACTATTTAATTTTGCTTCCTTTAATTTTTCACTGTAGCTACTTATCCACATATATTTGTAATAGGTATGCAGTTGCATAAAGAAGTTATGAACGACATCTCCTGTCTTGGAGCTCAGAATTGTTTAGAAAATTAGCCACATTTTACATTACCAGATGATGGTCTCCTGTGTATACAGCAAGATAAATAAAAGAAGTTTGTTTCCATGAAAATATCATTACAATAACACTGCTTTTGGATAATGATTTTATTTGTTTTAATTTAGCAAGGACACTGATAACCATGCTGCTTAGAGCTCGAAAATTAACATCATTGTAACAATCTCATGTGAAAATCCTTATTGTTGCATTATGCAATAAATGTTCTTTTTTTGAGTATTGGCTGTAAGTGTGCTGAACATCCCTCTCCCCCTCCCTCCACATACACATCTTAACAAAATGAGATTCCATTAACCCACTTCAGACGAAGAAGAAGCTGCAAAAAAGTGTTTCCACTCATCTTACTTCAACACATTTCCCAAAAGAATTTTGACTAGGCTTGCATGAAATTTAAAATAATTATGTTAGGCCTTTCTATTGACAATGTAGAAAAAAAAAAACCTTGGGAGAGGGAAATCATCAAAATTTCAATACTTCTAGAGTGTCCCTACTTCAGCCCGTCATTTTGCAGAAGAAACAAAACCTAAAAAACTGTTACATTTAGATATGTAAAATAAGGGAAAGGCAACCACACACCTATAGTGGACAGTTGTGTGGAGCATACAATCACTTAACAGAAAACAGTATTCACCAACAGAGGGCGGCAAGTGTTTGTTTTGAAGGCAGTTACTGTAGAGGAGAAGAAAGTACAGATATATTAAAGAATAAAGAATGGACAATGAGTTGTAGATAAGTAAAGAAAGACAGTAACAGAGATATAATGATATGGGAAGGAAGAGAGCCAAATCAACAACTTATAACAATAATGGAAATAATACATAAGATACGGGAGTGGACTGGTGTGTGGAGCATAGAAAAGCATAAGAAAAAACAATGTTCATGTAATGGAATATTTGGTACTTCTTAGAAGTAAAACTCAGCTGAACTACACAATACCCATCTCAAAGACCAAGGTCCATCACTCCAGAGTCAATAAATATTTCTCTCTACACAATGGGCACTAATAAAGTATATAACAATGAACTTATCTGGGGTCATTTGCTTTCTAATTTGAAAACAGGGTTGGACACCATGTTTCATGAAGAAAATGTGCTTGCCCTTTAACTGATGTATGAGATACAGCTTATATAGGCACAGTGCATCATGTATTAGTACAATTGTCATGATGTTTGTTACTTGTATTGCATCTGTTGTGTGTAGTTTACAAGTAGCCATGTAATTTATTAATTAGTTCTGTAATGCAATCTTCCACTACATGTTCCTGTGCTCCTGGTTGCCTTTCTCTTATTTTATGTGTTGTTGCATCCAGGGATTTCCATTATAGTTCTACTTGCAAATACAGGAGCTCAAGTATCACATACTTTTTCTAATACTGTCATTCATAATAACGTGGATAAAGGTATACTATATTATTTCTCATATGCTTTCAAATTATGGATGGACTTGAAGCTATAAGCTACAGGAGGAATGAAAGAATTGCAAGTTTTGTTACAAAAAAAACTATACTTAAGATTTAAAGAATTTTTGCCGTAGATGATATAACATTAGCATTCTTTGATTAAATTCACTATTTATGAATTATGGTGCAACAGGTTTATACATTTGTGTGACACATTTTTTATTTATATTTCTCATCTAGGATTATTTAGGTGCTGTAATAGTTTTCATTGCAATAATTGCTGCCCTAATATCAGTATGGCTATATCCAAATTATATCACACCAGCACTTGTGGGATTAGCAGTAAATTACACATTGCTGGTTCCTATATATTTAAACTGGGTAGTAAAATTTCTTGCTGACATGGAGATGTACATGTGTGCAGTGGAAAGAGTCCACAAGTGTGCAGTGATTCCAACAGAAGACTATCGTTATAGAGGTGAGTACACTGACCATTTCCTTCATTAAATGAAGGGGACTTCATTAACCTGATTCATGATTTTTATTATTTTATAACAACAGGAATTAAAGTACCAAAAAACTGGCCTATGGAAGGTGATATTGTGTTTGAAGATGTATCCTTGAGATATGATTCTGGCTCTCAGTCAGTTATTCATAACTTAAATCTCCATATACCAGCTGGACAAAAAGTAAGTGAAAGACCTGTTGTCAAATATGTTGCAATTAAGATTAATTTTCGTTCAAATAACTAATATTTAGAAGAAGCAATGTTTATCAAGGTTTTGAATGGTGGATGAAAAAAAAGCAGAGTGAGAGAGATGGGAGGAGAACAAAAAGTACATGAATAATGCTCCCCCATGTTGAAAGAAGCATGTAACATATTCTGCAAATGGTCTTCTACTGCATAAGTACACAAATAATTACAGCTCAATGGATATACATATATATCCTTTGTAGCAGTGGATGGGAGTAGGTTTGTGAGGAGAGGCAGCAAGGATGAAGGGAGAACTGTGATTTATTTGCATCAAGGAAAAGGTCAACTCACTCAGACTTTTGTTGCTCAGACACACCGGATATGTGCTAATACTTTGGGAAAGTCTGAACACAAATGTTATTGTGGAGGAAAGTAAAAACATATAATTTAACTATTACAATGTGATGATAACAGAATGTAGTGACAAGTTTATTGTGTTGAAACATTTTGCAAATGTCTGAAATGGTTCTGAAGATGAACAAAACAGAAATCTTTAGTGCTCCACAAATGCTAGTGATAAAAAACACTTCAGTGTAGAAAAAATAAAACGTTTTTCACAGTATATATAATGAATTCTCTTTCACATGCCTTGTCTCACTCATGCAAAACTTATTCATTCATATGCTAGGAAAGTAAAACATATCTCTGATGTTACAAATTTACCTTGTCATTATCTCAGAGTACATCAGCTCTCATTGTATGAACCAGTATAGTCTCTCAAATTACTTAAATGAGGACTGAACAGTACTCCTTTTATGGAAGTTTGTCTAAGAACTCTTTGCAAGCATGCACCTTCAAGAATTCAAAAAAAAAAAATAGCTTACAGATGAATTTTTTAGTTTCATGAAAGGAGAGTAATCAGGTAGGATCATTACTTCAAGGGGGATGCAAAAGTAAATTAAGAGAGTAACTCCCAAGAAACAAATATGTATTTTCCGCTATTAAACTGGTTTTGTTAGCAGGATGAAATAAAATCACACAGAGATATCTCCTTGACTAATACTCCTGGATTTATTCAAAAAGCTTAGGAAGAGGTGTTCTAGCATTCACTTGCAGTAAACAATATGCACTTCATTTTATTTATAGTATCCTTGTTTTGTTTTCCTTTAATAACTGAGATTCTCAATATTCAAACACATGACTGTTCCTTTCTGTATGGATAAAGTTGGAAGAGCATTACCTTTTGTTGGCAGTTAGAATGTTTGATTTTGACCTGTTGGGCGTAAACCCACAGAGAACCTGTATATACTGAGACTTATGCTAATGGATTATACAGTCTCTTTTATCAGTATCTATCAACTACAACACTGAAACGTATACACAGTATTTTTGAATAGCCATCTATACAATCTCCAGAGTAGGAAGAATTGTCTGATAGTTGCATTAACCATCCTTATCAACTATTTTCAGCCTAAGAAAGTGATTTATTTGTTGAGCTAATGTGTTTCATGCAACACTACCCCTTCCTACACCCAAATACTAAACTCAGTTTCCCAAAAAGACACAACCATACAAATCAAAAAGTGATTTTGCGCAGCAAAATGTTTCTTGGAACACTGGTGGTGATGCATTACTGAATAAATTTATCTTGATTTGTTTCTGTCTAAGCATTTAAATAGTTGAAAATTTTAAAATGTTTCAGTAGACTGTTGTGTATTTAAAATCACTGATACAATATTCATAAAACTGAATAAGCATTATAAAGTTGAATATAGGAAATATTTCTGTCTTCTAACCCTATTGCAAAGTTAACCACAGTTCATGAATGAGGCTGCATGCCAACCAAAACAAACACTGCATTAACCTGACTGAGCAGATGACCATTCACAACCACCGATGAAGATAAAAAATCCTGCAGTGACCTATGGCTACCCTATATAGCCAGTCTCCTACCCCTACAAATCTGGGTTAGAATGGCAGTTAATGACATATTGTCACGTAGAAGATGGTATAATTAGATGAATGACGAACAGTAACTTCACTTAACGGAGGTTTATTCAGCACTTGCACATATAAGAGCATGGAGCGAACTGCCTCTGACCAGAACACATACAGTATATATACAGCTACAGAACATTCCAATACAATGATGCTTGACATTTGTGGATACTTCTAGAATATACTAGAACCAAATATAGAGGTTAAAATTGTACAGTACAGGTGAGTTTTGAACTCACGACCTCCATGCAACAGTTTAGTATTATAACCACTACACCATGGTGCTACTCTGATTCTTCTGTGACATTGCTCCCTCCTTAAGAGAACAGCATCTTGGTGTTATGTTCTCCTAGTCCGGGAACGAGTCATTGGTCCTGCATACTCTGACTCCCAATGACTGATGCTCACCTTGGTGGTGATCTTCTTAGAACTTCTTTTGCCGCTACACTCTTTGTCATCTTTCCGCTTGTTGCCTGTTGCTGGAGCTTCAAATTTACCCTGGGTTGCAGGATCCTTGTAGGGCTTCATTCAAAGGAAGTGGACCATATATCTGATCTTTCATTGTCTTGTGTCGGGGTCGAAATCTTCAACTTCATAAGTAACATCAGACAACTGTCTTACAACCTTATAAGGTCCAAAGTAGTGCCTGAGGAGCTTCTCAGAGAGACCAATCTTCCAAACAGGAGTGAATATCCAGACGAGGTCACCAGGCTGGTAAACAACAGGGCGGTGGCTCACATCATACCTTCAGTGATCGGATTCTTGAGCCTGCAGTGTGCGGAGTCAAGCTAACTGCCAAGCTTCCTCAACTCTGGTTAACACCTGGCCGATGTAGTCATCGTCCACATCATCAGGATGTAATGGAAACTCAGTGTCCATCATCGTAGGTGCCTCACACTGCATGCACCAGGAAACCAAACGGCATTACCTTAAACTCATACATGCCCTCAGGGGTGATGAATGAAGTGTTCTTATGATCAGCCTCAACTACTTTGATTTGCTAGTATCCTGAGTACATGTCCATGATTGAGAAAAACTTAGCCACCTTCAGACAATCTAGTGGAAGAGGGTAAACATCCTTTTTAGTTATCTTATTAAGCTTCCTGTAATCAAAACAAAAGCGCCAACTGCCATCCTTCTTCCTGATGAGGACCGCTGGTGATGACCATGGGCTCTGCGAAGGCTGAATGATGTCATTCTTCCTCATTTTCTCTACCTCGTCATGAATTATTCGACGTTCCCTTGCTGACACATGATATGCTTTCTGGCTTATTGGTTGATGGTCTCCAGTGCTAATCCAGTGCTTCACCATCGATTTGTCTCATTTGCTCTTCATCTGCGGATTGAAGCATTCAGAGAACTCTTCTGTTGTTCCTAAGTGAGATCTGGTGATAGGCTAGAAGACCTTGCCTTGTAGTGGTAGTGCTAATTTTGCCTACAGACTCGGCATGGGAGGTTTCTATGACGCTCAGCTGTTCTTCAATTAATGGCTCAGTGTTTGCTTTGCACATGCATCTTGGAAGGATCTTCGGTTCTCAGCAACAGTTAACTATTCACAATTCACTGAATCCATTCTTAAATGAGACGAAAGAGGCTGGGATGGTCAAGTTATTCTTCAGTGGTATGTTTCCCTTACATTTCACTACAAGATCCATGGGTTGATGCATGGCATGACCCGTGACAGTTACGTATATTACTAGCACTGACTGCAAGAATGATCACTTCATCCGGTACACATAGTCTCCACACACTTGGATGTGCATCTTCCTGTTCACAGTATCTCATCTCATCTAGCATAATCTTAGAGTGACCACAATCTATAATTGCCTGAGAAGCTTTCAAAAAGTCCCATCCAAGAATGACATCATGACTACACTCTTGTAAGACGATGAATTCTAAGGGCTGTGTATCGTCACTTATACCCACATGAATGGTACATCTTCCTATTGGTTTTACATATTTCCCATTAGCCACCTTCAGCAAATATGTTCTGCTGTCGGCAAATATGGTTTTCTGCAACTGGTGACAGTACTTCTCCAAAATGACTGAGTATGATGCTCCAGAGTCCACAAGAGCTTTGGGTGGTTGGCCTTCCATGACGATATCAACGTAGTTTCCTATCATTTTTATAGTGATCGACGGCGGATGATTTTTCTCACCTCCAAGGAAGGTCGCTCCCTTTAGTTTTCCAGGTTGCAGCAGCTAGGTGATTATCTGGAGCTTCTAAACAGTAATGGAGACCTTGCTCGGCATGTTGGGGAGTGTCCTCTCAGTGGCTAGCTTGCGGCAATGGTGACCTACATCTTCCTGCACCCACATCTTTTTGTTCACCTACGTTGTCTCTGAGTTGGCATCAGCTAAGATTGGTCTGTTGTCTTCTGGCGCGGGAATCATCAGCCTTTCTCGACAATAGTGCACCACATGACCCGGTTGTCCACAGTGGGAACACACTGGTTGGTTATCCTGGGTCCTCCAGATATCAGTCTTCCTTGGTGCTCAAACAGGCTCCTCATGCGGCATTGTAAGAATGTAACTTCACCTGGGTCTCAACGTTTTCACCATTTTAAAGGGAAATGAAGGATGAGAGATTGGGTTCAGTGTCTGTTCCACTTCCTCCCTTATGACCTATTGAAGCATCTCGGTTTTTTGCTTGCCGTGCAATCCAAGTGCCTTCTGAACTTCCTCTTTCACTACCCGATGAAGAACACTTGTGAAATCAGTTGCTTCCTCCATCACAGACTTCGATATGATGTTTGGAAGCCGTTCAAACTTGTTGCATGTAATTCATTTTTGATGCATTGTCTTGATATACTGGCATCATTTTATGAAGTAGTCTGCTGTCGAAACTTCCTTCAGGGGTAGGGCTTGATACATGTCCTTAGCAACACCCTTCATGAGATGTGCAACCTTATCATCCTCCTTCATTCTAGGATCCATTATTTCACACAGCTCCAAGACGTCTTGAATATAGGATGCTGTAGTTTCTCCTGAACACTGTGCCCTGTACTTTAATTTATCTTCAACCTTGCACTTCTGTCATTGTGAGTTGCCGAAATACTTGCTCAGTTCCACCTGGACCACTTCCCAGCTTCTAAACTTCTCCTCATTGTTCTCATACCATTGCTTGGCAGTGCCCTCCAAGTAGAAAAATGGGTTAGCCAAACGCACAGTGTCATCCCATTTGTTAAATTTGGCTATACGCTCATATACCTTCAGCCACTTGTTTGGATCTTGGCCATTGTCACCAGAGAGCTCGGAAGGATGTCTCATGTGGTGGCACACTGTTGCTGTCATCATAACGTCGTCTTCTTCTTCTGTCTCCGGTAGATTGCAGTCTGTTGAATAGGGCTTGAACTCGGGTTTCTCGCTACGTAAACAGTGGCTCTGTCGTAGCCTGATGAGAGCCACTGTGTAATCGATAATGTGTGCTATCACAAGTTTCAATACCAAGCACCTCCACCAGAATAATGCCCATAGAAGATGGTGTAATTAGATGAATGGCGAACGCTAACTTCACTTAACAAAGGTTTATTCAGCACTTGCACATACAAGAGCGCGGAGCAAACTGCCTCCGGCCAGAACACATACAGTATATACAAGGTGTTACAAAAAGGTACGGCCAAACTTTCACACACAAATAAAGAAAAGATGTTATATGGACATGTGTCCGGAAATGCTGAATTTCCATGTTAGAGCTCATTTTAGTTTCGTCAGTATGTACTGTACTTCCTCGATTCACCACCAGTTGGCTCAATTGAAGGAAGGTAATGTTGACTTCAGTGCTTGTGTTGACATGCGACTCATTGCTCTGCAGTACTAGCATCAAGCACATCAGTATGTAGCATCAACAGGTTAGTGTTCATCACGAATGTGGTTTTGCAGTCAGTGCAATGTTTACAAATGTGGAGTTGGCAGATGCCCATTTGATGTATGGATTAGCACGGGGCAATAGCCGTGGCGCGGTACGTTTGTATCGAGACAGATTTCCAGAATGAAGGTGTCCCGACAGGAAGACGTTCGAAGCAATTGATCGGCGTCTTAGGGAGCACGGAACATTCCAGCCTATGACTCGCGACTGGGGAAGACCTAGAACAACGAGGACACCTGCAATGGACGAGGCAATTCTTCGTGCAGTTGACGATAACCCTAATGTCAGCGTCAGAGAAGTTGCTGCTGTACAAGGTAACGTTGACCATGTCACTGTATGGAGAGTGCTATAGGAGAACCAGTTGTTTCCGTACCATGTACAGCGTGTGCAGGCACTATCAGCAGCTGATTGGCCTCCACGGGTACACTTCTGCGAATGGTTCATCCAACAATGTGTCAATCCTCATTTCAGTGCAAATGTTCTCTTTACAGATGGGGCTTCATTCCAACTTGATCAAATTATAAATTTTCACAATCAACATGTGTGGGCTGACGAGAATCCGCACGCAATTGTGCAATCACGTCATCAACACAGATTTTCTGTGAATGTTTGGGCAGGCATTGTTGGTGATGTCTTGATTGGGCCCCATGTTCTTCCACCTATGCTCAATGGAGCACGTTATCATGATTTCATACGGGATACTCTACCTGTGCTGCTAGAACATGTGCCTTTACAAGTACGACACAACATGTGGTTCATGCACGATGGAGCTCCTGCACATTTCAGTCGAAGTGTTCGTACGCTTCTCAACAACAGATTCGGTGACCGATGGATTGGTAGAGGCGGACCAATTCCATGGCCTCCACACTCTCCTGACCTCAACCCTCTTGAATTTCATTGATGGGGGCATTTGAGAGGCTCTTTGTGCTCGTATTGTGGACGGCTGTGATACAATATGCCATTCTCCAGGGCTGCATCAGTGCATCAGGGATTCTATGCGACGGAGGGTAGATGCATGTATCCTCGCTAATGGAGGACATTTTGAACATTTCCTGTAACAAAGTGTTTGAAGTCACGGTGGTACATTCTGTTGCTGTGTGTTTCCATTCCATGATTAATGTGATTTGAAGAGAAGTAATAAAATGAGCTCTAACATGGAAAGTAAGCGTTTCCGGACACATGTCCACATAACATATTTTCTTTCTTTGTGTGTGAGGAATGTTTCCTGAAATTTTGGCCGTACCTTTTTGTAACACCCTGTATACAGCTACAGAACATTCTAGCACAATGATTCTTGACATTTGTGGATACTTCTAGAATGTACTCGAACCGAATATAGAAATTAAAATTGTACAGTCCAGGTGAGTTTTGAACTTACGATCCTCCATGCAATAGTTTAGTATTATAACCACTACACCACAGTGCCACTCAGCTTCTTCTGCGACAATATACATGGCATTTCAGAAGTGATGGTCAATATTCAGGAATGATAATTCAAAACAAAAAAGTCAGTTAAACATGGGCACTAAAGTGCATACCTTAACAACTGTGAGCAATTCTTGATCTTCATACTTTGAAACCAATCTCTCCTACTGCAAGCTCTTTGCTTTTCATATTTTGGGAAGTGGTAAAAAAATGTCCAGTAATCATGTGCGCTAAAATGCATACCTGAAGAGCTAAGAGCACTTTTTCATCTTTGCTACTTTGAAACACAACTCTTCTACTGAACAAGTGCTCATAACTACCACTTCCCAAAATATGGAAAGCAAAGAGCTTGCAGTAGAAGAGATTTGTTTCATAGTATCAAAGATCAAGAATTGCTCATAGCTCTTACTAGCCCATGTTTACTTGACTTTTTTGTTTCTAATGCTCATTCCTGTCACATCCATGAATATTGACCATCATTTCTGAAATACACTGTATAGTACAATTTTATAATTGTTTAATTAATTGACCAATTTACAATAGTGTCATATCAATTTAATTTATGCTTATTTCAATTGCACTTAATGGTTTTCTGTATCTTCTTTAGTCCATGAGATAATTCCAGTTTATTAATATGCTAATTCTTGCATAAATAAAACGTACCCTTAAATGTATTGCTTTGTTACATTTGATACACGAATGAAACCCACTTTGTAATCTTTTTCTTGATAGTGGTTATAGATTTCTCAAATAACAACCATTTCAGATGGTAATTAGCCATTACTACCATAAAATGGGGTTATTTGAAACATTTTTGAACTTTTGCTGTGTCTTGTTTTTTCACTTTACAAAAGTATTGATTTAATGAATTCCAGGGTACAGATGCCATTAAAGTGAAGATACTGCCATAAATTTTTTTAAAAAATTTCTTTATAGTGACTTTTTTGTACAAAAAATGTTGATGTTAAAAGTTTCCCCATGGCAGGGTGTTACTTGAAACACCTCTGCCTTTTTACTGAAAACTTTCACTTTTGCAAATTTGATTTTTTGTGGGATATTTGCAACAGTGTACTAAATACAAAAAAGATGTGTAATGTATTTTCATCTATTAAAATCCAAAATCGAGTAAAAATTGAAACAGTAATGAATAATTCTTATTGACATACATTTCAAATACAGTATATGAGGGTGAGATACAGTAGAAAGTGCAAAATAATGGCAGAGTACTTAAAAATTTAAAAACTTATATTTGCAATGGAAAATGGTAATGTCCTCTTCTTTCAAATAAAGAGGTAACAACATGGATAACATTTTTTATGGTTATGGAGCCTATATCTTATTTCGGGAATATATAAAGTATATGTAAGTTTATTTTGTTGACTTTCTCATGAATTTCATACCTGTCTGATAGCATTAATGCATTGTATCTGAGCCACACAGTGTTTCAAAGTCAGTTTTTTGATCCTTCATCATATTTAATCCACACCAAGATTAAATCATTTGGCTTTAGCTGACTGTGGTTAGTATTTTCAGTGCTTGCAGTTGCATGTGTTGTGTGCTGACAGAACTGATCTTCAGTCTTGTCCTGGTAGTATTATTCTACATTTTCATGCTCAGGAGAACTACTGTTAAGGTCTATGTCACTGCTAGGGGCATATGCAGAATAATCATGAGTATCATTGTTAGTGTCACTGCTGGTACAAATCACCTGTGGTTTATTCCGTTCCCTCATTTTATTAATTCTTTTGACCTGATGTTGCACAGATTGAATTTGTTGCTTCCCAGGAGGGTTAATCAGTCTCTTCTTCTTCTGTTTACCATGACTGGAAACAGAAGGCTACAGTTTTTTTATGTCAGTATGCTATAGTTACTGAACGACCTCCACTGAAACACTTCTCCCTCGTATTATAGTAAGAAGCTTCCTTGTGGGCTGCGGTTCTGAGCACTGACTGACTGAATGTTTTGCACTGGTCTGTGAGGTCTCAGCTCTCTTAAACTCCTCCAAAAATTCTTTTAAGCAGCTGGACCAAGATTCCTCATGTGTAGTCTCTTCATTTCCTTTTGGCAGGTTTTCCAAAACCTTAACTGTATTCAAAGACATAACCCCACATGATCCTCAAACCTTGCAATCTGATTTTGCTTAGATGAACCATCTTTTTTCTAATTCAGTCAAATATCTCTTCAGCAGATGAGGGAAACAGTCTTTTGGAATGAGTCCTCTGTACTTCATCTTATATTCATCAAGAGTCCTCCACCAAGACCTCTTAAGAGGCCTAAAATATACTGCAGCAAGAAGTTGACACAAATGGGTACTGTTTGGTGGAAGTAGAACAAAACGAATGTTGTTCTCTTTGCACAAACTGATAACTGTCAAAGAAATGTGGTTGCTAAGATTATCACCTATGAGCAATTTAAGAGACTGTCAGTTAAACTTCTTGAAGTATGGCAAGGCAATGCTGCAAAACCAGTCCTCAAAAACAATGACATTGAACCATCCATTCTTAGATCTATTGTAGTGTGAGCCAGTAGAGCCCGCTTCAGTCCCTGAGTTATACAGGTGTTCATTTTTGAATCAAACATAACCTGGTAGAAGAACTCCAGAGGCTGAACCACTAATCACTATGGATAACTGTTATTCATTCTGGATGCTTACATCCCCTGTGAGTAATAACTTTTTTCCTTTGTGGCTCATCACTTGTGATTGTTTCATCATAATTTACAATTACACATTGACCCAACCCTTACAGTGATTCTCTCAATTACTCAAGATATTCTACAGTCATTTCAGCAGTCAGAGCTGCTCTTGGTTGAGTTATATTCTGGCACAAACACTCTGACAGAACTGATCAATGTCTATCAAAGAATCCTCTGACCCAATCAATGCCAGGTATAGTTTTTTTCTAAAACACTTCTCTATAATCCCTCTTCAATCTAAAAACCCTTTTACAATGAGACAAACATCTAACTGAGTTACTGGAAACTTGCAATACATCTTTAATCCTTGGCAATTGATATTGTTGACCAGCCAACATTTTTCATATGTTTGCCATGTAATTCTCTACTTAGAGTTTCTGCAGAGATTCCATTCATCTGTGCTGCCTTATTCAATGAAATAACACCACTCTGCATTTACTTGAAAGCCAAATGTTAGATTTCTTCTGAATACCTTCTGTATTTTTGGGCACGTGTGGTAATTAAATACACTCTTGGGATCTTGGGCTAAAACAAAAAGAAAGAAGCAAAATAACCATATTCCATGTAATATAGTGTGAAATGGTGTTTACAGTTATTGTGTGAAATTGTGTGTACAGTTCAGCCTGGGGTAACTTGAAATGTATAGCTATACTTGAAACACCCATTTCAAGTTACTTGCACCTGCCATTAAAATTTAAAATGAAAAATATATCAGAAAGATGGAGAGCTAATGAAAGTTTACTGCTATAGCCATTTTGACAATAAGTGAGGTTAGGCACCTACACAATTTCACTAATTTTACTCTTTTGTATTTAATTCTACAGCAGAAGTTTACAGGGGTTAATTTTTGGGTTAAGAAATGTCTCTATGACTGAAATTGCTTAAAAAGTTTATAACAAATTTATTCCAGAAATTGTCTGAACATACAACAAATGAAATACACCACAAATCAGTATTGTCAACCATGTAGAAGCAAAGCTTGACTCTAGCATTTCAAGTAACCCCACCAGTTTAGGTTACCCATTTTACAGTATGTTTCAAGAAGAAAATGTGCATTCATGTTAACCAGTATGTGAGATACAGTTTATATAGCCACAGCATATTTTGTATTAGTATATTTGTCATTTTGTGTGACTTGCATTACTTCTGTTGTATACAGTTTACAAGTAATCATTGTAAAGTCTTGTTTCTAAGTTTTATTCCAAATTGTGTTAAGATTCTGACTTTCTGGTACACTCTTCTGATACTGCTCATTCTCCTCTTTACATAGTTATCTTGTCATATTGATAATATATGTGGATCAGAAGTTATAATAAAAACACTTTAATTCACGAATTCATATCTTTGTGTGCAAATTTTTCATTAATGAAATAGTCTATGAATGACTGGCTATAGTCACAATGTCCATCTCTTAATAAGATTTGAGATTCTGTTGCCCATTATTTTCATTGTTCAACAGTGTGAAAGTCTTCTTCCTAAAATGTATTTTGGCACTGTCTGTATGCTACATGCATATGTGACACCACCATAATCAGCTTTTAAATTCTCGGGCTCCAGCCATCCAGTCACTGAATTCAAAACCCACCAATGAGCACCAGTTTCAAATACATCACTGCCACATGATCTTGATCATTCTCTGATCAATATGTGACAATACATGATGTGTATGATTCAGCAAGGAATAGGAAGAGGTTTACAATGAGTAAACCTTAAAAATTGTTTTTATAACCTGCTGTTTGTCACTAACAGATTTCAACTCCTGTGGAAACCAACTGCTGCAAAATTTTTCTACACAGTGTTTAAGGGTGTGCTCACTATGTAAAGATTGTTCCAGAAAGTATTACCACCATAACAAACTGCAGTTTTCAGCAGCAATTTTAGGGCTAGTTTGGAAGATTGGATTATCGTCAATCACATCATAACACTGGATTATGGTCAACTGAAATATCACTGAAAAATTACAGGAAATACTACAAGTGTGGAAGCTTCAGGCAAGAAACCCTGACAGTGTTAGTTCTGTGGCTACTGTTAAAAAAAGCATACAAGGTACAAAACAATTTAAGAGACTGTCTGACAGTACAAGCTGTAAAGTGCAAACTAAGGCTAGAAAGGAGAGTGTTAAGAAGTTCCAACAACCCTACCACAACAACGGTCAAAAATTAATTATGATTGTAGTCTTGCTCACGCTGCTAAATATTGCATTTTCGGGCATCAACAAAGTTATGTTATGTGGCAGGTGTCATTAGAGCACAGTTAATAAAGTCATTTCATGAAATAATGGATAAACTAGGCACTCATCTTTTCGTGTTTCCCATGCTGATCTTGCTAGTCTCATTGTGAACTCATGGCTCAATCGTCAAAAATCTAGCTGGTGATGATTCCAAGCTCAGATGCAAAGAGGCCTAGGTGTTATACTGCGATATTCAAAAGTTTTATAGATGTGTTTCATAAACCATCTTGAAGATTAAACTTTTGCAAGTTAGCACAATGGTGATGTAAAAAAGTAATCAGCACTCCGAATTTAAGTTACACTTCTTTTTTATTACTTTTGTTGCAATATCACTTCACAATATAAAACACACTTGAAAATATCTTACTCACATTTCATAAACTATAAACTGACTCCAATTTGTGTCTTTTCAATATGACGACCAAGACTAGACTTTTCAATAACTGCTTATGCGCCCAAAACTCAGGGTTACAAGTATGTCAAAGATCATAGTGACAAAAGAAAGAATACACATAAGAATAATATCATTGTAATACAAACATATCGATGTATCAAAGTACCTGTACATTAATGAAATCAAATCTGAATGTTGTCTCAGAAATATGTTAACTACTTTACAGAAACACACTAGAATATTGCTGGTATCGAGAGGTTGAGGTGAGGTGCCGTAATGGTTATATAATTCAAGTACCATTATAAAGTCCAGTGAAATGAGAGTTTTATTCATCTTGTAACAAACAATTTTCAAGTCATTTGATGTGATGTATTGGTGACTGCTACAACCCTGCATGTAATACTTGGATATGTGCCATGGCACCAGCATGCTACCCTTTGAATATTTTGCCAATAGCATTTGCGCAAGCCAGACCAGAGGCCACCCGTGGTGGACCACATGAGTTATGCACATGGCACAACATTCACCATGCCATCTGCTGGAGCCCTTCTCTTTATAAACACAGTGCAGTAGGCATTTGCTCTCATCAGCAACTGCTTGTATCAGTAGCTGAATTGTTTCTATGTTTGTGTCTACAATCTCAACTTTTGTTCGCTTCTCTCAGAAGAAGAATAAACTTTGTTTCACTTTGGCTAAGCTGTTGTTTGTGTCTTACAATACAATACAGAGATAAGATTTACAATAAGAAAGATTTTCAAGAGAAATATGAAACTTTACATTATTTTATGTACATTCCATAGATATTGGTACATGAAAACATACTGCAGTTTCCAGTATACAGAAACAAGATGTATAGTTACCTTATTCAAACTTTGAAACTGTTCTCAATGAATTTTTTAACAGAATAACAACACTTTTCCATCAGAAGAGTAAAGCGGAATCTTTTCAGTGTATCAGGCTCCATGTTAAATATTTTATTCCCCTTTATTACCCTGTGAACTTTTAACCCCATGTACTCTGGTATCAGGAATGTGTCAGGAGTTTAAAATTCTCTCTGTGGTGAGTGCTGTAGTTGTGGTTGAAAGAGAAACAGCTTAATGTACGCTGATATTTATATAAGAATAACGAAACTTTGTACATGTTAAGGGAGTTGCAGAGGTGTCTTGTGATTTTGGCACCTGCCAGAATACACTTTGCAAATGCTAAGCTGTTGAGTTTATTTGCTAGGAAGTCAGTGCATACCTTCCAATTTAAATTTTTATCAAGATTTAGGCCTAAGACTACATGGTTTGCTTCTGTGATATCCTGATCACTGTAAGTTACATATATTTCACTCAATTCTAATACTTAGTTTCAGTCCATTTCGATGGAACCAAGGTTCAGGTATTTATAAAGTATTTTTGACACATTCTGGAATTATTTCAAGCATCTCTTTTTCAGATAGAACTGATGTATTGTCAGAAAATAAACCTGACTGAACATCAATAGCAAGTGGTAGAAAAGGAACAGATATGGACGCAATATCAAATCCTGTGGGACTCCTTGGGAAATTGTTTTCCATCTTGAGGTGTAATTTCTTGAATTTGAAATTCAAGTTACTCTTTGTTTCCTATCTGTTATGTAAAGTTGTACTATTGTGAAAAAGAGCCCCTGGTTCCATGCATCTAACAAGGGAAAATCCAAATGGAATGTAACAGTATTATGAAAAGGATAATTGCTACTCATCGTACAGCAGAAATGCTAGGTACAACAAAAAGACTGTCAGAAAATGAGCTTTCAGCCAATAAGGCCTTTGTCAGAGATAGAACATACACACGTTCTGAGGCCAGCAGCCAGAGGCAGCAGCCATGTATGTATGAGTTGTGTCTGCATCTTTGGGGAAGGCCTTGTTGACTGAAAGCTCATTTTCTGACAGTATTTTTCTTGTGTCTTGTGACTCAGCATCTCCACTAAATGGTGAGTAGCAACTATCCTTTCCATAATATTGTCTGTAATTTGTGGAGAAGTAGGCAGTGGTTTAGGCTTTTGTCAGGTCACAGAACACTCCTGTGACCTTTTTGCTCGTATCTAATGTGTGAAATATTTTTTGAGGAAATGCATCAATGACATTTATGGTGCATTTTTCCTGCTGGAATTTTTAAATTTATTCTGCTACAATCTTTTCAAATGCTTTAGAGAAGACTGGCAGAAGAGAGATAGGGTAGTGATTCGGGTATTTCATTATGTTTGGAAAATGTCCCTGCTCAAGAAATTGGTTTATAGTAACTGACAGTGGTTGTGAAATGATATTATGCACATTCTTGATTGAAGAAGTGGGTGTTTCATCCCACCCAGATGAAGTTTTCTTTTTAAAGACAGTATTTCAGTTCCCACATTCCTTTCGGTGATTTTTTTGAAATTGGTTGGTTTCCAAGCTTAAGAAAATTCCTTTGTCTTGACAGGCTGCCATATTTACATCTGATCTTGCTACATTTAAAAAGAATTTGTTGAAATAATTTGACATCTGATCAGGATTTATTACAATATCATTTTAAAGTCTAATTTTCAAAATCAATTGACTTTTGACTTTGGCTCCTAATTATGACTGAACAACTGACTACATTGCTTTTGTCTTATTTCTGTGTATGAGGATAAATCTATTATTTGGCATTTTTTAGCTGCCACTACAATTCCCCTGGATAAAGATTTATAGCACTTGATGTACATCACAAAATTAGAATTTCATGTGATTTTAATTCACTCTATAGCTCTCTTTCTGGCTCTAGAAATTTTTAGTTCTAGGTGTAATCCACTTAAGTTTACCTTGCTACAGTAGGAAGAAATATCAGTACACTCCAGGGAACATAATGTGCAGTCGAAACAGAAGCATTAAAAATTGGCCTCACAGTAAATGAAAACAAAGCAGAATGTATGATAATGTCACAAGAACCCCTAAAGATACGAGGGCAGTTCAATAAGTAATGCTACACATTTTTTTTCTCGGCCAATTTTGTTTGAAAAAACCGGAAATTTCTTGTGGAATATTTTCAAACATTCCCGCTTCGTCTCGTATAGTTTCATTGACTTCCGACAGGTGGCAGCACTGTACGGAGCTGTTAAAATGGCGTCTGTAACGGATGTGCGTTGCAAACAATGGGCAGTGATCGAGTTTCTTTTGGCGGAAAACCAGGGCATCTCAGATATTCATAGGCGCTTGCAGAATGTCTACGGTGATCTGGCAGTGGACAAAAGCACGGTGAGTCGTTGGGCAAAGCGTGTGTCATCATCGCCGCAAGGTCAAGCAAGACTGTCTGATATCCCGCGTGCGGGCCGGCCGTGCACAGCTGTGACTCCTGCAATGGCGGAGCGTGCGAACACACTCGTTCGAGATGATCGACGGATCACCATCAAACAACTCAGTGCTCAACTTGACATCTCTGTTGGTAGTGCTGTCACAATTGTTCACCAGTTGGGATATTCAAAGGTTTGTTCCCGCTGGGTCCCTTGTTGTCTAACCGAACACCATAAAGAGCAAAGGATAACCATCTGTGCGGAATTGCTTGCTCGTCATGTGGCTGAGGGTGACAATTTCTTGTCCAAGATTGTTACAGGCGATGAAACATGGGTTCATCACTTCGAACCTGAAACAAAACGGCAATCAATGGAGTGGCGCCACACCCACTCCCCTACCAAGAAAAACTTTAAAGCCATACCCTCAGCCGGTAAAGTCATGGTTACAGTCTTCTGTGACGCTGAAGGGGTTATTCTGTTCGATGTCCTTCCCCATGGTCAAATGATCAACTCTGAAGTGTATTGTGCTACTCTTCAGAAATTGAAGAAACGACTTCAGCGTGTTCGTAGGCACAAAAATCAGAACGAACTTCTCCTTCTTCATGACAACGCAAGACCTCACACAAGTCTTCGCACCTGAGAGGAGCTCACAAAACTTCAGTGGACTGTTCTTCCTCATGCACCCTACAGCCCCGATCTCGCACCGTCGGATTTCCATATGTTTGGCCCAATGAAGGACGCAATCCGTGGGACACACTACGCGGATGATGAAGAAGTTATTGATGCAGTACGACGTTGGCTCCGACATCGACCAGTGGAATGCTACCGTGCAGGCATACAGGCCCTCATTTCAAGGTGGTGTAAGGCCGTAGCATTGAATGGAGATTACGTTGAAAAATAGTGTTGTGTAGCTAAAAGATTGGGGAATAACCTGGTGTATTTCAATGCTGAATAAAACAACCCCTGTTTCAGAAAAAAAAAATGTGTTGCATTACTTATTGAACTGCCCTCGTATAAACATCAATGGGAAATGCTTCTAAGGAATGGCCTCTTTTAACTACTTGGCAGCCCTATTAACAAATGATAACAGTATTGGAAAGGCTGTAGGGCAAAAAATACAAGAAGGAAACAGAGCTTACTTTGCAAATATGCAACTTCTCAGTAATAGCTTTGTTACAAGAAAAACAAAACTATTAATATATAACTCCTTAGTTTACCCAGTTATCACATCTGGGTCAGAGGTATGGATAGTGGCAGAACAATACAAACATGCATTAAGAACCTTTGGGCAGTAAATATTACACAAAATCTGTGGTCCAATAAGGAAGGAAGAATGCTGAGAATACACTACAATGCCAAATTACAAGTATTAATACAAGGTAGGCACATAGTAACATTTGTGAAATCACAGTGAATACAATGGCTACAACATGTGGAGAGAATGGCAGAGGTTAGAATTCTAAAGAAAACGATGGAAGGTGTGATCCATTCAGCTAGGCAAAAAGGAAGACCTAGAAGAAGATGGACTGATGATGTAATAGTGGATCTCACCAGTATGGGAGTCTGAGGGTGGAAAATAGTGGCAAACAATTAGCAAATGTGGAGGAAAATCATTGAAGAAGCCAAAGCTCACCAAGGGCTGTTGTGCAACCGAAGAAGAAGAAGAAGAAGAAGAAGAAGAAGAACTTGCCATAATTTATGGTGCTCCAACTTGAAACATTTATTTTATTGGGAATAAATCCATATTACTTTTGCAAAATTCCTTTTTATATAGCCTCCTGGATGCATTAATTTAGCTGGGTTTGGTGAACAGAGTTGAATGATCTAAAATATGTAGTTCTAAGCAGTACTTATTTGTATTTTCAAGTTGGCAGTTTGTATTAATTTTATCAATGTAAATAACTGGTCTGCTCTTTGTCCTAGTGCCATTGGAAAAGTTTAACTTGAAACCAGATTTCTGATTTGAGTCATGAAATTTTGTGGAATCACTGCTCACAACTAACATATTTAATTTGAAGTCAGCTGCAATCACAAGTTTTTGCTTGTTTTCTTTTTGAAGGTTTTCTAGAATGCATTGGAATTTAGCTAGAAACACTTTTGTTACACCACATCCAGGAATTATATAAATTGCTATAATCAATGTATTCAGAACACTTAACTCTGCAGAACAACTCTCACTGCTAGATGGTAGTCACATGGGGGAAATATCAGAACTGGGACAGAATTCTTTGACTGGTGGTTACTGGGTAACTAGTATTTCTAGGTCAGGTGCAGGATTCCATAATGTCACCTGTGTTATGCACTTGGAGAAAGGTCTTGGTGAAGGTAGACATGTAGTTGTATTTGGAAGTGCAAGAAATAATTTGGACCACATTCTTTATTACTCAGTTTAGACTGAAAATATGGATGATTTTTTGAGAACCTCCTTATGCTAATGTAAGTATCACGCAAATTTTGAGCAATACAACAAGCTTTGGATAAAAGAATCTGTGAAATGTGAAGGGTCAGTCAGAAGAGAGGGGCATCTACTCACAAGTTTGACTGATACATCATCCATCACCTGGTCACCTCAAACACAGTATAATCTAAATATAAATTATGGTCATAAGAGGCTACTTGGTCATAAGAAGCTACTTATGATGTTTATGGCCTATAGCAAGTAGAATGGTGAAAACAGTATCCATCCCATCTAAGTGTTATCCAATAATTTCACTAATCCCTTTTTATGGCAGTGTCTTTCAAAAAATAGAGCTGCAAAGTAAATATAGAAACAGCTAAAACAACTGCTAGAAAAGTGAAACAGTGCAGCTTGATATATCCATCACCTTAAAATATCCTTATTTGATAGGTTCCATCAAAACAAAAGAAACAAATTGTATAACAAAGATGGACTTCTATTATTTCAATATAAATTACAAATCACAGGAATCAAACACTTGGAAGGAACACATAGAAAATGTTGTGGGTAAGGCTAACCAAAGACTGTGTTTTATTGGCAGGACACTTTGAAAATGAAACAGATCTACTAAGAAGACTGCCTACACTACACTTGTCCAACCCCTTTAAGAATACTGCTGCGTGGTGGGGTATCCTTGCCAGATAGGATTGACAGCGTACATCGAAAAAGCTCAAAGAAGTGTAGCACATTTTCTATTATCGCAAAACAGGGGAAAGAGTGTCACTGAAATGATACAGGATTTGGGGCGGACATAATTAAAACAAAGGCTTTTTCGCTGCAGTGAAATCTTCTCATGAAATTCCAATCACCGACTTTCTCCTCCGAATGTGAAAATATTTTTTTTTGACAGTGACCTACATAGGCAGAAATGATCACCATGATAAAATAAAGGAAATCAGAGCTTGTACGGAAAGATATAAGTGTTCATTCTTTCTGCGCATTATACAAGATTGGAATAGTAGAGAATTGTGAAGGTGGTTCAATGAAACATCTGCCAGGCTCTTAAATGTGATTTGCAGAGTATCCAAGTAGATGTAGATGTACATATATGATAAAAAGCTCATATCACACTGTTGAAGTAACTCTTGTAAAATAAATTGGGGAGTGGTAATAAACAAGAGGATTCAAGGCACTAGATTTTCTGTGATAGACGCTATGTACAGCCCCTAAGAAGACTCCGAAATCATTATGCAGATAGTAAGAATTGGTAATTGTTTTGGATATGATATTGTTTCCAAAAAAATCATGACAATCTTATGCCAACTGTATCTACCCATAATCTAGGAATATTTTCTGATAAATATGTAATGACAGCACCTGGCTACAAAATGAAGAAAATTTTCTTTTAAATGTGCTACATCTAACAAAATAAGTTATGACAGAGATAAAGAAGACAAAGTATCCTATTGGCATATTCTTTGTGATTTTGCTAAGGCCTTTCATTGTATGAATCATAAATCATTGTTTGGGAAACTAAAATATTATGACACAAAAATGCAACACCCTTGCAAGGATGGATTCTTTATGTCATAACAAGCTTAATTGTTAATTTTTTATTATTCTTTAATAATTTTCCAGATTATTCTGTTTATTCATGTAGTTTTTTCCTTGGAGTTGAAATGGAGGTGGTGGTTAAGAATGAATGAAGGATTTTGCAGTAATTGCTGATTAGAGTTCTTAGCAGAGGTTTGTCATGCTCACATAGTGTTTTAATTCCATATATTATCCATGCATCATTCTTGCTACTGTTAATTTTACCCTCATTCATTGTAGTATTCAAATGACTATGTTAATGATGTATATTTTAATTTAATCCACAGCGAATAAATGATACTGGAGTTTCTGGATCTTCTTCTCTACAACCACATTTTTATTTATTGCAATATATTTCCTATTTTCTCTTTCATTGATAGACTGCATTCTTTTGGAACATACACTATGTGATCAAAAGTATCCAGACACCCATAGATGACCGCTAGATATTGTGACAGGTGGACCTATCAGTGTAAAAGGAGCCATGGAGTATAGAGAAGCAGTAACAGCAGAATGGCTCAGTCAGGAGAGCCCAGTGCAGTGACTTTGAATGGGACTACTTTTCACTGGATGTCATCTAAGTAACAAATTAATCAGGGATATTTAAACTCACTTCAAGCTGCTCAAGCCAACTGTTGGTGGTGTGATTGTGAACTGTAAAAAAATTGCTTGAAATTATTGGGTCAAGCAGCTCATCATAAGCCTGACAATTCCGTAGCTAATGTTAGGGAATGCTTCAGGTGGTGTAATGAGTGATGTCATGGGCAATGAATGCTTGCAAACAAGTGATGAAACATGCTACACCTTGTAGCAGTCTGATGAAATAGTTTGGATTTGATGAATACATGGAGAACATTGTCTGCCATCTTGTGTAGTGCCAACATTGAAGTACAGAAGAGGCTATGTTGTGGTAGGGGGTGTTTTCCAGGGTTTGTGTGTGGTCCCCCTTATTGCAATAGAACTATGTACTTTGTTAGGCCAAGTGTTATGTGCATGCACAGACAAACATACAACAAACAAACACACACACACACACACACACACACACACACACACACACACACACTTTTCTCATGCACAACTGTTCATTCATTCATGATGGTCTGAAGATCCCATCAAGAAGGAGAACCTTCACGGATATGGAATGAGTACAGCATATATTAAAAAGTGACAAGGTGATCATAGAAACTAAATCTGTTGCTCCCTCCTTAAGAGAACAGCGTCTCGGTGTTACATCCTCCTAGTCCATAACAAGTCATCGGTCCTGCATACTCTGACTCCCGATGATCGATGTTCGCCCTGGCAGTGATCTTCTTAGAAGTTCCCTTGCCGCTGCATTCTTCGTCACCTTTTGTGACATTTGTTTACAATGCCACCAAACAAGGCACTACAGGATTTACACCATTTTTCCTGGTGCATGGGCGTGAGGTGACGACGACGATGGACACTGTGTTTCCGTTACATCCTGATGATGTGGACAATGACTACATCAGTCAGGTGTTAACGAGAGCTGAGGAAGCTCAGCAGTTAGCTCGACTCTGCACACTTCAGAATCAAGAAAACGATTGTCAAAGGTTCGACGCGAGATACTGCCCTGTTGCTTACCAGCCTGGTGACCTTGTCTGGATCTTCACTCCTGTTCAGAAGGTTGGTCTCTCTGAGAAGCTCCTCAGGCCCTACTTTGGACCTTATAAGGTTGTAAGACAGTTGTCTGATGCTACTTATGAAGATGAAGATTTTGACCCTGACACAACACGATGAAAGACCAGATATACAGTCCATGTCCTTCAAATGACTTCGAATGCTTGGTGCTATTCAAAATCATGCCATCTAAATTTAAGCAAGTAAATGAGAAAGAAAGCTGCTACTTTGAAAACAGCTGCTGCTTGCCCAAATATATGAGGCACTTTCGGCAAGTAGGTGTACTAGATTTTTTAAATATATTTTTTAGAAATAGTGTAGTTGAAGAAAAATTAGGGATATTATTGACACTTCTTGCTGTCTATTTTGTCATATAATTGCCAAAGCCATGGCACAAGCTTCTTTGTGACCTCCTCAAATAATGCTCCTGCCAGCCCCTTCCCCCACTTCAGAACCTCTTTCTGCACCTGCCATCAGTTGAAATTTATTTCCACTCATGTGTACCTTCAGAGACATGAAAAAATGATAATCTGATGGTGCCAAGACAGGTAATCCTGGAGGTGGTTCAAAACATCCCACCCAAATGAGCCCATGAGCACATTGCTGGCTAAAGCTGTGTAAGGACGTGCATTATTGTGCAACAAACACACTCCTCTTATCATCAATCTCCTCCTTTTGTTATGAACGCCCCATTTGAGTTTTTTAGGGTCTCACAATATCATTGTGCATTTATGGTCTCCACCTGCAGCACAAATTCAACCAAAATGATGCCTCTTTGCTCCCAAAACAATGAGGTCATGATTTTTTTGACCAAAATTGTGGTTTTGAATTTTTTGGCAGATGGGGAATTCATGTGACACTACTGTGGAGGTAGCCTTTTTGTCTCAGGTGTGTAATGAACCATCCACATTCCATCTCTAGTCACAACAGAGCTCAGAAAATCCTCACCTTCCAATCCAAGTTGCTCAAGAAATTACCGGGCGCTATTGACCTGATTTTTCTTGTGCCACTCTATCAGCTGTTTTGGGACCCATCTTGCACAGTTTCCAGTATCCCAATGTTTCTGTGAGTGTCTCATATAAGAGAGTTATGGAGAGTTATGGAAACATTGCAAAATTTCATCCACTGTTCAGTCAGCACTCTTCATGAACAGTTTCCTTGTTTTTTTCACCAACTCATCAACCAAAATACCAAATCTTCCACTCCTCTGTTCATCATGAACATTTTCTCTACTGCACAAAACTCCCTAAACCACTTAAACACACTCATTCTGTTCATAGCACTTTTATTGTAAACAGTTTCGATACAAGAAAAATCTTCAGTAGGTGTCATTCCTTCCGCAAGTGGGAAGTGAAACACAGCCTGTAGCTCGCACTTGGAAGGATTTCCTACCAACATCTTTCATGCAACTGGACACTACAATGTGGGTTTAAGTACTACCATGTTCCTGTGATGCTTGTTCTGGTCAGAGGAACCCCTCTACCACTCACTGTTGCCAACCCTCAAACAATATGTGGCCACAATACACTTATTTTCTGAACATTCCTTGTTTTATAGCGATGTTGATTATCTTGAGATTAATATGTCCTTGACTACAGTGGTATTAAAAAAAGAAATATGCTTACATCTGTAAATACCGTGTTCAGTTTACAGTACATTACTACTTGTCATGCAGCTAACAGAACTTTTCAGTCCTTGAATCTGGATATTCACAAATTTGTGAAAAGAGCGGCTAGTAAGGTCAAAGTGTATATAAAAATTTCACTACTAGGCCATTTTGGACTGGTCTTCAAATTCTGGCTGGCATGGTTGTAGAAGATGAGCAAAATTTCTCAATGAAGGCATGCTATGGAATTTTTCATTCGGTACACAAATTTCGTGGAACTGCTTTACACAATTTTTCTCTCCCTTTGAAACCTATGCTTGCAATATTATTATCAAGATTCACTGTTTTTATGTTAATCCCACCACACACCTGTAACATGAAAGACAGGTATGAGTTTACATGACCAAAGAATGGTGTAATCAATAGCTGTTTGCAATGTAAGTGCTGCAATCAATCTTTTGAGTCTGGTTATGTACCAAAGAAAATACCTATGTGTTATCCAGCTACAGCTAAGTTCAAATTACTATCTCTGCTGCAGAGACTTTCACCCCACCTCCACCAAGGGAGAACCATACTGCCCTTTCAAATATCTAGATAAGTTGAGCCAAATGATAACAGAATAAGTTAATATAAGACACCAAATAAAAATAGTTTCTCCACAAGAAAAATAGTTTCTCCATGATTAAGAAGAGAAAGAAAAAAATCATAGTAGTAAATCTGAATGCCATTCATTTGTAGTCAATCTTACCTGCAGTCACTAATTCCTAAAATTAACTATTCAGTGTGTGAAGGTTTTCTTGTTCTTTGCGCAGTTTCATTTTTGTATGTTCCATTATTTCACTCTCACATTGCTGAATCCAACTGCTTCCACAACCATCTCTGATGTTAGAGCACTCATTTTCTCTTGATAGATAAAATACATCAAGTTTCACATTTGTGTGAGCTGGATTATCAGTGGTGTTTCTGATTCATCCTCAGTTTTACAATTAAAATCACTCTCCAAACTCTTTTCTGGACCCGCAATTATGACAAAATGATTTTCTTTCCTGTGTTCTTGCCCAAAAAAGCCCTTTATTTGCTTAGAATACTAATTACCTTGTGATAATCACTTAAAAGTACTCCACACCAGGTCCTGACCTCCCCCCCCCCCCTTTTAATGATTAGCGCTAGCAATAAGGTCTTCTCAGTCTACTTAACCATCTTCTTTCAAATCTTGGCTTGCACTTATGCTTTGTACTAACAGTTTGCTTTTGAATTTATTAGCTTGTATGATTGCTTTTGTCCATTGTCTCCAAAACCATGAAACTATTGGAGGTATTTATATTGAAGCTGCCAAGCTTGCAGCATCTCCAAAATCCTTTTACTGATTTGGAAGGATTGACTATAATTAAGTCCTCTGCTTTAGCTCTAACATTACTACGGCAAACTGCAGCTCACAATTTTGTTAATTATTGTTACTGACAAATCAGCTGTAAGATTCAGGATTAGTTGTTCATTTTCCAACAATATGTAGCATTAGTGCTAATCACTGCAGCATGGCTGTGATGGCTTGTTTGAAAGAAGTTTTCCCATTATGTTAGGAGAACATATTTGAACATCAGCATGGTAAATTATAGATTGAGAGAGAGTTCTTGCTAGGAGGCAACACACTAGAGAAGATTACAGTAAGTGGAAGAGGAAACAGATGCAATGATAATTGTTATTTCTCAGAAAAAGCCAAACATACACAATGCTGGAAGGACAATCTGTGTAACTACTGTCTTGAAGTCAATCTAGACAAGATTTTAGAGCGGGCTGGTTGAAGATTTATTCGAATTTAAGTTGGGGCCTTTTTGAGTATCCTGCAGGCCACAGAACAGGCACAATAATGTTCTGGAGTTATGTATTTTTAAGGCTATAATTATAGTCCAAATGGACCAGGAGACATAAATTAAAGTGTGAGAACTGGAGTGGGACAAGATAAAAAAAGTGGTCTTGAAGGGATTAGACTAAAACTATGTTGTTTTTGTAGATACCAGAGTCTCTGATTTGATATGACTGACTCTCATACCTATGAACTGTTATACAGATAGTTTCCTCCCTACAGCTTCACTGCCATTTTGAGGAATACCTAGAGACAGCTATTTCAAAATGGTGAGTGTTGTTATATGTTCTGTTCCTGTGGTCAAGTCAGTAGAGTGTTCTAAATTGCAACCAGAATGTTACAGAGTTAGTGTTAGTGAATAGGAGCTCTGACTATTTAAGCTTACCTCACGTGTCAAACCAAATATGGCAACTTTTTTTCTTTTCACAACTTCACAAGTACTAGAACCTATGTAGAACATAGAGCCAATTATTAAACTTTCCTTACTGTTATGGTGTAATTACACTGCATAGTTAACATGCTCATGTTGTACTTTCCATGGATCATGTACAGTGGGAACCGCTGGAGGAAAGGATTGTTTGAATTCTCTTAGTTCTTTACATATCTGCCCCATATTGTTTGATGATCACAAATCTAGGACATTCTCTTTCTTTATTCCAATCACTTGTCAACATTTTTGACATTACTCTAATGTTGTTTACTATTATTATTATTATTAACTGAATTCTGCTAATTTTTCTGCCCCACCACTGTGCTTTTAGTGGTTTATGCTACCTGTGAGTGTAAAGTATGATTTATTACTTATTTTTTAATATTGCCATGCACATTAAAAGTTTCTGATATTTTTCTAAATGCATAAGAAACATCTTTGCCTCCACCTTTGTGTTTTCATGTTTGTGTAGTAGTTGATAGCAACATTCTTCTAAGTATATTGTAAGAATTGTTGATTTGTTTCATGTAACAGTTAGGTATTTGTGGAAGGACAGGCAGTGGTAAATCGTCACTTGTAATGTCACTCTTCCATATGATTGAAGTACATGAAGGCACTATAAAAATTGATGGCATAGATATATCATTGGTTCCTCTTCAAGTCCTACGATCAAGGCTGTCAGTCATTCCTCAAGATGTGATTATGTTCAGTGGATCAATAAGGTAAGTTAAACTTTTTTTTTTTTTTTTTTTTTTTTTTTTACATTTGTATTGACCAACTAAGATCACATTAACTACTTCAGTTCCTCTTCTTCCTTTGTTGTTGTTTCATATTTTTCCAGTATTCCCTCATTTTCTCTCCATGAAGTCTCTTCCTTTCTTCTGTCCATGTTGTTCCCAATTGTTTATTTCTTCTACTTTGAAAACCTTCCAAATTTAGAATTTTATTTTTAAAACAGTTTCTTTCTGCTATTCCTGATTCTTTGATGTTGTTTCTTTCTAGATCTTTCCTTACTTCCATAATCCATGCTATTCTCGATTTCTTCTTCCAGAAATACATGAGTATTTGTTTTGTAAGTCTATTTCCATCCATTTGGTAGAAGTGTCCGAAAAATGTTAATCTTCATTTGCCCTTTTGAAAACCACCCTGATAAACTCCGAGTTGTTTGTCTATCTACCACTCTGTTCCGGAGAATTTTTGATAATATTTTGTATGCTACTGGAAGAAGTGACACTCCTCTGTAATTACTGACATTTTGTTTGTCTCCCTTTTCATGTAGCGGGTGGATTAATGCTATTTTTCATTCAACTGGAATCTTTTCAGTTTTCCAAATGTTCTCAAATGTTGTAGGTCCTTTATGATTTTTGGTTCTGATCACTTCAATAATTCTGCTGTAATGGTGTCTTCACCACTTGCTTTATTGTTTTTGAGTGTTTTGATGGCTTCATGAATTTCTAACTCTGTTGGTGGGAAATCTTCCTCTAGATTTTGAGGTGTCACTGTAAATTCTAATTTATCTGTTAGAACCGGACAGTTTAACAGCTTTTCAAAAAATGTTGCTAAAATTTCACAATTTTCTTTGTTATATAATCCCATTTTGCCATTTTCATCTTTGAAACAAATACTTGGTGCCTGATATCCTTGAAGTATATGTTTAATAGTATGATAAAAATTTCTTGAATTATTTTTGGTGAAATTTTCTTCTATTTCAATAAGCTGAGAATTTTCAAAGTTTCTCTTGATTTTCCAGATTATTATACCTATTATTATTATTATTATTATTATTATTATATCATTGATATGATTTACATATCATTTATATGATACTCAAACTGCCTCTGTGATGGATTAAATGATTTTGTATTCTTACTTCTGAATACACTATGACATAATGCATGTACTGAATTTACTATTTATTTAGCTGTGAAGTTTTCTGAAAACTTCTGAAACTGATTTTTACTAAGTATCATTGTATGACACAGAAATATTTGTGTACAGCAAAAACTATTGCAGTTCATTTTATTTATTATTTTTTAAATTAATGTGATGGCTTACCTTCTATAGGTGCTTGCGGGTGTAACATACTTTCATGTTTGCTACTGTAGTGTTTGGATGGATTCCACTGGGATGAAAACATTTTAGTATTTTATGCTGCTTCAAATAAGACAAGTGTCCAGCTCCTTAGTTTTGGTAGTGATGTGTTTGTTATATTGCCAGATTTAATAAGTTCAAAATTTTCATTTTTTCTCTTCTGTTGTTGCTTCTATGCTGCAGACTGTCTTTTACATTTCCTTCTAAATAAATAGAGCATTTACCTTCAATATAAATGTTTTTTAAGCATTTCTCACACACTTTTTTCTGTGAGCGCTTCCTGGTTCATTGATCATCATCTCTCAATTATACGAGGTATATCCACAAAGTAAGGTCCGTTTGCTGATGTAAAACAAACGTGTACAGATACAGAAAAAAATTTATTGTACAAAAATCTACAACTGTTAAATTACTTTTCTATATAGCTTCTGAAATTTTGTAGGCACTTGTCATAGCGTGGCACAAGTTTTTGTATGCCTTCTTCATATAGGGTTGCCACCTGTGTATTCAACCATATGGTAACATGTTCTTTCAGCCCATAATCATCACTGAAGTGTTGACCACCAAGGACAGACTGTAGGTGTAAGATGAGATGAAAGTCGCTAGGAGCGAGGTCCGGGCTGTACGGAGGATGATCAAATGGGTCCCAGTGAAATTCCCGTGAGAGTCGTTTGCTTACATTTGCCTTGTGAGGTCAGTCATTATCATGGAAATAAACAACACTTTTTGACAGTAATCCTTGGCGCTTGTTCTGTATTGTGCAGCATGATTTCTTAATGGTCTCGCAGTAACCATGTGCATTGATTGTTTGGTCAGCAAAATGCCTTTTCTGACCCAAAAAAATGGTGTACATGACTTTTTGAGGTGTCAAGATTTGCTTAGGCTTAACCTTCATTGGGGTTGAAATGTGCCTCCATTCCATTGATTGCCGTTTTGTTTCAGGGGTGTCATACAATACCCAAGTTTCATCCCCCGTGTCTATCTGAGGAAGAAAACCATCGCCTCCTTCATTGTAGCGTGTCAAAAACTGAAGTGCACTACCCATCTGTTGTTTTTTGTTTTGTTCAGTAAGAATTTTGGGTACCCCATGTTAAAAAAGTTTTCCAAATTTCATTTTTCCAGTGACAATTTCACGAATTAATGATCGTGAGATTTGCGGAACTTCCATAGCAAGGTCACTAAGTGTAAACTTACAGTCATGCTTAATCTTCTCTTCAATTGTGTGAATCAGTTCATCAGTAACCACAAACACATGTCCACTTCGTTCTTCATCGTGCACTTGATCACATATTTCATTGAACAGTCTGACCCATCTTCTTGCCACAGATGATATGCAGTTATTATCAATAAGAATAATTCCTCACATTATATTGCCATTTTTAACTCAAAGTGAAAGCCAGCACTAAAACATAACACTTGCACAGTGGCAGTAACCTAATTAGTACACTGATGGAATTTAATTTTAATATGGCCTGGAATGTCTTGGTGGAAAGTAAATAATTTAAGGAGTAAAGGCAACAGCTTACTAAATATCAGAGGGGCTGAGACTATGAACTGGTGCATAACCAAAACTTGTGTGTGTGTGTGTGTTTTCCATGATAGCATGATAGCTCTGGAATGCCTGGAGGAGTTTCAATTATCCAATTTTAGAAGTGGTGGAATGTGAGCGTAACTGTGCAATCCCTTAAGCAGATTCAACCAGGCTCAGTACCATCAAAAAATGTTCTGTCCAGGTAATACAGCCTTGGTGCCATTAGGGGTGGGATGGGACTGTGAAGAGAATGACATGTAAAAATAACCAAGAACCACAGCCCTGATAATGTTGAACACCTAGGAATGGCAGCGGCAAGAGGAAGGCGTTACATCTAAAGCATAATTCTGGAACACTCAGATAAATTCCAGTTTACTTTATTTTAAATGAAGCTTGCTGTTACTGTGTAATAAATTATACAATGGAGATAAAACATGCCTAGCACCCCTAATCAATGAGAATTGAGAAAGTGGTGACATGCACATTTAACTTTAAAAAGTCTAGAGCAAGTAAAAAGAAAAATACACTAGGGAGATACCCCTAACACTGCTAAGAGTGGGAGTGGGAAGAAGGTGACATATTAAAATAATTGGAAAAGACCAATATTAGTGTTGAATTTATAGTTTTCGGTACAGCTAGGTTAACTAGTGACATTTCATCCCTACGAGTTTAGTAGGTAGGAATTAGGTAGGAATAGGGCACCTTAAAAATGGTAAAAAACAGAGAATAATAGGGTTGTATTTGTGGTATTTACAGTTATTTGGTTCAATGGTAACAGTCCTGATGAGAAGTGACACACAGGGGTTGGTATGGGAATGAGAATGGGAAGTGGATGACATTTAAAGTGCACAGAATGTATCAAAAATTCCAACTCAGCATGGTAAACAATCACTCACTAGTGGCATTGAGGATGGGAAGATACTGACATTGAGGATGGGAAGATACTGACTTGAAAAGCAATAAAAATGACTGATATTTTGACATGTCAAAAGGCCTTCAGAGTTTGTGGCTAACTGGTGACGGTCCCTTTTGGCGGGGTAGGGATGGGAGGAGGATGATATAAAAGTAAGTGACTGGATAATGCTGGATTAGTGGTACATATTTGTGCATGCTGTCAGATGCTTTTGTGTTGAAAGACAGGCATTTGTATTTTTATTTATTATATATATAGAGATGCAATATTGTGTAATGATGTGATTTGTGTGTGTGTGTGTGTGTGTGTGTGTGTGTGTGTGTGTGTGTGTGTGTGTGGTATAATATTCTGGGGAAAGACTGCAAAAGTGGGAAAGTTTTTTAAACTACCAAAATAAGCTGTGAGGTTGATCTGTGGTGCTATAAAGTGGACATCATGTGGGCACCTCTTCAAGACCATTGGGATACTGACACTCACAGGCTAGTACATCTACTCATTGATGCTATTTGTATCATTGGTGATATTTGTAATCAACAACAAAAAACAACTTTTCCAAACTGTGACATTCACAGTCATGCCTCAAGTCAGAAGTAAAGCATTTGTAGAGACTCAATAACTTTCAATATAGTACAAAAAGAAGTTATCCAATCTGAAATAAGAATTTGGAATAAGCTCCCACTGAACATAAAATGGACAGTGACAGTCGTCAGATATTCAAGAGGAAACTGAAACAGTTCCTGATAAACCACACTCTGTGTAATTTAAATGAATTTCTAGAGCTTTAAGTTATGAAAGGTGTATCATATTATAAACAATATTGTAATATTGTATGCTGATGTATGTAAAATTGTATACCTTGTATGTGTATTATTCGCAGTACCGGTACTGTTTGTTTCTCTTCTCTTTTGAATTCTTTGATGTGTCCTACATTACAGTACAACATTTGTACAGACTGTGACTTGACAGGACCAAATAAAATTCAAATCAAATTGAATCAAATCTACTTAATTACCTGATGTAAAATATTTTCAGGGAAAATCTTGATCCAAGTGCACAGTTTACAGATGCTGAGCTGTGGAAGAGCTTAGAACTAGCTCAGCTAAAGGAAACTGTCAGCAGCTATCCTGGAAAATTAGGTAAAGTAAAGCTAATCATTACCTTTAAAAATTTGCTGGGATGAATTATTGAATTCCTTGTGAATTATTGAATTCCTTTCATGGGTGGAGGTTACTGTTAGTGTGTTCTGTGTTTGTCTTAACCACACCACTTCTGTTTTGAGTTTTTCTCACTTGGCCATTCTTTAACATGGAAGACATATAACAGTTATGCCCTGAAAGATCCGAAGAGCCTGGGGATAAGTTGTTAAGTTTATTTTCACTTGTTAGTGAAGGGGAAAAAGAATTATATATATATACTAGGGCAGTTCAATAAGTAATGCAACACATTTTTTTTCTCGGCCAATTTTGGTTGAAAAAACCGGAAATTTCTTGTGGAATATTTTCAAACATTCCCGCTTCGTCTCGTATAGTTTCATTGACTTCCGACAGGTGGCAGCACTGTACGGAGCTGTTAAAATGGCGTCTGTAACGGATGTGCGTTGCAAACAATGGGCAGTGATCGAGTTTCTTTTGGCGGAAAACCAGGGCATCTCAGATATTCATAGGCGCTTGCAGAATGTCTACGGTGATCTGGCAGTGGACAAAAGCACGGTGAGTTGTTGGGCAAAGCGTGTGTCATCATCGCCGCAAGGTCAAGCAAGACTGTCTGATATCCCGCGTGCGGGCCGGCCGTGCACAGCTGTGACTCCTGCAATGGCGGAGCGTGCGAACACACTCGTTCGAGATGATCGACGGATCACCATCAAACAACTCAGTGCTCAACTTGACATCTCTGTTGGTAGTGCTGTCACAATTGTTCACCAGTTGGGATATTCAAAGGTTTGTTCCCGCTGGGTCCCTCGTTGTCTAACCAAACACCATAAAGAGCAAAGGAGAACCATCTGTGCGGAATTGCTTGCTCGTCATGTGGCTGAGGGTGACAATTTCTTGTCAAAGATGGTTACAGGCGATGAAACATGGGTTCATCACTTCGAACCTGAAACAAAACGGCAATCAATGGAGTGGCGCCACACCCACTCCCCTACCAAGAAAAAGTTTAAAGCCATACCCTCAGCTGGTAAAGTCATGGTTACAGTCTTCTGTGACGCTGAAGGGGTTATTCTGCTCGATGTCCTTCCCCATGGTCAAATGATCAACTCTGAAGTGTATTGTGCTACTCTTCAGAAATTGAAGAAACGACTTCAGCGTGTTCGTAGGCACAAAAATCAGAACGAACTTCTCCTTCTTCATGACAACGCAAGACCTCACACAAGTCTTCGCACCCGAGAGGAGCTCACAAAACTTCAGTGGACTGTTCTTCCTCATGCACCCTACAGCCCCGATCTCGCACCGTCGGATTTCCATATGTTTGGCCCAATGAAGGACACAATCCGTGGGACGCACTACGCGGATGATGAAGAAGTTATTGATGCAGTACGACGTTGGCTCCGACATCGACCAGTGGAATGCTACCGTGCAGGCATACAGGCCCTCATTTCAAGGTGGCGTAAGGCCATAGCATTGAATGGAGATTACGTTGAAAAATAGTGTTGTGTAGCTAAAAGATTGGGGAATAACCTGGTGTATTTCAATGCTGAATAAAACAACCCCTGTTTCAGAAAAAAAATGTGTTGCATTACTTATTGAACTCCCCTTTAATACAAAATTTTTATTTGAATATCTGATAAAGTTACATACCAATAGCTGAGTTTCTTAGTTATTTCAAAAATTACAAGTTAGTTTTGAAACGCGTCTTAAAAGACACAAAAATTAAGGAAAATGAAATATATATTATGAAGTCATCCAATAAAACTAAGTCCATGTGGAAAGCTATGCAGGATCTTACGAGGATGAAGACAACTCACAAAAATATTGTGATACTACACAATGGCAAAAAACTCACTGCTCCTTGGGCAGTTGCAAAGAACTTCAATTCTTATTATGCAACTGTTGATGGAAAATTAGTGAAGGAAAATGTGGAAATCCACCTAATACAACACTGAAAGAGCTTTCATCTATTGAAATAAATAATATATCCATGTTCCTCAGTCCAGTAGGCCCAACGGAACTCCTAAATACCATTAATTCACTGAAGAGTAATTATTCAACTGATATTAATGATATTCCAGATTATATTATAAAAATAACAGCAAGACACATACCCTCTCCTTTATTATCCATATACAAATCATCCTTATCAAGTGGTGTCTACCCACAGCAACTGAAAATGGCAAAAGTAGTACCCCTATATAGAAAAGGTGATCAGCAATGTATGGGTAACTATAGGCCCATGTCACTGCTCTCAGGGTTTTCAAAAATTATTGAAAAAGTGTTCCTTTCATGACTGACTACATTCTTCAACAAGAATAATATTATTTCTGGATGTCAACGTGGCTTCAGACCACAGAGGTCAACTAAACAGCCACTTTCAAACCTGATAAACCATGTCATAAACACAGTGGACAACCACAAAAAAATCTCAGGTTTATTCTTGGACCTAACAAAAGCTTTCTAAGTGATTGATCATTCTGTGCCCCTGAGAAAGCTTGAATGGTGTGGTGTAAGAGATGTGCCGACCCCCATGTATCACTCCTGTAGGGATTGCAAACACAAGAGTCAACTAATTACACTCACAGAGGTGTTTAAACCATGTTATGTACCATGCTCCATACGTAATTGGAACAGGAAGAAGATGTAATAACTGGTGCAATAGGAAGTACCCTCTTCTGTGCACTTTTCGGTGATTTGGAAGTATGGATATAGATGAAGATGTAGAAATTTCTGTGAAAAGACCACATTTTGCCTTGACATAGAAGATACTGCTAGGAAGAGTTATACACTCATGTGCTTGTGATATGTAAAATTGAGGAACATTCTTGTTAGTGGAAAAGTTATATTTACCTATAATTTTTATAACACTGCAAGAATTTTTTTTCTTCTATGTTTTTGGGTTTTCAGATGCTGAAGTTCAAGAGGGTGGAGAAAACCTCAGTGCTGGGGAGAGGCAACTATTCTGTCTTGCTCGTGCTATTCTGCACGGTGCAGCCTGTTTGATAATGGACGAAGCGACAAGTTCTGTTGATCCAGAAACTGAAGAAGCCTTACTAGCTGCAGCATCAAAAGCGTTTGCTGGCCGCACAGTTATTACTATAGCGGTAAGACAGTTTTAAAATCATGTGGTTACCAGCTGGATATAATAATTTAATACTGAATAAAATCAGAAGGCATGATGACTATTGAGAATTGTTCACAACTTTCAATGGAATGTCCCATTAAAGAGTTATTACTAATGTCTCACTTCATTCTTATCATGAAAGTATGCAACAGAAACAAGAACACTAATAAAAATTAATATTTCTTCAAAATGAAAGTAAAATATGAACTGCAACAATATTTGTGGAGGATGATACTCATTCACACATTGTGTTTAATAAATCTCATCAAGACAGGTAGCCTTTAGGGATGTGGAACCAGTTAAATTAAACATTATCAGGCTGAGGCAGCCACTGTAGGCTACTACTGTAAAGTACACCAACAGTCAGTTACAAATAGTAATAATTTATTCACATTTTTATTAGAGGAAATGTATAAAGAAATGCAGCTGTCTAAATGATAATGCTTTCACTGTTTGACTGTTATTGATGTACTTCTGGATACTCTATTGCAGTTTCAGCTTTACAGTTACTGTCAAGTAATTCTGAAACTAACATACATATTTCAGCATTAATACATTATTTCATGATAAGTGTACTCTTTTAATAGGGGCCATACCATTATTATCCTTTTGAAATTAGTTACCTTTCATGTTGTGTTACATGTCAATAATGTCAATAACATTAATTATTTAATCATTCAATGATTGTCATGTTGAAAGAATTAAGATTCTGTTTCCTGTTTGTAAGCCTGTGTCAATTATTAAAGTTTATGTGCCACATATCTCATCACAAGTAGTGAGTACTATTGAAGACTTAACCACAAAGTTGTACTTTACTTTAGACTATTTGTAAATTGTATAATCACCTGGGTTACAAAATCAGTATAACATTAGATAAATATGGCAAGAAAAGTTCTCACAAAATGTAAATATGTAATTTAGGAGTAAAGAAGACTACTCATTGAGTAGTAGGAGCATTGAGTTGTTGACAGGCATAAAAAAAAAATAGTGAAAACTTCGTTGGGTTTCATATGAATCCTTTACAATTTAGAGTGAGCAGCTAATGTACATATTTCATCAGTAATAAATTATTATGAAATTACAATTTACACCATGAAAAGTCATGCCAAGTGTACTCTTAATAGGGATCATACCATTATTATTCTTATGAAATTAGTTGCATTTCATGTTGTGTTACACAACATACACACACACACACACACACACACACACACACCCCTATATGGTTACAGTGTGCTGGCTGAACATACAATACTGGGATTGCAGTTCAGTAGATAGGTTGGGGTGAGGATTGTGTTGGGTGAGGTGGGTAGAGGTAGAAAGAGGCAGGATATGGGAGGAGGAGTTGGGGAGGGTAGTTGGCGGCTTGGAGAGAGGCAGCAGATATGAGAGTTAGGAATGCAGGAGAGAGAGGTGGCATGTAAATGGGATAGGAATGCAATGACGCACTGGTCCAGAGCCAGAGAGTTCATGCGATTCATATCGTTGATAACATGGAGGTGTGGACTGGGAGGGGGTGACATGAAAGAGGGAGGAGAAACTATTGGATACAAGATGCAGATGCAGTGGATTAGTGGAGATGGAGGCCATAAGGATAACAGGAGCAAGGATGTATTGCAGGGGTAACTCCTTTCTGCATAGTTCAAAAAGGATGGAAAGGAACCAGATGGCACATTGTGATCAATGGATGATCAGTTCTGTTCTTGGCCACAGTTTGGTTGTGCACATTTATTCTGGTGGATAACGAGTTGATGCTAATGCCCACATAAAATGCTGTAATGAAATGGCAGCAGATCTGGTCTATGGCATGGCTGCTTTCACAGGTGGCTCTAGTTCCAAGTATGATAGGATAAGTTTGTGACAGGACTAATTAGGATGTTCTGTGTGAGTGAACCAGGCACTTCACTGGCTCTGATTTCCATGTGTCATTGCATTCATGTCCTGTGCACCTGCCTCTTTCTCCTTCTACTCAGCCCACCTGACACAAACCGCAGTTTATCTGCTGAATTGCAGAAGCTGTTTACTCAGAATCTTATATAGTTACTAATAGCTAAGAAACACACTTTTTCAATTATTTCCAACAGACAACAGGTAAAATCTGCTATTATAGATACATGCAAATGACACATTGGTATTCATTGAGGATTCTCTTGACAAAACTGACTCTATACATGAAGAATTAAATGGTGAACATCAGGGTATTTTCCCAGATAGACTGAAGTATGCCATTGTTAAACCACTGCATAAAAAAGTGGATATGTCTGATGTCAACAACTACCACGCAATCTCTCTTCTGACTGCCTTATCCAAAAGTCTTGAAAAAGTAATGTATTGTAAAGTAGCTTCACACCTTTGTAAAAATGAAGTTTTAACAAAATGTCAGTTTGGTTTCCAGAAGGGTTTTTCAATGGAAAATGCTATATATACTTTCACTAATGAAATATTAAATGCTCTGAGTAACGTGTAAATCATGGAATACTTCTAGATAAGCTCAAGTGCTGTGGCATGAATGGGACAGTGATCAAATGGTTTAAATCATACCTAACTGGAAGAGTGCAGAAAGTTGAAATAAGCAGTTCACATAATATGCAAAAAACTGGTGATTTCTCAAACTGGGGAACAATCAAGAATGGGGTGCCGCAAGGTTCGGTCTTGGGTCTTCTGCTGTTCTTAATACACTCCTGGAAATTGAAATAAGAACACCGTGAATTCATTGTCCCAGGAAGGGGAAACTTTATTGACACATTCCTGGGATCAGATACATCACATGATCACACTGACAGAACCACAGGCACATAGACACAGGCAACAGAGCATGCACAATGTCGGCACTAGTACAGTGTATATCCACCTTTCGCAGCAATGCAGGCTGCTATTCTCCCATGGATACGATCGTAGAGGTGCTGGATGTAGTCCTGTGGAACGGCTTGCCATGCCATTTCCACCTGGCGCCTCAGTTGGACCAGCGTTCGTGCTGGACGTGCAGACCGCGTGAGACGACGCTTCATCCAGTCCCAAACATGCTCAATGGGGGACAGATCCGGAGATCTTGCTGGCCAGGGTAGTTGACTTACACCTTCTAGAGCACGTTGGGTGGCACGGGATACATGCGGATGTGCATTGTCCTGTTGGAACAGCAAGTTCCCTTGCCGGTCTAGGAATGGTAGAACGATGGGTTCGATGACGGTTTGGATGTACCGTGCACTATTCAGTGTCCCCTCGACGATCACCAGTGGTGTACGGCCAGTGTAGGAGATCGCTCCCCACACCATGATGCCGGGTGTTGGCCCTGTGTGCCTCGGTCGTATGCAGTCCTGATTGTGGCGCTCACCTGCACGGCGCCAAACACGCATACGACCATCATTGGCACCAAGGCAGAAGCGACTCTCATCGCTGAAGACGACACGTCTCCATTCGTCCCTCCATTCACGCCTGTCGCGACACCACTGGAGGCGGGCTGCACGATGTTGGGGCGTGAGCGGTAGACGGCCTAACGGTGTGCGGGACCGTAGCCCAGCTTCATGGAGACGGTTGCGAATGGTCCTCGCCGATACCCCAGGAGCAACAGTGTCCCTAATTTGCTGGGAAGTGGCGGTGCGGTCCCCTACGGCACTGCGTAGGATCCTACGGTCTTGGCGTGCATCCGTGCGTCGCTGCGGTCCGGTCCCAGGTCGACGGGCACGTGCACCTTCCGCCGACCACTGGCGACAACATCGATGTACTGTGGAGACCTCACGCCCCACGTGTTGAGCAATTCGGCGGTACGTCCACCCGGCCTCCCGCATGCCCACTATACGCCCTCGCTCAAAGTCCGTCAACTGCACATACGGTTCACGTCCACGCTGTCGCGGCATGCTACCAGTGTTAAAGACTGCGATGGAGCTCCGTATGCCATGGCAAACTGGCTGACACTGACGGCGGCGGTGCACAAATGCTGCGCAGCTAGCGCCATTCGACAGCCAACACCGCGGTTCCTGGTGTGTCCGCTGTGCCGTGCGTGTGATCATTGCTTGTACAGCCCTCTCGCAGTGTCCGGAGCAAGTATGGTGGGTCTGACACACCGGTGTCAATGTGTTCTTTTTTCCATTTCCAGGAGTGTATATATTAATGACTTGCCATTCTATATTCACGAAGATACAAAGCTGGTACTTTTTGCCGATGATACAAGTACAGCTATCACACCCAACAGACAAGAATTAACTGGTGACATTGTAAACAATGTTTTTCAGAAAATCATTAAGTGGTTCTGTGCAAATGAGCTCTCATTAAACTTTGACACTAAATGGAATGACACCATTAATAAATATAGACTTCGATCAGAAATCGGTAGCTAAGGTAGAATATTCAAAATTTCTAGGTGTATGCATTGATGAGGGGTTGAACTGGAAAAAACATACTGAGGATCTATGCTATTAGGGTCATTGCAAATTTTGGCAATATACATTTCAGTAAATTAGCTTACCATGCCTATTTTCATTCTCTGCTTTCGTATGGCATCATATTCTGGGGTAACTCATCATTGAGTAAAAGAGTGTTCATTGCACAAAAGCGTGTAATCAGAATAATTGCTGGAGCTCATCCAAGACCATCCTGCAGACACTTATTTAAAGAGCTAGAGATCTTCACTGTAGCCTCACAATATATATATTCACTTATGAAATTTGTTATTAACAATCCGAATGAATTCAAAAGTAATAGCAGTGTACATGGCTACAACACTAGGAGAAAGGATGATCTTCACTACTCAAGGTTAAATCTAACTTTGGCTCAGAAGGGGGTAAATTATGCTGCCACAAAAGTCTTTGGTCACTTACCTAATAGCATCAAAAGTCTGACAGATAGCCATATAGCATTTAAAAGGAAATTAAAAGAATTTCTTAATGGCAACTCCTTCTACTCATTAGATGAATTTTTGGATATAGTAAGTGGGTAATTCCCCCCCCCCCAGCCCCCCCCCCCCAAAAAAAAAATAAAACAAATATTAAAAATATTAAGTGTCATGTAATATTTTGTGTAATGTAATATCTTGTATAGACACCTTTTATTAACCTGACACATTCCACATCATTACGAAGTGTTGTATTCATGGTCTATGGAACAAGTACTAATCTAACTTCACAATAGAATAAATTCACCAGTCTCTTTGATTTAACTGTTTCTTTGATTTAAATGTTTCCAATGTAAATAACATACATGAGATTGGTATGTTTGTATGAGTTGCATTTGTGTGAATGTGTGTGTCTGTTGTCTTTTTTTGACAAAGAGCTCATTGGCTGAAAGCCCACTTTGTGACAGTATTTTTGTTGTGCCTATCTGTGACTCAGCATCTCCACTATATTGTGAGCAGCAACAATCCTTTTCATAATAATGAGACATGAGATTGGGATATTCTTTAAGTCAATCACCACTGATCATGTCATTAGCAGTCTTTCTTCTCATCTACCCAGCAATAAATGAGCATTTTTTAATTCTATGATACATCATCTTGTTAGTCTGCCATTGAGTGCAGAGGAAGTAGATAAGGAACTATATATTTTAAAAGAAATCACTATCAAAAATAAAAACAGGGCAGACTTGATATTAAAAATGTATGACAAGAAAATTTAAATGAATGTTCAATTGGATTGTGCACAACTAACAACTTAGAACAACTTTTAAGACATAAAATGAAAAAGACTCATCTGAAGGGTACATGCTGTATATGAAATAAAATGTAATTCATGCCACATTAAATATGTATGGAAAACTATCCACACATTCAATGACAGATTTAAAGAATGCATAATACTGACAGGGTAATAATTCTTCATTTAGAAAATTTTATGTACATATGGACTTAATAAAGTAAGTTACATGAATTGTCCCACACTAAGATCATTGTGCAACAAAAGTGCTATGTTGTCAGAAGAGAATACATATTCCTGGTTTGGAAATGTATTTCTCTTTTGGGTATCCCAGAAGATCTCCCTTCCATCGGCCAAGGCAGCAGCTCTTCTGGAATCTGTGAAAGATGATCTACTTTCACAACAGCCTGTTATCTATGGGTTCCTTGTGCATGTGATAAAAATTACATAAAACAAACAATGCATACTGCACAAGAATGTTGCATTGAATGCCAATAATAATCCCATCTTCTGTGGCACAATAAATGTGGAATGGCTGAACATTGTATTTCCACTGCCCATTCCATGGATTACGGGATAGTTGTGATACTAGCCACAGTGTCATCCTTATGGGATTCAACGGTCAAGGAAGTAGTGGAATGCAATTAGCAGACAACCTGCTCAGCCAAGATGAAGGTTTCCAGTTTGACAAATCATGCAAACCACTTGTTTCACATCTGTACTCTCAAAGGAAATATTGTTCTATGTCTTCAATGCCTGGCATTCCAACATATGCCATCCATAATAATCAACCACATACTTTATAAGCACTGTGGATTTGCAGACTATGTGCCTGATTTGTTTTACTCTAAGATGTATAACTTTTTATCTATGACTGAAGCTCTTATTACCAACAGGGTTATCTCTGATAAAGCACATTTACTCCACAGTGTTGTGTGAAGTGATTTAAAAATCTTCCAAGTGAGAATGGCTGCAAAGTTGTCAGTCGAAATGTTGAAACAAGAATTAATAATATCCCAGATGAATGCCTGAAAGATGATGTTCCCAACACATAACATGACATGAAATGTAACTTATCTTGAAAGGACAATATTGGTATGTTACCTGTTATACTTTGTATGAATTTTCATTGTAATGTCATAATGATGTACTAATGCTGGAAAGTGTATGTTAGTTGCAGGACCACCTGACAATGACTACAAAGCTCAAATTGCAATAGTGTATTCAGAAGGAATTAAATAACAAATAAGTGGTAAAACATTATCATTTTCACAATTATATATGACAGTGACTCCACTGAAAGAGGCCACTGCTCTGCCATTTACATTACTATTCTGCTGCTTTCACCAACTATTTCTGACTAGGAATTTATGTAACATTTATTTATGTGAGTCCTAATACTCACAAGTGTCGACTCATCTGCCATCACAGGTGTAGGGTGACAAACAGACAAATTTACAAACATGACTGAATCTCATAATTTTACAGTTTTCCTAGATTTTTCCTTCAGCAAAGTAAAAGAAAAGACAGCACAAATGAACAAGAAAGCTTCAGATCAACAAATACTTGAAGAAAGGAGAGGTCTCTCAAACCTCTCGATCTGAAACGATCCAAACCACTGGACATGATTTAAAAGCACCAACTCACTAACAAGTGAGATTTGAATTCCGGAGTCTACTAAAATGAAGTGTTGCCATTGTAGGGACAAAAATGAAGGACCTTAAAAGAAGTGAAAGGATATTAAAGGAAATAATAGAAAAGGCACAAGAATGTGAGAAAAACATTTGTGAATAGGGCAAAAAGAAGAGGAGGGAACAATTGGAAAGTAGTAGAAGGCAAGAAAATGGAATAAAAAGATCTACACAATTAAAATATAAGACATACCAATAATTCTCATATACTCTTCCCATCACTGATTAGGCTCTAGAAAGGAACTTTTTAGTTCAGATGCAACATTCATTAACAAGTTCTTGGCCAAATTAAGGGTGGAAATTAGGATAGTGAAAACCAACAATTCATATTATACATGATTTTTTTAAAAAAATGAGTACACTCTATGATACAACACCTGCCTCTGTAGCCAACTGGTTAGCATCAGTGCCTTCAGGTTTTGTTCCTGGTACCTCCTCAGATTGTTTCTGTAGTAGGGAGGTCTGGTATAGGGTCCACTCAGCCCTTGTGAGGATAAATAAAAAATTGCTTGAATAGAAAAGCAGTGGTATCATCAGGATCATCTACTAGCAATAACAATTGGAGGATTTGCAACATATTGCTCACATATCCCACAATAATAGATTGCTCATTGTACTGCCTTGTAGGCAGCCATTGACCCATCAGAACATGTCTAAGGTCTAATCCATGACTGGTATTTACTTTAGTTAGAAGCTATGGCCTCAAAAGACAAATCTCCAACATTAGTATGCACATAAAAGCAGTGGCAGCTCATGCAAAATTTTACCAATGTGCTATAATGTGGTGGACTACAGCCTTTTCACATACAAGGTTAGTAATCATAACTAAATTGAATAAATTAATTTTACATGTGTAAATTAAATTTTTTAAGTATATTTAAATTTTATAATTAATTGTCTGACATTGCAAGGAAATAGAAAGAATAATAATAATTAATGGCAGCAGTGAAAACTGAAAAAGAGTCAATGAATTTCGAATCCATGCATTTAAATAGGAGGGTACAGAACTGCTACCTGAATCACTGGTCAAAAATTCCTCATACCCTACACTTAGAGAACTTAAGTGATATTGCTGTGTTTACATGTCCTGTCCCACTGACCCTCTCTCTGCTGCAGCTGAGTTACTTCCATATTAATTACAAAATATAAATGTCTCTTTAGATGCTATAACTTGCTAAATACCTCATTTTGAAATGATGAACCATTTATGAAATATGATGGTTTTATGATGACATGGGAGCCCACAAGAAATGCTGGCCCCATAATGAAATTGTGATATCACACTGATTACCTTGCCTGACATACATCACAAACACTCGGCGCCATCTAGGGCCAGAAGGAAATTAGTATGCCAGTGGAAAGGTACCCATTGAAGGTCATAACTTTGTCATGTGTTATCGAGGGCTTGCATGTATTTAAATATTTAAACAGGCAGTTAGGAATAATTAAAGTCATCTGAAACAGTAAGCCACTCCCTGCTGGAAACAGCTGCTGGAACTCGTAAAACCTGCAGTGCCATGTGCTGTGATGCACACTGCAGGGCCCACACATCTTGTGACCACATGATTCCTGATGCACAGAGACAGCATACCTGCCAACCTTCAAAACCCAAAAATCAGGAGCTTCAGTTTTAAAAATCAGGAGAAATCAGGAGATATGAAAGATCAAAAAGCTGTGGCTCATTTTTGTATTCACCTAAGACAACTGAAAAGTTTTCCTTTAAGGCACCACAAAGCTATATAATGGCTAAAAAAAATAGAAACATTGGAAATACCCAAAATGTTGATTCCGTAACCCTTATTTGTAGTTTCGCCCAGCTAATTGCTGTTAGGTTGGGATGTTTTTTGGCATTAGAAAAAAAAGTATGATTGCCATAAAACAGCATCCACCATACTGTTTTGTGACACACATGAAAACTGTAAAAATAGGCTTGCCAACTGGTTCTCCGGTGTATGCTGAAATCTTAACACAACCACTCCTTTTTTATTTTTCAGGGACAGCATCTACTTTCTCCTCGTAAGATGTCACATGTTATATCTCTGCATGTTCAAAGTTAGCTAGTATTGCACATTTTCAGGGAAACTATGTCATTACAGAAATTTGTAAAATTTTCATATTTAACTCTAGCTATGTAGCCTATTAGTATTCAGTATTAGCGAGAAACATTGAAACAATCATGAGAACATGTACAATACCTTTCTTCTCACCAATATTTCAAGTATGAAATGAGATATTGTTCTCTTCTCTGTTTCTCATAAAATTTCAATATCTTATCTACATTTCCTACAAAGTAATGTTGAGCTAAAATCAACCATACACTAGGTTTGCGCAATGCAATTTTACCTCTGCAAACTCGGAAATTTTGTGCAATGCTTTACTTAATTTGATGCAGCACAGCAACTATGACAAAGAACAAAAAGAAGTTCAGTCCTGCAGATATCTAAAATATCAGACTGTAAGATGTGCAAAAATCAAATTTTTTCACCTAATAGTTTCTTAAAATCAGGTGATAAGTATTTCATAGCAGCCAGTACATCCATGTACAACTACCTGATGGGTACAAAAATCAGTTATATGAGAAGAAATGAGATATCATTCTGCTCTCAATTTTAAATGAAATTTTGACATCTTATCTTTCAATTAAAAAAATAAACCAAATAAAAAATAAACCATTAAAAAAAATAGCAGCCAGAATGCCATCTCTCAGCACAGATAGCGGCATTAGGCTAGCAGTACAGTGTCAACAAAGCCACTATCAGCACGTAATGAAGAGAGCACATCTGTAGCCATAAAAGGGTTAAATTTTATGATTAATAGTTTAACAATGAGGGCAATAAAATGAAATTGAAATAAAAAATATTGGTAGCAGCAGAATTCGTACCTAAGCCAACAAATTGCCCATCTGTGTGCTAAGTTAGTCATCCATGGTACTCTTATGACAACTGCTGCTCGAACGTCCCTCGCAGTCTGTTTGCACAATACTTCACATCCAGTTCTCAAAGAAAAATACTGATGTAGTGATGTGAGCTGCATAGCACCCTCAGTGCCGGCAGGGACAATATCACATCAGAGTGTGCACAATCAAAAACAGACAGATGTGTCCCTTCTCTGAGATGACCTTAGTATGGTTGACCATTATTTCAGCACTCGACACTGGCTTCTAGTTATCATGAGGAGAATGTATTTTTGTTCATTATATTTGTACACAAGCACAAATTTCTGGCTTGAGAAATGGCATAAATTTAGTGTGATATTTACTCTGTGTTGTAGCACATTAGAATATGATCACCAGGCAGCAATGCATATAACTGTTGATGTAAGTACTTACACACTTACATAAATGTAAAGTACATAACCATACTACAAATCAGCTGATGTATAACTAGAAAAGTAATAAATTTCATGAGCTTTGAATAAGAGCACAAGCTGAAGGCATTTCACATATGAAAATAGTAAAACAAAAGTACAAGATTTTTGTGACATGAATGCAGTATCATAATTAATAGTTAGCAGTTAGTGTAGCATACAGAAGCAAGTTTTCTGTACTATCTTCATTTATTCAATTTCTCAGAAGAACGGCACCCATTTTGAGACCATCACAACATAGTACATAACTAAATGAATGAACAAAAATGCAGACACAATTTTTAACCAGGAATTTGAATAAATAAAGGCTTCTTTGGAAAACTGTTCCGGTCTGCTTGGCACAGTGTTTCCCCAAAAGGGGCATATAGTCCAGGTGGACATGGAAACTCAGCAGCATGCCTGAAAAAGATTGCCTAGTCACACATGATGTGCCATAAATAATATTTAAAACCTACCTCTATATGTTGCAGTCTTTGAGTTTAATAGGACTTTCTATTTAATCAACTATTCAAACAAATTCTTAAGTTTCCTTTCAGTATGTTTTCTGTGCTAACTTTGTACTATATGTGTTGGCTCATTTGTTGTGAGCTTAAAGAGCTCAATCAAAATGGTTTGTCAAACTCCTACTGCTGAAGTGGTGTAACACACAGAAGATAAAAACAATTAAAAACTATTCTCCTAGTTGTTAACTGCATTTCTCCGCTATTTAGTCCATCTTTTTCATTCTGTCCCTTGTGTAATTTTTTCCCTCATACACTTTTTGATGACTTTCCCTTCACCTCTGTCTCCTCTCATGCCATCAACAGCTGATCCATCTCAAACTGGAGCACAGAAACAGAAAATTATGCACTTCACAAAATGAAAGAAATGTACCATCAAATCACTGCAACATCCAGTTATTCACAACTAGAATCAGTCGGTCTATACAAATGCGTGGGTGTAACAATTTGTAGGGATATGAAATAGAATGATCACACAGGCTCTATCATATGTAAAGCTGGTGGCAATTTTGGTTCATTGGCAGTGTACTACAAAAACAGAATCAGACTACAAGGCAGACTGCAAGCCATCCCACAATGTTGCTCAGGTGTGTGGAACCCATTTCAAGTAGAAATAACAGAAATTATTGGATGTATTAAAAGAGGCAGCAGCAGTAATGGTCATAGGTCTATTTCACTCATAGGAGAGTGTCACAGAAATGCTGAGAAAACTGAATTGGCAGACACTTGAAGGTAGATGCAAATTATCCAGTGAAAGTCAATTTCCAAAATCCATATTAAGACATTTTAAGGGGAGATGTAACAGAAAATGTAAACATTTATTTAAAAAATCATTACAGCCTTATTTATTAATGTACAAATCTAAAATTTTGCATGTGTAAAGCAAAAGAGTTTAGTTTTAACAAAAAATTTTAATGAAATATGCAGGATTAATATTTTGCCAGAAATATGAATTTTAATTTTTTTATTGTCTTTTTTTTATAAAAAGCCATAACCCAAATTCTAATCATGCAATTAATCTGAAAATTTTATTGTAGTGTCCTGAGAAGGTTATAAGACCACTGAACTACAGTTATTAATTTATGGTAAAAACTGTATCATTAACAGAGTTTCTAATTTTGCACAGCTAAAATTAACCTTTTTTTCTACATAAACTCACCTAAAAATCTGAATGTAATTGCAGGATCTCATATTTTTTAGTTCCAGAGAGACTGCAACATGCTGCAAACAGCTCCTGAAAATTTCATACTATTAACGCATATAATTTTTGAGAAAAAGCTTCTAATAATGTAAAACAGAGAAAATGAGATTCAAAGATTTTCTTCTCATACTTCTAGATGTAGTAAGCTTACCACAATTTTAAAATCCTCCATGCTGATACTCCTCATCCCCCAGGTTTCTCTTTCCCCCTCTTCGAATCTGCCTGGCCTGCATTTGCAGGTACTACATGCATTGGCTTATTTGTTGTGAGTTATTTTGTTGTGAGCTTAAAGAGCTCTGATCTGTTAGCTTTCTTGACCCTGCTCTCGTCAATGGTGTAAATTGCTTTTGTTGTAACTGCATCATAGACGCCTATTTAGAGTACTTCAAGTCCACAGAATGTCCTTTTTGAGCATCTAAGCCAAATTAAATTATTGAGGTTTTCATTTGCATTTTGTGTCTTTCCGTGAAGACACTTCCTCAATAAACCAGAGTTTAAAAGAAATCTGAATATGGGCTTAGTTGCATTCATAACAGGTTCTAGCAATAACTGTTTATGTGAGTATGTCTCATTTCTGTTGTTGAACTTACACCAATCGTCTTTCAGACACAGATTGTGCATTGGTGTTTGGTCAGTGGGTAGTTTGTGGAAAAAAACTGCCCATACGGCACGCCTTATTGCCTCTAAATTATGTGTGTTTTCCTGATAGCTCTCCCATAAAATAAGTTCAGAGAATAAATTTCTTTCAGTGTAAGCTTGCCTTTCCCTCCTAGTGGTTTTCCATCCTCAAGTACTTCACCTTTCTTCTCTTTTAGCAAGCAACGAAACCCACCACCAAGCCTCTTTTGGATGTGGCCAACACATTCCAACTTTTCTATTATTGTATTGTATGGATTTTTATCTGTTACATCTTTGAACGAGGAGAATTCCCCATCACCAAGGTATTTAGCAACACCATACTGGTCCTCAGATCTGGAGAACATCCTCACAACTGCAGCAGCCTCCACTTGAGCCACTATAATTTTTAGAGCATGATCACTGCATGCTTTTCTTGCCACAGTTTCTCACTGTCTTCGTTGTTGGACATTTTCCTTGTTGCACACTGGTGACAGTATTTAGACATAATTTCTACATGAGGATGTATATGTGGACAAGGTAAAAAAATCCCGGATTTTTCCCGGTGAAGAGAAACACTTTTTCCCGGATGAAAATACACTTTTTCCGTGTTAAGTGACAGTATACTTTCCCACGGAACTATAAAGCTTATCATTCCATTGAATGGCTGACGTTTTATACATCATCGGCATAGAACTTCCCGGCGCCACTTCAGAAAACGAAATCCAGCAAAAAAAAAAGTACGCTGCATATTTCTGTTATTACGATACACTGCATGTTTTCGTAATTACGATAGCTTCCAAAGCCTTGAAATCGAGATTGTGATGATACCTTTTTAGGCCAATCATAGCTCACGTCACGTTACAGCAGATATTCAGAGCCTAGGACACGAGATGTAGTCATCCAATAGCAACATCACAGTTAAGCAGTGCGAACACAGAAACAGGAAAAGTTTAAATTAATATACATAGTGTAGGTACAAGAAAAGCTAAGCTTTCACTTATAATATTGATCTCGAAGATTAATAAGCTACAAGAGAAGCTAATCTTTCACATGTAATATTGGTCTCTATCTGTGATTTACGAAATTCATCGCACATTCTCACACGCAATCTTTGAAAGTAACACATTTCAAGCCACCTTTCAAAATATTTTCCCGAGACGTGTTAGAAATAGGTTCGTTTCAGCAGTTGCCAGAGAACAGGCATTACTGCGCTTACGCAACTATTGTAGTAGAAATCCTCTATGTCCGTACGTTTAAAGTATTATAGTGTGTTTAAAATAAGTTGCAACTTCTGACAGTTCAGTACGGAGCGAGTGGAGGGAAGCGTAGTTGGAAGCCAGCGAGAGCTGCGCACATCAGCAGATGACCACGGTATAATGCGCGGGAACCTAGCAGGCTCGCTTGACTGCGGGAACAGGAAGTCGTAGCGCAAGCCGACTGATCTGCAATCTTTCTCAAACTATTTTGTAATAAAATCTGATTCTCGCACATCTTATAGTTTAATTCGTCAGCTTCGTGATGATCCTATCATTTCGTTAATGGTAATAGTTATTGCCATATTTCGATAGTACATAAACTACGGTACTCCAAGAAATCTGTAGTTGGCAGTGAAAAATAGGTGTCGCTATGAATTTGTGTTTTGTGCTTGTTAGGTTGTACGTTGCTGCGTATTAAATGTAGACAATACATTGAATTATTCTTTAAACTTTGAAGGATCGCTGTCTGTTTCCAATCTCGGGAAAATGGAATGTATGTTAAGCACGCCGTCACGAACTCGTGCGTCGATGAAAAAACTAGAATGAAATATTCATAAATTCCTCATATCTTATAAATGGTTTGACATATCGAAACAAGATTTGGTGAATGATAGCACGCAAAGTTGAGAGTGTTTTGTCATATGATTAATATGAATTTCCATATCTACTGAAATATTCAAGCGAATACAGATTTTTTCAGTGAAATAATGTAGTTATTGAGGGGCATCGATAGCTGGTGAAGCGAGAATTGCTGTGGGTTTTGCAACAATATAAGTCAAGAAGTTACACGTTTATTTTTATACTGACAATTGACTGTTCATAAACTATTTACCTGACTTGTACAGTTGTTAGTTTAATAACACACAGTTTGAGGATTCTTTCGAAATTTGAAGTCCATTAGAAAATTTGGGAGATGAATATTTCTAAACTCTGCTGTGTTTTGACAAAGAAGCCGATTTAACATCGCAACAAGATAAGTTAAGTATCCTCAAAACCCATCACAGTCCTTCTTCATGAATCAATGTCTCATCTTGCCTTTTTGATATGGCTGACAACTCAAGCTTTTCAGTCTCAGTGAGCTTAAACTCTTGTTGCGTTTTGCCAAATCACTTTTCACCTAGACCCATATACTCCGTAAGGTTTAAATGAGCATGGTAAGGAAGAAGCCTGCTGGATCCATGCCCTTTACGGTCGGCCAGTTCGTAGACCTGGTAGCATGAAGTTTTGGCTTATACAGAACTACAAGTTCTATTAACTTCCCCTTGTGCTTGCTAGGTCCAACTTTATCTCATGCAACATTTCTTTGTAACCAGAGCAAAGTATCTGCTTTTCTCCACTGCATTCTTGGAGCTGAACGGTGATCCTGGACGACCTTTTATTGTAAATTTCTTATTCAGATGTACTGCGCTGTTGTTATTAATACAACGCTATCACAAAACACTTCTTCACAATACCTGATGACTACAGAACATTTCTGTGCCACAAATTCGACTATATTACGAGAGCTGACGAACGTTCACGCATCTTATGCGTGACGCCACGTGGTTTTGTTTATTCATGTTGTGGCAAACAGAGGCCCTTTACCAGACGAACCGCCGCGGGCGTGGCAGGGTAAGCTGGCTCGCCATTGTTGTTACCCGGGCAAACGTCAAAAGTCACAACTAATTTTAAACGCACCATAATATATCTTCCATTAAGTCATAAAAGAAACAGGACATCAGAGGGTACTCCAAGAGTATCGGTAGTTGGTAAACCATTCTAATATGTACAGTGTGTACATGAAGTCCGGGAACACTTTCAATAATTTATTGCACAAGAAACAAACATTGTACAGATATCATACATGTCATTTTTAAGAGAAACCCTGAAAGATTTTTTTTTTCATGTATACCGTCACAGTGTAGTTTGGTAATTTGCCGATAGCGCTGGTCGCAAACAGGGCGAGTGCAGGTATGGAGCGAACTTTCTGTGTGTTGGAGTTCGACAAAAGCAAGTGTGCTACAGCTGTTCAACGGATGTTTAGAACCAAGTATGGTAAGAAGCCACCAACAAGGAACGCCATTTACCACTGGCACAACAAATTCGTTACGGCGGGTTGATTGAGCCCGGCAAAGAGAAGCGGACGTCCCAGTGTGAGTGAAGAGAATGCGGAGCGCGCGTACGAGAGACATTTATAAGGAGTCTAAAGAAATTGGTGCGTCGTGCATCCCATGAACTTCAAATGGCTCCAATGTCAGTGTGGAAAGTCCTGTGACAGAAGCTGTCTATGAAACCAGTCAAATTGGAGCTAGTGCAGAAGCTCAATGACGACGACAAAGACAAGCGTTTTGAGTTTTGTTCACAGTTGCAACAATTGAATGAGGATGGGGATGGCATTGTTGATCGCACAATTTTTAGCGACGAAGCCACTTTTCACACTAACGGGGAAGTGAACAGGCATAATTGTCGAATCTGGGGTATAAAGCATCCACACGAATGCATTGAATCTGAGAGTGGATCCTCAAAGGTATATGTTTTTTGTGCCTTATCACGTCGAAAACTGTACGGGCCATTGTTCTTCGCCGAGAGCACTGTCACTGGATATTCCTACTTGGACATGTTGCAGCAATGGTTGATGCCTCAAATGCAATTGAATTCTCTGTTCATCTTTCAGCAGGATGGGGCTCCACCCAATTTTCATCGTGAACTTCGTGGGTACCTAAGCATGGAGCTGTCGCATCGATGGATCGGCCGTGCTACAGAAGGGGACAGCTGTTTCATGAAATTGCCTCCCCGGTCACCAGATCTCACTCGTATAACTTTTTTCTGTGGTGACATATTAAAGATCTGGTGTATGTACCGCCCCACCACGTGATGTAGCAGAGCTCCGGGAGAGAATATGGGAAGCGACTGTCACAGTCAACGAAGCCGTGCTGGGACGGGTATGGCAAGAATTCGATTACCGTATTGATGTCTGCCGGTCACTCATGGTTTTCATATCGAATGTTTGTAAAAAAACTTTCCAGATTCTCTCTTCAAAATGCAATATGTATGACATCTGTACAATGTTTAGTGCTTGTGCAATAAATAATTGAAAGTGTTCCCAGACTTTATGTATGCCCTGTATAATTCGACTTGAAGTGCACATTCGTATGTCCAGATTCACAATAAAGTAGGCCCCAACCTGAGTGGTTTCCGGGATGTAAATTTTCTTAGGGTGCCGGTACTGTACTATCTCATGTTTGGTTCTTTATTATAGCAAAATGCCATGCATACCAGAAGATGAAAACGTGCGCTTGAAATCCAGCGAACAGTTGAAACTAGCCTATACCGTGGAATGATATGCTTTGTTTCAAACAAATTGACTGCCTCGGTAGAAAAGATTAATAAAAGCCAATTTTCTCTAGCAGACCGATGAAAATAACTTCATTGCTCTGCAAGGCGATTGTTGCTTGTCTGCCAAAAACGTGGAAATGAAATAAAATCAGAAAACTGAAACAAATGATATATTTCAGCCTTCCATAATTATGTGAATGTATTTTAATTCACTTAATGGCTCCCAGCCACAGAAATCCATTCTGTTTCCAGTTGACGTGGGAACTGTACAGGAAGAAGTCGAGACTACCCCCCCCCCCCCCCCCCCCCTCCAGTACAACTCAGACTGCTCTGCGCATGCATGAATGAATCTGGCAACTTGGGTGCGCCAGAAAATTTTTTTGCATTTAGCATCTGGCTTCAAGCAGCCAGAGAAGTCAGAGAAGATAAAGCTCATATGTGACTGAGCTGTACATGCGCATGAGTCCACTGGCAGCTGCTCACACTAACCTAATGTAAAACAGTTGAGACTTCACGCTCATCATAAACAGTTTGTTGTTACGAGTTAATGCAGTCTTCTTCCTAGGCCCTCGACACATTTTGCCCTTGGCAGACGCTTGTGTGTGCAGGTGCTTTGTTGTTGTAAATGCCACATTTCTTTTGCATCTTAAGTTTTATTTTGGTAATTTTTCTCTCGTTTATATTTGATTTCTGCAGTATTATTCTGCAGTAGTGGGATAAAGATACATAATGTTAGAATATCAGTTCTTACCAGTCAAAATTACAAAAATTTAACTGAAAATTAAAACCATGAAAAATTCCCATTTTTTCCGGTTCTCTCGCGGATGAAAAATTTCCCGGGTTTTTCCTGGATTTCCCGGGACGTATACACCCTGTACATCTAAAAGTTTACCTGAATCAATACCAATAACAGATGCAACTCCATACAGAGATGTGTGACCCCTTTTCATCCAGGTCCCATCTACAGACACACACACGTCAGTAACATTTGTAGGAGATTCACTGTCATGAATATCCATCTACTCCAGGATCTATTTCTTTTTGGTTTATGTCCACCAGTTCCTTCACTGCTTTCTTCATAGAACTTTGGCAATATCACATACAGCATCAGACATTTCTTTATGTATTTTTTCAAATGTTGCACAAGGTGGAAGGATGTTCAGAAAACCATACAATAAATTACCTCCTTCCCTGCCCTGTCCAAGGCATCTCAGAGCATATGCTAAGCTAAAATTGCTTTCATAGGTACCAGTGTTAGTTTTGTTGGAGGAGGAAAATGAAAACTCATAGCCACACGAATTACAAATTAATTAAAAATCACAAGTTATTCCCATTCTTCTTTCTGCAACAACAATCATGCATTCCATATTTTTAAAGCTAACACATGAACATGAAAACTTTATAGTCTGGCAGAGAAGCTCTAAATCAATAAGTCTGAATCCTGTGGCATCCATATCAACATCATTCACACACTTGTACAATTCTCCTGTCCCAAGTTTCGAAGCTGAACCTGAGAGCTTATGTTATTCATTTCAAGCTGCTTCCTCTTTTTTGTTGGCAAAACGATTTCCATGAAACCTCCGTTTCCTAAACAGTTTTTCCATGACCCATTATGCATAAATCTTGACTTCCTCGTAAAGGTTTGCGAATTCAACCTTCCACCTACTAATATGATTTAGTATTGTCAAAACATAATAAACCACATACAAGAAAGTTTTCATGCAAAGATGTAGATGTCAGTCAAAGACATCGAAAGAAAACAGCCTTCACACTGACAAAAATTCCACTGAAACAAGCAGTTTCACAAATGCAAGAAAAGGTGGGCGTGGTCGCCAGTGTAGAGTGAATCAATTTCACAATTTAAAAGCATATCTAAAGCTGCTATCGTGACAAAAATCACACACAACATAGATTAAATTATGTAGATCAAGAAAATAATATTTTTGAAAAATCGATTTTTTGGACCAAAATCCATTATATCCCCCCTTAAGTAAAGAACTTACAAATATAATTCAGCCCACTCTATAAAACACTTGCAGGGACTGTAAGACAAGATTAGATTAGTCAGGTTCTGCAGAGGCATTGTAACGTGAAGAAAATGTGACATGTGGTTCCATGCACTTCAAAATGAATATTTATTTAAATTGAGTCTGAGTGATCCACCCCAAATTTTCAACTTTCACCATCCAATATCTCTTAAGCCCTCATTTCTCTTTTAGGAAGGAACAGAAGAACTCTTGAGAGCTTGGAAAGTAATATTTTTTCCTATTTTTAAGTGTTTATATTGACATCAACTTAACTGTAATTTGCTTCTTGAAGTTTATTGACACAGTTTTCACAATTGAATCTTGCTTCTAAGAAAAATATATACTCCTAATTTACTCTTCATCAACATTAGCATTATTTTCTAAAGCCTGTATCAGTTCAGTAGTATTGTTTAGTTTCTTATTTCTTTCCATTTTTACCCATTGTACTCTGCTGTTTTAGTATAACAAACAAAAACACAGGAATTTTGACCATTACCGTATTCTTGCTCCTGCCCTTTTTTATTTCCATAGCTGTTGTCATCATTTAAACCATACCTTTCTTTTTTTGTATAGCATCGACTAAGGACAATTCTGAATTGTGATCGCATCCTAGTTTTGGATTCTGGCCGCATTGTTGAAGATGGGACACCTACACAACTACTTAGTAGGTCTATGGGCATCTTCTCTTCCTTGCTAAGAGCAGCAGAAGAAGATGGCATCTGTACCTGAAATGTATAGACTCATTATTTTTTAGTATCTTATGAACTTAATTATTACTTCAAGGAAGCCAGAAGAGTACCTTTGTAAATTTTGCATTTGACTTGCAGTTTGTTGTTGTTGTTTTTTTTTTTAAGAAAAATGACTGTAGGTAGACAAAATTTTTTGTATACAGACTACTTCATAATTTATTTTTTCACTTTAATCTAAGAAGGTCTGAGCTTAACAGATAAGAGAAATGTACAAATAACCTTTTCTTATTTTATTATGTGGAGTTTTTGTGTGTAAAAAACAGAATTTATTTTTATGGTGCTAATCTTGTATATCCTGATATTTTTTATGAAATCTTGATATTAGTTACGAGGTTATGTACTTAAATTCACTATTGTTTCATAAGTATTCGAGAACAGTCTGAAAGTTTCTGATCTCTAGGTAGCTAATCTACTGTTCCTCATAGCTTCCTTCTACTTTCATTACATTTCTCCACAGAAATATGTATCCCTTTACTCTCTGTATTTTACCTTTGTATTTATTTCAGTTTTGTGATTTAGTATTTAACAATTATATTTTGTAAAAAAATAGTTTAGTTTATAGAAGGAAAGGTATTGTTTACTTCTACTTCAAATTTGAAAATCTTGCAATGATTACATATACATCTATCTTTTTCTAATCACTGCAAAGTGCATTTTTGGGAATATTTTTATCTGTCATATACCGTTCATTTCTTGGATAAATTGTGGACCATTACTCTAGCCTTTTATTTTACGAAATGCATGAGATACAGCTTTATATATGGCCTTCATTATCCCTACTGGTTTTGGTTAATAACCATCATCACAGAACAAAAGTTCATGTATTATGTCACATCGGTAATGCAATGTTATCAATACAGCCCCATCAGCACTGCTGAACATCAAAAGAACAAACGGATATCCAAGAGGTGATGTTTCAGATGTGAAAACGCAATTATAATCTGTATGTTAACAAAAATATATATTCTAAGGAACTATTCTACACATAAAACAAAACAAAAAAGTCGGATTACTAGATCAGGATAACTGGGCAGCAGAAGTGAAAGAATAAATTTAATTTTTGCGGGACAATTCTGAATGGAATTGACAGAATTGCCAGTAGGGCTCAAGGCAATTTCCAATTATTGGGTTCTGAAAGTGCGTGGGCTCTGTATCAGTTATTCACATCAACAAATGCTGATATGTACAGGCTGCATACTTCTGGGCCCAAATGCTATACACATGTGCTGTAAAAAAGTGGTGCAGAAGGATAACAAGCAGTCACTGTTGCCTACAAACTTGTCAAAGCTTGACATCATGTCAAGTGGAGGTAAATCTGTGACAGCTGAATCATCATTCTAATGTGTTTTTAGTGCAGCTTGTTCTCTCATATGCCTTATATCGATTACTGGTTTACTCAAAATTATTATGAAGTTATGAAGGCTGTGCACAGCTCATAAACTTCAAGGGTTACTCTGCAACTGCAATGGACCTGAGATTTTCATAACTTTAGTGAAGGTGGTAATCATTACAAAGACAAATGCGACAATAGACCACAATAAAAAATATTAGAATTGTTGCTTATGCTGAAAATGTTAATATTTGTCAACTATGAATAAAAGTTACTTGACAAGTCATTCACAGAAGAGAAATTGTGTTTTAGCCATAACTTGTTGGATAAATTCTGAGATTATTTTCAGATCAAATCAACATCAAATATAGACATTTCTGTGGTGGATTCTTGAAGCAGAGAATGTTTTTTTTTTTTTGTCAAACAATGTATTGATGGAAAACTTCATCACTATAAAGGTACACTTGTTGATTGGGGTTTCAGTTAATGTGAGGACATTGACCATCATGAAACATTTAGTCTAGTTGTTTGACATGCCATTATTACAGCAATATTAAATATTGTTGCTAATGAAGATGCAGAGGTGGCATAGTTCGATTTGAAGTCACCATTTTAACTGAAGGAAGAAATATGCATGGAACAACCTGAGGAATTTCACGATGATGCCAGCAGAGTATCCAAACTCTTCATGGCTTCAAAAACAATCCTCAACATTCGTCATGTTCTCTAGATCCTCTCCAGAAGGAGAACTTTCAAGGATGTGGAATGAGGCAAAGTATACATTAACAAAACAAAAGCAAATTGTAAAACTTTTGTGCTGACAATAAACTATCATTAAAATGCTTAATGCTACTCAACTCATGCTCATGCCAGCTAACTTTAATCAAGTAAATCATATAGAATGCTCCTACTTAAAGAAAAGCAACTCTGTAGTCATTACACTAAATAGCAGCTGTTTATCTCCTATTGGGAGCTTATATTTACGTGGTTACATTGCTATTTTTCAAAGAAAAGAGTAATATACATCAATTAATACTGAACCCTGCTTACAGTTGAAACATTATTGCTCACAATTAATTGAAAGTTTTACCTCACAATTTGCAATGTCCTCTTTATAACACAGCATTACTTGCGAATGAAGGTTTGTAGCTGGAAATGCTTTGTTGACCCTACGTAGGTTTACCAAATGTCCAGGATTACGTTGGACAGTCCTGGTTTTTTCAGAGGTGTCTGTGGTAATATCTAGGGCTGCAAAAATATGTGGGGTTCAACAATTTTATGATGAACATTTTTTTTATTTTTATTTTAGACCTATATGTTCAAGATCTTAGTTTTAAACATTCTCTTATAGTTATGCTTCTCTCAGTTAACCTTTTTGCTTACTGTTAGTCATTTGGTGGGGCAATGTTTCGTGCTGTTTTCATGAGTGAAGTAACTCATCCATACATTTTTGATAATTTTATTTGTCTTGACTCTTGTTTTTGCCTCATCCTTTAACAGTGTACAAGAGAAAGTGTGTGTTTAATGTTGACCTGCAATATGAAAATAAATTTTTGAAATTGTACTATGACAGTAAGAATGAATGTGCTTATTGGACATTTTGTACTGGAGAATTTTGTGTTGCACATAAAGGAAACAGTGACATTAGAGACTACATCAAAATAGCTAAAAATGAGGGTGCCACTAATGCTACCACTTCAGCTGTCATATAAGATTTTTAAAGCCAAAGATGGGAATTGTGATCAGAAGTGTGCTGCTGAAAAGGCTATATTTCTATAGACATGAACTCAATTTCAAAACATCAGACTGCACATCTAAACAGTTAGATGACCAAAATCTTTTATCTGCTAGAGCTGAAACTGAGGCAATTATGGGTAGCGTTATTTCACAATTTATAATTGATAATTTGTAAATGATAATGTATTGCTTTTTTTGGAAAACATTAATTATGTAACAGTAATGATGGACAGCTTAAACAAAAGTGAAGTAAATCTTGTTCCTGTTCTTATAATTTATAAAATACTTTACTCTGGAGGAGGCTATTCAAGTTAAACTTTTAAATTTCAATAAAGTGTCAGGTGAAACTGCTTAAATTTTGACTCAGTGTCTTTAGCAATGTGTGAAAAAAATATAAACTTGAAGTGAATTTGGTTTGTTGTACTGCTGATAACACTAATTAATTTTAATGGTGTGAAGAGAATGGGGAATGAAAATGTGTTCATAAATTCCAGTGTGATTTACACAGATCTATTTTAGTAATTTTGTTCAAACTACTTTGTACAGAAACCATGTCTGAAAAAAGTCAAATCAAGTGAAATGTATAATGATACAAATAAATGAAGTTTAATGTTTCAATAAACCGTTAGGATTTAATTAATTTCGAAAATCTGTCCTTGGCTGGACCCAAAAAATGGTAATATGTCCTTGGTTGGACCTAAAAAAATATGGTAAACCTAATACCATTTGATGAATCAGAGGTGTTGATAACTGCTGAATAATTTAGCATATCATTCTTCTTGTTCACTGCAAATGCCATGCGGTTGTTTCTTTTCAGTATGTATTCTATTCCTAAGTAAATCTGAAAAAAATTTTGAAATAAAGTTTAAAATGTAACCTCCCTCAATTTTCATCCTTTTTCCTTAAAAAGAACTGTACAAAAAGAAATGCTGCCAACACTGAACAAAAACAGAAGACTTACTGAGTGATACCCTGGGTCACAGCTATGGTCAGTTTTATAGCTTTTTGACAACAAAAATAATGTTTACTCCTTTGTTAAACTTATAATATAATTACAATTTTATAATCCTACTAATTTAACTACAAAATGTACATTTAAATTTGCTTGACAATTTAAAACTAACATAATTACAGTGAGGATTCTTACTAACATTTTCCTTTTCAACAAAATTACAAGACCTTCCACATTTATCTTTCACTTCATTTAATTTAATGTGTTTTCTCACATACTTTTGGTTTTAAAATTTACCTACAAGAACATTAATTAGGGTAGTCATTCTTCCAATAAAGGAGTTCTTTAATACTAACATTTTTTTATTTATGTAAATTACTTAACAATAACAATACAGTTTTTTTGTATCCCTTTTACTGATTTATTTAATTAACTTCTTCATTTATAGAATAATAAGTATAAACAAAAGAAAAAGTTACAGTCATTGTTAGCTGCAACAGGCTGAAGATATGTAACATAGGTGCTGCACATTTTAGTGATTTGGTCGAGATAAACTTATGCTGCAGCGTCCTCCTTCAGCACTCCAGCGTAGAAGTGTGCACATAATCAGTTAAGTGAAAAATCCATGCAATACACATGTTTACTTATGTATAAAAGCCAACTTAGGAATTCTGCCTTGTGTGAGACTGCTTGTACAAGATCATGTGCCGATTTAAAGTTTGTATTCGCTTGTGTTACTGTTCGTCATTTCTTCTGCACGATCTTTCATTGATTTTATCAATAGCCATTTGTACCATGATATATTGTGAAATTTCAAACATTTGTGGGTGCTGTGATAAACTAGTACTGTTACCATCAATTGTAGGCTCAAACTAAATTGTGCTCTTTCTAAATTTTTGGGGACCATAGGCCTATCCTCGTTCAAAACAATATTTCTCTAACTTCATTGTATAATTAAATGAGAAATAAGTTATTTCTGAGAATTTTTGGACAAACTATATTTTCATAAGTTACTAGTACGAGGGTTTTGGATACATAATTTCTTTCACAGCAAATCAGCATTTGTGGTTCACAGTTACTCCAAAGGACCTTTGAATTTCATTGCACATCAACACAAATAAAAAGAAAATTGAGAATTTTTGGTAGTTACCATTGTCCTGCTCATAATCTAATTTGTAGTAAAATGGCATTTGTGATTTAGTTATTGTAGCCTTGCAACAGCTAAAATGCACTCCTATTGTGAATTCTGTTCTCAAATGCGGAATGATTTGGTTGACATTTGTAAGCAGCTGTAAATCATCCTGATTACTAGCAAACGATTGGCAGCTGTTGTGAGTTGTTGTATTGGAAGAGCTCGGGGGAGTTATGTACTTGTCGCCCTGGTACCAAAGGTACCTGAAATACTGTCTGATCCTGTTGATCCTGTTGCCTCTGCAGAAGGTACTGGATCTATCATTACTCATTGGCTTTCAATGGTAGAGCTAGGTGTCCTGCACAGGATGTTTGGGGACCAGGGGGGACTCAGGGTATTGTACAAATCTCCCTAACCAACAAGTATGAGGTGCTATCTTTCAGTGAAACTGAAACTAAGCCAGTGGGGCTCACATCTGTTTTGGGGAAACTTATTCTGTCAGGAGGAGACAAACAAAAAAGGATAGGAGTCCGTTAATCATTGGCAGTTCAAACATAAGGTAAATGGCAGCAAGGAACAAGAAAGGACACCACCTGCACTCAGTGTGTATGCCTGAGGACCTCACTCAGCTTGTGGATGAGGCTATTCCAGAAGCCATCGAGGGAACAAGGTGCAACCAACTGCAGATTGTGGCACACATAGGAACAAATGATGCCTGTTGTCTGGACTCTGAGGTCATTCTTTGATCATTCCAGCAACTGGCAGAGAAGGTTGAGAAGACCTGCCTTATGCATGGAGTTTCAATGAAACTCACAATTTGCAGCATTGTCCCCGGAACTAATCGTGGCCCTTTGGTTCTGAGTCAAGAGGAAGGACTGAACCAGAGACTTCGAAGGTTCTGTGACATGCTAGGCTCAACTTCCTGGACCTGCACCATAGGGTCGAGAAATGTGGCTATCAGTAAATACATCAGGTGTGCACAACAAATCAGAGACTGCTACTCAAGTAGCTGACTGTATGGTGGGTGCACACAAGATCCAATCCAGATAACAATAGCTGTAGGAAACCCAGAAGTATCAGTGTAAGATCGAAATAAATGCCTCCCACAGGCGAGAGCATTAAAATTCTAACAGTAAACTGCCAAAGCATTTGCAACACAGTGCCAGAGTTTGAAGTACTCATGAAAAGCAGTGAAGCTCACATAAAACACTACTGGCCATTAAAATTGTTACACCAAGAAGAAATGCAGATGATAAAGGAGTATTCATTCGACAAATATATTATATTAGAACTGACATGTGATTACATTTTCACGCAATTTGGGTGCATAGATCCTGGGAAATAAAAAATAAAAAATAAAAAAATAAAAATCAGTACCTAGAACAACCACCTCTGGCCGTAATAATGGCCATGATACGCTGGGCATTGAGTCAAACAGAGATTGGATGGCGTGTACAGGTACAGCTGCCCATGCGGCTTCAACACGATACCACAGTTCATCAAGAGTAGTGACTGGCGTATTGTGACGAGCCAGTTGCTCGGCCACCATTGACCCGACGTTTTCAATTGGTGAGAGATCTGGAGAATGTGCTGGCCAGGGCAGCAGTCGAACATTTTCTGTATCCAGAAAGGCCTGTACAGGACCTGCAACATGCGGTCGTGCATTATCCTGCTGAAATGTAGGGTTTCGCAGGGATCGAATGAAGGGTAGAGCCACGGGTCGTAAGACATCTGAAATGTAATGTCCGCTGTTCAAAGTGCTGTCAATGCAAACAAGAGGCGACCGAGACGTGTAACCATTGGCGCCCCATACCATCACGCCGGGTGATACGCCAGTATGGCGATGACGAATACACGCTTTCAATGTGAGTTCACCGCGATGTCGCCAAACACGGATGCGACCATCATGGTGCTGTAAACAGACCGAAAAAATGACGTTTTGCCATTCATGCATGCAGGTTCGTCGTTGAATACACCATCGCTGGCGCTCCTGTCTGTGATGCAGCGTCAAGGGTAACTGCAGCCATGGTCTCCCAGCTGGCAGTCCATGCTGCTGCAAACGTCGTCGAACTGTTCGTGCAGATGGTTGTTTTTTTTGCATACGTCCCCATCTGTTGACTCAGGGATCGGAACGTGGCTGTACGATCCGTTACACCCATGCGGATAAGATGCCTGTCATCTCGACTGCCAGTGGTACGAGGCCGTTGGGATCCAGCACGGCGTTCCGTATTACCCTCCTGCACCCACCGATTCCATATTCTGCTAACAGTCACTATATCTCGACCAATACGAGCAGCAATGTCACGATACGATAAACCGCAATCGCGATAGGCTACAATCCGAACTTTATCAAAGTCTGAAACGTGATGGTACACATTCCTCCTCCTTACACGAGGCATCACAACAACGTTTCACCAGGCAACGTCTGTCAACTGCTGTATGTGTATGAGAAATCGATTGGAAACTTTCCTCATGTCAGCATGTTGTAGGTGTCGCCACCGGCGCCAGCCTTGTGTGAATGCTTTGAAAAGCTAATCATTTGCATATCACAGCATGTTCGTCCTGTCGGTTAAATTTCGTGTCTGTAGCACGTCATCTTAGTGGTGTAGCAATTTTAATGGCCAGTAGTGTACTAGACGCAGAAAGTTGGTTGAAACCTGAAATTGATAGCAGTGAGAATTTTGGGAAAAATTTAAGTGTATATCAAAAGGATAGGCAAATGGGAAATGAAGGTGGCGTATTTGTCGCAGTAGAGAAGACACTGAAATCCATTTGGATTGAAACTGGAGCTGCATATGAGATTGTTTGTGCAAGACTCAGTATCAGGGGTGGGCATAAAATCATAGCTGGATCCTTCTATTGCCTAGCAAACTCATCTCTTGATGTAATAACTTCAGACGAAACCTTACTTCACTTGTATGTAAGTTCCCTAATCATCCTGCAATCATCAAGGGAGACTTGAATCATCCGACAATTAGTTTGGAAAATTACAGTTTTGTTAGTGGTGGGCATGATAAGAAATCTTGTGAAACATTACTAAATACCTTCTCTGAAAACTACCAAGGAGAGATAATTGGGGACCCCACTCATGATGGACATATACTGGATCTAATGGTAACAAATAGCCTGATGTCTTTGAGCATGTCCACTATAGCATAGCCTTTGGAAAAAAGTAATGTAAATTAACTTATCGATATTCATCAACAATGGAAGCGCTCTCTGCGCCCTTAGATGTGCAGTAATTACTATCTCTGTATCATAGTAAATAAGAAAAGGACATTTTGTTTCTTTGTCTTCCTGGTCTTGTTGGCTCTGATGTCGTATCGGATGGTTGCGTAGAGATCACAGTGTCTAAATAATTAATATAATTATCTGTTGTGTTATTATCAATTTTGCCAAATATATATACAGTTACTTATGGTAGAATGTGTTTTTTGTTGGTAGCAAAAGGTACCTTCTCTGCCCCATGATACATTTACGCAATAATTAAATGTTGCCCTGGCCATTTTGTGGAAGTTAATTGTTGTAGCGACGCCATTAATGATAAAATGATAAAAACACTTTTAATAGTCATTTCTTGCAAGAAGTGTTAAAGATAATAATCTTAATAAATACAGAACCGCGTCTTGTAATATTTTCCATTTCATTTTTAGGCCAGAGGTACAGTTTTATGAATAACAACTTTTATTAATGTATACCCTGCCATTGTACACAGGCAGCTAATACTGGAGCATCGAGCCTCACAGAAAAAGAAATAATTAGCACTTTATTTAACTGGTTTATCGTGTAACATAAAAGAAAAATTTGTTTTTAAATTCATCGTGAGTAAGGCGAATGTCTTGACATTGGAATATGTATGATATTTCTTGCGATAGCACCCTGAGAAACAATTAGCCGTGGCTTTTTACCAACATAGAAGAGAATTTTTAACAAAACATTTTCATTTCCAATTATCAGAATGATTTATCTCATCCTCTTTTGAAAAACAGTTACGCGATACCACATCGAAACTGGTACCAGTGACAATTACGCCATTGTAGTAACAATGATTACCAAAGTCAAAGGACAACTAAAACAATCAGAAAGATATATATTTTCAGTAAACAAGATAAAAAAAATCACTGATGTCATCTCTCAATGAGGAACTTGAAACTTTCAGCACAGGGCAGGAGCATGTAGAGGACCTGGTGACGTTCTCCTGCTTTATTTCATCGTTGATAGTGCTCGGTGTCGACGTACTGCATTGTTATACTGGCTGAAAAATTGGGGGTGGAAGTTCAACACTGACTGCTGTAAATGATGTAGCCACAGTTGCACTGTTCACAACGCCTCAATATTACAAAGTTATATGGCCAGTTCACTATTGGTTAACTGTTGATAAGCCTCATTAATAGTTTGCAGGCATACGTCAGCATACTACTATAATAGTTTACCATTAAATATCTATGAGCAGTAAAAACCTAACCACGTAGTTCACAGTTCGTGCACGATAATACGCTACGTATTTAACAAAATTGGTTCAAATGGCTCTGAGCACTATGGGACTCAACTGCTGAGGTCATTAGTCCCCTAGAACTTAGAACTAGTTAAACCTAACTAACCTAAGGACATCACACACATCCATGCCCGAGGCAGGATTCGAACCTGCGACCGTAGCGGTCTCGCGGTTCCAGACTGCAGCGCCAGAACCGCGCGGCCACTTCGGCCGGCACGTATTTAACAGACACTATCATTGTTACAACACACGGCCTAAATGTGTTACACTTATTTCACACTTAAGTTGATGCATTGTTGTTGATCTAACCAATATGGGTTCCTTGTATGAAACTCGGCCGTGGACTGACTGTCTCGGAACCAAAAATCGGGCCTTTATATATCATCACAATAATAGGTACTGAAACTACACATAGTTCGATGTTTAAGTCGCAGAAATTACAATTAAAACATAACTAAATTAACTGAATACATTGAAAAGTTGAGTATTTTTAACTGTTTCTTCTACTACAGGGGTTAAGCCATATTACACTACTGGCCATTTAAAATGCTACACCAAGAAGAAATGCAGATGATAAATGGGTATTCATTGGACAAATATATTATACTAGAACTGACATGTGATCACATTTTCACGCAATTTGGGTGCATAGATCCTGAGAAATCAGTACCCAGAACAATCACCTCTGGCCATAATAACGGCCATGATACGCCTGGGCATTGAGTCAAACAGAGCTTGGATGGCGTGTACAGGTACAGCTGCCCATGCAGCTTCAACACGATACCACGGTTCATCAAGAGTAGTGACTGGTGTATTGTGATGAGCCAGTTGCTCGGCCACCATTGACCAGACGTTTTCAATTGATGAGAGATCTGGAGAATGTGGTGGCCAGGGCACCAGTCGAACATTTTCTGTATCTAGAAAGACCCGTACAGGACCTGCAACATGCGGTGTAACTAATGACACCCCATACCATCACGCCGGGTGATACGCCAGTATGGCGATGACGAATACACGCTTTCAATGTGAGTTCACCGCGATGTCGCCAAACATGGATGCGACCATCATGATGCTGTAAACAGAACCTGGATCCATCCGAAAAAATGACGTTTTGCCATTCGTGCACCCAGGTTCATCATTGAGTACATCATCGCAGGCGCTCCTGTGTGTGATGCAGCGTCAAGGGTAACCGCAGCCATGGTCTCAGAGCTGATAGTACATGCTGCTGCAAACGTCGTCGAACTGTTCGTGCAGATGGTTGTTGTCTTGCAAACGTCCCCATATGTTCACTAAGGGATCGAGACATGGCTGCACGATCCGTTACTGCCATGCGGATAAGATGCCTGTCATCTCGACTGCTAGTTATACGAGGCCGTTGGGATCCAGCGCGGCGTTCCGTATTACTCTCCTGAACCCACCGTTTCCATATTCTGCTAACAGTCATTGGATATCGACCAACGCGAGCAGCAATGTCGCGATACGATAAACCGCAATCACGATAGGCTACAATCCGACCTTTATCAAAGTTGGAAACGTGATGGTACGCATTTCTCCTCCTTACACGAGGCATCACAACAACGTTTCACCAGGCAACGTCGGTCAACTGCTGTTTGTGTATGAGAAATCGGTTGGAAACTTTCCTCATGTCAGCACGTTGTAAGTGTCTCCACCGGCGCCAGCCTTGTGTGAATGCTCTGAAAAGCTAATCATTTGCATATCACAGCATCTTCTTCCTGTCGGTTAAATTTCGCCCCTGTAGCACGTCATCTTCGTGGTGTAGCAATTTTAATGGCCAGTAGTGCATCTGTTTAAATGGTGAAATTAACAGATATAGTTATACAAAATACTTTTGACAAACCTGGTAATTACTTTGGAATTAATGAAGGGCTAGCGTTGCTAATATACAGGGTGATTCAAAAAGAATACCACAACTTTAAAAATGTGTATTTAATCAAAGAAACATAATATAACCTTCTGTTATACATCATTACAAAGAGTATTTAAAAAGTTTTTTTTTTTCACTCAAAAACAAGTTCAGAGATGTTCAATATGGCCCCTTCTAGACACTCGAGCAATATCAACCCGATACTCCAACTCGTTCCACACTCTCTGTAGCATATCAGGCGTAACAGTTTGGATAGCTGCTGTTATTTCTCGTTTCAAATCATCAATGGTGGCTGGGAGAGGTGGCCGAAACACCATATCCTTAACATACCCCCATAAGAAAAAATCGCAGGGGGTAAGATCAGGGCTTCTTGGAGGCCAGTGATGAAGTGCTCTGTCACGGGCTGCCTGGCGGCCGATCCATCGCCTCGGGTAGTTGACGTTCAGGTAATTATGGACAGATAAGTGCCAATGTGGTGGCGCTCCATCCTGCTGAAATATGAATTGTTGAGCTTCTTGTTCGAGCTGAGGGAACAGCCAATTCTCTAACATCTCCAGATACTGTAGTCCAGTTACAGTAGCACCTTCGAAGAAAAAGGGACCAATAACTTTATTGGCTGAAATGGCACAGAAAACGTTCACCTTAGGCGAGTCATGTTCATACTGAGTTGTTTCCCGCGGATTCTCAGTGCCCCATATACAGACATTGTGACGGTTGACTTTTCCGTTAGTGTGGAAAGTTGCTTCATCACTAAACACAATCTTTGAAACGAAAGATTCATCTGTTTCCATTTGAGCAAGGATAAAATCACAGAAATCGATTCTTTTAATCTTATCAGCTGCAGACAGTGCTTGAACCAATTTCAGACGATAAGGTTTCATAACTAACCTTTTTCGTAGGACTCTACATACAGTTGATTGTGGAATTTGCAGCTCTCTGCTAGCTCTGCGAGTCGATTTTCCTGGGCTGCGAACAAATGCTTGCTGGATGCGTGCTACATTTTCATCACTCGTTGTCGGCCGTCCAGAACTTTTCCCTTTGCACAAACACCCATTCTCTGTAAACTGTTTATACCAACGTCTAATACACCACCTATCAGGATGTTTAACACCATACTTCGTTCGAAATGCACGCTGAACAACTGTCGTCGATTCACTTCTGCCGTACTCAATAACACAAAAAGCTTTCTGTTGAGCGGTCGCCATCTTAGCATCAACTGATGCTGACGCCTAGTCAACAGCGCCTCAAGCGAACAAATGTACAACTAAATGAAACTTTATAGCTCCCTTAATTCGCCGACAGATAGTGCTTAGCTCTGCCTTTTGTTGTTGCAGAGTTTTAAATTCCTAAAGTTGTGGTATTCTTTTTGAATCACCCTGTATTTTCTAATAGAGCCAAATAAATACTTAAAGAATGCTATAGGTGGTTCTTCCAAATGTTAATAATAATGACAGAATTTATATTTGTTTATAGGTCAACAACAGAATTTAAGTTATGAAACAATTACTGATTTCACCCTGTGAGGTAACGGCGAGTTGTGGCGCCCCGAAAATATTCCAAGTTCGGAGTTGGTGTGAGCGCGCGGGGGCCTCTCGGCGGGCCACGGTCCGGCAGCAACCACGTGGTGCCCAACGTTAGCTGAGCATGAGGGGTAGCCCCAGCGCGTGGTCCACAGGCCGCTTGGCTGGGAATTCCATGTGACGCTGTGACAATGGAGGAGACAGGCCGGGAGTGCGAGTGGCAAAGATGGCAGACTTTGTGAAACCTTAATGGCAGACATTTCACAGTTCGTACAGAAATTAATAGTAACCAGAGGAATCATGATACCTCACAAAGAAACAAGTACATTACCATTATTTGCACAACGATTGTGATGGTGTATTCAGATTTCCAATATCTTTATTAGTTTAAAGTTTAATATATGACGATAAATCATACAAGTAACATGCAGCAACGAATTTCCAAAAACTAAACGGTTCATCCGATTTTGTCAATCGACGTGTCTTTAGAAAGCTATTGTCGTAAACCTAAATTGGTGTAAATTACAGGCATGTAACTTAAACAGTACATGAGTTATTGGAAGTCAAAATGGCCGATTACTATCGATCAAGTCAGGCCAAAAACGGTAGCAGCATGCTTATAAATATATTTATTCATCTATATCTTTGTTTATATTCGATATATACCATAAATGAAGAAATTGGTTAAATATTTACTGTGTTTTACAAAGTACAGAGACATTAAGCTACTGGCCTACCTTTTGTTGCTATTCCTTTGATATATGTTTATTTAATTTGTTTATATATTATTGTTTACGTATTTAATCCAGCCGCATGAACCTTGGACCTTGCTGTTGGTGGGGAGGATTGCATGCCTCAGCGATACAGATAGCCATACCATAGATGCAACCACAACGGAGGGGTATCTGTTGAGAGGCCAGACAAACATGTGGTTCCTGAAGAGGGGCAACAGTCTGGATGATTGACTGATCTGGCCTTGTAACACTAACCAAAACGACCTTGCTGTGCTGGCACTGTGAATGGCTGAAAGCAAGGGGAAACTACAGCCATAATTTTTCCCGTGGGCATGCAGCTTTACTGTATGGTTAAATGATGATGGCGTCCTCTTGGGTAAAATATTCCGTAGGTAAAATAGTCCCCCATTCGGATCTCCGGGCGGGCTACTCAGGAGGACGTTGTTATCAGGAGAAAGAAAACTGGCATTCTATGGGTCGGAGTGTGGAATGTCCAATCCCTTAATCGGGCAGGTAGGTTGGAAAATTTAAAAAGGGAAATGAATAGGGTAAAGTTACATATAGTGGGAATTAGTGAAGTTCAGTGGCAGGAGGAACAAGACTTCTGGTCAGGTGAATACAGGGTTATAAATACAAAGTCAAATAGGGGTAATGCAGGAGTATATTTAATAATGAATAAAAAAATAGGAATGCGGACAAGCTACTACAAACAGCATAGTGAACCCATTATAGTGGCCAAGATAGATACGAAGCCCACGCCTACCGCAGTAGTACAAGTTTATGTGCCAACTAGCTCCGCAGATAACGAAGAGATTGATGAAATGTATGATGAGATAAAAGAAACTATTCAGATAGTAAAGGGAGACGAAAATTTAATAGTCATGGGTGACTGGAATTCGATAGTAGGAAAAGGAAGAGAAGCAAACGTAGTAGGTGAATATGGAATGGGGGTAAGGAATGAAAGAGGAAGCCACCTGGTAGAATTTTGGAAGAATTTTGCACAGAGCATATCTTAATCATAGCTAACACTTGGTTCAAGAATCATGAAAGAAGGTTGTATACATGGAAGAAGCCTGGAGATACTGGAAGGTTTCAGATAGATTATATAATGGTAAGACAGAGATTTAGGAACCAGGTTTTAAATTGTAAGGCAGTTCCAGGGGCAGATGTGGACTCTGACCACAATCTGTTGGTTATGAACTGTAGATTAAAACTGAAGAAACTGCAAAAAGGTGGGAATTTAAGGAGATGGAACCTGGATAAACTGACAGAACCAGAGATTGTAGAGAGTTTCAGGGAGAGCATTAGGGAATGATTCATAAGGAAGAAGAATGGGTAGCTTTGAGAGATGAAATAGTGAAGGCAGCAGACGATCAAGTAGTATTCTTGGCTAACAATGGCAGTAGCGCAGGAGAAACAAGCAGTTCATGTCGTGAGTGCAGTCTGAGCTCAGTGGAACAATCCAGGTTAGCCAGTCTGAGCGTTCCCGCGATCTACCGAAAATGTCCCCGCGATCGACGGTTTGGCGATCGCTGCTAAACCAACGATTAAGCGTATAAAGAGGAAATAGGATAAAGTGTCTTCATGATATTGTTAGACCTAAGCCATTAGCAAAGTAAAGCACATTGTTACCTATGTAGTGAAGAAACAAGTAATTTAATGTGTTGAAAACAAACATAATAGTATCAGCTGCAATAGCAATAATAATAGAACATAGAAAATCATGAAACATCTTGTCTACTTAGGAAAACCTAACAGGTTTTTGTCATTTGTATGTAGAATGTACGTCGAAATGGAAAATATTAACAGGATATTGAATGATTAGGCTGGGATATGCAGATTGAATATATTAATTTTGCTTAAAAGTGAACTGTTTCAATATGTTTAAATTTAATAACCAATAATTTAACGCTGCGAGGAACAGAATAAAGCTGAAAAAATTGACGACTGGAAATCGAAACCAGGTCGGCACAGAAGGGGAAAACAGCAGACGACATCATAAAATCTGTCGGAAGATAGTAGACTGCGAAAATGTAGAAGGTTATGTGTCATATATTCTAAACCATTGTAGAGTAATTGAAAAAAGATTTTGGATGATGAGCGAGCCAGAAGGAATGAAATCTTTCTTGTGTTATGAATCGGTGCTTCTGTAATACGTTCGTTTGCGTATAGCTGCTATCATTGGTGTGACATCGACAACAAAAATAACATCTTAAACGCAGTTTGCAGTTCTTGACCTTGTACGTCGTTCAAGGTCGTAGCTTTTCCTCTAGTAGATGCTTTGATAGGCTTTCCTCAGTCCACTACCTCGAAGTATGGTAGGCGGAAAGTACATTGAATACTAATGGCTATCACTGACGTTACGAGGAAATACTTTTTCAGCTCATACAAATGAGACTGTTGTCTAAGAAATATCGCTAAGTGGGTACATTCAAACAGTTCCTCAAGGTGCCAGTGTTTACAAAAGTGATGGATAAATACTTTGGTACACATAGGAAAAACAAGTGAATGCTAACATGTAATGAAATCTTAGAGGCTGACAATCTATGCGATTGTAGAACAGAAATAAATAAATATTCTGCAGTGGTATTGTCAGGTATGCCAGAAAGGCCAGTGTCATATACTTCTACAATTTCTGGAAAAAACATTTTGCCCTTAACACATTCTTTCAGAACAAAAACAGAAAACAAATTTTCCAAGGACCAAATGAAACTAAAAATTAAATTATTTTATAGAACTATGAGGGAATTATACAGAATCAGTCGATCCTAATCTACTTTAGAACCGCAAGAAACCATAGATCAGTAAGGCACAGAGCATAGAAATAGATACAAACGTATCAGATACGAATGCATATTTGTAAATCACATTTATTTAAAAATAGGGTGGTACACCAAATTAAATTAAGCAAGAATTTCAGGTATTAGGTTTCGAGGTCCGAGGCAGACTTTCATTTTATGTCCTTAGCTCGGACATTTAAACCTGCTGCCTTGCAGAGTAAGGCGTTGGGTCGCCGAAGGTTAAGGGAAGAAAACCTTGAAGAAAAAATCAGCGCTTCCTCCTGCCTTGCAGCATTAATGGTGCGGGAACATCAAAGGGTGGGAGATGCCAGAACTCCGAAACAAAGGCTGTTGGGGCAGGCTGGGCTCCTAAGCAGCCAGACCAGGGAAAGGAAAATCCTGAAAACAAATCCACCGACAGCCAGGCCAGGATCTACTGGAGGTGAAATTTCACTGCTCAGAGTACCAAATACTGTGCTCGGAAAGGACAGAAAGAGTACCTATTCAGCTATAGTGAAGTCGAGAAGGAGATAGAACTAAGGCTGGAATACGGATACTTATCCACAAGAAATACAGAAATCTTATTGAGAGGTGCCAATACACATCTGTAAACAAACTGGCTAATCACAAAATGAACATTATCTCTTTGTATAGCCCAGAGGATTGTAAACCTGGGCGAAAAAGATTCTTCTATGAGCAATTAGAAGAAGTTATCAGTCTGATACCTTCAAACGAATTTTCAGTGATAATGGGGAATTTTAATGCTAGTAATGGAAATGGCACCATCCATGGAGCTAAACAAAGCTTTAGTGAAGACTTTCTAAATGATAATGGTGAGATTATCATCAACTTATGCTCAAGTAGCGAACTCAGAATAAATATTACCCTCTATAAATGCACTTTTCAGAAAAGACGAGGTCATTAATCTACGCTGGGTTACATTGCTACAAATAGGAACATACATTCTCAGTCAGTGCTAGATGATAACACTCTAAACTCAGCCAACATTGGAAGTGAGCACAGTCTGGTCATGGCAAAAATCAGATTGCTTGTAGGATGGAATAAGACTGCTAAAGAATCGATCTTAAAAGAAGAAAAAAATAATATAGTGATTATGAAATGAATCTACAAAAATTTTGTATGAGAACCGATTAGCAGAGAAAATAAGAAAGATCCCATTAATGCAGAGGATAAGTAGATCAGGGCTGGAAGAAAAACAAAGCATTGAAGCAGCAGCTCAAAAAGCGTTAGGTACACGAGCTATAAAGCACGAGTGGAAAACGAACAGGAAACCATGGTTTCGCAAAGAGGTTAAAGAAATGTGTAAAAGAAGAAGTGTGCCTATACGAAACATAAATCACTGAAAACACAAAAGTCTTATGAAGGTTACAAAAGCACTCATAATGAGACAAAATCACTAGTGAATCGTTTTAACCAGAAAGACTGGGAAATATTTTAAAAAATATATAGAATGTCACTTCTATGGGCTACAGAAACAAATTAGGAGAATAATACGAAAGTAGAGAAAAGATTTAGAAGAAATGTTGAAAGTGTATGACATAACGAGGATCAAGGGCTAATATTTAACATATTTGTGTAAGGATAAAATACCACCGGAATACGGAAAGATATCAGATAGCAACATACAAGTAAATGATGATGTTAGTGAAGATATTTAAATGTCAGTACCTGTGGGATGATTTCTCCATTCAATGCCAGTTTCCATTTCATTGGTACACAGATATTTAGTTTTTTGAGTGGATATGATCATATTTATGGTTTTCGCTGCCATATTAAATATATGTGAAAATTTCTGCAGGTTATCTTCACTGTTTGCTAGCAGACTGAATCGTCAGCACAACAAATGATTTTTGTTTTTTCGAGCTCCCATTCTATTACAATATCAGCCAGTAGCTTCTCTATCACGTCTTCCACGAATATATTAACTAGTAGTGGGCCCAGACTCACTTGTTTAGTACCATTATTAACTGCTAAACGGCTAGTTAAGCTGGATGTATCTGTTGGAATGAATTTCTTCGGTTGTTTTTATGAAGTTGGTAGGAATCCTCCTATTGTGGAGCGGATCTATCACACCCGTTAACTGAATCCCATCGAAAGCCTTATGTAAGTGAATAAAACAAAGATAAGCTGATCTGTTTTATTCAATGGGCTTCTCTACAACCTAAAAATGAATGCTGCATCTGTGCATGACCTCTCTGTTCCAAAACCATACTGCCTCTCTGCAAGGGTCGTATTTTTATTTTTTTTAACTTTATCTTATATTATTTTTGTTATACGTTTAAGAACTGAACTCAGTAGATTTATCCTCTGTAATTGGACAGGTCTTTCTTATCTTCTGTTTTGCACATGAGAATAATAATAAGAGTTCTCCATTCATTTGGACTTTTATTACTAGTTGAAATGGCCGGCCGCGGTGGTCTAGCGGTTCTAGGCGCTCAGTCCGGAGCCGCGCGACCGCTACGGTCGCAGGTTCGACTCCTACCTCGGGCATGGATGTGTGTGATGTCCTTAGGTTAGTTAGGTTTAAGTAGTTCTAAATTCTAGGGGACTGATGACCATAGATGTTAAGTCCCATAGTGCTAAGAGCCATTTGAACCATTTTTTTGAACTAGTTGAATTGTCGAAAAGGAATTTAGAGAAAAAATAACAAAAGCAAACAAAGTGGCAGGTTGTTTAAATGATACTATTTGGAAAAACAAACATATAGGAAAGGATGCAAAAACAAGAATAAACAAGATAATACTGAGACCAATGACGCACACAGCTGAGACAAGACTTTAAATATCAAAAACTAGAAGACTTTGGGAAACCACAGACATGAAAATTCTTCGAAGGATTGCACGGAAGACGCTGATGGATAGAGAGAGAAGTGAAAGCATTAGTGAAGGATGTAAGGCGGCCTTCATTAAAGAGTGGGTTCTTAAGAGAAGGCATGAATTGAACGAACACAGACAGGATGGGCGAAGGGAAGATTATGAAAATTGTAAGGAATAAATCACCAACTGGTATAAAAGGGCCATCTAAAGAAAAAAATGGAGACACAATCTCAGGGTAGTCTCACGGCTATTGAACCAAATGGTTTGTAGCCTAGGGTCGCCAAAGGAGTGGTAATAATAATAACAGTTTTAAATTTTTAGAAAACAAAGTTCCTACAGTCACTGACGAAAGGGGCGGTTATTAAAAAATATCTAAGCAAACAGGAGAAAGGAGGAAGTTTACGATATTCATTGTTTCCCGGTTTTCAATCAAGTGTGTAGTAACACACAGCTAATCATTACAGTCGTTAACTTATTCGAATGAAGAGTCCGTTTCACTTCAGATCTTGAACTGAGACCAAGGTGGTGCGCAGGCAATGTCAGTCAGTTTTCGACAAAGAATAGACAGTGTAAATATTAAACAGCTTGCATTGTGGAACTCTTCTTAGTAAGGCTAACGCCGGGAGGGTTACTTTGAAAACGACAAGGACGAGCTTCTCCCTCATCCTTCCGCAATCCAAGCCTGTGCTCTGTTTGTAGAGTCCTCGTCGACAACGGGCTGTGAAACCCTACTTTTCACTTTCTTCCTCACCGAAACACCATATCAACTTAATTTCTCGGAAAGTGAATAAATTTTACAAGGTTGCATTAATTCACAATAACAAGTCTGAAGCCTATCTTAAGAAAACTCTCATCTTAGTTATGTACCAACTGTTGTGTCTCATATGTTAGTACCTGTGGAATTACCCCATAGTCTTTGATGGACGATGTAATTTTGCAGGGAGTAGGAACCGCGATATGCCGAGCGAGCTATTATAGGCTAAGATGCTGTGTCCATCATATTCGGATGACGCATAATTCAGTCATCGGCTTTACGTGCCTCTTGGTTTCCTAAATTATTGCTGGAAAATGGTAGGGTGGTTCCTTGAAAGAGCCATCGTGTCTTCGTTACAACTCAGCCACTGCTACGTCTCCAAAAACTTCAAGGTTGACGAAACTTTAAAATTTTGACCTAACAAAATCGATGCGATCGCACTGTCCTTCATTATCTCATGCGGACCTACGACAAACTGAGGGACAAGGTGTCGAAAATTCAGTCCTACCTTAACTATCTTGACGTCGAACTCGAGGATGCCATCGAACCAAAACACTGTAACTATTCCCCGTGAAGAGCGCTGTTGAACGTGAGTCATGTTTTAGTGAAAGGCATCTCACGTTCAACTATTTCAAGCAGGGTAATAAAAGCTTGTTCCCAAGAGATAAGTGGGATTCTTAGCACGTATGTAATAGCTCTCTGAAGCAGGGGATTTTCCCACATAGGCTGAAGTATGCCATTGTTAAACCACTGCATAAAAAGGGGATATGTCTGATGTCAACAACTACAGCCCAATCTCTCTTCTGACTGCTTTATCCAAAATTCTTGAAGAAGTAATGTATTGTAGAGTAGCTTCACACCTTTGTAAAAATAAAGTTTTAACAAAATGTCAATTTGGTTACCAGAAAGGTTTTTCAACGGAAAAAACTATATATATCTTCACTAATGAAATGTTAAATGCTCTGAGTAACCGGAAGTCACCCTTTGGAATTTTTTGTGATCTATCAAAGGCTTTTGATTGTGTAAATCATGGAATACTTCTAGATAAGCTCAAGTACTGTGGTATGAATCGGACAGCGCTCAAATGGTTTAAATCATACCTAACTGGAAGAGTGCAGAGAGTTAGCAGTTCACATAATATGCAAAAAACTGGAAATGTCTCAAACTGGGGAAAAATCAAGAATGGGATGCCGCAAGGTTCGGTCTTGAGTCCTCAGCTGTTCTTAATATATATTAATGACTTGCCATTCTATATACGCGAAGATGCAAAGCTGGTACTTTTTGCCAATGATACAAGTATAGCTATCACATCCAACAGATAAGAATTAACTGGTGAAATTGTAAACGATGTTTTTCAGAAAATCGTTAAGTGGTTCTCTCCAAATGGGCTCTCATTAAAATTTGACAGGACACAGTACATACAGTTCCACACAGTAAATGGAATGACACCATTAATAAATATAGACTTCGATCAGAAATCGGTAGCTAAGGTAGAATATTCAAAATTTCTAGGTGTATGCATTGATGAGGGCTTGAACTGGAAAAACACTGAAGTCTGCTGAAACGTTTGAGTTCAGCTACTAATACTATTAGGGTCATTGCAAATTTTGGCGATATACATCTCAGTAAATTAGCTTACCACGCCTATTTTCATTCTCTGCTTTCGTATGGCATCATATTCTCGGATAACTCATCATTGAGTGAAAGAGTGTTCATTGCACAAAAGCGTGTAATCAGAATAATTGCTGGAGCTCATCCAAGATCATCCTGCAGACACTTGTTTAAAGAGCTAGAGATCTTCACTGTAGCCTCACAATATATATATTCACTTATGTAATTTTTTATTAATGATCCGAACGAATTCAAAAGTAATAGCAGTGTACATGGCTACAACACTAGGAGAAAGGATGATCTTCACTACTCAAGATTAAATCTAACTTTGGCTCAGAAGGGGGTAAATTATGCTGCCACAAAAGTCTTTGGTCACTTACCTAATAGCATCAAAAGTCTGACAGATAGCCATATAGCATTTAAAAGGAAATTAAAAGAATTTCTTAATGGCAACTTCTTCTACTCATTAGATGAATTTTTGGATATAGTAAGTGGGTAATTTCCCCAACCCCCACAAAAAAAAAAAAAAAGAAATTAAAAATATTAAGTGCCATGTAATATTTTGTGTAATGTAATATCTTGTATGGACACCTTTTATTAACCTGACACATTCCACTTCATTACGAAGTGTCGTATTCATGATCTATGGAACAAGTACTAATCTAATCTAACTACAGAAGCTACCTTGCGATGAAGAAGAGGATGCCAATTACATCTTTGGCTGTCCGTACGATACGATACTACAATTACGAAATCTAATCGACATAGGTTGTTCTCAGGCGACTTACACTAAGTGCTGCCAACAGAATTTGGGATACATCTCCTGCTGCATTCGTTTTTAGGGGTTCGTGCCACAATCCGTTGAAATGGAACCCTTGTAGCGTCACTTTGTTGTCCATTCGCCCGCCTCTCTGCCTGTCTGTCTGCCCGACTGTTGAGAACACTTTCTCTCAGGAACCGGTGCACATTTCAAGTTGAAATTTATGTCACGTACTAAGGTCTGCGGTCCCTTGGCCGTGCAAAAAATGGAAGCCTCTAAATGATTGGAAATAAGAGATGGGGCCATTCACGTCGCATACACTATGCGATCAAAAGTATCTGGACACCTGGCTGAAAATGACTTACAAGTTCGTGGCGCCCTCCGTCGGTAATGCTGGAATTCAGTATGGTATTGCCCCAGCCTTAGCCTTGATGACAGCTTCGACTATCGCAAGCATACGTTCAATCAGGTGCTGGAAGGTTCCTTGGGGAATGGCAGCCCATTCTTCACGGAGTGCTGCACTGAGGAGAGGTATCGATGTCGGTCGATGAGGCCTAGCACGAAGCCTGCGTTCCAAAACATCCCAAAGGTGTTCTATAGGATTCAGGTCAGGACTCTGTGCAGGCCAGTCCGTTACAGGGATGTTATTGGCGTGTAACCACTCCGCCACAGCCCTTGCATTATGAACAGGTACTCGATCATGTTGAAAGATGCAGTCGCCAGCCCCGACTAGCTCTTCAACAGTGGGAAGCAAGAAGGTACTTAAAACATCAGTGTAGGTCTGTGCTGTCATAGTGCCACTCAAAACAACAATGGGTGCAAGCCTCCCTCCATGAAAAACACGACCACACCATAATACCACCGCGTCAGAATTTTACTGTTGGCACAACACACGCTGGCAGATGACGTTCACCGGTCATTCGCCATAGCGTATAGCTATCACACCCAACAGATAAGAATTAACTCGTGAAATTGTAAACGATGTTTTTCAGAAACATTGTGTATCGTGATTCGTCACTCCACAAAACGTTTTTTCCACTGTTCAATCGGCCAATGTTTACGCTCCTTGCATTAAGCGAGGCGTCGTTTGCATTTACCGGCATGATGTGTAGCTTATCAGTAGCCGCTCGACCATAAAATCCAAGTTTTCTCAGCTCCCACGCAACTGTCATAGTAATTGCATTGGATTCTGATGCTGTCTGCAACGAAGTTTTGTGAGTTCCGCTAGGATGCGCAGACTTGTGTAAGGCATCGCGTTGTCGTGGAGAAGTAGTTTCTATGCATTTTTGTAGCGACGGACAAGCAGAAGTGGTTTCCTCAGTTTCCTGAGGATAGCACAATATGTTTCAGAGTTGATCGTTACATAACGAGGGAGAACATTAAACAGAATAACTCCTTCAGAGTCCCGAAGGTCGTCGTGGTGACTTTACTGGCTACGGGTGCGCGTTTGAACTTTTTCTTCGGAGGAGAGGTAGTGTGGAGCAACTCCGTGGATTGCCGTTTTGTTTCCGGTTCGAAGTGAGAACCCATGTTTCGCGCTTGTGGTGACTTTCGAAGAAAAATTGTCACCATCAGGGTCGTAAAGCGCAAGAAATTCTGCACAGATTATCTTTCGTCGCTTTTTATGGTCTTCTGTTAGCGAGCGAGGAATCCAATGGGCACACAACTTTGAGTAGCCTCACTTGAGGACGAAGTGTGTCAGCACTACCAATAGAGACGTCTAGTTGTGCAGCGAGGTGTTCTATTATTATCAGTCGATCACCTCGAATGAAAGAGTCCGCAAGTTGCAACACTGCAGGGGTTACAGCCGTGTGCAGTCAGCCGGCGCGCGGAGATCGTTAAGTTTTCGCGATCTTCTTGCGGTGATAAGTGCCTCGCCCGAGGACTCGCCGTGCTATGGTTCACTGCCAGGTATCCGTAGACTTTCTGCTAGCATCTATGAATATCTGCGATGATATGTTTTTCTTAAAGAAACTCAATGACAGTTCTCTGCTTGGAACGCACCTCCGCACCAAACACCATTTTGATAGCTACATATAGCGCCGCCACGTAACGTAACTTCATGAAACTATAGGGGCTGAAGTGGGATATTCCACGATGTTCCAGAACAAATTCCGCATTTTTAACCGAAACTGGCCTAGAAACAAAAATGTGTTGCATTGCTTGTTGAACATCCCTCATACATCTACATCTACATACGTACTCCACAAGCCATCATATGGTGCGTGGCCGAGGGTACCCGCTACTCATTTCATTTCCTGTCTGGATAGATGTCTGCCTATTACACATTATGCATATTACGACCCTCTTCAACAGTCGGCGCTCTCTGTCAGTCAATAGACGAGGTCGGCCTGTACGCTTTTGTACTGTACGTGTCCCTTCACGTTACCATTTCACTATCACATCGGAAACAGTGGACCTAGGGATGTTTAGGATCGTGGAAATCTCGCATACAGATGTGTGACACAAGTGACACCCAGTCACCTGACCACGTTCGAAGTCCGTGAGTTCCATGGAGCGCCCCATTCTGCTCTGTCGCCTTGTCTGAGGTCGCTGATATGGAGTACCTATCAGTAGGTGGCATGAAAAACGTATATTTTTGGGGGTGTCCAGGTACTTTTGGTCACATAGCGTATTTTGATACTCGCATACTCACTCATCAAAATCTTTAGGCTATATCCCTTTAACTTAAAAACATGAACTTTGACAAGAAGCACAGTTTCGCAGTAGAAGTAATCCGAAAATTGTTAAATATAATTATATCACATAAAAATATTTATTTGCTATTAGAACTTGCACTGCATTCGTTATCCTTCAAAAGCATAACAGAAAAGTATTACTGCGTGCAAACATAAAATGTAAGTTCCAATCATGTTTTAGTAAGTGAATAAGAAATACTCGTCTTTCATTAAATCTTCTCTTGCATCTTACGTAAACTGAGTCCTACTTGGACTTGGCCAGTTTTTTAATTAAAGTATAGATCCTCTTTTAACGTAACATAAGTGGGCTTGTAAGTGAACATTACATGTATTGTTTCAAGGCTTGTAACCTCCCCCTCACTTATCGACCTTAATGACAGTGAAAAATTAAACTGCGTGCACCTAATGGAAATTTGGGAAAAGCAATCGTCACTGAAGTTAATCTGTCGGTTAAGAGGGAGGTAAGGGTTACATCTAAATGAAAGGAAAAATGCAAATGATATTGGTGGAAATTAATCTTGAAAAAGTGTAAAGTTAATAAAGAAAGTAAATGTGCGGTCGTTAAGTTAACAATTAACTGGCGTTAATGAGATATTTGAGATTTGGAGAAAATTACGGTCGCCAGTCCTATGGACAACTACTATAATAACTGAAAAAGAAAGGTTAATGCACATATAATTAGAATTAAAAGCGTGGCAACTGGAGGTTGACATGTGTTGTGTGAAAACTGAATGTTTATCAGATGTAATAAATTTCGCTACACTCTGACTTAATTCAGCAAAAGAATTAATAAAACCGGAAAATTGAAAGTTAATTTAGTGACTGAAATTAATAGTGAACTTTGTTTCTGAAGCACTACGGAATTAAATAAAATAAGGTTTGTCTTGGGCTACCTCAACAATCATCTCAAAAGCAACTTGAATCTACGCAATTTAGATATAAGAGATTTAACTTTGAACTTGAATTAAATGATTTTGAACAATTAACAATAGTAAAATTTAGTACGTACCAAGCTGAGCTGCAGTCACAGGTAAGCTAAAATATGGTAACAAAACTCACGCTCTTAATTTGTGCTTGTGTAATCTAAATATTGTAGCCAGCCATGAATACTTTATTTGAATTTTGAAATTAAAGCAGTGAAATGGAATGATATTACTTCAATGCTGATGTTTGAATATCAACGACACACGGGTTCATTTCGGAAAAGGAAGTGACCCTCCTTGGTAATGCAATTGGGACAATGAGCAACAAAGATTCATGCTAAGTTGCTGTATTTTAGTGATGCAAATAGAACAGTTTGAAAAGCTGAGGTCTGCCATACAGTTCTAAAACTTTACGTGCTTTCAGTCTTCCTTGTTGGTTGAGTGAAGGTTTGAAGTCGTCGATCGAGGAGGTGGCGACAGTCACTTATTGTCGGCCGTCGCTGTTGCAGAAGCTGGACGTTGGCGCTCCTTCGTCTCAACACGGTCACCAGGCGAAACGGGCTCTTGATGTGTGCCAGTTAATGTTTCCCGTCCGCGACACCGTGCCAGAAACTATCATAGCAAGTCGAGCGGAGTTACATGCTGCCAAACCCCGAAAGTCGGCAACTCGCGGGAGCGTCACACAACACACCTGCTCCACCGCCCTACTCCAGCCAGACTCCCTCTGCCCACGCTCCATGCGGCAGAGTTAACACTACCAAAGATCCTAAACACTTTGGTTCTCCACACGACCTATCGATGTAATCGTTCGATAACATAGTTTTCCCTAGGCAAGACCCAGCGTAAAAATACAAATAATATTTACGAAACAAACCAATTATACATCGAAATAAATGCATAAATAAATATACACAAACAATTACAATATATAGAGACACAGAAATGTCATATCTTCAGGTAAAAAATAAGGAAAAAATTTATAGAACAATAGATGGAAATAGGAGGATACGCGTTTCCGGCGTTACAGGCTGATGATCCAAAACTTTACGATCACTGCCGATCGTGGGACTAAACGCCGCCTGCTGCCATTGGGGACACATGACGTGATATGGAAATTGTACTGTCGTAGCCGAGAAGAATGAGGAATCGTTCGACGATACGAGACGCAAATGGGGAAATCGACAGACATAAACAACATTGACAGAATGCAGATTTTTATGGTCGATGACAGAAAAGGATCACTACGGAAACGGAGTAGCTGGTAGGCTTGCCTGCCATGTAAAGCATGACACGCGGCGATCTGTGTCAGATGTGACGAGAGAGTACAATGCTGGTAGTTAGCACAAGTGTTACGGAGTACACCGTCCACCGCGCGTTGTCAAACATGGGGCTCTGCAGCAGACGAACCCTAAGTGTTTGCATATACAGGGTGTTACAAAAAGGTACGGCCAAACTTTCAGGAAACATTCCTCACACACAAATAACATGTGTCCGGAAACGCATAATTTCCATGTTAGAGCTCATTTAAAAAAAAAAATGGTTCAAATGGTTCTGAGCACTTAACATCTGTGGTCATCAGTCCCCTAGAACTTAGAACTACTTAAACCTAACTAACCTAAGGACATCACACACATCCATGCCCGAGGCAGGATTCGAACCTGCGACCGTAGCAGTCGCGCGGTTCCGGACTGCGCGCCTACAACCGCTAGACCACAGCGGCCGGCGAGCTCATTTTAGTTTCGTCAGTATGTACTGTACTTCCTCGATTCACCGCCAGTTGGCCCAATTGAAGGAAGGTAATGTTGACTTCGGTGCTTGTGTTGACATGCGACTCATTGCTCTACAGTACTAGCATCAAGCACATCAGTACGTAGCATCAACAGGTTAGTCTTCATCACGAACGTGGTTTTGCAGTCAGTGCAATGTTTACAAATGCGGAGTTGGTAGATGCCCATTTGATGTATGGATTAGCACGGGGCAATAGCCGTGGCGCGGTACGTTTGTATCGAGAACGAAGGTGTCCCGACAGGAAGACGTTTGAAGCAATTGATCGGCGTCTTAGGGAGCACGGAACATTCCAGCCTATGACTCGCGACTGGGGAAGACCTGGAACAACGAGGACACCTGCAATGGACGAGGCAATTCTTCGTGCAGTTGACGATAACCCTAATGTCAGCGTCAGAGAAGTTGCTGCTGTACAAGGTAACGTTGACCACATCACTGTATGGAGCGTGACACGGGAGAACCAGTTGTTTCCGTACCATGTACAGCGTGTGCAGGCACTATCAGCAGCTGATTGGCCTCCACGGGTACACTTCTGCGAATCGTTCATCCAACAATGTGTAAATCCTCATTTCAGTGCAAATGTTCTCTTTACGGACGAGGCTTCATTCCAACGTGATCAAATTGTAAATTTTCACAATCAACATGTGTGGGCTGACGAGAATCCGCACGCGATTGTGCAGTCACGTCATCAACACAGATTTTCTGTGAACGTTTGGGCAGGCATTGTTGATGATGTCTTGATTGGGCCCCATGTTCTTCCACCTACGCTCAATGGAGCACGTTATCATGATTTCATACGGGATGCTCTACCTGTGCTGCTAGAACATGTGCCTTTACAATTACGACACAACATGTGGTTCATGCACGATGGAGCTCCTGCACATTTCAGTCGAAGTGTTCGTACGCTTCTCAACAACAGATTCGGTGACCAATGGATTGGTAGAGGCGGACCAATTCCATGGCCTCCACGCTCTCCTGACCTCAACCCTCTTGACTTTCATTTATGGGGGTATTTGAAAGCTCTTGTCTACGCAACCCCGGTACCAAATGTAGAGACTCTTCGTGCTCGTATTGCGGACGGCTGTGATACAATATGCCTTTCTCCAGGGCTGCATCAGCGCATCAGGGATTCCATGCGACGGAGGGTGGATGCATGTATCCTCGCTAACGGAGGACATTTTGAACATTTCCTGTAACAAAGTGTTTGAAGTCACGGTGGTACGTTCTGTTGCTGTGTGTTTCCATTCCATGATTAATGTGATTTGAAGAGAAGTAATAAAATGAGTTCTAACATGGAAAGTAAGCGTTTCCGGATACATGTCCACATAACATCTTTTCTTTCTTTGTGTGTGAGGAATGTTTCCTGAAAGTTTGGCCGTACCTTTTTGTAACACCCTGTATAATTGTTATTGTTCTGGTGAAAGACGTATGGAAATGTGTAAAGCTCCATCTCTGACAATATTATTGTTCTGATTAAGAGAGAGAGAGAGAGAGAGAGAGAGAGAGAGAGAGAGAGAGAAAGAAAGAAATTTATTACTCATCCAACAAATCATGAAAAAACAAATTCTCTTGTATCTGACTGAGAATATAAAAAATATTATCTAACATCTACCAATTAATACAATAATGCTCCTGCGCGTGACAGGCAACTTACCTCGTCTTCTCACTGCAACTGCGTGAATATTCTACATCCAGCAACATGCTACAATAATTCAAAAGAAATACGGCGGTGCAAGCAAAGTTAAATGCATGGCAACAACTACTGATACAAATACTGACATTAGAAACTGAATGATCAGGAGGGGTCTGGTCAACAGGCGTTAAACGATGTAAAAAAATGAAAGAAACCAATGAAAACTTTTAATTTACTGTATTCTGACAACTGTCAGTTTAAAGACTGACAAGCTTTACTTGGACCTTTCCTTTTTCTCGAAACAGTGATATACAACTACTTTAATTATTCCAAAAGGTCTGTAACCAATAATCACGTATCTGGACACAATAAACATACGAATATTACTCTCAGCATGTGTACACATATCTGACAAAATCCTTCCAGTGCGCAAGCAAATTAAAAAATATCCTCAATTCTTACCGAAGTCTTCTCTGGCGCTACTGTGGTTGGGAGTCACGAACGATGTGGGTCGAGTTTAGGTTTGTTCTGCATAACTTTGCCACACTTACTCAGACAGCCAATGAGCGTTCAGTAGTGTTGTGTGCGCTCTACTCTGAATGCCATAGCTAAATGTGAGCATTAAACGTGATCGTAGCCAGTTGTTTAGTGAATTTCTGTTTCATCTGTTGCGAGTTGTTATCGCTGATGGTGGTGGTAAGTGATAAATTCCGCATAAGCAAGCGAGACAAATAATTTACAGATACATGCTTCCTTCAAGCGGAAAACACGCGCATGCGCGTATCGCAACTGTCGCTCGGAATCGTCAACAATGCCATCCCCGTTCGTGTCTCGACATGCGCGAACCGCAATCGTTTTTGGATTGGACTATAGCACAGACGCGGCAGGCTGCGACCTCATCTGTGACGCGGCCTCTCTATACCGCAGGCTGCGTCTGACAACTCTCAACAACTGTTCACTCGCTACCACTCGCCTGGATAATACACTACTGGCCATTAAAATTGCTACACCACGAAGATGACGTGCTACAGACGCGAAATTTAAACGACAGGAAGAAGATGCTGTGATATACAGATGATTAGCTTTTCAGAGCATTCACACGAGATTGGCGCCGGTGGCGACACCTACAACATGCTGACATGAGGAACGTTTCCAATCGATTTCTCATACACAAAGAGCAGTTGACCGGCGTTGCCTAGCGAAACGTTGTGGTGCCTCGTGTAAGGAGGAGAAATGCGTATCATCACGTTTCCAACTTTGATAAACGTCGGATTGTAGCCTATCGTGATTGCGGTTTATCGTATCGCGACATTGGTGCTCGCGTTGGTCGAGATCCAATGACTGTTAGCAGAATATGGAATCGGTGGATTCAGGAGAGTAATACGGAACGCCGTGATGGATCCCAACGGCCTCGTATCACTAGCAGTCGAGATGACAGGCATCTTATCCGCATGGCTGTAACGGATCGTGCAGCCACGTCTCGATCCCTGAGTCAACAGATGGAGACATCTGCAAGACAACAACCATCTGCACGAACAGTTCGACGACGTTTGCAGCAGCATGGACTATCAGCTCGGAGACCGTGGCTGCGGTTACCCTTGACGCTGAATCACAGACAGGAGCGCCTGCGATGGTGTTCTCAACGACGAACCTGGGTGCACGAATGGCAAAACGTCATTTTTTCGGATGAATCCAGGTTCTGTTTACAGCATCATGATGGTCGCATCCGTGTTTGGCGACATCGCGGTGAACGCGCATTGGAAGCGTGTATTCGTCGTCGCCATACTGGCGTATCACCCGGCGTGATGGTATGGGATACCATTGGTTACACGTCTCGGTCACCTCGTGTTCGCACTGACGGCACTTTGAACAGTGGACGTTACATTTCAGATGTGTTACGACCCATGGCTCTACCCTTCATTCGATACCTGCGAAACCCTACATTTCAGCAGGATAATGCACGACCGCATGTTGCAGGTCCTGTACGGACCTTTCTGGATACAGAAAATGTTCGACTGCTGCCTCGGCCAGCACATTCTCCAGATCTCTCACCAAATGAAAACGTCTGGTCAATGGTGGGCGAGCAACTGGCTCGTCACAATACGCCAGTCACTACTGTTGATGAACTGTGGTATCGTGTTGAAGCTGCATGGGCAGCTGTACCTGTACACGCATCCAACCTCTGTTTGACTCAATGCCCATGCGTATCAAGGCCGTTATTACGGCCAGATGTGGTTGTTCTGGGTACTGATTTCTCAGGATCTATGCACCCAAAGTGCGTGAAAATGTAATCACATGTCATTTCTAGTGTAATATATTTGTCCAATTAATTCCCGTTTATCATCTGCATTTCTTCTTGGTGTAGCAATTTTAACGGCCAGTAGTGTATATCAGACAGAGTTTGAGGCTGCACACCACAGCAGAATCAGTGGCCAACTTTCAAAATAACTATTACAGTCAAACTTTCTAGCGTTTCTTGTTACTTTTTCTTTACCTGTAACAGAGAAGTCAAGTACAAATTTTTATAGATTTTGTTTTCAAAATGCTTTCATAATGAAATAATTTCATAAAACGTTTCATCTGCTATTTCACTCCCTTAGGGTGGCGAATTTCCAAAAACACTGAAACAAGTATTATTTATTTCTGATAAAGAAGTCAAAGACCAGTTTTCATGGATGTAATTTAAAAAAACTTTCACCTACTATTTCACCACCCTAACAGTTATATTTCCAAAAACGCTGAATCATTTAATTCTGACCGAGAAACCAAATACCAATTTTCCTATTTCTAGCTTCAAAATTGCTTTAATAGTGACATATTTTTTTTAAAAAAAATCTTTCATCTCCTATTTCATCCCTTTAGGGGTGGAATTTTGATGAGTCAGACATTCTGGAAATATATATATATATATATATATATATATATATATATAAATCCTTCTATTGCCTCGCGTGCTCCTACATTCCTCCAAAATCTAAACTGATTTTCCCCAAGCTGATCTACCAGTTTTTCCATTCTTCTGTAAAGGATTCGTGTTAGTACTTTGCAGCCGTGACTTATTAAACTTATAGTTCGGTAATTTTCACACCTGTCAGCACCTGCTTTTTTTGAAATTGGAATTGTTATACTCTTCTTGAAGTCTGAGAGTATTTCTCCTGTCTCACTCATCTTGCTCATCAGATGGAAGAGTTTTGTCGTAGCTGGCTCTCCAAAGGTTATCAGTAGCTGTACGGGAATGTTGTCTACTCCCGGGGCCTTGTTTCGACTTAAGTCTTTCAGTGCTTTGTCAAATTCTTTAGGCAGTTTCATATCTCTCTTCTCTTCTTTCTTTACGTCCTCTTCCATTTCCATAATATTGCCCTCAAGTACATATCCCCTACCCTCCATATACATCTTCCAGCTTTCTGCTTTCCCTTCTTTGCTTAGGACTGGTTTTCCATCTGAGCTCTTGATGTTCATGCACCTGCTTGTATTTTCCCCAAAGGTCTCTTTAATTCTCCTGCAGGCAGCATCTGTCTTACCCCTAGTGATACATGATTTTACCTCCCTACATTTGTTCTCTAGCCATTTTGCACTTCCTGTCGATCTCATTTTTAGACGTCTGTATTTCCTTTCGCCTGCTTCGTTTATTGCATTTTTATATTTTCTCCTTTCATCGATTAAATTCAGTATGTTTTGTGTTACCCAAAGATTTCTGCTAGCCCTTGTCTTTTTATCTACTTGATCCTCTGCTGTGTTCAATATTTCATCTCTTAAAGTTGCCCATTCTACTGTATTCTTTTCCCCTGTCCTTGTCAATCGGTCGCTGATGCTCCCTTTGAAACTCTCTACAGCCTCTGGTTCTCTCAGTTTATCCAGCTCCCATCTCTTTAAGTTCCTACCTTTTTGCAGTTTTAATCTGCAGTTCATAACCAATAAATTGTGGTCAGCCTCCAAATATGCCTCTGGAAATGTCTTACAGTTTAAAGTCTGGTTCCTAAATCTCTGTCTACCATTCTATAATGAATCTGAATCCTTCCAGTGTCTGCAGGTCTCTTCCACATATACAACCTTCCCTCATGATTCTTAAAACAAGTGTTAGCTATGATTAAATTATGCTCTGTGCAAGATTCGACCAGGAGGCTTCCTCTTTCATTCCATTCCCCAGATCCATATTTACCTACTACTTTTCCTTCTCTTCTTTTTCCTAGTATCGAATTCCAGTCCCCAAGCGACTGTTAAATTTTCGCCTCCCTTAACTATCTGAATAATTTCTTTTATTTAAACACAAATTTCCTCAATGTCCTCCTCATATCCTGACCTAGTTTGGCATATAAACTTGTACTTACCCGCCAGGGTAGCCAAGAGCGCCAACGCGCTGCTTCCTGGACTCGGGTAGGCGCGCCGGCCCCGGATCGAATCCGCCCGGCGGATTAACGACTACGGCAGGTGTGCCAGCCAGCCTGGATGTGGTTTTTAGGCGGTTTTCCACATCCTGCTAGGTGAATACCAGGCTGGTCCCCACGTCCCGCCTCAGTTACGCGACTCGCAGGCATTTGAAACACATTCACTCTATTTCACGATTTACACTAGACGCAGACAGCTAGGATACACTAATTCCGTCCTGGGGGGTATGAGGTGACGGCAGGAAGGGCATCCAGCAACCCCTTAACATTAACATGCCAAATCCGGTTAACCATGGCCGACCCTGCGTCACCGCGGGTCAAGGCGCAAGCGATATACACTCCTGGAAATGGAAAAAAGAACACATTGACTCCGGTGTGTCAGACCCACCATACTTGCTCCGGACACTGCGAGAGGGCTGTACAAGCAATGATCACACGCACGGCACAGCGGACACACCAGGAACCGCGGTGTTGGCCGTCGAATGGCGCTAGCTGCGCAGCATTTGTGCACCGCCGCCGTCAATGTCAGCCAGTTTGCCGTGGCATACGGAGCTCCATCGCAGTCTTTAACACTGGTAGCATGCCGCGACAGCGTGGACGTGAACCGTATGTGCAGTTGACGGACTTTGAGCGAGGGCGTATAGTGGGCATGCGGGAGGCCAGGTGGACGTACCGCCGAATTGCTCAACACGTGGGGCGTGAGGTCTCCACAGTACATCGATGTTGTCGCCAGTGGTCGGCGGAAGGTGCACGTGCCCGTCGACCTGGGACCGGACCGCAGCGACGCACGGATGCACGCCAAGACCGTAGGATCCTACGCAGTGCCGTAGGGGACCGCACCGCCACTTCCCAGCAAATTAGGGACACTGTTGCTCCTGGGGTATCGGCGAGGACCATTCGCAACCGTCTCCATGAAGTTGGGCTACGGTCCCGCACACCGTTAGGCCGTCTTCCGCTCACGCCCCAACATCGTGCAGCCCGCCTCCAGTGGTGTCGCGACAGGCGTGAATGGAGGGACGAATGGAGACGTGTCGTCTTCAGCGATGAGAGTCGCTTCTGCCTTGGTGCCAATGACGGTCGTATGCGTGTTTGGCGCCGTGCAGGTGAGCGCCACAATCAGGACTGCATACGACCGAGGCACACAGGGCCAACACCCGGCATCATGGTGTGGGGAGCGATCTCCTACACTGGCCGTACACCACTGGTGATCGTCGAGGGGACACTGAATAGTGCACGGTACATCCAAACCGTCATCGAACCCATCGTTCTACCATTCCTAGACCGGCAAGGGAACTTGCTGTTCCAACAGGACAATGCACGTCCGCATGTATCCCGTGCCACCCAACGTGCTCTAGAAGGTGTAAGTCAACTACCCTGGCCAGCAAGATCTCCGGATCTGTCCCCCATTGAGCATGTTTGGGACTGGATGAAGCGTCGTCTCACGCGGTCTGCACGTCCAGCACGAACGCTGGTCCAACTGAGGCGCCAGGTGGAAATGGCATGGCAAGCCGTTCCACAGGACTACATCCAGCATCTCTACGATCGTCTCCATGGGAGAATAGCAGCCTGCATTGCTGCGAAAGGTGGATATACAGTGTACTAGTGCCGACATTGTGCATGCTCTGTTGCCTGTGTCTATGTGCCTGTGGTTCTGTCAGTGTGATCATGTGATGTATCTGACCCCAGGAATGTGTCAATAAAGTTTCCCCTTCCTGGGACAATGAATTCACGGTGTTCTTATTTCAATTTCCAGGAGTGTATATTCTTTATGTTGGTAAACCAGTTATTCTGACGTTAGTGAATTCTCAATCTTAAACTACTTGACAGAATTTTCGCTTTTCAGAAGACAATAATCGGTGACAAATTTAACAGGCGGTTCCGGTAGGACTCCGATGGATATTCAATTTGGTGGAGCCGTGGCGTCCTTTCAGCAACAACGGTTTTACGTTTGTATTGTGTTGTAATAAACGAATGCACTCCACCATCTGCATAATATCTTATGTCTACATACATAATCCGCAACTCACTGAATAGTGTATGGTGTAGGGTACCTTGCACCCCTGCCAGTCATTCCCTTTCATGTTCCAATAGCAAATGGAGCGTTGAAAAAACGACAGTCTATATGCCTCCGTACGAGCCTTAATTTCCATTATCTTATCGTCGTAGTCCTTACTTTGGCGGCAGTAGAACCATTTAAAGAATACCTCTCTATTCTTCAAATTAAATGTTCTTTTAAATGGTTTGCATACAGCAGAGTATGGTGCAAGGCTCGCTCGATTGCGCAGATAATGGCTGGTGTTGTTGAAATTTCGAAACAATTAGTAGGAAAAGATGCAATTAAAATCATCTCCGATTACAGGCTCTCGATATAGAAGCACCGTTTACTGCCAGTACGAATGATGTCACAAAATTCTTATCCTGGCATGAAACAGTTACTCTTCCAATGCGAAATAACGGCACGGGCGCTGTAATAATTGTCATCAAAAGCAAGAGTCGACTTTTATTTGTATCCTCTATTATAATACAGAAAGCACGATATAAATTTTGAATAATAATGATGACAATCTCTTGGTCCAATTTTACTTAAAAATTTCTTCTATCATGACCGATACGGAGTCTCAGTATCTTTCTTTCCTTGCAAGAGAATCGATAACGAACAAATGACTGGTAACAGCGAGCACAATACGCACTGGACGAAAAAGATGACTACTATACAGACAATAAGAACTCTGGTGAACAGAAACCTCGTAGCTCTTAGTACAACGTGATAAGCTATACGTTCTGCAGTCAGCTGCAAATGTGGTTTCTCCAAATTGTCTCAATAGTGTTTCTCGAAAAGGAGCGTTGTCTCCCATCCACACACTCTCATTTTACACGAATCGTCTCCGTAACCTTCGTGTGTTGATCGAATCTACTTGTAACGATGTTAACAGCACGCCTCTGAATTGCTTCGTTGTACTCTGTAATCCGACTTGGTGGGGATCTCAAACACTCGTGCAGTATAGACGAATGGTTTGCAGAGTGGTACATACGCGGTCGCCTTTATAGATCAGCTACTCTTCCCTAAAATTCTCCCAATACACCGAAGTCGACTAGTCGCCTTCCCTACGACCGTTCTTACATGCTGGTTGCGTTTCGTATCGCTTTGCAACGTAACTCCTAGATATTTAATCGAGGTTACTGTGTCAAACAGCACACCACAAACACTTCAGTAATGTACCAGGATTGTTATTCCTACTCATCTGCAATTAACTTGCATTTCTCTAAGTTTAGAGCAAGCACCCAATCATCACCTACAAATTCCCTGTAATAGAGCGTCATGAGCAAACATTCACAAATTGCTGCTCATCCTATATGTCAGATCATTATGTCTGTCGACATTTCCAAGTTCTTTTATTTATTTATTTATTTATTGACAAGAGTGTGAAATAATATCTGGGTCCTCAGCATTTTCCGGATTTTGTTATTAAATCATAGTCGGTCTTTTCCGTCCTTAATGCACTTACTCGGCACATATTTCAACAGGGCGTGATTTACAATCAGTTTAAACTTCGCTCATAGTTCCTCTAGGTCAGTCATATTGGAACTAAATGATGTCCATTCATTGTCTAAGGATGCTAACAACCGCTTATCTCCTCTTTCCTGCGTAAATACTCTTCTAGCCGTCCTGATAGATTTGTTAACTTCAGTAACCATAGCGACGACATCATGGTCACTAGTCACTGACTGTACTGACACTGTCGATAATGTCTGGCCTGTTTGTAGCTACGTAGAGACATGCTGTAAAGGAGATGAAGCTGTGGTTTTACGTGATATGGATCACGAGGTATCGAGAGATGTGGTGCAGTGAGTGAGGCATTGGATTCACTTTCGGGTGGATCAACTTACAAATTCAGATTTAGGGGTCATACTCTTAACTTGAATCGTTTTAAGTAAATGTCAGAGAACGCTTTTCTTCAAATAGGCCAATATTGCCTCCCTTCCCGACTTTTGCTCGTCTGAGCTACAGTGTGATTTAAATTTGTTGGTATCTCACGGTTAAGGTTACTAGTTGTCACGAAATTTATTACTGTAACACCCCATCCGTCACTTATCTGGTTTTGGTGTGTGTTCACCCCAGGTAATTGACTAACAGATCAACAGAGAGTGCAAAACTGCCGCAATATCGGATAACACAAAGAAAGTAATAAGGCCCTGTGACTCCTGATTGAACTGCGGTGGCAGTGTTAGCATTAATTGATTCAGAATTGGTCCCTTTTAATTAAAAAGGGGTGCACATTGATGTTATATTCAGCTATTGAACACCAGATGCAAATGTTGAACATAAAATTAATTAAGAAAGTGACTTGGGATTTCAACTACTTGATTGAAAATAGATGCAGTAGATTAGCACAGATTTATTTTAACTCACGACCTTCAATCATCACATTACATGACTCTCCTAACAGGCAGTGGTAATAAATTGCGTTTGCGTGGAGTAAAGCGCGATAAATCAAAAGTAATTCCTATCGACTGACCCAGGCATAATGCGAAGTGCGAGAAGAATTCTACAATACACGGCCCATGAAACCCTCGTGGAAACTTTGCCGACGTGATCCAACAAATTAATCAGTGGCCGGAGCGGGCGCAATATCACCGAATTCAGCGTGGCGGAGCGGCGTCGTCGTGTGGACGTCGTCCGACCTCATGGTGCTGCAAGGCTGCACTCGTCTATTCACTCCTAGCTATCTTGCTCAGTACATAGCTGAACCAAAAGTTCCTATCTCCAAGCTCAATCGTTCCCTTTGCTAAGTCCTAAACTGCAGAGATGCTGCCGGCCGAAGTGGCCGTGCGGCTAAAGGCGCTGCAGTCTGGAACCGCAAGACCGCTACGGTCGCAGGTTCGAATCCTGCCTCGGGCGTGGATGTTTGTGATGTCCTTAGGTTAGTTAGGTTTAACTAGTTCTAAGTTCTAGGGGACTAATGACCTCAGCAGTTGAGTCCCATAGTGCTCAGAGCCATTTGAACCATTTGCAGAGATGCTCACTCTTTCTCAGGCAAGCTGAGTCAAGAATGTCACGTCCGCACTCTAGGAAAGCTGGGAAAGGAAGACCTCTACTGAGACTTCTGCCAGTCCGCTCTTCACCTCGGTTTCGCCTCCAGCAAAATCACTTACGCCAATTGCAGCGCAAGTCGCGTTAATTATGTGTCGCTTCCCAGCGCCGACCAATGCCTGCTCTGGGAAGTGAACAAATTCCCACAAAATTTCCCTTCCTCTCAACTTCTTCTATTTAGCTCCCCCCAGGCCACCCATCAAGGTTAGCGTCTGCACAAACACCAAGTTTTCCAGAATTCTGACTCCCAGGAGAGTACTTCAAATTCCTTGGTCCTATGTTCCCATCGGAGGCCGGCGTATTTCATGCTGTCGCTCTTCACCTGATTTACTTCAGGCTCTGCGGACTGTGAATTCACCGTAAAGTTGCTATAGTCACTAACACGCATATTTTGACCTCTACTGACCGCTCCACCGTAGCTTTGCATGGCTTTCTCGCATGTTTCACAGAAAACGGGACGACGGACATTTATAAACAGGCGTAAAGTTCTCCGTCTGTTTTCCGGTACATCAGCATGGGGTCGGGGTCAACCACCCATGCTGTCACTCATCTTAAGGCGGCTGGAGGCCGAGCCGCGTTACCGCTTTCTCAGAGCTTGAGCCGCCCTAAGCTGCCTACTGTCGCTTCCCTTCGCCGTTCCCCATCCGGCCACAGTCAATTCTAAATACTTCCCTGGGGTAAACTAGCGTCCAGTAAATCGACTTGTTTCCACAAAGTTTTCATGTCATGTGAATTACTTTAAAACCATCACCCGACATTAATTATTCCACTATGTCCATACTATACCCTCTACAAGATGCATTGTGCCTTGTTGGTCATTTTGTTCAGCCCTACTGTTCGCTCAACGTGAGTTAGGTGATCTTTAATGACTTCATGTAAGGGGCATAGTTCTTGCCATCTTACATTACAAGCAGCAAATGTGGTCACATAATATTTCGACTCACAAGAATGACTTCAAAAGTACCTCATTTGACAAGTGACCTTTCCAAAAGTGTGTGTCACATTGCGTCTAATACTTATGAACTTAGGAAAAAAAGGTTTTTTTTCCAGTTTTCCAGTAATTAACCTGTAAAAAGTGTTGAGTTTTAAGTCTCTATACCCTATAAAAATCTCAAAAATCTCGTAATATTCTGAATAATCAGTTGGGTTATATATCTTTACAGAGTCTACCCTAAGCCCCTATTTCGACTACTTTCTTTGCACATTATAAGAAACTTAACATGCATACCCCACTGCAACGGCTCATTGAGAGGGAGCTGACAATGCCAGCTGCCACTGGTTTATTGCTAATGTATTTCACACTGCTAGCTATTGTATGCCAACCACTTAAAGAACCCTAAGTGGACGTGTAACGTTTGGGGCATTATAACCTTTGTAGTTACATCGTAAGAGCTTGTAATTACAATACACTGCACAGGTAACTGAATTATAATCCCTCGTTGTTCTACCTTGGCTACTTACAAACTTTCTGTAGATGACATGTAAGAACGAAAATTATCAACTCATGTAATACATCTACATCTATACTCCGTAGGCCATCTTATGATGTATGGTGGAGGGTGCTTTGAATATTACTGTCAGTCTACCCACACCCCACCTGCCAACCCTGTTACTGTCGTGAATGGTGCGCGGGAAGAACGATTGGTGGTAAACTTCCGTGTGAGCTCAAGTTTATATAATTTTACCTTCACAATATTTTTGCTAGATAATTACACGTAGAAGGAAGCAATATGACATGATCGTATGGCCGCGCGCGTTAGCACGCCGCTTTCGGGATTAGGAGAGGCTCTTCGACCCCGGATCGAATCCGGCAGGCGGGTTAACGACGGGGATCGATGTGCCAGCCAGCCTGGATGTGGTTTTTAGGCGGTTTCCCACACCCCACAGATCAATACCGGGCTGTTACCCTATTCTTGTCTCAGTTATGCGATTTGCAAATATTTCGCAAACGTTCTCACACTTTCACACGGGTACTACAGGATGGTCATAAACTCTCGAGCCATTTCTACGAAATATACTTGCATAAAAGGCAAGTGTGTTTATTGTTAGTCTATATATACTCTTTTATTGCACTTCATTTTAAAGCATTGCTTCCATAGTTGATAGTAGACTTGAATAAATTCTGAAGTGTATCTCGTATGATAGCCGAAGCTGCAACAGGCATCGAGCTCTTAGACGCTGGAGATCATTTACCTTTATTTTGCACTTCCTTGACTTCGCGTGTCTCCAAGCTCAGAAATCCAAGAGCGTCACATCAAATTAACGCCAGAAACTCTGCCTGTAACCTCCCCCTCACTTATCGACCTTAATGACAGTGAAAAATTAAACCGCGTGTACCTAATGGAAATTTGGGAAAGCAATCGTCACCGAAGTTAATCTGTCGGTGAAGAGGGAGGAAAGGGTTACATCTAAATGAAAGGAAAAATGCAAATGAAACTGGTGGAAATTAATTTTGAAAAGGGGTAAAGTTAATAAAGAAAGTAAATGTGCGGCCGTTACGTTAACAATTAACTAGCGGTAATTAGATATTTGAGATTTGGGGGAAATCACGGTCGCCAGTCCTAAGGACAATTACTATAGTAACTGAAAAAGAAAGGTTATTACACATATAATTAGCACTAGCAGCGTGGCAACTGAAGGTTGACACGTGTAGTGTGAAAACTGAAAGTTTGTCAGAAGTAATAAATTTCGCTACACTCTGACTTAATTTAGCAAAATAATTAATAAAACCGGAAAATCGAAAGTTAATTTAGTGACTGAAGTTAATAGTGCGCTTTCTTTCTGAAGCACATCGAAATCAGTAAAATACGGTTAGTCTTGGACTACCTCAACAATCATTTCAAAAGCTACTTGAATCTACGCAGTTTAGAAATAAGAGATTTAACTTTGAACTTGAATTAAATGATTCTGAACAATTAACAATAGTAAAATGTAGTACGTACCAAGCTGAGCCGCAGTCACAGGTAAGCTAAAATACGGTAACAAAACTCGCACTCTTAATTTGTGCTTGTGCAATCTAAATATTGTAGCCAGCCATGAATACCTTAACTGAACTTTGAAATTAAAGCAGTGAAATCGAATGATGCTGGCGTTTGAATTTCAACGACACTCGGGCTCATTTCGGAAAAGGAAGGGATCCTGCTTGGCAATGCAATTGGGACAATGAGCAACAAAGGTTCATGCTAAGTTGCTGTAATTTTGCGAGGCAAATGGAACAATTTGAAAAGCTGAGGTCTGCCATACAGTTCTGAAACTTTACGTGCTTTTAGTCTTCCTTGTTGGTTGATTGAAGGTTTGAAGCCGTCGATCGAGGAGGTGGCGACAGTCACTCATTGTCGGCCGTCGCTGTTGCAGAAGATGGATGTTGGCGCGCCTTCTTCTCAACACGGTCACCAGACGAAACGGGCTCTTGATGTGCGCCAGCTAATGCTTCCCGTCCGCGACACCATGTCAGAAACTATCATCGCAAGTCGAGCGCAATTACATGCTGCCAAACTCCGAAAGCGCGGCAACTCGCGGGAGCTACACACAACACACCTGCTCCACTCGCTACTCCAGTCAGACTCTCCCTCTGCCCGCGCTCCACGCGGCAGAGTTCACTCTACCAAAGATCCTACACACTTTGATTCTTCACACGACCTATCGATGTAATCGTTCGATAGCAGTTTTCCCTAGGCAAGACCCAGCGTAAAAATACAAATAATATTTACGAAACAAACCAATTATAAATCGACATAAATGCATATATATATATATATATATATATATATATATATATATATATATAGTAAAACAATTACAATATATAAAGGCACAGAAATGTCATATATTCAGGTAACAAAATAAGGAAAAAACTTACAGTACAATAGATGGAAATAGAAGGATATGCATTTCCGGCGTTACACGTGCCCCACATTGTCTGAGGATGTTCGTGTAACCTAAACAGACTCAGAAAATGTCCCAAAAAAGAAACAGCGGAAATGCATATGCTCAAAACATCATCAAAATTTAGCATTCATCTAATTAAGCATAAATCAATTTTTTTTAGACCATAAAAGTTGAGTGGAGACAGTCCTAATCTTATTCCACTCTGTCATCTTGCACAAAATAAAACAGGTTGACAACATATTAAAATTCATAGAAAGCATAGAAAATGGGTTAGCTACTTCAAAATCATTAAAATTCGTAACACTATCAAGAAGTGGAATACTATTTACAAAATCAATCAGAGTACATGGTCATAAAAACAGGTAGATCAAAGTACGCAAATTAATTATTAATTACATAGAATACACATTTTGTACAACCTTTTCATAATTATTATCTCGTCATGAGATTCCACTTAACGCTAAACAAGAAAATAATATTCAGTAGATCGAAAAAAACATAAATATTGACAGCAGAATTCTTTCACATCAGCTGTCCGGGAAGAAAAACTATTCCGCCTTTCGTACCCGCAAGTACAAAGAATGCCGAGAGAGGCACGGAGAGCCTACGGCGGCACAAGAGCCGACAGCGGCTCCGCCTCGTCAGTATTGTTGCGCCCGCCTGTGCGGCACGCTTGATCTCACTCGCCTGTCTAACGGCATTTCCAGAACGTCCGCTTCACTGAATTCTTTGGGAAAAACTCACTCCCGAGTAATCTCAAGGAGTCCATTAACACTATCACAGTGGATAACTCAACACTGTCCATCATCACACGCATGTACTAGCCTGAAACTTAAAACAGCGTCTAAGTACATCGGCAACGACTAGTAAAACACATATTCATGAAATCTTACAGCTAGTTACAAAATCATATTTACATTACTTAATCTACTGTGACTCAGCTGAAAACTTAAACTAGCAGCTTGGATTTTTCAATTGATAAATAATCACTCTCTGTTAAATCATTTAGTACAAGTTAATTACTTATTAATTACAACTTCTTTAATGTCCTCTTGGTCAGGCAAAAGCATGACAATCTAGCAAATCGTTTAAATCTTACACTCTATATTCACATACTGTACAATTTACCCATTCTGTGGTATTAATCAATTCTAGGTTGGTACAATCTCAAGTCTACAGTGTTCCGTATACCTAATAGTTTTCCAGAGCTTGGATACTCTAAGTAATAAGCATTTGTGTGAGGTATACCAATGACTTTATATGGTCCATTATAAACTAACTTAAATTTAGAGATTTCATTGTCTATTTCGCGCGATTCCTCATGAGCTTTTACAAGTACTAAGTCTCCGATTGCAAACTTAGCAAAACGCGCTTTAGCGTCATGACGAAGTATGCGACCATCGGTTTTTGGCTTCATTATTTCTGGCAAACGATCTTTTTTCACACCAATACTCGGTTTGTCTGGAAACACACTCTTATTCCTCATTATTACTTCATACAGGCCTCGTCTTCGTTCGTGTGTTACGTTTGACACACCGTCTACAATAGCTTCCAATTCACTTTCTACACTATTTTCAATGCCGAGACTCCTCACGTTACAGTACTTCAAATTCATACCTACGTCAATGGCATCCGGCCAGTTAACAATGTGTATAGGCTGGTATTGCCTATGCACACCATCTCCTGCCTCGTCAAAACTAACTACTTTTGTTTTATCTTGTGACGTACATGTCAAAGTTTTGCTTTCGCAATTAATCACTGCACGGTATTTTAATAGCCAATCTAACCCGATAATTACTTCCGTAGTTAAGTCTGGCACGACGACAAACTCTTGTTCAAATCGTGCCCCACATATCTCGAAGTTGACAAAAATCTGTTTTGTGACCGGTTTACTGGCCTTCCCAGTAGCACCGATAATTTTCACTCCTGTTACTGGCATAACTACGATGCCAGGTCTGTCTTTCAGTAACTGAAATATTTTTCCAGATACAGCACTCAATTCTGCACCGGTGTCAATCAACACGTTTAGTTGTAGGCCGTGCATATTAACAGACACTACTATCTGTCTACACCTGTCCTCGACTGTTTCCCACAGTAAATCCTCGTCTATGTTCAGGTCATTCCAGAAAAAACCATCCGGCTTTGATCCTAAATCCGGCTTATCTGGCGGCTTTTTCAGCCTCTGTTCACATATAGTTTTAATTTCAACACGTTTGTCCTGAGGCTTAGTCTGTAGCTTCGCCTCCAATACCGAAACCTTATCCTGTAACTCGTCAACTAGTGAGTGTTGCTTTGCTATCACTTCACTAATTGTCACCTTCGTTGATTCCTCTTTGGCCAGATTGATCTCATCTGCCAATCTACCTGGAGGAATGTGCCCAGTAGTATCTGCAATTACTTCCTCTAGATCTGCGCAACACACACTGTTATCGTCTGACCGTATAATGTCAGCTCTAACCTCATACACGCTGTAATCTATGTGCTTTTCTACCAATCGTGTCCGGCTATCACTAAAATTTTCATAATCTTTCTCCTTAATACTCTCGCAATGTTTAAACTGGAGGTTTGCGTCGGATGGGTCGGCTACTTCTACCACTATAACTTTCGGTAAAGTCTGCCGGTTAGGGCCAGAACTTTCCGTTACTACTTCAACATCCATCTCTTGCGGGACGAGACACGACGAATCTTGCTCGTGCTCCCCATTAACATCAACTATTTCTAGTAAAGTCTGCCGGTTAGGGCCAGAACTTTCTATCACTTCACAAATACTATCTTCCTGTGGGACGAAACGCGGCAAATCCTGCCCGCGCTCCCCATAAACACTTCTCTCATACAGGCCCCTATAATCTCTTAGTTCGTCGTATAAGCGACCGAACTGCCTTAACCAGACCTCATCCCTCTCTGCATCCCCTCGCTCGATGACGGACGTTTTATCCGACATCTGATCTTCTCTCAACACTTGCGAATCATTCTTAAACTCAGTCTCCAGTTCCGCTGTGGGTATTACAGCTGCCACTTTATAATCGATTTCCGGAACACTACTTAAATTGTTCTCACTGACAGTGAATGTATTTTCTACTGCCGTGTCTACAGCTGATCTATTACTAGTGGGCGCACTCCTTTCTCCTAACACTGGCACACTCTCCCGCCGTTGATTATTCCATACGGAATTCTCATAACGACTACACCTCGGTTTTCTACTGTTATTGGGCCGCCAAAATTTCTCCACGACCGGTCGGCCCCTCACCGGCGCGGCTAATGGTTTCCCTGTCTCGTCCCAGCAGATACGCTCCCCGGATGCTGCTGAGGTGGCTGATCACACACACTGGCGTTATTACTATTCTGCGAAGCCCGTATCACGCTAGTATGATACTGGTTTCTGTCATTCCTGTTATTATTTGCATTGTATCGATTGTCATTACGGCCCGAACCACTATTGTTATTGCTGCCAAGATTGCGGTATGCATTATTCCCATAGTTATGATTGTTGTGGTTGCTGTGGTACCCGTTGTTGTTACCACGGCCTCTACCAGTATCGCGATTATTGCGCCAATTGTCCTCGTCCTCAACTCTTTCCAGGAAATCATTGATTGTCCTGTAATTGCTTCCTACGTAGCGTTTTGTATCATCTGGAAGCTTCTTGTAGAGTTCCCAAACTATTTCGGTTTCCGTGCGGCGATCACGCAAATATTCCGACTTGCGGATCCAGCCCTCACAAAACTCCTTCATCGAGCCGCGCGAATTCGCATCGAAAGGCCTCGATACGACAAATTCGCGCCAGACACTTTGCTGTTTTTGCTCTGACCAGTATTCAGCCAGAAACAAATTTTTGAACTCGTCAAAAGTCAGGTTCGTAATGTTGAGGTTTAAGCCCCAACGCTTGGCATCACCAGCCAACACATCAATAACGGCATTAATTTTTCTCTCATTAGTCCATGATCTGGGGAAAACTCTTTCACAATTTTTAATGAAATCCGTCGCGTGTATACCGCCTTTTTTCAAGGGGTCGAACCGCTCCTCTTTCGTCAACAATTCCGAACTATGTGCACAGATTGGCACATAGCTCTGTTTTTCTTCAAGTTTCTTTTCTAATTCCGACACTCTCGTAATCACTTGGCAAGTGGTTGTCGCAAGCGTTTCCACTTCCCTCTTTTTCTCTTCGCAGGAATTAGCCTGCTTCCTCACTTTGGTATCTACTTCGGATACTAAAGCCTTTAAAGTTTCCACCTTCTGTTGATCCTCTTTTCTCACTAATTGAATTTGTTCCGTCACCTTATTCTCGATGATCGGAGCAACTGCGTCTCCTACACTTTTCTCGATTCTGCTAATTTCGGAATCAAAACGAGTATTTATGCTCGCAATTTCCGCCTGAACGCCTATCATTTCCTGTTTAAGATTACCGATTTCGGTATTAATCACGACAATATCGTCTTTGATTTCATCAACTTTTGTGTTAACAACTTCAACATTGTTGTTAACAACATTAATAGCTTTGTTCTGATTGTCTAGCATTCGTTCAATTTTTTCAGACTGAGCTACTTGCTTGGCAGCCTGAGCTTCTTGCTTGGCAGCCTGAGCTTCTTGCTTGGCAGCCTGATCATCTTGCTTGGCAGCCTGATCGTCTTGCTTGGCAGACAGAGCTTTAATTTCTACCGATTGGCTCTTGATTTCGTTAATCAAAACATTCAATAAATCAGTTAAATTCCCGGAAACTACCGGTTTTACTTCCGTAGCGGCTTCCTCTTTAATTGTCCCCCCGTATTCGTCATCAAAAGGATTCCGATTTGATTTACACTTCCGATTCCGAAACATTTTCTAAAGTTTGCAATTCCATTTCTGCTCTTTCTTGCGTTTCGGCGATCGCGTCTTTCATGCTAGCCCCCTGCCCCTGAACAATGGGTACCGCGGTGCGCGTTTCCCACTGTTCGACCGATTGTTCCGTATCCAAGTCTACCAAATTTTTGTAATTGTTGCCTTCACTCATTTTAATAATTTTCAATATAAATGCCAAATCTCAAATCTAATTAGGAATCCTCACACTAATATTCTCGCTAACGTATCGACCATTTCGTAAACAGTACTTTGTTACGAGATTTGCACAATGCAAAATTCGTGTCCAGAACAACCTCAAATCTGATGATTGTCCTGTCACCAGGTCGCCACGTGTAACCTCCCCCTCACTTATCGACCTTAATGACAGTGAAAAATTAAACCGCGTGTACCTAATGGAAATTTGGGAAAGCAATCGTCACCGAAGTTAATCTGTCGGTGAAGAGGGAGGAAAGGGTTACATCTAAATGAAAGGAAAAATGCAAATGAAACTGGTGGAAATTAATTTTGAAAAGGGGTAAAGTTAATAAAGAAAGTAAATGTGCGGCCGTTACGTTAACAATTAACTAGCGGTAATTAGATATTTGAGATTTGGGGGAAATCACGGTCGCCAGTCCTAAGGACAATTACTATAGTAACTGAAAAAGAAAGGTTATTACACATATAATTAGCACTAGCAGCGTGGCAACTGAAGGTTGACACGTGTAGTGTGAAAACTGAAAGTTTGTCAGAAGTAATAAATTTCGCTACACTCTGACTTAATTTAGCAAAATAATTAATAAAACCGGAAAATCGAAAGTTAATTTAGTGACTGAAGTTAATAGTGCGCTTTCTTTCTGAAGCACATCGAAATCAGTAAAATACGGTTAGTCTTGGACTACCTCAACAATCATTTCAAAAGCTACTTGAATCTACGCAGTTTAGAAATAAGAGATTTAACTTTGAACTTGAATTAAATGATTCTGAACAATTAACAATAGTAAAATGTAGTACGTACCAAGCTGAGCCGCAGTCACAGGTAAGCTAAAATACGGTAACAAAACTCGCACTCTTAATTTGTGCTTGTGCAATCTAAATATTGTAGCCAGCCATGAATACCTTAACTGAACTTTGAAATTAAAGCAGTGAAATCGAATGATGCTGGCGTTTGAATTTCAACGACACTCGGGCTCATTTCGGAAAAGGAAGGGATCCTGCTTGGCAATGCAATTGGGACAATGAGCAACAAAGGTTCATGCTAAGTTGCTGTAATTTTGCGAGGCAAATGGAACAATTTGAAAAGCTGAGGTCTGCCATACAGTTCTGAAACTTTACGTGCTTTTAGTCTTCCTTGTTGGTTGATTGAAGGTTTGAAGCCGTCGATCGAGGAGGTGGCGACAGTCACTCATTGTCGGCCGTCGCTGTTGCAGAAGATGGATGTTGGCGCGCCTTCTTCTCAACACGGTCACCAGACGAAACGGGCTCTTGATGTGTGCCAGTTAATGTTTCCCGTCCGCGACACCATGTCAGAAACTATCATCGCAAGTCGAGCGCAATTACATGCTGCCAAACTCCGAAAGCGCGGCAACTCGCGGGAGCTACACACAACACACCTGCTCCACTCGCTACTCCAGCCAGACTCTCCCTCTGCCCGCGCTCCACGCGGCAGAGTTCACACTACCAAAGATCCTACACACTTTGATTCTTCACACGACCTATCGATGTAATCGTTCGATAGCAGTTTTCCCTAGGCAAGACCCAGCGTAAAAATACAAATAATATTTACGAAACAAACCAATTATAAATCGACATAAATGCATATATATATATATATATATATATATATATATATATATATATATATATAGTAAAACAATTACAATATATAAAGGCACAGAAATGTCATATATTCAGGTAACAAAATAAGGAAAAAACTTACAGTACAATAGATGGAAATAGGAGGATATGCATTTCCGGCGTTACATGCCTATCCACCTCTTAACGGATCTCCGATTTAGGTATTCCCTTCTCATGAGAACAAGATGATTGGGAATTCCACCGTGCTCAAATGCAACTGTTACAGCAATGACTTCTTGGTGAAACTGTGGTTCCAGGAATTGCTCCAGCGCGACTAGATAAATGTTTCCTGAAATTTTCTCTTCTGAAAAAACGAAGGATTCGCATACCGTAGTCTCTGTGAATCCAACTTAAACATTATTTTGGGTGTGCCTTTTTGCCATTCAGTGGTTGCGTCGTGTGACTCGTTACTTCATTTGCGGCAGTTACGTTCGTTAACTTTTTCGAAGATGTGAAATGTGGCCTCGACAGTAAACAAAATGTGATACATGAGGTATTCGTTGTATGCAGCTTCCGTGAAATCGCGATTTTGGCTAATCTGTGAAGCACCTGAGTGTGGGGCGCTTCTTTCTTTAGCGTGATGTGTAAACGTTTCAAAATTGTTGATTTTGGTACATCTAAGTCATTATCACAGAAATGGATTGTAATTGTGTACCAGCGGAAAGATGCTTCTATCGGAAAGAAAAGGAGGGAATGTGCTCCTCTTTATTAAAAGAATTTGACTGAAAAGTGAGGTGCCTCATTTAACCTTCCTGAGCAGCTTTAAAAATCTTTGGAAAAATAGTGGCATGTGAAGATATCGTATTGGCACTTTTTTATGTTGAGAAAGGAGGCAATGGCAGAGAGAAGGAGAAGGAGAAGCAGTAAGTACTGGAAGGTAGTAGTGTCGGAGCTCCTGAAGTGCCCTAGGGGTTTGAAGACCTGCAGCGATACGTCGACCGAGAACATCCCAGACGTGCTCGATGGGGTTTAGGTCTGGAGAACAGGTAGGCCACTCCATTCGCCTGATATCTTCTGTTTCAAGGTACTCCTCCACAATGGCTGCTCGGTGGGGCCGTGCGTTATCTTCCATCAGGAGAAGATAGGACCCACTGCACCCATGAAAAGGCTTACATACAGGTTCAAAATGACGTCCCGACACACCTGACCTGTTACAGCTCCTCTGTCAAAGACATGCAGGGGTGTACGTGCACCAATTGTAATCCCACCTCACACCATCAAACAACGACCTCCATACAGGTCCCTTTCAGTGACATTAAGGAGTTGGTATCTGGTTCCTGGTTCACGCCAGATGAAAACCTGGCGAGAATCACTGTTCAGACTATACCTGGACTCGACCGTGAACATAACCTGGGACCACTGTTCCAATGACCATGTACTGTGTTCTTGACACCAGGTTTTACGGGCTCTCCTGTGAGCAAGGGTCATTGGAATGCACCTTGCAGGTCTCCGGGTGAATAAACCACGTCTGTTCAGTCGTCTGTAGACTGTGTGTCTGGAGACAACAGTTCCAGTGGTTGCGGTAAGGTCCCGAGCACGGCTACATGCAGTACTACGTGGCCGTCTGCGGGCACTGATGGTGAGATATTAGTCTTCTTGTGGTGTTGTACACTGTGGACATCCCGTAATGTAGCGCATGGACACGTTTCCTGTCTGCTGGATTCTTTGCCATAATCTTGAGATCACACTTTGTGGCACACGAAGGGCCCGTGCTACGACCTGCCGTGTTTGAGCAGCTTCCAATCGCCCTAGTATTCTATCCCTCATAACGTCATCAATGTGTGTTATATGAGTCATTTTCAACACAAAGTCACAATTAGCACGTCTGAAAACGTCTGCACACTTACTCGCTGCACAAAAAAAAAAAAAGTTCAAATGTGTGTGAAATCTTATGGGACTTAACTGCTAAGGTCATCAGTCCCTAAGCTTACACACTACTTAACCTAAATTATCCTAAGGACAAACACACACACCCATGCCCGAGGGAGGACTCGAAGCTCCGTCGGGACCAGCCGCACAGTCCATGACTGCAGCGACGCAGACCGCGCGGCTAATCCCGCGCGACTCTGCACCAGCACACCTCTGCATATGTGGACCGTTGCCAGCGCCACCGTGCGACGACCGCAGGTCAAATGCACCGCATGGTCGTACCCCGAAGTGATTTGAACCCGCAAACCGCTCACCAGAGCGTTGTTTCACCATGTATCAGCATTATCCTTAATTTATGAGCAAGAATGTAGAAAGAGCGAAGGAGATAATGGCAGTGCGAGAGAAACAGAGGACACAGTGACAGTGGAACAGAGTAAACAGTGAGAGAACAGTGCTAGGAAAAGAGTGAAGGAGAGAGTGCCAATGGGAGAGGAATAACGAGAAGGAGAAAGTGGAAGTGAGTGGGAGCCATTGACAATGAGAGACAGAGTCTACGAGAATGACGACGAGAGTTAGTGACAGTGAGAAGAGAGAGCAGCAGTGGGGAGGAATGAATGAGATAGTAGCACTGAGGGACAACGACGCGGAGACAGAGACAGTGTCAGGAGATAGTCGTAGCAGGGCCGAACGAAGGCGACAATAAGTTGCGCTGAATGAGCGAGTGAGAATGGGCAAATGGGAATGGTTGGGCATGACAGACTTACAGCGATGCACTAGTGGGTGTGAGCGAATTACAGTTAGGACAGCTAGTGGGATTGGGAGGCGATGTTGTTTGTTAAACAAAAGAGTACGAATATGTTCGCACCCCAATATTTTTTTGTGAAAATGTTTAAAGCAGTTGAGGAAGATAGAATGAGGCAGCTTTTCAGGTTAGAGTCTTTTAATAAAGAGGAGCATATTCACCTTTTAAGTGCTCTGATAGAAGTATTTTTCCTCTGATTCCCTTCTTTTCCCTGCCACAGCAGGGCATATCACTCATGTGAAAAAACTTTGATGGCTCAGTAAAATTTTGAAAGTTTACTTATGTGAAATTACAGTAACTCAGAACTAATTTTACACCTCAGACTTGCTTTTACGTGCATAGAAAATTTTGCACGTGCTTCAGTACTACAACGTGGTGTTTCCAGAACCTTCCTGACGGTTACGGAGACACTTAATATCATATTTATCCGTGCTACGTCACTTTATAAACTACGTTTTCGCCTCTCACCTCATTTTACATGCATATTTTACTTGCGCAAGTAGGATAACTTTGAACCCCTGTATCTCGAAAACAGATAAAAGTGTCTAGAAAATTTTCAACATTGTTCGAGAATATATCGTAAGAATTACAGCCATTTGTTGCGCGTAGTCATCTTGGAATCCTCGGCTGGGTTTTGGTCCACTGCACGAGTACCGATTACTTTTTAGAAATGGGTCGAGACTTTAGGACCACCATGTAGAAGACGCAGGAACACATGGCATACACAATCTGCTTCTCGAGGGTGTTCGGGGGAAGGAAGGGTGGCGACAGAAACGCCATCCGGCCGTCCTGATCCCGTGACGATACGGGATAAATGCCAAAGAAAATGAATAATAGGAGGAAGGAAAATGGCGAGTGCGTCTTCTAGGGAAGGAGATTCTCGGAATTTCACCAGTAAGTAAATATAAGCGGGCGGCGGCGTGCTCAGTGCAGATCCCACAATGTCTCTGACGCTGCTGCTGGTGCTCGCGCTATGGACGGCTGGCGACGCCTCAGGTACAGTACTTCCTCAACGCGCAAGACGGCACTTCCCTCAGCCAATTTGTTTGTTTCTCTTTAACTGCTCGTGTCTCATTACCGTAAACTGGCAACACACACGCCTCGTAAACTACTACCTCTCCAGACATATGAGGAAAGTGCTTATAAAACTTGGTTTAGCTTATCGATAATCTTCAGTTTCTTTTCCTTGTCCATTCGCTTACTGTCTTCAACTGTCCTAAATACAAAGCCTGTATACTCTCTCCGTGACTTTATTATTACTTGTATTACTTCTTTCCAATGTAATGTGACTTTAGGATTGGCCGAGCGGTTCTAGGCGCTGCAGTCTGGAACCGCACGACCGCTACGGTCGCAGGTTCGAATCCTGCCTCGGGCATGGATGTGTGTGATCTCCTTAGGTTAGTTAGGTTTAAGCAGTTCTAAGTTCTAGGGGACTGATGACCTCCGCTGTTAAGTCCCATAGTGCTCGGAGCCATTCGAACCATTTTTTTTTTTAACTTTAGGATTGCAGCGAAATGCAGGAAGATCTGCAGCGGATAGGCACTTACTGCAGGGAGTGGCCACTGACCCTTAACATAGACAAATGTAATGTATTGCGAATACATAGAAAGAAGGATCCTTTATTGTATGATTATATGATAGCGGAACAAACACTGGTAGCAGTTACTTCCGTAAAATATCTGGGAGTATGCGTACGGAACGTTTTGAAGTGGAATGATCATACAAAATTAATTGTTGGTAAGGCGGGTGCCAGGTTGAGATTCATTGGGAGAGTCCTTAGAAAATATAGTCCATCAACAAAGAAGATGGCTTACAAAACATTCGTTCGACCTATACTTGAGTATTGCTCATCAGTGTGGAATCCGTACCAGGTCGGGCTGACAGAGGAGATAGAGAAGATCCAAAGAAGAGCGGGGCGTTTCGTCACAGGGATATTTGGTAAGCGTGATAGCGTTACTAAGATGTGTAGCAAACTCAAGTGGCAGACGCTCTGCATCATGGTGTAGCTTGCTGTCCAGGTTTCGAGAGGGTGCGTTTCTGGATGAGGTATCGAATATATTGCTTCCCCCTACTTATACCTCCTTAGGAGATCACGAATGTAAAATTAGAGAGATTCAAGCGCGCACGGAGGCTTTCTGGCAGTCGTTCCTCCCGCGAACCATACGCGACTGGAACAGGAAAGGGAGGTAATAACAGTGGCACGTAAAGTACCCTCCGCCACACACCGTTGGGTGGCTTGCGGAGTATAAATGTAGATGTAGATTGCATTAAGACTACAGTCAGCGTTAGGATCTTTTTATATAGGCAGTAATGCAAGAATCATCAATTGCCTTAATCTAAATACACGCTGCATGTATACAGAGTAAGATATGACAAATTTCTTGGACACGTTACCATTGTGAATGAGGAAACGCAGAACTATCGACCTTTCGATTGGTTGCCGTCTACACGTCTGACTCTCCCCCAAACAACCATGGACCTCGCACGTGCATCAGAAACAAAGATAGCCGTAGCGTAGGTGCAACCACCGCGGAGGGATATCTCTGGAGAGGTCTAGTTAACGTACGTTTCCTGAAGGAGGGGCGAGCGGCCTCGTCAGCAGGTGCAGGGGCAACTGTGGATCAGTGGTCGTCAAACTGCGGGCCGCCGGCTGCGTGCGGCCCGAATCAAGTGTTCATGCGGCCCGCGGTTCTTAGCCGTATGTTGAGATAATGTACATCTACCAGCTAACAGCCGAATCCGAAGGTCTCTCTAAATTTAAGAACTTCTTAGTGACTGTAGTTTTCCTGCACAGTAACAAACAAAAATACTTAGAGAGGCAATAATAATTTAAGCCTAGCGAACCCGGCAAGGCTTCGTAATTGCTAAATATGTAAGGCAATTGTATATACATTCTAATCTCCCTTTTCCCATATATCTGTACATCACCTCCTACTCTCTCTCTCTGTCCATCTCCTCCTCCCCTCTCTACACTCATCTCCTCCCCCCCCCCCCCCCCGTCATTTCCTCTTCTCCTTTCTCTCTGACCTTCAGCCTTGTCTATTGTTATTGCCAATGAATCCTTGATAGGGAATTGAAATTGCTTAAAATGAATGGGTAAATCTTATGACAGATCTCACTTGCTCCTGCATCCTTGAGGACAGTAATTTCAGTGACATTATTTCGCTTAGTTTTAATCTGCGCGCAGGTAGGATCATAATTTTCGGACGATTCATATTCCGTAGTAGTATTCTAACCATACGTCGATTAGCCATAAATACAAGTTTCCTGTTTTCTATTAAAAACGACTCCGAGGAAGAAAACAAAACAGCACATAGTTTTGTATATAATTTTATTCAATTACATATATAAGGAGAAAGAATATGTCTAAGAGAAACAATTTGTCTTATGTTTCAGGGCACTGCTATTGTAGTTAAAACTGACTACGGGAAAAAAGTACCGCACATTTTCACAGCACAGCATAACACAACATTATCATACTCGCAGTCAATTTTAACAGAAAACTTCTAGATTGTACTTTAAAAATAATCAGTCTACATCCGTCTGAATGCTCCTTAGATATCATGTAAAAATTTCAATTACATCCGTCAAGAACTTTGGAAAGAACATTTCCTGTAAATATATTACATACATACACAAATACATTTATATAACATATAAGTGTGCAGCATATGTCTGTCCAAATGTTTATTAGAATGGTATGTAATAATTTGAAGTAAATGGGCCATGAAGTTCTGGATAGTTTTACTAGCAACATTTCCCCCTCTTACAGTACATATATATTTATATATCATATATTTTAAGTAAATGTGTAGCCTATGTCCGCCCGGACGTTTATAAGAGCATCGTGCAAGAATCTGAAGTAAATCTCACAAGGACTTTTCGAGAATTTTGGTAACAACATTAAAAAACAACTTGTCTTTTTCTGTAGTATAGATTTTATATACATATCCATATGCCATATATATTAATAAAATCTGTAGCCTATCTCTGCCAAAACGTTTATTAGAGTATCATGCAGAAATATGAAGTGAATCAGTCAAGAACTTTGAGATTTTTAGCTAATAACATTTCCTCTATATATATATTTAAGAACTGTGAAGCCTATGTCCTCTGAAAGTTGATTTGAGTTTTCTGTAACAGTTTGAAGTAATTCGGGCAAGCACTTTTCGAGATTTTTTGGTAACAACGTTTAACTACGACTTGTCTTCATACAGTAATTAGAAGTGCTAAATTTTAACTGACGTTGGTGATTATTGAGAATATTATAATTCCATCTTTGCAACTACAAGGAAATGCTCGTTTTTCACGAAAACTTTTCTTTTTATTGATATACCAAGACTGATGATGTTTTATTTCAATAAAAGAAAACGCATTTGATGACAAAGACACATTTTTCATATGGTTGCAAAGAAGGAATTAAAATACCCTGTAAACCAACTGCGGGCAATATGACAATTCGAATGAAGAATGTAATGACGTTGGTGAATTCATCCGTGATCTAAGTGCAGTTGGTCACTTGCCTCAGGGGCAGCAACGAAAGTAGCGCCATGCACTCTGCCTCGCCTTCCGTATCCGCGTTCTGTCCCCCACGCACATCCTCTACGACCTCATCCCCTTCCCCAACCTTCTCCTTTTCCTTGAACACATCCGCACCCTGTATATTGTCTGCCAACTCGATCCCCACCCCCAACCCACCCCCTAGTGTCCCCCTTCCTCTCCATCCCTAGCCCATTACTGCAACTTTAACATTGCGTCCCGCCCTATCTCCATCTCCACACACTCCACCTCCTTTCCCAACGCAACTTCCAGCACCTACCCCTCCCGGATGATGAATTTCGCCCTGACGTCGACCTCTCCTACCAACTCTAATCCCACTTTCCTCCTGCCTCCTCCTCAGGGCTCCCTCTCCTTCCCCTCCCTTCTCCTGAGTGGCTTTCCCCCTCCTACAACCCTCCGTCTCCTGTGCTCCCATTCAGTGTCTCTGCACTCCCTCCTGCCTTGTTCTCCCTCTTCATCTCTCGCCCTGCCTGTCTCCTGTCTCTTGGTAAACCCCCTGACCCCCTATTCCTTTCATCGCACCCCCTCCCCCTCTGCACCTTGCTCTCCCCTCTTTTTCCATCCACTCGGGCCTCTCCTTCGGCAGGTCCCTCCTGGCAAGTTTTATTCTTTCTCTTGTGTGCTTCATCCCTTAAAGTGGTTTTAAGGTGTCTTTGGTCTGAAGTGTTTTAATACTGTGGCCAACATTTAACCTGTGCATGTGACTTCAGTGTCTTTTTTGTGCTCTACAAATCACCAACTGTGTTTTTTTTTTACTTTATGTAGACTTTAATTTTCTCCTATGAATGTCTCCATGTCAGTGTATATTTTCCCTCCATTCTTTTATGTCCCTCTTTTTATCGCCTTTATAGGTGTAATTTTCTCCTTTTACTAGTTGTCATGTCACTCGGCTGAAGAGCAGCGGATTGTGCCGCTGCCAGCCCCAATATGGGGCAGGGGAATCAAATCACAATAAAGGAAAAAAAAACTCCACAATGACAGTTACTTCCAGCCAGAGTCATATCCATAACCATGTTACAATTTACAAGTTTACAAATTTACCACATGGAATCACATATTAGAAAACATCATTGAAAACTGTGCTCTATGGCGCTATTTAATCGAAATTCGCTCAATATATTTGCTTTTTCACAGCAATGACGCACAGACGTGGTATTGTTATCACGTGCACATTTAGAAAAATATTCGAATATTTGGATATGACAAGTAGAATGTTTTTCATGTTTGTTTGTTATACATGAATTAGAGTGTCATAAGTTTTTAACACCTTTACATTACATATTCATAGTCCGTGGGTCACTTATGCTACACATGTTCCCATATAAAATAGAACTGAGCTTTACATAATCGTCAAAACAGCGGTGTAAACATGGAAGATGGCCCTCCCAGTATCATCGATGTAGGCCAGGGCTTAACAACTGGCCGGTTTTGAGCGCGAGTACTCGCGTCTGCTCAGGCATGTGCTCGCGAGCAGGTGCAAGGTCGGGAAGGAGGGAAGGGAGGGGAAATGCGCGCGCACGTTTGAATAGGGCCGCAGCATGCCTATTGAATTCGCACCTACTGTGTAACGTTTAAAGTACTACGATCAGCTCTAACAGTCACTTCGCTGGTTAAGAATCATGTCAAGTCGCCGTTGTGTAACCCCAACCATGCTTTCGCAGTTCAACCGCCATTGGCAGGAATTGTATCTGTTTACAGAAAAAGATGGAGTTGCAAAATGTTTAGTATGTCACAAAACGCTGAATTCTTTTAGGAAATTTAATTTGCAGCGACATTATATGTCGTACCACGCGAAAGACTACGGAAGTGGTAAATGTGATGGACCAGATCGTGCACAGGAAGTTATTAAACTTAAAAGGAAGCTATCCGAAGAAGATCTGGACGACGAAGAAAAATCAACAGGCAGCTCTCAGAATGAGTTACAAAATTGCTTTGCTTTTAGCAAAATCCCTGCGCCCCTTCACTGATGGCGATTTAATAAAATAATGTTTGGTAGCTGCAGCGGAACATTTGTGTCCATCTCAAGTTGAACAGTTTCTGATTGTGCCATTATCTAACATGACCATTATGCGTCGCATACAGGACATGGCAGATGACGTCCAGAGCCAGCTTGCAAATATCTGTAAAGATTTTATGGCGTATTCTCTAGCTCTGGACGAAAGTGTTGATATCACTGGAACAGACAGCTTGCCATATTTATTAGAGGTGTTAATAGAGATCTTCAGGTGAGGGAGGAGCTCCTCGATGTAGTAGCCATGAACACTGCAACTGGAGGTGATATTTTAAGTAGTGTTGAAGCAAGTGTTGAAAATATACGATTGTCGTGGAATTCTTTAGTTTCAGTGTCTACATACGGTGCACCAGCGATGACAGGGAAAAAAATCAGGTTTCGTTGCGCTGTTGAAGGAGAAAATGCAAAAATTGACCGTGCCGAATGAAATAAGTGGCGTTCACTGTGTGATCCACCAGGAAAACCTATGTGCAAAGAGTATCACTCTAAAAAATGCGATGAGTGTTGTTCGTACAACCAATTATATAAGGAAGCATGGGCTACAACACAGACAATTTAAAAGCTTTCTTGAGGATGTAGAAAGCCAGTATGGTAGCCTGCGTTATTACAGCGAGGTCCGCTGGCTTAGTCGTGGCGAATTATTAAATCGATTTTTTTGCCTATTAGATGAGATAAATATGTTCATGGAAATAAATAACATGTGTGTTCCTGAACTGAAAGAGCCTTCATGGAAATGTGATCTCGCGTTCTTAGCAGATTTAACTAGCCATCTGAATGCTTTGAACATTTCACTACAAGTTAAAGATCTGCTAATTAGTCATTTCATAGATCGAATACGAGCTTTTAAAATGAAATTGACACTTTGGGTGAGTCAGCTGGAAATAGGAAATCTAGCTCATTTTCCTAAATTACCTTCCATGCAAGATGTTCACAAAGACTGTGAACGTTATTCACATAGTTTAGTTGCCCTTAAGGAAGAATTTGATCAACGCTTTCAAGATCTGACAGCACTAGACAGTGATTTTGATCTGTTCTCCTCTCCATATCCAGCGAATATTGAAGAGATTCGTCCTGAGCTGCAACTAGAAATTATTGACCTGCAGTGTGACAGAGAATACAGAGACAAATTTCAGAACAAGAAAAACATTTTGCAATTCTACAGACACTTCCCTCAGCATCGATTTCCTCGTTTGCACAAACTGGCGGCTACAATAATATCAATGTTCGGTTCCACGTATGTTTGTTAACAACTGTTCCCTGCAATGAAATGTAACAAGACGCGCCTGAGAAACACATTTTCTGATCGAAATTTAAACTGCACGCTGCGCCTACAATGCACAAGAGCAATTACTCCGAACATAAACGCAATTGTAAAGGGCAAAAAGTACAAGATAACCGAGAATCCCGCACTTCAGTGACACCTTTTATTGTGTAACAGTTCACAAACTAATACGAATGTAGAGGCATACACTAAGCTAATAAAATTATCTGGCACGTGTACATTCTCCTTTATTTGTTTCATTTGTCGCAGTATAATTCGTGAGTGATATTCCTGCAGGCGGCCGCGGATTTACATTGACTGGCGGCAGCTGTTGTGTGCCTCACATGATTCTCCCCACTCTCCGCTCTGGTCCGGTAGTGGGGGTAGCGTGCTCGCGCTGCTCCGTGCTCGCTCCTTGCTGCTCACAGCTTGCTCCGCGAGCACGTATGTTGTGAAGCCCTGATGTAGGCGGATGCTGATAGGTCGGCGTTTTTTTTCACAAGGATGGGGCCCCTCCACGCCCACACCAACGTGGTGACCAAACCAAAAGTTCTACTGTCACCTCCGTAAACATGTTAGTTTTTGAATCAGGCGTCACAGGATGCGGGCTGTGATGTTGTCCATGCGTCTGGGTAAGATTACTCATTAACATGGTCCATCAGGAGATAGAAGTGGTCGAAAACGGTTGAAGGGTAGCGGTTGTAAGGGCAGAGGAAAAAAAGTGCCAAGGCAAGAGCCAAGGGAAAAAAACCTCTGCGACAGTAGGACGGGTAGTAAGGGCAGTAGCGGCTTGCCATCTGCGACAGTGCATGCAAGGTGTGGTTGTGTTAGTTCGAGGTATCGTGCATCGTTACCTTTGTCGTTGTTGGGGCTTGTTGCGGCGCTTGCTGCAGTTGCTGCGTCCCTGCAACGGTTCAAGGTCGTTGTGGATTAGTGGGCGATCGGTCATAGATCGGCTCACAGACGGTGTAGGGGGTGTGTGTGGCTGGTTTGCGTGCTGTGTACCAGTACGGTTTCCCTGCGGTTGTCTGTTTTTCGGCTAGTCGCACATCTGGGTTTCCAGTAATAACTGTGTTGCAGGGGCTCGCCAGTACTGTCGTGTTAGCGTTCTATAGACCATAGATGTTCAGTTCCTAGCCAGTAATGTCTTTGGTCTGTTATGCTTCCATCTATGGTTGTGGTCGTAGTTACCCAGAGAAAGGATAAACGGGTTGCGCGAGTCTCTCGTGTTATTGTACAGTCGTGTGGAGAGTTTTTGGAATACCTGCAAGATAGTATCTAGCCGGTATTCCCGGTGAAGGTCCGCGATGCGTGTGTAGCGCGGAGCGTTGCTTTTGATTTTGAGTACTTTGTTCTGTATGAGCTGCAGACGGCGCAGGCGAGTTGGCGCAGCGTATCCCCAGACAGGGGCTGCGTACGTCATCAGGGGTCTAATAAGTGCCATGTACATGGACCTAGACACCGTCCTGTTCAGTGTGCTACGCCTGTTAAGCATAGGGTAGAGTTGTTTGAGACTCGCGTTAGCTTTGTTGGTCACGTGTTGAATGTGGTCCCCCCAGAGTAGTTTCCTGTCCAGCCAGACACCGAGGTATTTGACCTTCTCGCGGAAACGTATTGGGCGTGTGTGTAGTTTTATTGGGTTGCAGTGCTGATGTTTGCGCAGTTGCTTCGGTCTTCTAGTGAACAGAACGGCCTCGCACTTGTCGACGTTTACTCTAACACGCCATTTCACCAGCCAAGGCTCCGCCGTTGTGAGTGCGGTCTGTAGTCGTGAGTTAATGTTAGACGGCTTCCAATCTTGCGCAAGGATGGCAGTGTCATCCGCGTAGATTGCTACCGTCGTGTTATGTGTAGCTGGGAGGTCGTTAATGTAGAGGTTAAACAGTAAGGGCCCTAGGATACTTCCTTGGGGTACTCCTGCCTGTATACAATGTCGTGTCGATTGTTTGCCCTGCACGTCAGTGTTGAAACTCCTGTCCGTGAGATATGAGTGTATGAGACGTACGAGCCCGTCGGGGAACCCTGCGTCACTAAGTTTGCGTATTAGGCCGTTGTGCCATAGACGATCGAAAGCCTTTTCGATGACCAGGAACACCGCCCCAGTTGCCTTGCTTGTGTTGTATCCGTGTGTTATGTATTCAACGACGCGGAGGAGTTGTTGTGTTGTTGAGTGGTGATTCCTGAAACCGAATTGCTCCGGTCTCAGGGTGTCGTTTGTGATGCAGTGCCTGGTGAGTCGTTTTAATATTACCTTCTCAACGATCTTGCTGAGCGCGCTCAGCAGACTGATGGGTCGGTAATTTTGTGGGAGGGAGTGGTCTTTCCCCGGCTTCCTGAACATCAGGACCTTGGCCGTCTTCCTAAAGGCGGGGAAGTGTTGGTGCTTGAGTATGGCATTCGTAATGTGTGCTAGGTAGTCTACAGCTTTGTCCGTGAACTCCTGGAGGACACGGTTTTGAATGTCATCGTGACCAGGGGCCTTCCTAGCGGTGGTATGCATGATGGCCCACTTGACTTCTGCTGTACTAGCTTGTCGGATGTTGTTGCGCGCTGGTTGGGCCAATATGCGTGTGACCTCCTGGTCCGTAGCAAGTGTGAACGCTGGGTCTGAGGGATCCAGGTTCGGTGTGAATGACGCTGCGAGTGTGAGGGCCATCAGTTCCGCTTTTTCTTCCGCAGAATATGCTGGTCCGTCTGGCCCTTGTAACGTGGGAGTGTACAGTTTCTCCCTGGTGAAGTGTCGGGCTAGCTGCCACACGCCAGGTCGCGTGGTGTCCAGCCCTTCGAGTTTCTGGTCCCACTGTTGTGTCTTGAATGTTTGTATTTTTTCACGGATTATACCCTGGAGCCTGTTAATGTGCCGTTTGAAGTGCTGGCGCCTGGTACGCTGCCAGTGTCTCCTGAGGCGGTTCCTCATTGAGATTAGGCCCAGGATTTCCTGGGGCAGGGCAGCACTGTGTTGTTGTGGCGTGCGGATTGGTATGGTGTCGGCTATTGCGTCCTGGACAGTGCCGGTGAGGGTTTCGACTGCCTCGTCAATTTGGGCTGTCTCGTTAATCGCGTGGGTTGGTGGGATGCGACTGTCAAGCGTTTCCTTGAACTGGGTCCAATTCGCGCGCTTGTAGTCTAACATCCTGCGTTGTTCCATGTGCTGCAGTGTTTCTTCAATGTACAGTATAACGGGTTGGTGATTTGAGGGCAGATCGTTTTCAACGGCAACGTTGAGTGTCGTTGTTATGCCCTTGATGAGGGCCATGTCTAACACGTCTGGCCTGTGTCCCCTCCGGTAGGGAATGTGCGTCGGTTCGGTCGGCGCTAGTGTGATGTAGTTTCGTCCTAGTGCGTGTTCGTATAGTTTCTTGCCGTTGGAGTTTCGTATTCGTGAGTTCCAGTCCGGGTGTTTTGCGCTAAGATCTCCAGCGGCTATTACGCGCGGTGATAAGTTGAGTATTGTGTTGATGTCGCGTGTTTAAATGTTTTTAGGGCTGTTGTATACTGACACCAGTGTAGTGTAGGCTCCGTTGAACTTGACCCTGACGGCGGTTGCCTCTAGTTTTTGAAGTTCAGGGAGCACTATGTTTGTGTGTTCTATGTCTTTGTGTACGATGATGGCTGTTCCGCCGTGACCGGAGCCTTCCGGTCGGTCGGTACGATAGACGCAGTAGCCGGTGAAGTTCAGTTGGTTGCGTGGTTTGAGCTTAGTTTCACTCAACAGTGCGATAAGGATACCCTTACGCTCCATGAGCGCGGCTAATTCCGCCCTTTTGTTACTGATCCCGTCTGCATTCCAGAACAGGATCTGTGTCACTGTCTGGTTGTTTGCGATGGGGGCGGGGTGTGGCGTGTTATCCATGTATGGGTGTAAACAGTGTGGTGAATGCTGTTTGTATGGCAGCCAAGTACTGCCCGGGTGGAGCAGTCGTGAGCTGTGTGAGGAGTGTGCCGACGACCGCTATGATCTTGTGAAGGATCTGGGTGGTCGTGTGACGGGGGAATATTGTTTCCAATAAACCCCCAGATGTTGTGTTGGCGTTGTGTGTGTCGGCCTGTGGCTCGGTTGTGGTGTTGGCGGCCGCTGGTGCGGGTGTTGGCGTTATGTATGGGCTGGCGCTTGTGTTGTTGTTATGTGGAACATTTTGAGGTGCCTGTGTGTCAGATGTGGTGGGGGGCGGGGTAGTGTGTGTGCTGGTGTCGCTGGCTTGCTGACTGTGTGTCTGTGTGGCATTGTTTTGTTGTCGCTGGGTATTTTGTAGTGGTGCACGTGTGTTCCCGCTCCTGTTTCCACGTGTTTGCCTACGCCTTCTCTGGTTTTTTGGTTCTGGGGTTCCTTGTGTTAGTGTGTTTTCTTGTGTGTCATGTGTAGGTTCGCAGGCAGTGGCTACAGGGGGTGGGGTCGTGTTGTTTCTGGGGGCTGGTGTTGGTACCGGTGTGGGTGCAGTGTCGTGTGTTGGCTGAGACGATTGTGTTGCTGTCGCAGCGGTTGTGATAGGTGCGTGTGCTGGGCGCAGAGGTTCCGCGGCCTGCACCGCTCCTCCAGGGCGTGTAGCCATGGCGAACGACACTCCGTTCCTGACAGGGTTTAGTGCGGGCCTTGGTCGTGTTATGACGTTGGATGGCTTCGACTGTTGGTTTTTGCGCCTTTGCGCCTCTGCGCCTCTCTGTACACGTTGCAGCCCCTGTAGTTGGCCGCATGGGCTTGGCCACAGTTGGCGCAACGGCGTATGTTTTCGTTTATTAGTGTACATGCGTTGGAAGCGTGTTTGCCAGCGCATCCGCGGCAACGGGGTGCCAGGCCGCAGCGGAGGGCCGAATGACCGAACCGCTGGCAGTTGTTACATTGTTGAGGGACCTGTGGCGGTTCGTAGATTTCTACCCTTACGTCAATCCGCAGAAGGCTTTTTATCTGCAGAAGGCCGCGGGAGGTGGCCGTGTCGGCCATCTCGACTAGGTAGTGTGGTAGACGGTGGTGGGAGCGGAAGCCTGTCATCCTGGAAGCACTTTTCCAGTCGAATCCAAGAAAGTTAAGCACCGTTTTTACTGTGTTGTTTGGGGTACTGGGGTCCACCCCCTTTACCACGTACTGCTGTGTCCGTTCTTCGGCGGTCCTGTACGTATAGTGTTCGATTTCCTTCTCTTCGAGGAATATAAGGAGATCTTTATATTCATTGTTAGTTGATACGTACAGTGAGGCCCTATCCCCAGAGTACTTCGTGTGTGGCGTGCAAGGTGAGTGCCTTTCCGCGAATGTTGTGTTGAGGACGCTGAGGTCCCCGTAGTTCTGGATTACGACTGGGGGAAAACCAGTCTTCTGTTGTGCGGGCGTAGCTGCGGCTGGTACTTGTATGGTGTTGCTGACCGCAGGTCGGGTCGTGTTTGTTGTTGTGTTCGTGTTCCTAACCGGAAGTGCGGGTTTTGGTGTAGGTAGCAGCGCCTTTCGGCTACCTTGCGAGTGTGGTTGCTCGCTTGTTTGCGTGGTGTTTCTCTGTTTGCGACGTGGGCCCTCCACCTGCCAGGGCCCAGTGTAGTGTTGTTCTGTGTACGCATCTGCGGCTGCTGGTTCCGCCGTTGGAGTCAGCTGCCGCAGTGGGACAGTGGTGCATGAGTCACCAGTTGCAGGTGAATGTAGTGTTATGTGGAGTGTGCTTGTTCGTGTGGGGGACTCACTTGGGCCGCAGAGGTCGGTTATCAATCGACGCTGGCTCAGCAGTTCCTGCGCTTGCGCAGCGATCTGCCGGTCCTTGTCGGCCAACACCTCCTCAACGGCGGCAAGCGGGACGCTGACGTCGATGGGAACAGCCGACTCTCGCGCCTCTTTAGCTGCAGCCTTGCTGCGGGTTAGGGCGGGGGAAACACCGGCGGAATCTGCCATCTTAGTGTTTACAGGAGCTTTATTTGGTGTGGGTAGGCACGACAATTATGCTTTTTCTGAAAAGAAAAGGCTAACAAGTAGGTCCTACAGAAGAGGGGGAATGCCCTACGGCCTAGCGTGCCCCGTTGGTGCAGTGGCGCGGCACCTAAAGGAGGTGCGGGGGAAGAGAAGTGGGCTACAGTACGCGGGGTGGTCCGACGTGAACGGGCCCCTGGCACTGATCAACCCTAACACAGAACGAGAGAGTCTCGCTAGGTTTGTAACCGAAGTTACGGATTACTGTGAGTCAGTGACTCTTAACGACAATAGAGCTTTTCCGCGAGCTACGCGGCTTTTCGACGAAAGGGAGCAAGCTCAACCTTCCGCCGATCCACCGAGCGCTACTGGCGCCTCGAAAGGAACTCTCTGTAGAGCAGAGCGGTCAGCGAGGCCTAAACCCCAATAGCTACCGTTGCACCGGCCATCACCGGCTCAGAGCTCCTTCCGCTACGACGGCAGGAGCGCGTCTGAGGTCGGCGTGTGTCGACGGGATAAGCGGAGAGCAGACGAAGCCAGCGGCCTCCCACCGAGTATCGAGTCGCAGTCGTCTGCGCAGCGGCACGCCGTCGGCAGCCGATGACGTTGCCGTGGGTGTTGGATCGGCCCCACCGGTTGACTAAGAGGATCCACCCCTGGAGTTAGGGATCAGGGTGGCAATCGATTGGGTTGGCGAAACATGAAAAAGGTCCAGCGGCGTTAGCAAAAAGTCATTATAAAATGTCTGCTGAAAAGAGTTTTTGATTAGCACACGAACACACTTAAAATGTCTCTCGTGTTCTTGTATTGTTTCATATGTTGTCCGTAGTCATTTTCGCATCCGTCGCCAGTTTATCCAGTCTGTGACAGGTAATCTTCGCTGTACTGCACTTACAAAATAAACCTTTCTCACAGACTATACTGTTCGGTATGGTTCATAATTTTTATTATTTCCCACTGCGGCAATATACACATTGTCTACATAGCAGAAAATTTTATTTAACGCAAAATGTTTTGAGTATTTAGACTTGCACATGCTCGACGCCGTTATTTCAGTCATTACGGCACTCTGTCGCGTTGATGTGTAACAGGATTCCCCACATGTTCTGACTCGCTTCACTGCACGGCAGTTCGAAATACATCACTCGACAGGTCTTTTAAGTCCACCGTCACAACTTCTATTGAACCTACACTGACGCAGCACTGTTGCTCCTCTCACGGAGTCTTTACAGTTTCACTAACATCACTATTTAATGTCTGTCTCTTGGACAAATGTCTGTCCGATGCACATGCATCTCTGTACATTGTCGTTCTCAAATTTACAATTATACAGATGCATATGCTTCTTTTCTGCAAATAGGATCTATAATTTTGCTGACAAAGCTTTTTTTATGTACCTCTCTATCCCAGTTAGTGATCATCTGATCATCTGGATTCTTGTTTCCGAAAAAGCAAGGTTCTGGCTCGATTTTTACGAAGTAATGCAGTTGTGGTTCAAATGGTTCAAATGGCTCTGAGCACTATGGGACTCAACTGCTGTGGTTATCAGTCCCCTAGAACTTAGAACTACTTAAACCTAACCAACCTAAGGACATCACACACATCCATGCCCGAGGCAGGATTCGAACCTGCGACCGTAGCAGTCGCACGGTTCCTGACTGCGCGCCTAGAACCGCGAGACCACCGCGGCCGGCAATGCAGTTGTGATGTTTGGCTTGTAAGTGCAATCTTCTCATAGGACACCAGTGTGTGTGTGTGTGTGTGTGTGTGTGTGTGTGTGTGTGTGTGTGTGTGTGTGTGTGTGTGTTCCTGCCACAACAACCGCAGAAAATGCTAATCTCAGTCAAAAGTAAAATGATTTCCACTTGATATTCCATGGTGCATCTTATATCGCGTACACCATGACCACAAGTCTCTTTAATAATGGTCACACATAAAAACATACTTATCACTAAATGAAAAACAGCTAACTACTACTAAAAGGAAATATATAAGATTGTCTTTTTGAAATCTTTAAGAAAAGACTAAAGCTACATGAAAAGATAGGTTGCACCGTCTGCAACATCTTGCAAAAACATTAAATGTTCGTTGCTTTAAGAGCATTTCAGCTTGTGGTGTTGAATTAAATTCTTTAAAAGTTACCAATGAAATTCTTACTGAACTTTGTTTAAAAAAAATACAACTAATTAATAATCTGTGCAGAACTATTAAAAGTTGCCCCCAGGACATTCATTTAGTCATTACATACTGAAATCAGCACAGAGACAAGCTGGCTGACAATCACTTACATACTAAAACATACTACATACTATGGCACAAAATTCGAGCATCTTTCTAATTTCCTTATTTACTGCCCCTTTTTTGGATCACGGGATTGAGTACGTGGCGCGTCAATAAGTCTCGTGTGGGTACACATGCATGTCATACACAAAACCCTTAATAGTTCCTGGTTTCTCCGAAAACACTTCCGTGAACGAATTGCGTAAACCAGTGACCTGTGCTATCTGATGCTTATCCATACTTACCGATTCAATGACCTTCTGTCTAAAGAGCTCTTAATTAGTGAGCACCTCTGTTCTATGAGACAGGAGTGAGTTACAGTACCCCTGATTAGGTGAGTTACTGTGTATAAATAACATTTGTGGCCTTGTTCACACGATACTGACATTGCGGCAATATTTGCCATGTACCCCTCCGTGGCTATCGAATCCAGTACTACTCACCGAGCGAGGTGGCGCCGTAGTTAACACATTGGGCTCGCATTCGGGAGGAGGACGGTTTAATCCCGCGTCCGCCCATGCTGATTTAGGTTTTCTAGGCAAATGCCGGGATGGTTCCTTTGGAAGGGCACGGCCGATTTCCTTACCCGTCCTTCCCTAATCCGACGAGACCGATGACCTCGCAGTTTGGTCTCTTCCCCCAAACAACCCAACCCAGTAGGACTCGCTGGTCCTCATTGTCTACCGCGCAGGATCCAGAGGCTAGGTCGATAGTCGCATTCCTCCTTCTGATAAAATCCCAATCCAAGATGCATGATGCTGAGAGACCTTTTAATACGAGGAATGTGCACTGAAAGGCTCCATTTCCTATTGTAATCTCCAGCTTGTACCTGAAAAGTTGGTATTGTGTACAGACGACTCAATCCTTTATAAATTTCATAACTTATCACGCTCGTAGTAGCGCCAGTATGTAAAATGACGAGTGATTGATACATCGCCTATCTTTATACATACCGCAGCTTGCACTACTGATTTCTCTGCATTACAACATGTTCGGGGCTCGGCGCAAAGTTCCTGACGCACGTCTGGTCCGTTGTTATTTCGCAACATGTAGACAGAACTTAGGGGTTGTATTGCATTGCATGCAACTGGGGACGTAAGAACGACGGGGAGGCTTCGTCCCCGCCGTAGCCCGCAGTGGTACACAACCCCACAACAGGCTGCAGCAGTCCACTCACCCCACCGCCGCTCCACACCGAACTCAGGGTTATTGAGCGGTTCGGCCCCCAGTTGACTTAGCTAGGAATACTTTTTCAAATTCGTCAAGCGTCTTACAGCTATCAGCTGTTCCCATAGCCCATAAGGCTGCTTCGCCAGTAATATGCGACGTGACGAATTGTATTTTTTCTCGCTCTGCCCACACTTTCGGCAGAAAGCGTTTAAAACTTTTTTATAAATATTACGGGATGTACTACTTTCTTTTCCGTAGAGAAGGTCTGAAATCTCCTATGATTCAGTAGGCTTTCTTGAAGTTTAATTTCTCCATCGGACAACGCATTTTGCACGATCGACTCTCTGCGTTCCAGGTTGGCAATTCTCTCGTTTACTTATTTTCTCCACTGAGGAATGGCCTCAGCGAGTGCCTGCTGGACTTGGCTTAATTCCTCACGCAAACTTTCGATAGGTTTGCCGTTAGCTGCTAGTACTTCTCTAGCGACCTTTCCTACAACTTTATTTAATTCCGTAGTCACGTGTTCACGTATTTCCTCATCGTTTTGTTGCAACAACTGGTTTAGTTCACTTTCGATCTTTTCTGCTTGGGTTTTGAGACACTGATCTACCTGCTCAGTTAGTTCCAATGATAACAGGTCTAACCTCACAGTAACATGTTCTACTTTAGCGCTTAGATAGTTTTGGTTATCTTGGCACATCTTTAACTGATCAGTAACTTCGTTAACCATCTCTGGTACGCTAGTGTAAGCCTCTTTCATGGCTTTGATTTCACTTTTAATCGGATCTAAGTGATCATCCAAGTTCTTAATTAAAGTTTCATCTCGTTTTGCTAAAATTTCATTTAACGGAGTACTCATATATTGGTCTCTCTCTCTCTTTCTCCAGAGGTGAGCTCTCACCTAAGCCTTGCGGTGTTAAATCTCTGAGTAAGTTTCGTAATGAAAAACATTAACGAACTTTAATATTGAAAACTGACTGTCAACATTCGTAAAAGCACTTAAGATTATCTTCCTTTGGCAATGAAGCGCGCATACACTCAAATATTCTTTGGTACACCGAAACAGTCGAAGCCAGATGGGCAATCGACAGCAATATTATCTTTAAATAAATTTGACGTGGAGGGAGAAGTATTTTTAAAAGTAAACTTAAGATACTTTCAATTAACAATATATTGTAGCTTTAAAGCGCATACAGTCAGCGAGTTATTCGTACATACATCGAACCACAGGCGAGAGGGAACACACAGGCGAAAAACAGAGAACAAACAGGCGCGAGTAACATGGCTCTCGTGTATATATACTAAACTTGAAGTTTCATGCTTTCATGGAACGTATTGAAATATCGTATTCTTTATCTCTGCGATTCCTGGAAAATATTTACAATATTTGTCACAAAATATTATCAGACTCGACAAAATGACTCATAATATTACAGTCATGATTTTCTCTGTTGACATTTTATTCATATCACAGTTACTTATAATCCGCCTTGAATGCAATAATGTTTATTCACATGACCGGTTTCGGTTCCTCTAGAACCATCTTCAGATCTGCAATTTCGGTTATAGGAGTATCCCGTCCACTCACAGCAATCTTCATATGCTGAATGTGACGCAGCATGTGAAGGTTGCTGTGTGTGGACGGGTTACTCCTGTAACCGAAATTGCAGATCTGAAGATGGTTCTAGAGGAACCGAAACCGGTCATGTGAATAAACATTATTGCAATCAAGACGGATTAAGTAACACTGTATAACCAGTGATTGCGGTATCCCTTCAGACATTATATCTGTTTTTGCAAAACATCATTCATATCAGTTGAATAAACCGCGTCATGCATTAGATAGGCTTCCAGGTGATGCCACACTGGCTACTCAGATACTCTGCAATTTACTTCCGTACACTCTCGCTAGGCAATAATATCTATCTACCTTTGTTAACATTCCTTAGAAAACCCGTAGTCTTGGTTGCCGTCACAGCCTTATGGTCCCTAATATTTTCCTCTACGTTAACTAATTCGATTAGTTCAGGTGTGTTTGTTGCTTGGAGGTCTAAGACGTTACCTTCACGAGGTGGTTCTCCAGTTATCTGCTCGAAGTAGTTTTCGGGCGAGACATTCATAATAATGTCTCACGAGTGCCTGTTCCTGGCACCAGCTCTGATAGCAGGACCCTCAAAATCTGTGCCGAGGACCGGTCCATGGTGCTTCGCATAGCAATCATCCGCGCTCGCCACTAATCTACGGAGGCGAACACTACGAATGATATGGTGAACCCATTATAGTAGCCAAGATACATATACTGCCAATTCTGACCTAAGAAGCACAAGGTTACATGCTAACTGGCTCCGCAGAGATTGAAATATGATGAGATAAAATAAAATTATTCACATAATTAAGGAAAATGAAAATTTAAATTTTTGTGGGACTGAAATTCGATAGTAGGAAAAGGAAGGGACAAAAAATCAGTAGGGAAACATGGACTCGGGTGTAAGGAATGATAGCGGTAGGCACCTCATAGAATTTTGCACAGAGTGTAATTTAGACAATGTGAACACTTCGTTTCAGAATCATGTAGGAAGAATGCTTACGTGTAAGAGACCTGACGTTATCGGAAGGTTTCAGATAAAGTATATAATGCTGAGACAGATTTCGAAATCAGATTTTAAATTGCAAAACATTTCCATGAGAAGATATCGACTTTTTCTTCTTCTTCTTCCTGGTTCTACAGCCCTTAATGGGCCTACGTCTACTCGAGGACATCATTCCGTTTGTCTGTTTCCAGCGTGTTGCGTCTCCAGCCTGTGCCACCAATAATTTTTAAAACTTCTTATATGCCATCCAAGAATCGAAGTCTCTGTCTTCCACTGCTCCCTCGTGCCACTGGGTTTTGTAGCACCGTTATTTTTGTTGGGTTCTCATGTTCCATTCGACAAACATTGCAGACCTATTTCAGGTGGTTTATTTTAATTAACTTTGTGATTTCAAGATCTTTTATATACATAAAGTTCAAAATTATATTGCCTACCCCTTCTCCATCTTCATTAGTCGCCTGTAGATTTTGTGTAACACCTTTCGTTCGAAACATTCTATTAGTTCTTCACACAGTTGTGTCAGTGTGCTTGTTTTTGAGCCATATGTTAATACTGGACGTATTAAAATTTTATACAGTTGGCACTTTGTTCTTCTGGTTTAGATTTCTCGACTTATGTTGTGAGGCCAGCGCATAACAGCATTTACAATGATTCGACGAAAGTCATGGGATAACGATATGCACACATACAGATGTCGGAGCATCGCGACACGAGCTATAAAAGGGCAGTGCATCGGTGAAGCTGACATTTGCACTCAGGTGATTCGTAGAAAAGCTTTCTGACGTGATAACGGCCGCTCGACGGGAATTAACAAATTTTGAACGCGGAATGGTAGTTGGAGCAGACGCATTGGACATTCCATTTCGGAAATCGTTGGCGAAATCAGTTTTCTGAGATCCACAGGCTGAAGAGAGTGCTGGGAATAACAAATTCCAGCCATTTCCTCTCACCACTAATATCGTCGAGGCCGACGGCACTCACGTAACGACCGAGAGCAGCGGTGTTAATTTAGAGTTGTTAGTGATAACAGACAAGCAACACTGCGTGGAATAACCATAGAAAACAGTGTTGGACGTACGACGAACGTATCCGTTAGGCGAAATTTGGTGTTATGATGCTATGGCCGCAGACGACCGACCCGAGTGGATATGCTAACAGAACGTCTGCTGAGCATCTCATGCGCTCGCGAACATGTCGGTTTGACCTAGGGTCTCAGATGAGTACCGATTTCAATTGATAAGTCCAGAGGTTGAAAATACCGCTTCAGCTGTAAAGTTCTTTTTATTCACACACGACCGGTTTCGGGCTCTTATAAACTCATCTTCAGGTGTCATAACTTGGTGCTGTGACCCCCGAGCGCCACGGTGGACGTGTAGTAGGCGCGGTGTGCTACCTTATCAGCGCAGAGCAGGGAGTTACGACACATGAAGATGGGCTTATAGGAGCCCGAAACCAGTCGTGTGTGAAAAAAAAAGAACTCTGCAACTGAAGCGGTATTTTCAATCTCTGGTATAATGCTCAGTTGCACATGTTCCCCTAACAGAATTGTTTGTCTCAATTGGCGCAGTCCCCACGAAGCGATGGACCTAAGTTGTCAACAAGACAATGTGCAAGCTGGCAGTAGCTCCATAATGGTGTGGTCTGTGTTTACCTGCAATGCACTGGGGCCTGTGGTCGAGCTGAAGAGATCATTGACTTGAAATATGTTCTGCTACTTGGAGACTATTTGCAGTTATTCATGGACCCACGTTCCCTGTGCAAGCTGCTTCCCTTTCATACCCCTCGACTCTTATAACTGCCATCTGGTTTCTGTACAAACTGTAAATAGCCTTTCGCTCCCTGTATTTTACCCCTGCCACCTTCAGAATTTGAAAGAGAGTATTCCAATCAACATTGTCAAAAGCTTTCTCTAAGTCTACAAATGCTAGAAACGTAGGTTTTCCTTTCCTTAATCTCTCTTCAAACATAAGTCGTAGGGTCAGTATTGCCTCACGTGTTCCAACATTTCTACGGAATCCAAAATGATCTTCCACGAGGTCGGCTTCTACCACTTTTTCCATTCGTCTGTAAAGAATTCGCGTTAGTATTTTGCAGCCGTGACTTATTAAACTGATAGTTTGGTGATTTTCACATCTGTCAACACCTGCTTTCTTTGGGATTGGAATTATTATATTCTTCTTGAAGTCTGAGGGTATTTCGCCTGTCTCATACATCTTGTTCACCAGATGGTAGAGTTTTGTCAGGCCTGGCTCTCCCAAGGCTGTCAGTAGTTCTAATGGAATGTTGTCTAATCCGGGGGTCTTGTTTCGTCTCAGGTCTTTCAGTGCTCTGTCAAACTCTTCACGCAGTATCATATCTCCCATTTCATCTTCATCTACATCCTTTTCCATTTCCATAATATTGTCCTCAAGTACATCGCCCTTGTATAGACCCTCTATATACTCCTCCCACTTTTCTGCTTTCCCTTCTTTGCTTAGAACTGGGTTTCCATCTGAGCTCTTGATATTCATACAAGTGGTTATCTTTTCTCCAAAGGTCTCTTTAATTTTCCTGTAGGCAGTATCTATCTTACCCCTAGTGAGATAAGCCTCTACATCCTTACATTTGTCCTCTAGCCATCCCTGCTTAGCCATTTTGCACTTCTTGTCGATCTCATTTTTGAGACATTTGTGTTCCTTTTTGCCTGCTTCATTTACTGCATTTTTATATTTTCTCCTTTCATCAATTAAATTCAATATTTCTTCTGTTACCCAAGGGTTTCTACTAGCCCTCGTCTTTTTACCTATTTCATCCTATGCTGCCTTCACTACTTCATCCCTCAAAGCTACCCATTCTTCTTCCACTGTATTTCTTTCCCCCATTCCTGTCAAGTGTTCCCTTATGCTCTCCCTGAAACTCTGTACAACCTCTGGTTTAGTCAGTTTATCCAGGTCCCATCTCCTTAAATTCCCACTGTGCCATTTCTCTGGCGCGTTGCGTATCCGGCACTATTGATAGCGACTTGTATTTTTGTTTCAGTCTGGTTCGACCTGCGCAGGCGCTGAGGCGGCTGCTGCCCTCTGGAGCGTTTTTCGCGGGGGGCCGCGCGCGCTCGGCTCGGCGGTTGGATTCGCACTGAGCTGGTGGTATTTTGCCTTCCGACCCGGCACGGAGGTGTGGTCTCGTTGTTGGCGGGCCTCGTTGATTTGGGCGTTGGGCAGTGTGGCGTGTTGATGATGTGGTGTAGTGGACAACTGATGGATCCCCGCACGCGATCGCTCGAGGTTCTCCGCCTCTGAAAAGGGTGCCACGATATCGCTTCTAGTGGCTAAATCCTTGACCAGCAAACTAACCGGCCCTAGAACCACAACAATTGAACATGGACTGATAAAGGAAGGGTGAACTTACCAAGTCTAATGCCATCCTGGAATCATCCCGGGTAGTTCCTAACAAAGATCTTAACCCCCTCTTATGCTCATGGGGACGGGTGTCCTGGTTATAGCATTCTGCCTGTCAACGATGGGCTGATTTGATATTTCTCCTAACCCACTGGCAATTTTCCTTAAGGATATCAGGAGTGATAGATGCGGGCAGAAGATCATTAATATTTCAAAAATTAGATTGTGGATAATTGAGGGGATATGACAACAGAAGGGCGACAGGATCAGCTTTCGATGCTTTGTGTTGAGCGATATTAAACGCAAAGTTGAGCCAAGGGAGGGTGGTATCCCATTTCCTTGCGGACTTATCATGGTATATAATAAAGGACGACTTAAGATTATGGTTCACTCTTTCGACGAAGGACGCCTGAGGATAATATGGCGTGGTAATGATGTGCGTAACGATATTGCGAAAACAGAACTGTTTAAATTGCTTAAAAACAAACGCTAGAGTGTTATCACTCACCAGAGCCTTAAGGGTGCCAAACCAGGAGAAGATGTTAGTGAGGTGTCCAGTAGTAATAGCGGCAGTACCCCCTTGGCTATGAACGAGCCAAACGAATCGCGAAAATGGGTCAACGACCACAATGAGATAATGGTTTCCTTTCTTAGTACGGGGAAGGGGGCTCATAAAATCAGTAAAGATTTTATCCATAGGGTACAGTTAGCGCTCTGATCGTAATAGCGCCCTCGGCGAGTTGTCATTGGGTTTGTTCCTTCTACAAGAGTCGCACTCACTAACCAAACGCCAGATATCCCTGTACAATGACGGCCAGGTCTTCGCCAAGGACTCGTGCAGGCCTAAATGTCCACCCACCAGCGAACGGTGGTAGTAATGAAAGATGGAGGGGACTAACTCAAGAGGCAAGCAAAACCTGAATTCCCCAGGTTCACCCACTTGCTTACACAATATACCATTCTTCAGTGAAAAGCTGGGCACCTCCTTCCTGGACAATTGCCCACTAATCGTTCCCTACAGTGGATCCTGGTCCTGCTTAATTTTAAGATCGGCAAATAACTGTGGCACTTCGCCCAGAGCAGTACAATCAAGTTCATCAGAGCCATCGGCTCGATCTCCCTCAGTTGTATCTTCCTCCTCAAACATGCGGCTGAGTGCATTGGCTACCTGATTGTCAGAACCTTTAATGTGGCGCACCTTAAAATGAAACGCCGAAATCTGGAACGCCCACCTCGCAATTCTACCAGTTTTCCCGGGTCTGGTCAGCACCCTACTTAACTCCTGATTATTGGTCTCTGAATCGAATTCCCTATGTTCCAGATAGAATTGGAACTTTTCTACAATGGCCAATGTCTCACATTCATACTTGGAATAATTCAATTTGGGACCGGACAGACTCCTTACGCAAAAGTAAACAGTGTCTTTGACCTTGGTCTCCTGGAGGAGAACCGCAGGAGTCCCTGTGTTTTTTCGGTCTGTACAATAAAGGAGGCTGTATACATGGAAGAAGCCAGGAGATACTGACAGGTTTCAGATAGATTATATAATGGTAAGACAGAGATTTAGGAACCAGGTTTTAAATTGTAAGACATTTCCTGGGGCAGATGTGGATTCTGACCACAATCTATTGGTTATGAACTGCAGATTGAAACTGAAGAAACTGCAAAAAGGTGGGAATTTAAGGAGATGGGACCTGGATAAACTGAAAGAACCAGAGGTTGTAGAGAGTTTCAGGGAGAGCATAAGGGAACAATTGACAGGAATGGGGGAAAGAAATACAGTAGAAGAAGAATGGGTAGCTCTGAGGGATGAAGAGGTGAAGGCAGCAGACGATCAAGTAGGTAAAAAGACGAGGGCTAATAGAAATCCTTGGGTAACAGAAGAAATATTGAATTTAATTGATGAAAGGAGAAAATATAAAAATGCACTAAATGAAGCAGGCAAAAAGGAATACAAACGTCTCAAAAATGAGATCGACAGGAAGTGCAAAATGGCTAAGCAGGGATGGCTAGAGGACAAATGTAAGGATGTAGAGGCTTGTCTCACTAGGGGTAAGATAGATACTGCCTACAGGAAAATTAAAGAGACCTTTGGAGAGAAGAGAACCACTTGTATGAATATCAAGAGCTCAGATGGAAACCCAGTTCTAAGCAAAGAAGGGAAGGTAGAAAGGTGGAAGGAGTATATAGAGGGTTTATACAAGGGAGATGTACTTGAGGACAATATTATGGAAATGGAAGAGGATGTAGATGAAGACGAAATGGGAGATAAGATACTGCGTGAAGAGTTTGACAGAGCACTGAAAGACCTGAGTCGAAACAAGGCCCCGGGAGTAGACAACATTCCACTAGAACTACTGATGGCCTCGGGAGAGCCAGTCATGACAAAACTCTACCATCTGGTGAGCAAGATGTATGAGACAGGCGAAATACCCTCAGACTTCAAGAAGAATATAATAATTCCAATCCCAAAGAAAGCAGGTGTTGACAGATGTGAAAATTACCGAACTATCAGTTTAATAAGTCACAGCTGCAAAATACTAACGCGAATTCTTTACAGACGAATGGAAAAACTGGTAGAAGCTGACCTCGGGGAAGATCAGTTTGGATTCCGTAGGAATGTTGGAACACGTGAGGCAATACTGACCTTACGACTTATCTTGGAAGAAAGATTAAGAAAAGGCAAACCTACGTTTCTAGCATTTGTAGACTTAGAGAAAGCTTTTGACAATGTTGACTGGAATACTCTCTTTCAAATTCTGAAGGTGGCAGGGGTAAAATACAGGGAGCGAAAGGCTATTTACAATTTGTACAGAAACCAGATGGCAGTTATAAGAGTCGAGGGGCATGAAAGGGAAGCAGTGGTTGGGAAAGGAGTGAGACAGGGTTGTAGCCTCTCCCCGATGTTATTCAATCTGTATATTGAGCAAGCAGTAAAGGAAACAAAAGAAAAATTCGGAGTAGGTATTAAAATTCATGGAGAAGAAGTAAAAACTTTGAGGTTCGCCGATGACATTGTAATATTGTCAGAAACAGCAAAGGACTTGGAAGAGCAGTTGAACGGAATGGACAGTGTCTTGAAAGGAGGATACAAGATGAACGAACATCAACAAAAGCAAAACGAGGATAATGGAATGTAGTCAAATTAAGTCGGGTGATGATGAGGGAATTAGATTAGGAAATGAGACACTTAAAGTAGTAAAGGAGTTTTGCTATTTAGGGAGTAAAATAACCGATGATGGTCGAAGTAGAGAGGATATAAAATGTAGACTGGCAATGGCAAGGAAAGCGTTTCTCAAGAAGAGAAATTTGTTAACATCGAGTATAGATTTAGGTGTCAGGAAGTCGTTTCTGAAAGTATTTGTATGGAGTGTAGCCATGTATGGAAGTGAGACATGGACGATAACTAGTTTGGACAAGAAGAGAATAGAAGCTTTCGAAATGTGGTGCTACAGAAGAATGCTGAAGATAAGGTGGGTAGATCACGTAACTAATGAGGAGGTATTGAATAGGATTGGAGAGAAGAGAAGTTTGTGGCACAACTTGACTAGAAGAAGGGATCGGTTGGTAGGACATGTTTTGAGGCATCAAGGGATAACAAATTTAGCATTGGAGGGCAGCGTGGAGGGTAAAAATCGTAGAGGGAGACCAAGAGATCAATACACTAAGCAGATTCAGAAGGATGTAGGTTGCAGTAGGTACTGGGAGATGAAGCAGCTTGCACAGGATAGAGTAGCATGGAGAGCTGCATCAAACCAGTCTCAGGACTGAAGACCACAACAACAACAACAATAAATCTCCTGCCAAAGTTGGGCACAGCCAACACCGGGGAGAGGGGTCTTAATAGCTTCAAAAGCACACTGTTGGCTTTCGCCCCACACAAAATTTTCTCCGTTCCTGGGTAGGTTATTAAGAGAGACAGCAACATGAGCAAAATTTGGAAAGAACTGGCGGAAATAGTTGGCCATTCTAATAAACGTAGCTACCTCCTTCCTAGCTGTAGGTTGGGGACCTCTTCAAGTCCTTCATTCGCTCTTGGTCTATACTAACGCCATCCCTAGAAATTAGATGACCCAAAAATGAAGCCTGACTCCTGGCGAGAGTAATCTTAGATTTCTTGACGGTCAATCCAGCATCACAAAGCTCGACAACACCTGTCTAAGATGGGAAAGGTGTTCCTCAAACGAAACACTATAAATGACCATGTCATCCAGGTAATTAAATACACAGACGAAAGCAAGTCCCTCAAGACATGTTCCAACAAACGAGAGAGAACAGCAGCTCCGGTGGCCAACCCAAATGGTACCCTATTGAACTCAGAGATTCCAGTCAGTGCAAAAGGCTGTGACATGCTTAGATTTTTTGGTGAGAGAGATTTGATAATTGGTCTGATTCAAGTCAAACAGAGTGAATCACTTCACCTCAGAGAACCATGTGAAATAGTTGTGAAGTTCAGGCAAGGGGACTGACTCTAAAGCAACTTTTTCATTCAGCAGCCTATAATTCATGACTGCTCTGTAGTCCTGACCCTAAGCCTTGGGGACAAGAAAAATCGACTAGGCATAAGGAGAAGGCCTGATAACCCCATCCTACAACGTATTATCCAGCTTAAGCCTCAAGATTTTCATTTTAGGGGGCGAAAGTCGATAAGGAGACTGCTGAACAGGAACATCATCAATCATATAGGATCACACAAGTCACTCCTAGATTATTAGACAAAACATCAGGAAACTCTCCCAACAGACCCAACAAATGCGTGGCCTGCTCCAGTTGAAGATGAACCATGTCAAACTCCCCAGTCTAACAAGTTATAGAATTAATGACGCTTGGATGGCCACAATAACAGAGGGCTATCTTCTCACCTGGCGAGAATTTAAAGAAGGCACGACTAGCAAAATCAAGGACCAACTCAGTTCTTTGAAAAAAATCGCAACTGAGCAATACGTTAACTGCTAGGTCCTTTACAACCAGGAGATTAACCATGAAAGAAGATTACGGTTAATGAAGTAAAAGATCCACGCAGTGGACACCAAATGATAAAGCTACTCCTTATGTTTCTGATCTAGACTGCCATAAAAATGCGAGGGAACTGTTAATCAGAACTCAGGGAGAAGTTGTAGTCTAATTCCCAATTGATTTATTGATCTTAAACAAGACAAGACAACAAAATTATTAAAGAATCATCATACAAAAAAATATTTATTTAACAAAAACCTTACTAAAATGTTACCTATGGTGGAGAAAATCATCTGCTGGGGATCAACACACGACACTAACCAGAACACTACTCGCTTTATCTCACCTCATACACGTGAATCCAGGTTATGGCATCAAACTACGCCACTACCAAGCATCTATATTCCACCATACAAAAAAAGGAAAAATATGGTTCGAAAGAACAGGGTGCTGAGAAATAGATATTATAGCCCTATGTTGCAGAAGCGAATACTTTACTGACCTACTGGTCAAGGCGGCACACTATGATGTGTTCGGCGACTGAAGTCATGGACGGCGGAAATCTGTTATTAAATGCGCGTTCCTGAAAAATGCAAGTACACGGTCTCGTGTTCGGTTAATTCAGAATGCAGGTACTTCCCTAAGAGCCTCTGAAACCCTGATGGATTCCAGTGTGCAGGTGGACCAATTTGCTGGTCTACCAAACCAATTTGACTCCGTGCCACGACTGTGCGTGTCGGAATACATCAAATGTTTAGACAGCCAACTCAAGACAAATAAGTACACCCATCCGTCTCTCATTGTGACCATGATGATACAAGCAGTACCTCTAATGGTTCAGAAGGTGAGCGCACAGGCTCTAAGTCGCGCCCTAGCAAAGGACACAAGTCTCACCGTTTATGTAGAGACCTGCAGTTCTTTACTAGCGAAGCGCCAGTACAAGAGGCTTGTAAAAGAGTTCCGATCTCCCTTTCTCCCCATTTCCTCGTCAGCTCGGTTCCAAAAGCACATTTCTCTTTTTTCGATTTCCCCCATTTCCACACAAGCCAATCACAAGCTGGAGCCCGGCATTCTAAGCCTGGTGAATGGTCTTTGCACTGCAAACCGATTTGACCAATCAGAGACTTAAAGTTAATTGGCAGAAAATGGAAAAAATTTCAGCTTCACGGCCTCTTTCCCACATGTTTGCCGTGTCTTTTGCTAACACAATACAGGGTGGAAGCACAGCCCTCCATAAACAGCTTGTTATCTCCCCCGTTGCGTCCATTTCAAAGTTTGCAAAGAACGGCCATAAACTCACATTGACAAAAGATGTTTTGAAACAGAGTCTGGACATTTGGGCCCCAGTTTTCCTGTCCCAAGGACATCTGCAGAACGTTTACATTTCTTTTGGCGGCTTGCTCACTAACAAGGCCTACAATGCGCAGTCGGCGACTTTTCGGTGCTAGGCCGTATACCTGGACGTCTGGCGTCAAAGCTTAATGAGTTTCTGCACAATGCGACCGCGGCACGGCCCGTCTGGAAATGTCTCCTTACCGTTCTCCAGAAAAAACGCGCTTTGTCGCCCCACCAACGCCGTGCTTTTACTGCAGTCGTTTAAGTTGGCACACTGTTCCTTTGAAGCAGGTAAATCTTACCGTATTTCTTTCCCTAGAGCACGCAAACAAGACCATAAACTACTGCCCACCATTAAATCACAATGTGTGAAGTCAAATAGCTGTAGATCGTATTCCCTACACCGAATCAGAAGTGAGAGTGCCCTGCAATCTCTCAAGCAGCCAGAAAAAATTGCAAATGTACAAGCTACTGTGCACCTCCCCAACCAGAGGGAACTCTTGCAGAGTGGACACATGATATCTCTGAGGGCAGGGGCACACAGGAGATAATTTATACACATGGCAAACTCCAAATACCACTTATAGTCAAGTAATAAAAAATAACTGCTGGAGTCCAATAATGCTCGCAGAGGTTGCTGTCCGACATGGACACAAACATAAGGGAGCGACGACCTTGTCGCAGCTTGAATATGTGTTCACCAAGGGGTGACCATCTCTGACATGTACGAACCCTGCACCCCTCTTCCCCCCCCCCTCCCTCCCCCGCCTCCCCCACAGTGTCAGCCGTTAGGCCTTGGGGCCTGCACAGCCTGACACTTGCGTACAAGGTGGATATGCAGGCAACAACGAAAACAACGCTTGCGCGTGAGTGAATCATATTTGAGAGAGGGTTTGTCACCCCAGGTAACTGAAGGCACCAGTGCCAAACCTACATCTACCCTACGCTGCTCATCACCATAAGTAAGGGCCTCAATAGAATCTAAGAGTTCTTGCAATTCACCAAAGTTGGTGGGATGGTGAACAAACAGCAAACGTGATCGATCCTTGGGGCACATGCCCTCCAACATGTTAAAAACGCTATCAGACTCAGTAATGGACATTCCGAGGACTAGCATTGCTGTGAACATTTGTTCCATATATTGGCTCAACATCTCCGACGATGTCTGAACCTGCCAATAATACACTGCTGGCCACCGTAAATGCAACACCCTGAAGGAAGCATCCGAATCAAGTGAAATTTACACCATGAGTTTGCAGCGATGAGATATGCAACTGATTAGAATTTCAGCGCAGACGCACATCACGCGCGCCTGTGGCGCCACCTCATAGCGCCATTTAAGGCTTGGCGATTTCGACGAGTGTACGTTCGGCACGTGTGTTTACCTTGTGGTTGTTTCACAAGACGATCAGTTATGCCTCGTAGAAAACAGCGAACATTTTTTGATCAAGTATCCGAGTTCGACAGAGGAAGGATAGTGGCTTAGCGAGATTGTGGATTATCATACAGAGAAATCGCTAGTCGTGTTGGACGAAACCAAACAACTGTAATGCGGATATGTGACCGTTGGATGCAGGAGGGTACGACGGACCGACGTGGTCGATCGCATTCACCTCGGTGCACCACTGCACGTGCTGATAGGCAAATTGTGCGCATGGCAGTGACGGATCGCTGAGTGACATCCCGAACCATAGCACAGCACATTGCGTCTGTAACGCATCATCGAGTGTCTGCGCGTACCATTCGACGCCGTTTACAGCAGAGTGGTCTGTCCGCAAGACGCCCATTGCTTCGTCCACCATTGACGCAGAACCACAGACGTCTCCGTCGCCAATGGTGTGATGACAGACGGATGTGGACGGCAGAATGGAATGACGTTGTCTTTACTGACGAGGCACGCTTCTGTCTGCAGCACCACGATGGTCGGATTCGAGTGTGGAGACACCGTGGAGAGAGGATGCTGGACAGCTGCATTATGCACCGCCACACTGGTCTTGCACCGGGTATTATGGTATGGGGCGGTATTGGATATTACTCTCGCACGCCTCTAGTACGCATTGCCGGTACTTTAAATAGCCGGCGCTACATATCCGAGGTGCTGGAGCCAGTTGTCCTTCCTTACCTTCAGGGCTCGGCCACAGCCATATTTCAACAGGATAATGCGCGACCACACGTGGCACGCATTGTCCAAAGGTTCTTCGTCAATAACCAGATTGAATTGCTTCCCTGGCCGGCTCGTTCTTCGGATCTTTCACCGATAGAAAACATGTGGTCCATGGTTGCTCAACGAGAGACCCAGATTACATCCCCAGCTGCCACACCAGATGATCTTTGGCAATGTGTGGAAGCTGCTTGGGCTGCTGTACCCCAGGAACACATCCAACGTCTCTTTGACTCAATGCCGAGACGTGTGGCAGCGGTGATCTCCAACAATGGCGGCTACTCTGGCTACTGATTCTGGCAGGAACCACATGTCACAGACGTCTGTAAACGTAATCATTTGATACTTGGTCAACATGTTATCTACAAAATAAATTTTGTTGTGCTACCTCTTGTCTTTCTTGGTGTTGCATTTACGGTGGCCAGCAGTGTACTTCCGCTCAAGCTCACTGAACATATGTGTCGACAACTTTCTGCCTATAATAATTGCCCTCAACCGCCCCATAGAATACTGATGTCTCAAGATTTCTGAAACCAGTGTACCCAATATCCCTTTAGCTAAAGATTAAAGCAAGGGCAGGCATCAGTATGAGAGTCAAACCTCAAAAGCAGCCATAAGGCTTTCTGCACTTGATTTGAACTGTCCACAGACAGTTCTGAAATACTGATTAGGAGGCACACAATCGGATTGAATAACTTAGCAAAGTGATCGGATGGCAAAATGCCTAGACTTTGGGGCTCAGAGCGCTCGTTGTCACTGAATTCATTCCGTCTTAAAATCTCCTGCCCCAAGCCTACATACTTGCTTTCTAAACACAGGGATGCCGCCCTAACCTGCAAGTCCCTTGCCTGATCACTCGACTGCTTATCTTTGTCTCAAACACACACACACACACACACACACACACACACACACACACACACACACACACACACGAAACCTTCTACATAGAATTAATTAATATCAGGCATAGCCGTAACAGTTTCCAGATCGTAATTTTTGCTTAAATAATTTGTCTACATTAAATTGTATATGGTTGCAGATGACGAACTGCGAAAGAAAACAGTCACTGTAAATACAGAATACACCAGGAAAATCACACCATGTGGTGAAAATGTATGAATTCATAATTTTATGTCTTTCTTCAAAAATCTGTAATTGCTAATATTTACATGTATACAAACAGTAAAGAACATTCTTTATGTTTAACAGCCATAAAATAAAAGCCCACTGATGATGCTGCAACTGCAGTGAAACATGTTTGGGATAAAAAACAAAATTATATTATGCTAAAGGCGGACCCCATCCAAAAACATATGTATTATCTAATCCTTCTTTTAGTCAGGCTGCATTACAAATTTCTTTGCTCTCTGTGCCAATGAAAACATCTTCATTCGTTAACCAATCTACATATCTAATATTCAGTGTTATTCTGAGCACCATATGGTGTTCTTATATTGTCACTCGTCAAGATATTTATCATTATGTGTAACATAGGCTCGTAAATTTATTGACGTGCATTATCGCACAGTGGAAGAGTATACTGCAGATACCTCTGGTTTTGCCGAGGCACCACTCCAAAATAATCGTCGCTCGCTGACAGTGCCTTGAATACTGTGTAATTTTTGTTGCTGGACTAGACTGTTTTAGTCGAGTGGAGGGTGTCAGACTCTGTAATTCTAAGTCGGGAGGGGGGGGGGGGGGGGGCAGCTCAGACGGTGTGCTTGCAGGCATTGTTCCGATGGAACTGGTAATTCGCTTCTTATATGATGATCGGCGCCGCGCTTGTTAGCTTTTGAGTTTCAGTGTGAACCGATCAGTGTCGTGTGGCGGCATGTGGAATATTGCTAAATTGTGGAAATTTAGAAAAGTACTTGAGATTAATAATGTTTTAAGTAATAAATCGTATTGTTGGTGATCCAGTAACAACTGTTCTGTATCGAACCCGTCATTATCCACTTCATCAAACTATCAACATATATCATTAAATTCACGCAGGAGAGAGAGGCAGAATCGCCGTAATGTAACACGTATAAGTCATGTTGTAACAATATATCTTCCATTTTTCTTTTGTCTGACCTGTTTTTCGTCTACGTTTCACTTTTATAATATTATAAAGCTACACTCCAGATAAATAATTTTCACAAAAGATTCAATAACAAATTTATAATCGATGTTTACATGTTTCTCTTTTTCAAGGGTGCTTAATTTGCTTTTGTCAGTGTCGAGTTTACTTTCGCTTCTGCCGTCATCAGATATGTTGCTGCCTTAAATAGCGAAACTCTTCAATTGCTTTTAATGTTTACCATTTCGTAATCTAATTCCGTGACTTAAATATAATACACTCCATTATGAAATTACAATGAAATACATACCTTTAGCTGCTTACAGGCGTTGATGAATATCATTGGGGACAGTTGAAATTGTCTGCTCCATGTCAGGGACGCGAACCCGAGCTCTCCTGCTTACGTGGCACACGCTCTATCCGACTTAGCCATCGAGGACATAGAGGACACTGCGACTGCAGGGACTGATCTCTGGCACGCCCCCGTGAGACCCATATGTCCAACTTGCTGTCCGCACACTACATTTGTAGTGCCCCTGCCCACTATATTCATTACACACTGCAGTCAATCTACCGATTCCCGTAAGAGGTCGGGCAATGTGAGTGCATCCGCACTGAAGAAGATCAAAAAATGGTTCAAATGGCTTGAGCACTATGGGACTTCTGAGGTCATCAGTCCCCTAGAACTTAGAACTACTTAAACGTAACTAACCTAAGGACATCACATACAGCCATGCCCGAGGCAGGATTCGAACCTGCAACCGTAGCGGTCGTGCGGTTCCAGTCTGTAGCGCCTAGAACCGCTCGGCCTCCCCGGCCGGCTGAAGAAGATCATTGGCCAGTGAACCTTACGTATATGAAGATGGTATCTGTTCTTTCGGACATGTCCGATCCCATTGGTGATGTTACTGCTCTTGAAGAATGAAATTACAATGAAATAACAGACCTTTAGTTGTTTATAGAAGTGATATTTATCAACGCCTGTAAGGCGTAAGACCTTCCAAGACCATTGTCATTTCTATTAGATTTACAATATCATCAACTTTTAGTACTTACTTCTCCTTCCTGAATTTTACTCCCATTTCTAAATTAGTCCTTGATTTCATTTTTGCTTGCTCTGTGTACAGATGTAGCGACTTTAGGAATAGACTACGGACCAACTTTTTTTGTAATTGCGCATTACAGAACAATGGACTCGTGATCTCACTTACTGTGATACTTTTCTCATATGAACGACACATGTTTTAACGTAGTAATTTCAAACTTATGAAATATTGTGTGCGAATACTTCGGCTGTAGTACTGTAACGTTTTAAAAACCCGTTGCGAGTGTAATGTATCTGTGCAACCAGTATGAGCTTTCTGTTCAAATTTGCAGGCTGCCTGGTGGACGTGAATAACAGATCCGTGATGCCCAACCCACAGCCACTACTGCTGGTGCCCAGTGGCAGAAAAGACGTGCACGGCTTCGTGAAGCCAGACTCTTCGGGAATAATATTGCTCAGTTATAAGGAGAAAATCACCCTGGCGTGTCCTGGCAGCAAGCTCCGGCTCTTCAGTGGACAGCAAGAGACAGCCTCCTGCGTTTCGGCCTCCACTTTCGAAGTCAAAGGACAGCCATACGCCTTCGCTGACCTCCAGTGCCTGTCCCCGCCGGAGCAATCGGCCCAGGTGACGGGCAGAAAGTGTGGCAGCAAACTTCAGTACCAGATAATCAGACTTGGCTACCAGGTCGGCTCAGACTTCTACACACTCATTGATGTCTGCTTCGATGATCGCTCCTACAATACAGTCTATGACAATTTCACAATGGTCGCCAACATAGGGGGCAAGCAAAAGGGTTCGTTCCAGTCCACGTGGTTGGGCGGCGGATTCTTCGGGAAAATCGACATGCATATGCAGTACAGTTTCAATACGCAGGTCAATACGTTCACCACACTACTGGGTCCCAGGGCGAGCGGGTACATTACTAAATCTGACTTCCTTACCAGGGGACACCTCGCCGCTAGGTCCGATTTCATGCTCCTTACACAGCAAAACGCCACGTACTTCCACGTGAACGCCGCGCCGCAGTGGAAATCGTTCAACAGTGCCAACTGGAACACCATGGAGACCAATGTACGTTCCTACGCTGAGAACAGGTTGGTCGACCTGGAAATCTACACGGGCACTCACGGCATCGCGACGCTACCCGACGCGAATAATGTCACGACGGAGTTGTACCTTTATGCTCATCACACAAGGTACATTCCAGTGCCGAAAATCTTCTGGAAGATCGTGTACAATGCGATCACTAACGCAGCTGTGGTGCTCTTAGGCGTAAATAACCCATACGTTAACAAAATAACCTCTGACTACATAGTCTGCCAAGACGTGTGCCGCAATATCAGCTGGCTGTCCTGGGACGCCAATAACACGAGCAAGGGATACTCTTACTGCTGCCAGTACGCAGATTTCAAGGCAACCGTGCCCGATGCGCCAGACATCGTTGTGCACTCTCTGCTTACCTAATCCTTTCAGATAGCAGCACTTCGTATTGACTTTGGGATATCTGTATTTCAGATGGTCTACAGTCTTGTGGTTTCTTTATATGTATAATTCAAATGAATCTTCTTGATGCCTTCTTTATACATCTAATCCTGAAATAAAAATTCACAAATTCCATATCTACCTGAAAATTATTCTACCAGTATCAATAAAACAATCCAGTACCTTGGTTTTATTTGTGACACATTTATTTTACAGCAAGTTTGGTGATTGGACAGCGACATTGGATTACTCTAAATTACGTCTACATGCGAAAACACACAATTAATTTCACACTTTTATCTAATTTTATATTATATGAGACACTCTTCGTCATCTTTGTTTATGTCTTTCTAGGAGTCTTGCTAATAGCCCAGACTTTCGACCGTACGTCTAATAGCTCTACCTCTGAATGATAATTTTTTTGAATGTTAGTTGTAAAGAATAAGTAAAAAGTGCGGTTATAATGACAAGGGGAATTAAAATCGTCAAAGCCAGCGCTGTCGGTCCACCTTTAACACGATAATGCTTGGCCGTGGAAAGATAACTAAAAGTTTTGCATCAGAATTCGTCTTGTAATAAAATGACGTTCAAAACTGACATCGCACTTCGTGCTCTGGCTGCTGAATGAAGATAGGTTCGTTTTTGGAACGCGCAATAAGCACTTAAGGCTGCGACAATGGCTGCTGATCCATTGCATCATCGTATTAAGACGACCGACAACGAATATGTGCAGAAAGACGTTAAAAGAATCAGATAGGAGCAAGGAACAAATGAAATAAGTGATTAAAACAAATTTTCGTGACAATAGAATTTAACCCAATCAGAATATTAGTACACGACACCATGTTTTAGTCCATTCGTTCGTGAGTAAGGCTAGGAAACGAGAATGTAAAATACGGCGCTGAGACACCAGCATTTGTCCCTTTTAAAACAAACCAAGAATAAAATGCGGGCAGAGAATGAACTCCTATGCAATTAACTATATCTTTGAGATCGGGAAACTGTGGGTATAAAGTTAAATGTTGTATTGTATACGGTATGACAGGTGAAAAATTTTATAACACCACTTAGCTCAGAAAACTCCGATTCCACTCTACCATTTTATACTGCCTTTGTATAAAATTGAAGGACCCGATTATAGTGGAGCAAAAGCAAGGACAAGCCTACATTAATGGGCCATATCCTTACGACAAATGGCCATCGCAAGATAGGATGTTGCCGGGTGGTGCAGTCGGCATTTGATACTGTAAGGAAAGTGTATAGGACGACCATGGGCGAGCGGAGAATCATTCTAGCGACAGTAGGGGGTGCGTATGGGAAAATCTACTGACATAAAGTTCTTTGACAAAGGGCAGCTTATTATGCCCAGGCACGAGTGAAACCACGAGTGGGCTACAAGGTGCTCATCAAAGAATGTGGAGGGTGGAGGCTTGCCCGTTCTGTAAAGTAGGTTAAGCGGCTATCTGAGTCAGACCTGACGACAGTGTACAAATCTGGCATAGGCGTAACTGGTCTTGAGGACACCGTTCAGCGCACGTAGTTGAACATTGGCTTCTAGATTATCGAGCCTGGAACGTGGATCAATGGAAACGTGTCACTTGGTCTGATGAATAACTTACATTGTTACACCCGATCGGTGGTCGTCACCAGAAACACTGTCAACAAGGCATAGAGCTGCTCGAAAGAAACACCACGCCACTGTCGCAAGCAGGGGGGGGGGGGGGCAGTATTATCCAATGAGCGACGTTTACCTAGGCTTCCGCAGGACCTATGGTAGAAATCGAAGACACCGTGACAGCTGCGCACTATGTAAACATCACAACAGACCAGCAGCATTCCTTTTTGGTTGATGTCTTCCACAACGGAGATGGCACCTTCCGTTAGGACAGCTGTCAGTGAACACGCTCGGAACTGTTTCAGAGACATAACAATAAACTCACCTTGATATCTTGGCACCAGATTCGAGTGTTCTGAACCCAAAGGTAAATATTGAGGAAGCTACTGGGAGCCAGTTGCGTGCCACGAACTACGGGCTGTTAATTTACGGTAGTCGCGTGACCTGTGCGTAGACGTCAGGTGCCAAACACCTCTGGACACTCAGAAAGGACTTGACCAATGCATGACACGCAGAATCGATGCTATGTTGCGTTCCGCAGGTGGACCAGTACATGATAAGCAGGCTGTAGTTAAGTTATGGCTCATCAGTGTATTTTGCGGTTGATCCTCAAGTTATTCAGAGTATTCTCACAACATCTCAGTCATTGAGATTAAGCATTTCATTTGTACATTGCATAGTGCTTGGGTAAAAGAAACAAAAAGTGGCATGTTGTTGTTGTGGTCTTCAGTCCGGAGACTGGTTTGATGCAGCTTTCAATGCTACTCTATCCTGTGCAAGCTTCTTCATCTCCCAGTACCTACTGCAACCTACATCCTTCTGAATCTGCTTAGTGTATTCATCTCTTGGTCTCCCACTTCGATTTTTACCCTCCACGCTGCCCTCCAATACTAAATTGGTGATCCCTTGATGCCTCAACACGTCTTACCAACCGATCCCTTCTTCTAGTCAAGTTGTGCCACAAACTTCTCTTCTCCCCCATCCTATTCAATACATCCTCATTAGTTATGTGCTCTACCCATCTAATCTTCAGCATTCTTCTGTAGCACCACATTTCAAAAGCTTCTATTCTCTTCTTGTCTAAACTATTTATCGTCCATGTTTCACTTCCATACATGGCTACACTCCATACAAATACTTTCAGAAATGACTTCCTGACACTTAAATCTATACTCGATGTTAACAAATTTCTCTTCTTCAGAAACGCTTTCCTTGCCATTGCCAGTCTACATTTTATATTCTCTCTACTTCGACAATCATCAGTTATTTTGCGACCCAAATAGCAAAATTCCTTTACTACTTTAAGTGTCTCATTTCCTAATCTAATTCCCTCAGCATCACCCGACTTAATTCGACTACATTCCATTATCCTCGTTTTTCTTTTGTTGATGTTCATCTTATATCCTCCTTTCAAGACACTGTCCATTCCGTTCAGCTGCTCTTCCAGGTCCTTTGCTGTTTCTGACAGAATTACAATGTCATCGGCGAACCTCAAAGTTTTTATTTCTTCTCCGTGGATTTTAATACCTACTCCGAATTTTTCTTTTGTTTCCTTCACTGCTTGCTCAATATATAGATTGAATAACATCTGGGAGAGACTACAACCCTGTCTCACTCCCTTCCCAACCACTGCTTCCCTTTCATCCTCTCTGAGGGGCAACAATTATACGAAGAGATGGTGTGTGAGAATGTTATATCAAATAACCTTGATGCAGTCGTAAATTCCAATCAGCAAGGTAAATCTGGATAGAAAATAGCTTCGTATCGTCATCATAATGGTGCTGCATTCGGTTATGCAGTCATTGGGCATAGAGTCAGAAATTAATTATTTTTCTCTTAACTGAAAATTTTTATCTCACAAAAATTAGAATTGCTAAGATTATTTTTCCTCTGTCGTCAATCAAAAACCGACGAAATTATCAAGACAGTCATACGTTGTTTTCTTGTTGGAACTAAGAATATTCTAAGAATAATGATAAATAAATTTTAGAAAAAATAAGTAACAATAGAAATAATCGCATGCAGGATAACGCTATAATGTTACATACGATCCAAGGCGCTTCCTTTCTTGCTCCTGGTTTTAGAAACCGCCTGGTAAATGCAGCAGAATCAGCAGTGGTCTACGGAAAATGTATGCAGAAGGAACGGGAAACACAGCACTGAAGACACAAAGGAACGTCTACACGACATTCAGTATTTTAATTTATTTGGAGGTCATCTCTTGTCCTGTTCGCCTGTTCATATCTCCCAGCGAGAACACCTTTGAATGGATGATACATATGAAGTTTAGTATTCGTGGTCTAGGAGTAGCGTCTTAGATGAGCAATCAAGAGGTCTGCGATCCTGGGCGTGAATCATGTCACTGCTTAAATTTAGGAAAAAAAAGAGTCAACAAAGGCAGCCGAAGAATTCCAGCACAAGAAATCACTCTCATTCTGCCAACCGCTTTGTCCAAGAGGTTGGAGGAGCGGACAGAGATTGAGGGTACTCTCTAGCCCCTGGAGCGGGAAACTGCTCCTAAAAGACAGACAAATCAGCAATGATCAACGGCATGAGTTTATAGAAGACAATGGAAACCACTGGATTAAAGATACATAATGTGTATGCCTTCGGGGTGGGAAAATCTCCCTAAAGGCGGAAGAATCAGCAATGATCAACGGCATGAGGATGCAGAAGGTAATGGAAACCACTGCATTAAAGACGCTAACGTGTATCCATGTGGCCTGTAATTGAAAAAGTGCTATGATGATCTCTCCATTGGCAGAAGATTGTGGAATAGTCCCCATTCGGATCTCCGGAAGGGGACTGCCAAGGAGGAGGTGACCATGAGAAAAAGATTGAATAATCAACGAAAGGGTAACGTTCTAAGAGTCTGGGAGTGGAATGTCAGAAGGTTGAATGTGGTAGGGAAGCTAGAAAACCTGAAAACGGAACTGCAAAGGCACAATCTAGATAGAGTACGCGTCAATGAAATGAAATGGAAAGAAGACAAGTATTTCTGGTCAAATGAGACAGGATAATATCCACAGCAGCAGAAAATAGTATAATGGGAGTAGGATTCCTTATGAATAGGAAGGTAGGGCAGAGATTGTGTTACTGTGAACGGTTCAGTGATAGGGTTATTCTTATCAGAATCGACAGCAACCCAACACCGACAACGATACTTCAGGTATACATGCCGACGTAGCAAGGTGAAGATGAAGATAGAAAAATTATTTGAGGATAAAAAATGGTTCAAATAGCTCTGAGCACTATGGGACTCAACTGCTGAGGTCATTAGTCCCCTAGAACTTAGAACTAGTTAAACCTAACTAACCTAAGGACATCACAAACATCCATGCCCGAGGCAGGATTCGAACCTGCGACCATAGAGGTCTTGCGGTTCCAGACTGCAGCGCCTTTAACCGCACGGCCACTTCGGCCGGCCATTTGAGGATATTGAAAGGGTAATATAATATGCAAAGGGAGATGAAAGTCTAACAGTCGTGGGGGACTGGAATGCAGTTGTAGGGGAAGGCGTGGAAGAAAACGCTACAGGAGAATATGGGTTTGGGACAAGGAATAAGAGAGGAGAAAGACTAATTGAGTTACGTAATAAATTTCAGGTAGTAATAGCGAATACTCTGTTCATGAACCACAAGAGGAGGAGCTATACTCGGAAAAGGCCTGATGATACGGGAAGGTTTCAGTTAGATTACATCATGGTCAAACAGAGATTCCGAAATCGGATTCTGGATTGTAAGGCGTGCACAGAAGCAGATATAGACTGAGATCCCAATTTGATATTGATGAAGAGTAGGCTGAAGTTTAAGATATTAGTCAGGAAGAATCAATACGCAAAGAAGTGGGATACAGAAGTACTAAGGAATGACGAGGTACACTTGAAGTCTCTAAGTCTGTAGCAATAAAGAATAGTCCAGTAGGCAGTACAGTAGAAGGGGAATGGACACCTCTAAAAAGGACAATCATAGAAGCTGGAAAGAAAAACATCGGTACAAAGAAGGTAACTGCGAAGAAACCACGGGTAAAAAAAGAAATACTTCAGCTGATCGATGAAAGAAGGAAGTATAAAAATATTCAGGGTAACTCAGGAATACAGAAGTAAAGCTACTGAGGAATGAAATAAATAGGAAGTGCAGGAAAGCCAAGACGAAATGGCTGCTTGAAAAATGTGAAGAAATCGAAAAAGAAATGATAGTTGGAAGGACTGACACGGTATATAGAAAAGTCAAAACAACCTTCAGGGAAATTAAAAGCTAGGGTGGTAACACTAAGAGTGCAACGGGAATTCCATTGTTAAATGCAGAGGAGGGAGCGGATAAGTGGAAAGAGTACATTGAAGGCCTCTATGTGGGGGAGGATTTGTCCTATGTAATAGAAGAAGAAACAGGATTCGATTTAGAAGAGATATGGGACCCAGTACTAGAATCAGAATTTAAGAGAGATTTGGAGGACTTAAGATCAAATAAGGCAGAAGGGATCGATAACATTCCATCAGAATTTCTAAATCATTAGGGGAAGTGGCAACAAAACGACTATTCAGGTTGGTGTGCAGATTCTATGAGTCTGGCAATATACTTTCGGAAAAATATCGTCCACACAATGCCGAAGACTGCAATTGCTGACAAGAGCGAGAATTATCGCACAATCAGCTTAACAGATCATGCATCCAAGGTGCTTACAAGAATAATGTACAGAAGAATGGAAAAGAAAATTGAGGATGTGTTAGGTGACGATCAGTTTGCCATTATAAAAGGTGAAGGCACCAGAGAGGCAATTCTGACGTTGCGGTTGGTAATGGAACCAAGACTAAAGAAAAATTAAGACACGCTCATAGGATTTGTCGAGATGGTAAAAGCGTTCGACAATGTAAAATAGTGCAAGATGTTCGAAATTCTGAGAAAAATAGGGGTAAGCTATAGGGAGAGACGGATTATGCACAATATGTAGAAGAACCAGGAGGGAATAATATGAACGGTCGACCAAGAACTAAATGCTCGGATTAAAAAGGGTGTAAGACAGGGATGTAGTCTACTGTTCATTCTGTGCATTGAAGTAGATAATGCACAATATGTAGAAGAACCAGGAGGGAATAATATGAACGATCGACCATGAACTAAATGCTCGGATTAAGAAGGGTGTAAGACAGGGATGTAGTCTACTGTTCATTCTGTGCATCGAAGTAGCAATGTTCAGAACTGGAATTAAAATTCGAGGTGAAAGAGTATCAATATACGATTCGCTGATGACATTGCTACCCTGAGTGAAAGTGGAGAAGAAGTACATGATCTGCTGAATGGAATTGACAGTCTAATGAGTACAGAATATGGACTGACCGTAAATCGAAGGAAGACGAAAGTAATGAGAAGTAGCATAAATGAGAAAAGCGAAAAACTTAACATCAGGATTGATGGTCACGAAGTAGACGAAGTTAAGAAATTCTGCGACCTAGGCAGCAAAATAACTAATGAAGGACGGGGCGAGGAAGACAATTAAAGCAGTCTAGCAAAAAGGGCATTCCTGGCCAAGAGAAGTCTGCTTGTATCAAACATAGGCCTTAATTTGAGGAAGGCATTTCTGAGAATATACGTATGGAGCACAGCACTGTATGGCAGGGAAACATGGACTATAGGAAAACCGGAACAGAAGAGAATCGAAGCATTTGAGATGTGGTGCTACAGACAAATGTTAGAAATCAGGTGGAATGATAGAGTAAGGAACGTGGAGGTTCTGTGCAGAATCGTCGAGGAAAGGAATGCGTGGAAAACACTGACAAGGAGAAGGGACAGGATGATAGGACACCTGTTAAGACATCAGGGACTGACTTCCAAGGTACTAGAAGGAGCTGTAGAGGGCAAAAACCATAGAGGAAGGCAGAGATTGGAATACATTCAGCAGATAATTGAGGACGTAGTTTGCAGGTGCTACACTGAGATGAAGAGGTTGGCAAGGAGAGAAATTCGTTGCAGTCCGCTTGAAACCAGTCAGAAGACTGATGACCACCACCCAAAAAAAGTATATGCACAGGACATGTGGCATGATCTCCATTGGCAAAATATTTCTGGAGGGGCTGCCAAGGGAAAGTTAAGCATGAGAAGAAAATTGAATAAACAACGAAAGGATAATGTTCTACGAATCGGGGCGTGGAATGTCAGAAGTTTGAAGGTGGTAGGGAACTTAGAAAATCGGAAAAGGGAAACGTTAAGGGTCAGTTTATAGTGGGGACAGTGAAGTGAAATGGAAAGAGGACAAGGATTTCTCGTCATATGAATATAGGGTTATATCAACAACAGCAGAAAATGGTATAATGGGAGTAGGTTGCGTTGACTAGGAAGGTAGGCAGGGGGGTGAGTTTCTGTGAACGGTTCGGTGACAGGGTTGTTCTCACCAGAATCGACAGCAAACCAACACCAGCAACAGTTCAGGTATACATGCTTTCGTCGCAAGCAAAAGATGAAAAGATAAAGAAGGCGTATGAGGATATTGAACAGGTAATTCAGAACGTAAAGGGAGATGAAACTCCCAGAGTCATGCGGGATTGGAATATAGTTGCAGGGGAAGAAGTAAAAGATAGGGTTACGGGAGAATATGGGTTTGGTAGCAGGAATGATTGATGAGAAAGACTATCTGAGCTCTGCAATAAATTTCAGTTGGTAATAGCGAACACACTATTCGAAGATCACAAGAGGGGTAGGTATACTTGGAAAAGGACAGGAGGTACGGGAAGATTCCAGTTACATCATGGTCAGCCAGAGATTCCAAATCAGATATTGGATTATAAAACGTATCTGGCAGCAGATATAGACTCAGATCACAATTTGGTAATGATGAAGAGCAGGCTGAAGTTTGAGAGACTAATCAGGGAGCATCAGTTACTAAGGAATGAAGTGCTCCCTGAAGCTATAGATACTGCGATAATTAATAGCTCAGTAGGCAGTTGAGTCGAAGAGAGACGGACATCTCTAAGAAGGATAATCACAGAAGCCGGAAAGAAAAAAAAATAGGTACAAGGAAGGTAACTGCGATGAAACCGTGGGTAACAAAAGAAATACTTCAGTTGACTGACGAAAGAAGGAAGTACAAAACTGTTCAGGGAAATTCAGAAATACAAAACTGCAAGTCACTTAGGATTACAAAAAGTAGGAAGTACAGGGGGGCTAAGACGAAAAGGCTGTTGGGAAAAATGTGAAGAAATAGAAAAAGGGAGGACTGACTCAGCATTAAACAACCTTCAGTGTAATAAAAGCAACAGCGGAAACATTAACAGTGCAATGGGAATTCCACCGTTAAATGCAGAGGGGAGAGCAGATAGGTGGAAAGAGTACAGTGAGGTCTAGTGCTTGTCTGATGACGTGATAGAAGAAGACAGGTGTCAACAGGGAAGAGACATGAAACCGAGTATTAGAGCTTTGCACGACTTAAGATAAAAAAAGGCAGAAGAGACATAACACGCCTTATAAAATGCATTTTAACCACCACCTGTTTTATTTAACCTCTATATCACCTACCGGTTTAGGGCATAGACCATAATCACTGGATGTAAGGTAAAATAGATCAGTTAAAAACATATCCCGTTTTCCTTATAAGATGATACAACATCGAGATCACTATAGAAAAACCATCAAAACAACTATCCTAACCCATCCTTGGAATACTAACGATCATATTTCACAAAGCTACAAGTAAAATAGACAATGTACCACAGAAGAGCGAGAAGAAACGAACACTGGCCAGTGACGTTTGATACATTGTCTGTTTAAACTAAATAATTAAATAATTGTTTATCTCAGGAAACAAAGCATATATCAACCACCATTGTAATGAATTACATGGGTCTACTTCACAGTCTAACATTGTAACTGGGGGATATCAGAAATTAGTAAAATATGCAAATTGCAATGGAAATCTGGTAGTCTTAAAAGGCTTAAATATTTAAAAATGAGACGGAAGTTAATGTAGCATCATCTACAAGAAACAAATGATCAAGGAGAACTATCTGATTTTCACAACATTTCAGCTATTTGAAATGAGTGTGCTATAATTTCGCAGCACAGCTCAAGTCTCGTCCCTCCCCCCCCCCCCCCCTCTCTACCGCCGCACCAGAGAGAGGCCGGCAAGACGGGAGGTGTCAACCCACTGCTTCAGAGAGCACGAGAAGCGTCAAGGCAAATGCGGACAGCTTCATCAGTGTCGAAAAGTGAGTGAGTGCAGAATGGTCAAGGAGTCTTGTGTCTACATCTACATCAAATGGATACTCTGCAAATCACATTTAAGTGCGTGGCAGAGGGTTCATCGAACCACCTTCACAATTCTCTATTATTCCCAATCTCGTGTAGCGCGCGGAATGAACGAACACGTACATCTTTCTGTACGAGCTCAGCTTTTACTTATTTTATCGTGGTGTCAACAAAATATTTTCGCATTCGAAGGAGAAAGTTGGTGATTGCAATTTCGTGAGAAGATTCCGTCGCAACGAAAAAACGCCTTTCTTTTAATGATTTCCAGCCCAAATCCTGTATCATTTCTGTGACACTCTCTCCAATATTTCGCGATAATACAAAACATGCTGCCATTCTTTGAACTTTTTCGATGTACTCCGTCAGTCCTATCTGGTAAGGATCCCACACCGCGCAGCAGAATTCTAAAAGAGGACGGACAAGCGTAGTGTGGGCAGTCTCCTTAGCAGATCTGTTATATTTTCCAAGTGTCCTGCCAATAAAACGCAGTCTATGTGTTCCCTCCAATTTAAGTTGATCGTGATTGTAATACCTAGGTATTTAGTTGAATTTACGGCTTTTAGATTAGACTGATTTATCGTGTAACCGAAGTTTAACGAATTCCTTCTAGCACTCATATGGATGACCTCACACTTTTCATTATTTAGGGTCAACTGTCAAGTTTCGCACCATTCAGATATCATTTCTAAATCGTTTTGCAATTTTTTTTGATCTTCTGATGACTTTAGTAGTCTATAAACCACAGCGTCGTCTGCAAACAACCTAAGACGGCTGCTCAGATTGTCTCCCAAATCGTTTATATAGATAAGAAACAGCAAAGGGCCTATAACACTGCCTTGGGGAACGCCAGAAATCACATATGTTTTACTCGATGACTTTCCGTCAGTTACTACGAACTGTGACCTCTCTGACAGGATATCACAAATCCAGTCACATAACTGAGACGATATTCCATAAGCACGCAGTTTCACGACAAGCCACTTGTGTGGTAGTGTCAAAAGCCTTCCGGAAATCCAGAAAGACGGAATCGATCTGAAATCCCTTTTCAATAGAACTCAACACTTCATGCGAATAAAGAGCTAGTTCTGCTTCACAGGGACGATGTTTTCTAAACCCATGTTGACTGTGTGTCAATAGACAGTTTTCTTCGAGGTAATTCATATTGTTTGAACACAACATATGTTCCGAAATTCTGCTGCATATCGACGTTAACGATACGCGCCTCTAATTTAGTGGCTTACTCCTACCACCTTTCTTGAATATTGGTGTGACCTGTGCAACTTTCCATTCTTTGGGTACGGATCTTTCGTCGTGCGAACGGTTGTACATGATTGTTAAGTATGGAGCTAATGCATCCGCATACTCCGAAAGGAACCAAATTGGTATACAGTCTGGACCTGAAGACTTACTTCTATTAAGTGATTTAAATTGCTTTACTACTCCGAGGATATTTGCTTCTACGTTACTCATGTTGGCAGCTGTTCTCGATTCGAATACTGGAATATTTACTTCGTCTTCTTTTGTGAAGGCATTTCGGAAGGCTGTGTTTAGTCGCGCAGAGAAGGCATTGATTGTTTATTGACTCTAACGTACTTTACATACGACCAGAATCTCTTTGGATTTTCTGCCAGGTTTCGAGACAAAGTTTCGTTGTGGAAACTGTTATATGCACCTCGCACTGAAGTCCACGCTAAATTTCGAGATTCTGTGAAAGATGGCCAATCTTGGGGATTTTGCCTCTGTTTAAATTTGGTTTGTTTGTTTCGTTGTTTCTGCAACAGCGTTCTGGCCCGTTCTGTCTACCAAGGAGGATCAGCTCCGTCGTTTGTTAATTTATTTTGCATAAATCTCTCAATTGCTGCTGATACTATTTCTTTGAATTCAAATCACATGTGGTCTACACTTATATTATTAATTTGGAATGAGTGGAGATGTCTCTCAGGAAGGTGTCAAGTGAATTTTTATCTGCTTTTTTGAATAGGTATATTTTTCGCTTATTTTTGGAGGATTTGTGGATTACAATATTCAATCTCGCCACGGCAACCCTGTGTTCACTAATTCCTGAATCGGTTTTGATGCTCGTTATTAACTCAGGATTATTTGTTGCTAAGAGGTCAAGCGTGTTTTCACAACCGTTTACTATTCGCGTGGGCTCATGATTTAACTGCTCGAAATAATTTTCAGAGAGTACGTTTAGCGCAATTTCGGATGATATTTTATGGGTACCTCCAGAATTATATATTTATTTTCGCCAACATATTGAGCGTAAATTAATGTCACCACCAACTAGCATCGTATGAGTCGGGCACGTGTTTGAAATCAAACTCAAGTTTTCTTTGAACCTTTCAGCAACAGTATCATCTGAATCTGGGAGGTCGGTAAAAGGATCCTATTTTATTCCGGTTGCCAAGAACGACCTCTGCCCATACTAACTCACAGGAAGTATCTACTTTAATTTCGCGACAAGTTAAACTACTACTAACAGCAACAAACACGCCACCGCCTACCGTGTTTGGAGCCGAGCGACCGCTACGGTTGCAGGTTCGAATCCTGCCTCGGGCATGGATGTGTGTGATATCCTTAGGCTAGTTAGGTTTAATTAGTTGTAAGTTCTAGGCGACTGATGACCTCAGAAGTTAAGTCGCATAGTGCTCAGAGCCATTTGATCCATTTGTGAACAACAAATACCAACTGTGATGGTTACACCTCAGAAAAGCAATTCGTAGTATACTACACAGCTACGACAATTTACAACTGTTATACCGATGGTTCCTGTATCTACACTCCTTCTGTGTTCGGCCTGCACCCTTTGTGACTGAAGCACTTCTTGTGTTTTCCCGAGACCCTCTAACCCAAAAAAGCGCCCAGTCCACGCCACACAGCCCCTGCTACCCGTGTAGCCGCCTCCTGCTTATAGTGGACACGTGACCTATTCAGCGGAACCCGAAACCCAATCACCCTTTGACGCAAGTCGAGGAATCTGCAACTTACGCGGTCGCAGAACCGTCTGAGCCTCTGATTCAGACCCTCAACTCGGCTCTGTACCAGATGTCCGCAATCGGTCCTGTCGACTATGCTGCAAATGGTCAGCTCTGCTTTCATCTTGGAAGCAAGACTGGCAGCCTTTACCACTTCTGTTAGCCACACGAAACCAGAGAGAATCTCTTCTGACCTAAAGTGACACATATCATTGGTACCGACGTGAGCAACCACCTGCAGTTGGCTGCACCCTGTGCTCTTCATGGCATCCGGGGGGACTCCTTTCCACATCTGGAATGACTCCACCCAGTATGCACACTGAGTGCACATTGGTTTTCTTTCCCTTCATGTCAGCCAAGTCCCTAAGGGGACCCATAATGTGCCTAACGTTGGAGCTCCCAAATACCAATAATCCCGCCCTCTGTGATTGCCCGGATCTCGTAGGCTGAGTGGTTTCCTCTGAAACAGGACAAGCGACAGCATCTGGCTCAGCGACAGTGTCAGCCACAGACAGCACCTGGAACCTGTTTGTCAGACAAACCGGGGAGGCCTTACGTGCAACCGCCTGGTAAGTTTTTCGCCGCCTGCTTCACCCCAGGGCGACCTCCCACTCGACCATAGGTGAGGGGTCAGCCTCAGTGGGAGCAGTACCGGGGTTGGCCACCGGTGAGGCAAAGCGGAGAACTCTGACGTACTAGACGTCCGTTGGATCCCCATGGACGGCGAGAGTGAAGTGTCACCAACTCGGCTCGCATCCGCACACAACAATCGCAGTCCCTGTCCATACTAAAGACCGTCAAAAACCAAACTATGCAGACAGGCACGTGCTGCGCAACTCTATTGTAGACCCTGACGAAAGCGGAGGAACTATGTCTAATAATACGCAGATATTCAAAAACCTAACTATCGAAGCACTCAGGTAAAACTAAATAATTCGCCACTGATTAGGAACTTGTAATATGTCACAAAATCTGTTTACTTTCCGACGCAAACGAATACGCGAGAACTGTGGCTGTTAGATATTAAATTTTCAAGCAGAAACTCAAGAAGCTAAACTATTAAAGCACACAGATGATATAATAAAATTCGCTCCTGGTTACGAATTCGTAAATGTCACAAAAGCGGTTCCTTCCCTGTTGCTGCGTCTGTCTCGGTCGGCTACTGCTGCCTGACTGCCGAGCAGCGTACTGGTAGGAATTTGGTGAGAGAGCCGGGAGAAGTGGCGTTGAAAGCAGTAGGTGCGCATTGTCGAGCTGTGCCTGATTCCCGGTCTGCTGTTCTAAGAGCCTTGGGGCGAGCAGGGGAACGGATGGAACTTGGAGCCAAGCCCTTGGGTGGCTGTTAGCTGACAGTACATGGACAGTGGCGTCGAGGAAACCCCTGCGGACGCGCCTTTTGGTGGTGTTTTGGTTCCCGAGCTGTCCCTGCCGGGTCTTGCGGACAAGAGTGGAAAAGCATCTGTGACGTCACAAGCTACACCATCTTACCTGTGATATCGTCATGTCACAAGCCACATGCCTCTTTCAGTGACAACATCAAGATTGTGGATTGTGGGTAATTAAAAAGTCCGAGATTGCAGATGGCGACGAATTTAAAAGTTATAGATCGCTCTTGGAGTTAAAAAAGATCACAAACACTTAAAAATGCAAGATGACTCTGGCGTAGAAAATTTTACATCCAATTACTGTACAATATATTGTTTTTACGACAGCCCGCCATGTTCAAAAGTATCCAATCACTTTACAATATTTCCTAACAGCGCAGTTTATCAAAAAATTTCGACACACACACACACACACGTTATGTAATGTTCAGTCTCTGTATTTCATATCTCTCTGCCTTTATACTTAATGTCTATCTCAAATTAGGTACTGTCTTGTCAGAAAATTTCATCTTACATCTGTCTCATCAGTAAATTTCATCTCTTCCTCTCCCTCTGTTTTATATTACACTTATGTTTCTGTCAAGTATTGTACTGCGTCATTATCAGCAAATTCTATTCCTTTCTTTATAAAATATTACTGATGGAACGATGAAGAAAAAACTGAAACAAAAAATTTCACTATATACACTATGTGATCAAAAGTATCCGGACACCCCCAAAAACCTCAGCAGTTATTATACATCGTTAGAGAGCAGGATGGGGCACTCCGCTGAACTCATGGACTTCAAACGTCATCAGGTGATTGGGTGTCACTTGTGTCATACGTCTGTACTCGAGATTTCCACACTCCTAAACATCCCTAGGTCCACTGTTTCCGATGTAATAGTGAAGTGGAAACGTGAAGGGACACTCGCAGCACAAAAGCGTAGAGGTCGACCACGTCTGCTGACTGACAGAGACCGCCGACAGTTGAAGAGGGTCGTAATGTCTAATAGGCAGACATCTATCGAGACCATCACACAGGGATTCCAAACTGCATCAGGGTCCACTGCAGGTACTATGACAGTTACGCGGGAGGTGAAAAAATTGGATTTCATAGTCGAGCGGCTGCTAATAACCCACACGTCACGCCCGTAAACTCCGAACGACGCCTCACTTAGTGGAAGGAGCGTAAACATTGGACGATCGAACAGTGAAAAAACGTTGTGCGGAGTGACGAATCACGGTACACAATGTGGTGATCCGATGGCAAGGTGTGGTATGGTGAGTGCCCGGTGAACGTCTTCTGCCAGAGTGTGTAGAGCCAACAGTAAAGTTCGGAGGCGGTGGAGTTATGGTGTGGTCGTGTTTCTCATGGAGGGGGCTTGCACCCCTTGTTGTTTTGCGTGGCATTATCACAGCATAGGCCTACACTGATATTTTAAGCACCTTTTCGCTTCCCACCGCTGGAGAGTAATTCGGGGATGGCGATTACATGTTTAAAACACTATCGAGCACCTGTTCATAAAGCACGGACTGTGGCGGAGTCGTTACACGACAACAGCATCCCTGCAATGGACTGGCCTGCACAGAGTCTTGGCCTAAATCCTATAGAACACCTTCGGGACGTTTTGTTACGCCGACAACGTGCCCCGGCCTCACCGACCGATATCGATACCTCTCCTCAGTGCTGCACTTCGTGAAGAATGGGCTGCCATTCAGTAAGAAACCTTCCAGCACTTGATTGAACGCATGCCTGCGCGAGTGGAAGCTGTCATCAAGGCTAAGGGTGGGCCAACACCATACTGAATTTCAGCATTACCGACGAAGGGCGCGCCGAACTTTTAAGTCATTTTCAGCCAGGTGTCCGGATACTTTTGATCACATAGTGTATATAATTTATTGTACAAATTGATAACATTTCAAAGAAAATTAGATGCACACTTGGTTGACAGCCCAGATTTACATACACTCCAGCTACAACAAGAAATATTCAGACTTTAAATCACACAATGTTTTTACTTTTAATATTTTTACATTGTTCACACATTTAACGTTTTTACATTTTTTCAAATATTTACTGGCTGAGTAATTGTGATGAGCATTTCGTGATCACAAACTAAATTAATAAAGCTCTCATTTGTAAAAAACCTACTTAAATCGGATGAACTCTAGATAACGAGAACATATTTTCCTGGAGTCTAATGTAGTCAGTCAGAAAGGAGTACCAGTATGTGAATTCACATAGATAATAAACGTGGTGGTGTCTAAGTACTAATTTACAGCAACAGACAGAAATTACAATTACAATCTTCAGTTTACATTTTCCATACACACACACACACACACACACACACACACACACACACACACACACACACTTTTTACATTCTCTCTGGTATTTAAATTATTTACATTTTCAAGCACTTACATTAGTTACCATGAAGTCAATCATCATCATTTTTCAGGCAGTAGTGGCCTCAAGCAAATTTATTTACATTATCCAGTATATAACATTTATCATACTGTGCAGGTAAACTCAGTGTTGTTTAATAGTAGGCACAACATGTTGCTTTGATTGATTTTACAGCACGTTAACAGTAATCATCAATGGTTAACCTGTCTGAAATGAGCTAGGGAGCTGATATTGAGTGGTAGGAGACTGGGCCATAATTTTATAAAAAATTTAATAAAAATTAAACCACTTTATTGTCACATCAGAAAGATCTAAAATATCTCAGCAACTACCACCAGAATTTAATTTACTAGTGGCTTTTTCTTTTGGAAACAAGATGACTGGTGGTAGAATTTACGAAACCTCTAAAATATCCTTTAAGAAAAAAAATTAAGAAAAAGATATTAAGAAAAGTTTTCTGAAATCTTGAACCAAAATTCAAGCCTTGACACAGATGTTTAATAAGATCAGGAATGTGGCACTTAACAATATATTCCAAATTTAAGGTTTAAAAAACTACAGAAATGATTAACAGGAAATAATTCGACATCCACTGGTAAGTAAAACAGATCCAAGTAAATAGGCTGAAGACAAAAAAATTGTGGTTAGTCCCTATGGGACCAAACTGCTAAGGCCATCGGTCCCTAGGCTTACACACTACTTAAAGTAACTTACACTAAGCACAACTCACACACCATGCCCGAGGGAGGACTCGAAACTACGACGATGGGAGCCGCGCGAATCGTGGCAAGGCGCCCTAGAGCGCGCGCCTACCCCGCTCGGAGCTGAAGACAAGTTTACGAGCAAAACAAATAGTCGTGGAGACAAGGTGCTGTGTAGAACCAAAATTACTTCTTCCTGTTGTTTGTTAAAAACACCCAACCTGGTGGGCCATCTGAGCTTTTAGTCTCTCACTGTAGTACGGTTAACAGAGAGAGCAAGCAATTTAGGATTAACCACTTCTTTTATTCAAGACCTTTCTAGCGGAACTCACAATATAAACCACATGTGTACTCAAGCTACCCTGTAACATATAAATTACTAATTACCATGTTTAGAAAAAAATTACGACACCAAAATACACTGGTGAAAATTTGGAAAAAGTGAATCGCGCTCTGAAATCACGTTATGTTCTGCTTACTGCACACCGACGGTTTAATAGTAAAAAATACTCATTAAAATAACTTGAATGAGATCACGTTAAAGGTTCACAATAACTACTTTACAGACGATGATGGACAACCAGTATGGAAAGTAAGAGAATAGCCCTTTCACATGTAAACTATAATAGTTAGGACTGTAATTCAAATGGTTCAGATGGCTCTGAGCACTATGGGACTTAAAATCTGAGGTCATCAGTCCCCTAGAACTTAGAACTACTTAAACCTAAGTAACCTAAGGACACAACACACACATCCATGCCCGAGGCAAGATTCGAACCTGCGACCGTAGCGGTCGCGCGGTTCCAGACTGAAGCGCCCACGACTGTATTTGTACGTATGCTCATCATAATTCCCAGGGAGTAGGAACATAAGTCAACAAACACCCGACCATTGTCTGAAATCGGTCGACCATATCCACCAGTACCCCACGCGTTCGGTCCCTTGGGAGTGGCTCATAGGAAACCGTTCCGGCGCCACAGTCGGCACAGGCTTCTTCAGAATGATCCAAATCCAAGTGCAGTCAGGTGCCCAAGCAACACACCGAGAGAGTTTCTACAGAGGGCAATGTCCACTGATCCAGCCAACACAGGACATGAAGTAACTCGCTCTGACCAACATTCCAAAAGTAGCAGAGAGCCAAGGATCTTATCGGCCACGACGTCGCGGCGCTAACTACTCGCGCTCGCCACACAAACCGCTTGACACCCGATCGCTGAGAGGGGGCAACGTTCACTCGGTTCCCCTTAAATTGACCTAATCGCCACTGCACCTTCCTCTGGCGGCGTCTTCTCTTTTTTATTCATCGGTGGAATATCGTATCTGTTATTCACAGGGAAACTCGAAATTGCAAAACATGTAGGGATGTCATTCCTGCTCTCCTCGTAGATATTTGGCGTTGTGAGTGATAGATTAAGTTATCGGCGTCTTTTTAGCACAGTTTTACATGATTTGCTGTAAACTTGTTTGATATACAGGATGAGGCATTTAAAACTGTTTGTCGGAATATGTGGCGAAATACATATCGGATTAAAAAAAGAATGGTAAAAATCGTTGTTCATCTCGATGAGGGACATCCGTTAACATAACGCCCCCCCCCCCCCCCGCCCCCCCCTGCACCACTGAGTTTGAAATCTTAAATAGAAACTGTTGTGACTTGGCAAGACAGCCAAGCCACTATGAGGTGAAACCGAAAGGCACGCGTTAAAGCTCACGCAGGCTGGCGTGAGGTCTGGAAAATGACAAGGTCTTTATAGTAGCAAAAATAGTACGTAGCTTCTGGAATACTTAACTTTAATCCATAATTGGTGAACATCTGTCTGACGGTACATGCACCACAAGATAAATAGCAAATGATAATGGCGCCTTGCTAGGTCGTAGCAAATGACGTAGCTGAAGGCTATGCTAACTATCGTCTCGGCAAATGAGAGCGTAATTTGTCAGTGAACCATCGCTAGCAAAGTCGGCTGTACAATTGGGACGAGTGCTAGGAAGTCTCTCTAGACCTGCCGTGTGGCGACGCTCGGTCTGCAATCACTGATAGTGGCGACACGCGGGTCCGACGTATACTAGCGGACCGCGGCCGATTTAAAGGCTACCACCTAGCAAGTGTGGTGTCTGGCGATGACACCACATTCCTCCCCCGCAAATCGGCGAACGGTTGAGTTATAAGGCTTCCGCCCGCCTTGGGGAGGACCCCATGTTGACGTATGCGACGAGGTGGGGAGCCTAACAACAGGCGAGGCTGTGCCACCCGCACCCTGCAATTCGGTCCGAGGGGAGCTAGGAAACGCCTGAAAACCTAGTCCAGGGTGCACGCCAACATGCGGTGTATGCGCCCGTAGAGAGACAGGAGGGGCCGAAGGGTCGACCTCCATCGGGTCGGGGCACCCGACGGGCGAAGACGCCATGTGGTCCGGAACGGGCAAGAGGTCCATGGCGGAGGACAACTGGTCACGGGAAGCGACCGGCGGCGCGTGACCCAGGGAGGCGCCCGGCGGTTGCAGCGACGCGTCCACGGCAGGCGTCGCCGGCGGGAGAACAGGCGGCGGCGCGTCGCCATGGGGCAAAATGGAAGGCAGCGTCGGTAACACCTGGGGATGAGGCGAGCCAGTAGATGGGTCCCCAGGGCGCTGACCGGACGGCACCGTCGCTGAAAGCAGACGGGGAGCGGCAGAACCCGTGCGACGACAGAGGCGCAGCTGATTGAGATGCCGACGCACCTCACCAGAGGCCCCCAAAACCAGATACATAGCGCGGCCCAGGCAGCGAAGAATGCGCCCTGCGAGCCAACGCCGTGAACCTCGAAAGTTGCGATAGTATACAACGTCGCCTGGAGCAAAAGCAGGTGGCTGCCGCTGCACAGGAACCTGATGCGGCGGATGTAGCAAAGACATCAAGGTACGATGAGGACGACCGTGGAGTAACTCAGCCGGCGAGCGACCATCTCGGGGCTGAGAGCGATACGAGGACAAAAAGAGCAATAACGCGTCCTCCCGAGAATGCGACTCTTTCAACTTCAACATCTGTGACTTGAAAGTCCGGACCAATCGTTCAGCGGCACCGTTTGACTGAGGCGAAAACGGCGCGGATGTCAGATGTTGAATACCGTTGGTCTTGCAGAATGACAAATTCTGCGGACATGAATTGTGGGCCATTGTCGGAAACAATAGTCTGTGGAAGACCTTCAATGCAAAAGATAGCAGATAACGCTTGGATGGTGGCAGATACGTCGTGGAAGACATCCGGACAACAAAAGGAAAATTACTGAATGAATCGACAACAACCAACCATCGAGCATTCCAGAATGGACCAGCAAAATCGATGTGTAAGCGTTGCCAAGGGGAAGTGGCTTTTGGCCATGCAAAGAATTTCCGCGGTGGGGCGGATTGTTGTTCGGCACACGCCATGCAAGAAGAGCACATATTCGTAATCGCAGCATCGATTCCGAACCAAGTACAGTGCTGACGAGCAAGTTGTTTCGTTCTCACCATACCCCAATGTCCTTGGTGGAGAAGCAGTAAGACAGAGGACTGTAACCAACGTGGAACCACGACCCTGGACTGATCATTATCAGAACGCAACAGCAAAACACCACGTCGAACAAAAAGTCTCTCCTTGTGAGCAAAAAATCGGCGAACCAACGGATCCTCGGTCCGTGACTTTGACAAGGGCCATTGCGTAGCAACAAAACGCAGAACGGTAGCAAGGACAGGGTCAGCAGCTGTGGCTGTAGCTACACGACGAAAATCAATCGGAAACGATTCGACCACGTCATCGGTTTCCGCATCAATGAACATGCAAGCAAGTTCGGAAGAATCGAATGCTCTGTCCTCAGCAACAGGCAAACGGGACAACGCATCGGCGTTTCCGTGCTTAGCAGTGGACCGATACAAGATATCGTAGCGGTACTGCGAGAGGAAACTAGACCAGCGGATGAATTTCTGCGCTGTACGCGGAGGTACAGGCTTGGTCGGATGAAAAACCGATGTCAAAGGTTTGTGGTCTGTGATGATGGTAAAGTGACGAACATACAAGAAATCATGAAACTTAGTAACACCAAATACGAGAGCCAAAGCTTCTTTCTCGATCTGTGAATAATTTCTTTGCGCAGACGAGAGCAATTTGGACGCAAAGGCAATAGGGCGATCATGTGATCCATCTTGGTGCGCAAGCACAGCACCGAACCCGAAATTCGATGCATCTACCATCAACAAAAGGGGTTTCTGGGGATCGAATGGCGTAAGGCAAGTATTGGAAAGCAACGCCGATTTCAACTGGCGAAAGGCGCGTTCGCATTCCGTCGTCCAGACGAACGGAACACCTTTACGGCGTAAGCGATGAAGCGGAGCTGAAATGGAAGAGGCGTGGCGCACATAGCGATGATAATAATTGATTTTTCCCAGCACACTCTGTAGCTGCTTCAAATTCTGCGGCGAAGGCAAGTCTTGTATGGCACGGAGGTGCTCTGGACTGGGATGTATGCCTTGGGCATTGATTACATGGCCCAGATAGGGTAAGTCACGAGCAAAAAACACACATTTGTCCTTCCGCAAGCGAAGACCATTTTGTCGCAAGACCTGAAATAATGTTCTGAGATTGGCTAAATGTTCTTCTTCCGTCTTTCCGGAGATCACGATACCGTCCAGATAGTTTGCTGCAGTAGGGACCGACGCACAAACAGTTTGTAAATATTGCTGAAACAATGCAGGGGCGGATGCACACCCGAATGGCAGTCGTTTGAATCGGTACAACCCAAGATGCGTGTTAACCACCAAAACGCGCTGGGAGTCTTCGTCCACCGGTATTTGCAAGTACGCGTCTGCTAGGTCCAACTTCGAAAAATATTTACCCAGGCACAGTTTGTCAAAAAGATCTTCCGGGCGGGGTAAAGGAAAAGTTGCAGTCACTAGTTGGGGATTCACTGTTGCCTTGAAGTCCACACAAAGTCTTAATTTTCCGGAAGGTTTTGGCAAAATTACTAAAGGTGATGCCCAGAGAGAAGCCTGCACACGTTCAATCACACCTTGTGATTCCAAATCGTGTAATGTTTTTGCGACCTCATCATGCAATGCGTGGGGAACATTGCGCGCTCTGAAAAATTTTGGTTGCGCGTTTACTTTCAGTTCCAAATGTGCTTCATAGTTCTTAGCGCAACCGAGGCCCGGTGCAAAAATGTCTGCAAATTCTTCACATAGACGAGAAACACTGGCTGAAGGCACAGCCTGGTTCACTGATAGGACCTCATTGACTATAGACAAGTTAAACAACTGAAATAAATCTAAACCAAACAAGTTCACTGCAGAAGAAGAACGGAGGACGTAAAATGACACATGTTTTGTTTGTCCCTTGTATGTTGCAAGAAGGTTGCACTGTCCTAACACAGGGAGATGCTGACCGGAATAGCTACTGAGCTTAATATTTGCGGTAGGCAACAGAGGTGTGCCCAGCTGTTTGTACGTGTCTTGATTAATCAGTGAAACTGCAGCTCCGGTATCGAGCTGGAACGGTATCACTTTGCCATTAATGTCCAAATCCACAAAAAGTTTATTGTCCTGCTGACGACAAGAGCGACTGTCTTGTGCAACGTGAACTGACACTGGCAGAGAATCACATGCGACTTGACGGGATTTCCAGCGATGTCGACGCACACTATTTGTGGGACGAACACAGCCACTGTTAGAGAGAGTGGCACTGGGCGGAGTGGAATGAACTACATGAATGTCCATGGGCAAAGGTTCACGAGCCTGAGTATCCTTGGTTCGATTCCGATTCCGGCGCGTAGCAAAGGGCCTGGAATGGGTGTGAGTGTCCGATCTGAGCTTTTTCTGGCAAACACTTTGAACATGTCCTTTTTTATTACAGAAAAAGCAAAGAGCCTGGCGTGACGGGCAATTCTCACGCGAATGTCCAGTAGCACACCGCGGGCATGATTTTAGCACTGCATTTGCTTGCTTGCGCGGCACACGTGGCGGAGAGCCAGGCGGCCGCTGCACGGCAGGGCGTGAGGACTGTTTACTGTTCCGTGTAGCTCGCCCGGCGGGCCGGTTAATGTTACACACGGCTGGAGAAGTTTCAAATGATTCCTGAGCAAAGTCAAGTGTGTCCTGCCGATCCAATATGTCCATCACTTGTTGAAGGGAGGGATTGACTAGTTTCAAAATCTGTTCCCTTATACGAACATCAGAAACGTTCTGTGCAATTGCATCACGTACCATAGTATCTGAATAAGGGAGTCCACATTCACACTCAAAAGCACAATCCCTAGTAAGGCCTTGCAAGGTTGCAACCCACTCTCTATTAGTCTGACCAGCCATACGTTTTGTACGAAAGAAGGTATACCTTTTTGCAACTACATTGACTGATTCTTTGAAATATGCATCTAATGCAGCCAAAATTTCGTCGTAGGACAGAGTTGCTACGTCGCGTCGGGGAAATAATTTCACTATCACACGGTACGTCTGGACGCTGACGGATGCTAACAAAAAAGGCTGCCACTCGTTACCTTGAATTCTGTAGGCGGCGAGATGGAATCCAAATTGGCGTGACCACTCCGTCCAGCTTTCCAGTGCCGCATCAAAAGGACGAAAAGGTGGTGCAACTGCGTGTTGTGGCTGCGTGAGAGGTGGAGCGGCTGCCGCCGCATCCGTTTGCATTGCACGTTGACCCTGGACGAGCTGTCCAAGGGCATCCAGCAAGGCCTGCGTCTGCTGGTTCTGTATGCGATAAAATTCGGACAGTACATCTGGAGATTGTGGCGAAGCCATTACACAAGTAAATGAGAAAGTATAGTTACGAACGCGAATTGGCCTCGTCGCCAACTGTTGTGACTTGGCAAGACAGCCAAGCCACTATGAGGTGAAACTGAAAGGCACGCGTTAAAGCTCACGCAGGCTGGCGTGAGGTCTGGAAAATGACAAGGTCTTTATAGTAGCAAAAATAGTACGTAGCTTCTGGAATACTTAACTTTAATCCATAATTGGTGAACATCTGTCTGACGGTACATGCATCACAAGATAAATAGCAAATGATAATGGCGCCTTGCTAGGTCGTAGCAAATGACGTAGCTGAAGGCTATGCTAACTATCGTCTCGGCAAATGAGAGCGTAATTTGTCAGTGAACCATCGCTAGCAAAGTCGTCTGTACAACTGGGACGAGTGCTAGGAAGTCTCTCTAGACCTGCCGTGTGGCGGCGCTCGGTCTGCAATCACTGATAGTGGCGACACGCGGGTCCGACGTATACTAGCGGACCGCGGCCGATTTAAAGGCTACCACCTAGCAAGTGTGGTGTCTGGCGGAGACACCACAGAAACCACTATCCTTTATTGTAGATTTGGATTCTCCGTGAAAAAATATTAACTTTTGTACGAAACATTTATTTTTTTTTCATCATAGACCGCGCTGTAATCGGCACACACGAATACGGGGTGGCAATTGTTGCAAATCGGTAATATCTCACAAAAATACACTCCGATCAGGAAAATCAAAGCACATTATTTCATTTGGGAAAATGCTATCATGTGACATCGTGCACCCTCCCGCAATGCATTCTTAGACTACATTTGGCGTTACCCAGGAACAACGACGTGGACGTAGCAGTAATGTGTTCCCTTCGGGGTGCTTGATTTTGGTGAGTCCCCTTGCCTCTCACTATCTCGAGGTGCTTGATTACTGTGAGTCCCCTTGCCTCTCACAAATGTTTCAGTGCAGCAAATGTTCGAAATGTGGTTCGTTGTTTCTAATGCTCATTGTATCTCTGTGTACCCCGACATGTATTAGTGTCTCTGCGCTAATGTTTGCACATTCATTGCGAATTCACTGCCACATATCTTCGGGGGTTGTTGGTACATCCATCTCTTTTAGCCATTCCCACAGGAAAAAATCGGCAGAAGTCAAACTAGGTGAACGTGCGGGTCACGTTTGAGGATCTCCTCGTCCAATTCATCGACCCAGATGGTTTCGATTCAAAACTTCTCGAGCTAGTCGTGAATAATGCGCCGGGCATCCATCGTGTTGAAACCACGTATCCAGTTTCGTTTTAAGTGGAACATGGTCCATTAGTGTGGGTAAAACATTGTCCACAATTCCACTGTACATTTGACTAGTGAGATTACCTTCTATGAAGTATGGGCCAATTACCTGCGTACCTAAAATACCGCACCAAACGTTGACACGCTATGGGCGTTGAACTCGCCTTACGCAATGGGGATTCTCCACTGACGAATAATGCATATTATGTCGATTCAGTTTGTAACCTCCCCATTACTACTCGGCCTATCCTGCTTGCGATATAAAATATGACCGTGGATCGCGTGTATGCCTAATGGATTTTTACTAATTGGATAAGGCTATCTTTCCCGAAGAAATAATACCGATAAGTAGGAGGAAAGTGTACAACAGATCCTTCTGATGGAAAAGTCTACTAAAATTAAATGTAATTAAACTGAACAGAGCTATAATTTGGAAAAATGAAAGTTATTTTGTGCATTCACTCGCGAAAAACACTGGACAGAAAAGGGGTACCACTGATCATGAATCCAAATGTTTCACTAATGAACGAAAAGGAAATAATTAACGGTCGCCAGTCCACTAGGGCAATTTACATCCAAAATCCTGTACAATGATGGGAAAGAAAAACATGTATTGTAAAACACTGACGTGGCACCTGAAGGTTGCCAAGTTTTTTTGACACTAATTTTAAGTGAGTATGTATAGGTAAAGGTGGATAAATGGGCCCCCACTCTGTTTTTTTTTATATAACACCTTTTATTTTTAGTATAATCACCTGAAATTAACATAAAACATTTCTCTAGTATGTCCGGCAATAGTTACGACATGTTTTGGTCCAACTTTTTAATATTTAAAACAAAATTTTATTTTTTTCCTGATACTCTGCATTTTGTTGCGTCAAGAATTTGTGCTGGTAATATGGGCCCCAAGGTAGTTTGAAATAAAAAGAAACAAAAATTTGAAAAATATAATTTTATTTAATTTTTCTGTGTAATGAAACAAAGATTCACTCTGAACATTGTCAATTAGTCTACTAGTGGGATGATTTTCACAGCCCTCGCCTAGCCTATTTACAATAGTCACACACATAAGCATCTTTTTCGCATCCAGCGCATTCGTTTTGAGCCCACACCTCACAGGCTATACACTGGACCCAAAGTTCACCTTTTGTGTCCTTTGAAGAAATCCCTTCACAAAATAGACATACAGCGTCGTCAACATCAGGGACAGAAACACCAACTTTTTATTTCTTGTGCAAAGCTGGTAGGCCATGCGCCTGACGTCACTTCTGGTAAGGCCGTAGAATTTGGATTCCGTAATGAGAAGATATTTAACTAGTTCGTCCTCAAGTCCATGTGGTAAAACCGATGGAAAGCCTTTCGAGCGTAGAACACTTTTTTCAACCCCATTTTTTTCTCTTTAATAGCTACAATAGCATTTGCCATATTTGCTTTGTCCCACGATTGCCGTTTCGATTTTTTTGGGGGTACAAGATGTGTTCGAGGCATCTGAATCATAAAGAGTAGCAATATCTGATAGATTTTTCTGGGCCCATAATACCAACAGCAAAAGGGGCCCATATATCCACCCTCGCCATCTTGGGAAAAACGATCTTGCCTACGGTTAGTTTGGTTCGCAACTGACGTTAATTAACGTAAAACGGTATCCCAACAGCAAGCCAAATACGTACCTTACCTTAGTTCTACTAATAACATGTTAGAAATTTGAGTTTTATTCAAGTAAACACTAACCTCTCAAACTTTTGATGACAACGAAAAAATTCATAGCACAACTACTCACAAACCATGACAGCTACTACGTCTGCGCACTGTACAGTGAAGTTTGGCAACTAGTTTTAGTAGATCATGTGCTCTCCGCTAGAATTCGTGGCCTGTACTTCCAAATATGTAGGGGGCCCATAATACCAGCAGGGGCCCATTTTTCCACCTTTGCCTCTAATGATAAAGAAAACTGAGAAGTCACTCTTACGTTATGTTTGTCATTAAATTATGAAAAAAAACCAATAGAGTAATGATTTGAAAATATGCAATTAAACTGTATGTTAGTATTGAACTTCGCTACGTGAACAATGACTTTCAGTGACCTCAACGTAACATCATCAAAGAAATTTAGAAAAAAAAACAAAAGAGCAACTGAGCCTTTTTTTACTGACTTGAAGAGAAATAAATAATAGAATACGTACCAAACCAAACAGCCATGTGCTCCAAGCTATATGTAAAATAAAACAAACTTCCGATCTCTTAATTTGTGAATTTCTTTAGATTTGGATTTATTTTCAGTGATTGTTTCTCAAACTTGAAAAATGAAATTGCTTTACTTTACGCATATACTGAAGTCTCTGTTGTACAACAGTTAATTGAAAGTAGACTGAGGTTAAAATTGTTAAAAGTGAAATCATTCATTAATAAACTGGCTGTAACTATTCAATTTGTTTCTTATGACACTCGGTTAGCATGTAAGGAAAAAGGGAACAAGGACCCTACTTGGTAATAATGTCTGAGGACAATGAGGACACAATCGCCGTGAGTTTAACTGATTATCATTTAAATAAATTTTATCAGTCAAATCACAGCCGGCCGAAGTGGCCGTGCGGTTAAAGGCGCTGCAGTCTGGAACCGCAAGGCCGCTACGGTCGCAGGTTCGAATCCTGCCTCGGGCATGGATGTTTGTGATGTCCTTAGGTTAGTTAGGTTTAACTAGTTCTAAGTTCTAGGGGACTAATGACCTCAGAAGTTGAGTCCCATAGTGCTCAGAGCCATTTGAACCATTTGAACCGTTCAAAACACATCCAGTTTTGTTGTTGGGTTAGCCGTTAATACTTCCCACCAATGAAAAGGCTTACTTCAGTACTGTGCATATGACGAAACTCGGAGCCGACGACGAATCTGTGTTGCTGGAACTGCTTCTGTTGTTGAAGACAGTAGCATCTTGTGGAGCACGGTTAATTACAAGAAAGGGCAATCGTAATTAATACAGCCTCTTCCGCCTGTCCACTGTCCTTACTCCTGCTACTAGACATCTGGCCGGCGTGCGTACATGATGCCACCAAAATGGTACACTCTACTGCGAGAGCGTTAACACCACACTTAACGCACACTGCAAGTGCTGGAACCCGCTTCCCTCTCACCGTGCGCTCCGCGCAACTCCCTACCCAAAGATTTTACAATGCACAAGCACTGCTATTATCTTTGCTAGTCGATGCAAATAACAATTTTTTTGGCTTTTCCCCAGAGCTTATAAGTTTCGCAGTAAGACACAGATAAAGACAATGAAGTGTCAACAGACTTCTACGTAAATTTACACATACAGTGAAACAATGTTCTTACTTATTAAAAGAAAGCATTTAAATTACAAATATTCACATACAATTCAGCGAAAAAATTATGTATCGGTAGCAGGTGCCATGCATCCTGCATTTTCGGTGTTACAAGTTGACCACGATTTGTAAAATTTGATTCATCGGAGAAAAGTATCTGTGGAATGAAATTATCAGTGACTGCCAGTCGTTCCTGTATCCAGTTGCAGAAATTCAGGCGATTGTGAAAATCGTCACCATGGAGTTCTTGACGCAGAGATAAATAAAATGGAGGCCATTTTTGTGCATGCAATATGCGTAGAAGACTTCTCTACGAAATTCCTGAACTTCGCACAATTTGCCGAGAATTAATGTGAGGAGTTGCAATAACAGCAGCTAGAAAATTCATTGTGTTATTTTCGCTTGTCACAGGCCGCGAGTAAACAGGTGGACAGTACTGCGTAACGTCGTTGCAGATGGAACATTCCTATGAGGGAACAAAGTAGCATACCTTTGACGAACTTCGTCAACATTTCTATGAGCCTCAAAGCACGTGGCAATGATATCGACCCTCTGTGCAATCATTAACATCGTGGAACAATTGCGACGAGATGCGTATTTTTTTTCTATCCGCCCCCAGAGGGGGGGGGGGGGGGGGGGGGGGGCTGTCAGTAGCGTAATACGTCGCTCTGCAGCCGACAGAAAAGTGGAAAAACATAATTAGGAGATATAACAAAACAGGTGATAAAACGGTGACTGCTTGAAAACGAACACGGTGAAAAGTTGCGGAAAAAATATAAAACCGAAGGGTGGGCGACGCTGATTAAAACACATAGTAATTAGACAGTCACAATTAAAGAACACGGTGACAGTCTGGTTTCTGTTTGCAGCACTTAAAAAGGGGACACACAACACTGAACAGACACAGACAGATGAGGGGGGAAAAAGGGGGGAGGAAAGGAAAATCAAAGAAAGGGGGGACCTGATAGAGGGAGAGGACACAGGAATGGGGGAGGGGGCAGGGTGGACGTGAGAATGAGTGGGGAACGCAGTTGAAGGGAAATGAAAAGGACTGGGGGGGGGGCGATAAAGGAGTCAAAGAGAGGGTAGGCAGGGAAAAGGAAACAGGATGGAAGGGGGCGAGAGGGAGCCTGGGAAAAGGACAGAGGGAGGTAGGGGGAGATGAGGATCAGAGTTGATAGGAGGGATAAATGGAGGGGGAGAGGGCATAATCCAGGAGGGGGAGTTGATGGAAGCCACCTTGGGAAAGGAGATGAAAGCTGTAGAAGTGAAGGGTAGGGGGGACATAACGGTGAAGGCGCAGCAGCGGGCAGGGGTTGGAGAGGAAAGGAGCAACCGGGGGGGGGGGGGGGGGGATCAAGTCGGCGTGAGGTGTAGAGGATGCGGATATGTTCGAGGAAAAGGAGCAGATGGGGGAAAGGAATCACGTCGTAGAGGTATCGTGTGGGGGACGGGAGAAATATACGGAAGGCGAGGTGGAGTGCATGGTGCTCGAGGATCTGGAGCAACTTATAGAATCTGGGGGGGGGGGAGGGGGGCGGATATCCAGGTATCCAGGCAGGACTGGCAAAACAGAGGATGGGACGGATTAAGGATTTGTAGATGTGGAGGATGGTAAAGGAGTTCAACCCCCATGTCCAGCCAGATTGGAGTTTGAGGAGTTGGAGACTGGTGTGGGCTTTGGATTGGATAGAGCGGAAATGAGGGATCCACGTGAGGTGACTGTCAATGGTGAGGCCAAGGTAGGTGAGGGTGGGGGAGAGGCAGGCAGGACAGGCGCAGATGCTAAGGGAAAATAGAGGTGTACAGTCTGAATCATTGTATCATGCAGAGTCTGACCACAGACTGAGCGCATGATCACAGTCTGTGCTTCATTCGCTTGTGGGAGGTGTCATATAATAGTATTATCAAAAATATCAAAAAAGTACTTCGATTGTCTTAATGGGATGTGTATTTGTTTGAGATAGTATCGTCTTACAACAATTGTCAACTCGTTTCCATGTTTGCCGATTACAGCGCTATCTATCATGAAACGAATGAAGTGTTTCACACAAAAATTACATATTTTTTCACGGAGAATCCAAATCTGCACTAAAAATAGGGGTTCCTATTTAAGATTTCACCATCCCCCGCTGCCGCCTCTAGAGGTGGTGCAGGGGGGTCGAGCGTTATGTTAATGGATGTCCCTCTTCGAGGTGAACAACGTTTATTACCACTTTTTTTAATCCGATGTGTATTTCACCAAATATTCCGACAAACAGTTTTAAATGCCTCACCCAGTATATGCATAATGGAAATTGAAAATAATGGTTTACAAAACATCCAAAACGGCCATTGCAACTGAGCTTGTCGAAGACTACATTCAGTCTGCTCACCTCAATGGCAACTATATTTTCGTTAAAATAACACTCCTTCGACAATTTCTTTGGAAATTAATGCAGCTGCTCCATATCTGCCTTCCTGGCTTGCTGCTAGTCACTCCCCGCATCTGTCGCACATTTTGCACGGTTTTTCCAAACACACTATTATTATCAGTTTGAAAAAGTTCTTCTCGTAACCATTGCTTGCATTCATGCAATTTCGTAAATTAATCTCAATGTTTGGCTTCATCCAGAGAGCTTGTCTTTTCCCAGATAGTACTGAAACTATTGATTTGGCGAATCCAATGTAGGGTACATTTTAGAAGTGATACTCTCGTGAGTATTCATGATTTACACTCAGACTTTCCCTTATGTCCAGAAAAAATGTCACCCAACCCCTTAGCTGTCGACCATAGCCTTCTCCAGCTGATGACTGACAATGTCCCTTTAAACAAATTTGCCGTATGAACCAGAAATTCTTACTCCCTCCCCTTCACTCCCCCCTCCCCTTCCTGCCCACCTCCCCCTTAAGTTCTACACCAGTGTGTTTCATCCTGGGTCGGATCCGCCTTAAGTCTAGCATGGGGGGTCACGTTCGCAGGAGTGACTTCAGTTTAATCACTTTAAATGGTGCAACCAGAATTTGCAGTACGGCCATTACCATATCTTTCATTACGCTTTACCGTTAAGGAAGTTCACAGCTGTGTAAATCTGAAGATATTGAAAAAATCAGCCAAGTAATTGCAAAACAAACGTTATTAGTCCTTGACCTAAGTTTCGATAGTTCTAAAAATATCTTATTCGAAAGTAGTGGGCCTTGTTACACCAAAAGATGGTACATTTACTCCTACTAGTGAACATCCATTCTGAAGTACGCTAAATGCAATCTGGCCGCTATGTAAATGACTTGGTATAATTCTTGTTTTTGTCAATTTTATAGAGGGTGAAAAGTATTTAAACCGACAAACTCTGGGAGGTTGTAGGGGACATCAAAACAAATATTTTTCCCTAATGTCATTTTTTCCTACGAAGATTATTTAAACTGGTGGAGGCCGTATTACGCTCTTCAGTTGTTAGAGGCGGTATTACGAACTTCAGTTGTTAGAGGGCGTGTTACGCTCTTCAGTTGCAGGCAACTGCTGTCCACCAGTGCAGTAGTGCATTGTCTTTGTTTACTAATGTAGCGATACACCTGGAGTGAGTACACAGATATGATTGGTGCGTACTACGTAGCGCACCACAACGGACGATCTGCACAGCGGGTTTATCAACAACAATATCCTAATCGCCGTATCCCGCATCATACGACCTTTGCTGCTGTGTACCAACGTCTGCGTGAGACCGGGTCATTCAGCAGATTACCTGGACAAGGACGCCGTCGCTCGGTAAGAACGCTGCAAGTTGAGGAAGCTGTCTTGCTGCATGTGGAGCGGGATCCTTCAATCAGCACTCGTGCAATTGCACGTAACATGGGACGAATCAGACGAATGTAAGAACAGTCCTTCGAGAGCAATCGTTACGCCCATTTCACTTACAGCGTGTCCACAACATGGAACCAGTTGATTATCCACCCAGGGCACAGTTTTCGCAGTGGTACCTGGAGCAGTGTGAAATGCATCCTACATTTCCATACTCTGTGTTGTTTAACGATGAAGCAACGTTCGAGGGTGATGGAATCTTCAACATGCACAATTCGCATGGTTGGAGTGAGGATAACCCACATGCCACAGTTACTAGCGCTCATCAAGTGCGGTCGGTTCTTCGTTAATGTGTGGGTCGGTGTTGTTGGGGACTGTTTAATTGGGCCGTATCTGCTAGCTGGTTGTCTCCTGGTCATAAAAAATGGAAAAGTGTTTGTTGGTTTAATTAATTTGCCGCCAGACAAATCTTCCTCTGCCAGTTTAAATACTCCTCATAGGAAAAAATGACTTTAGGGAAAAATATTTGTTTTGATGTCCCCTACAACCTCCCAGAGTTTGTCGGTTTAAATACTTTTCACCCTGTATATGACAAGAGCCACACGGCTTCAGCTAATGTAATGTACCATCATGTGATGTAACAAGGCCCACTACTTTTGAAGAAGATATACTTATAAAAAATATCGAAGCCTACGTGAATGGCTAAGAAACCTTCGTTTTGCGACTGGTTGGCTGATTTTTTCAACCTGTTGGTCACATCTTTAAGCACATTTTTTAAATCAGAAGATAAAACAGTGGCTGCCAGAGCCTGTCGATGGAGAAAGCAGTGTGTCCATGAAACATTTGGCATTATTGATTTTGATTTCGCAACGAGCCCCCTTTTGTTGCCAGTCATAGCCTTAGCACATTCACTACAAATGGCGATACATTTTATACAATCAATCGCGTAGTTGCGAGTGGTTTCTAAAAGCATATGGTACAAACACTGGCCGGTAGTATTTGCAGGATGTGCTTTGAATAATAAAATGTCTTCCATGATATACTTTCTTTTGCTTCAAAGCACACAAATACCATAAATTCCGCACAATCCGAAACATTGGTAGATCCATCAAACTGCAAAGCAAAATGCGGGATCTTCTTTAATTTTTCGACTGTTATCGAATGTCACCGAAGATATCGTTTTCTGCGCTCAGTGGTGTTGTCAGGAACTGGTAGCTGTTTACTTGTTTGCCTCCTTCTTACATAATATAATTTCAGCCATATCCTGGACTGTTGGCAAAATAAGATTCTCTGCATCAGTATGCGGTTTCCCTGCTTTGCGGTATGCGACTCAGTGGTTTTCTAGTTGACACTGGATACATCAAATCAGATAAAAATATCGTTAAATCAGAAAGACAAATAAATAATGAACAACGTAATATTATTCTAATCAACTAATGACAATAATGTTTTATTATATGAATAATGGTTAAGAGCTTTCAATTTGTTTTCCAAGACATCAAACGGTTTATCCGCTTGCATGGAATGTTGCATACACTATGGTGGTTTCATATTCATACGTGACAGCATTTCGTCGCAAATTACTCATTGAGGATTATTATTCACACCAGCAAAACCACACTTCTAATAACTGTTTCCATGAACTCTACTTTTCTTCGATTTTGATTCGCTTCCGCCACTGCCACTTGCACCAAACGTGGAGGGCTGCGCAGATCCTTTTGAGAAACTTGTCCATTTTATTCTTGATCTGAGAGAAACGCAAACACACACTAATCATGTCCGTACTCGCTGGCGTGCTCGTACAACTGACAGCAGAGAGCGAAAGTGTGTGCCTAGGCGAATGCTGACCCCTTCTCCCCTTCTCTTCCCCACGCCTCCACGGCGGCAAAGAACATACCACTGTACGCAGAACGCTGCGACTACCTTGCACAGTGTACTTGAATTCTCAATCATTAAGGGTATTCGTAGAAAGAAAATTAAATACCTTGCCTTTGCAATCACTGACATAATTTCATTACGGTTCTGGTAGGTCTCTAGAACTTGCTTAGAAATGGATGCTGTATTCAAAAAGGTTGGAAAACTTTGCTTTAGAGTCTTAAGACAGCCGCTTCCTTCGGACTACAGCTGTATATATAAACACTGCTGACTTATGTGGAAACCTGCTTTTTACGCCAGTTGAAAACAAGACCAGAAAACTCAAATAAAATATTAAACATTTTGACCTTCGGCTTTCCAGCCAGTCAATGCTGTAAGCACAGTTTGGCATTTTTCTCTGCCATAGACATACTTTTTGTTTCTGTCCCCTTAAAAGCCGTGTACTATTTGTAAAATACTGACACCGTCTAAATTTTGGTGACTGAGTTTACTGTGGGACGAACTTTCGCCATACAACGTAGCCCTTCTCGTAATTGCGTTTTTCCTTTTGAACAATCAAGGCCTATCATTCTCTATCTCCCACTGAATGCCACACGAAACATATACTGAATTTGGTCCTAAGTCTTATAGTAAAATGTTCAACCTGAACTGTATCAGATTTCAGAACGGGCGATCAAGAGGATAAAAATTCGAAACGTGCCTTCCATTCATTTTCATTACATGGCAGTTGGAGTTAATGAGCTCAGGACTACTGGATGGAGTGTCGGAATGCACATTAGGGAGAGGTTTAGCGCACTACGTTGACGCAAGTTACATATATTCTTAGAATTGGGCGAACTCCTCAACTTTAGTAATCATTTAATGCATATAAAATCCAGTCACTATGGTTCCTTAAGGGGTATCTGTTTTCCATAAAGTTAGTCATCAATATTCGGCGAGGAGTCGGTCAAGTGAAAAATGCAAGATGTGCTCTCAAGAGCTTCAAAAACTCAGACACTCAGAGATTACGGATGGCAACGTTCCTTAAGTTTAAGCAGATCAATGCTTGTAAGCGATCTATCCGATAGTATAGCTATGGGCTTTTTGTTTGTATACAATCCAAGCCCTTTCGTGCATGGTTTTAAATGTAGGCCCTACTGATAGCGATGGCCTCCATGGCTATATCATGCCTTTGATCTTCTTGTAATTACAACTCACCGTTCCAGACATATTTTACTGTTTGAGTTGCGGCAACGGCTTTCCTAGCTAATTAACCAATGGCTGATATCTCAGCAAATGCAGGGACTGGAAACGGAATGATTCTACCAGATGTCGTTGTTATTGATAGAACCCTGGGCATTTTAACACGTCCTTTCCTTTCTTCTTTCTGCCTCAGGGCACATTTCGTTGCTGTTACCACTTATTCGACGCAGTTTTTTAAACATCGCGTGGTTTTTTTTTATTCTTTAGTGTGCGAGGGGGGCATTCATTATCTGCTTGAATGTTATTTCAGCATCAAATTCGAGTTTGGCACACATTGCTCTCTCGACCATGAATCCAGTAATACGTTGTCCTGTAACAATATAATTCCTTTGACGCATCTGTCTAGGTTTATAAATTAATAATTGTTCTGCAATGCAACGATCTTTATTTGTAGCGAAAGCAATATCGTGTTCTTTGTATGCACTGTCTTGGTTATTAATTCCCTTGTCACCACGAGCTAGGCGCCGCTTCAGTTTTGTTTGGAGTCCACAAAAATTGTATCCGTGGATACGAAGTTCGAATGGCAGTTTCTCGATTATAGCGCCTCCACCTATGACGATGTGTTTCCCAGAGTTCATATCACGCTACTGCATGGTTTGAGGTTCATGTTTCCTATTATATAGCAAACTGCCAGCGTTCGTAAAACTGCTGTAGTTTGCTGAGAAGCCAACCTATTACATCAGTGCACTATTCCCTCGATGTCTAACGGCCGTTCTATGAGGAACACGTTCAAAGCTTTTCTGTAATTCCTCTGCGAATAACTCATCACAGTCTTTTAAAACGTTTGTTCTGAGTGTAACATCCACGAGATAAATTTGTGGCTACAGTGCGGCGAGAGGAAATTATGTCTGTAACAGTTATAAACATTATCTATTCGACATATAAAAAAATAATGAAAACGATGATAAATATTAATTATTTATATAGTATTCTATGATGTAATTGGACATATCGATCTGTATTATACAAAGACAATGCTAATTGTAAATTCCTTTTACGATCTGCGTTTGTCTTCTTTTTTTTTACCTTTTGTTGATTGGCTTTTGTAAGTTGCGGACGCATATCAAACCGAGGTCTGTTAAGAAATTGTAATTATTTGTTAATTATTACTTGAAAATAGAGTTTATTATTATTATAAATATGAGTGAATAATTATTTGTAACTTTAATTCCTCTCTCAGTAAGCATTATCTGTGTTAATTATATCTTTCCGCTGCAAGGAGCGCAGCCATTGATGATAGCGATTTGTATCGCGGTTTTGTCTGTGTTTTCCTTAGAAACAAATCAAATGTTTGCTTGATGAGGTCTAAATAGAGCACAATATGAAAGTATAGTTTATAGAATTTAATAATCATTTCAAATACTTACTTATTTGGTCCAACAATAGAAAGTCTCTATCAATTGTCTGCCGCCATCTTAACAATTATCTCAGCGGCAAATTCAAATTACGCAACTCTGCAGACATAAATGCCGAACGTAATACAAATGTGTAAAAATAAATGTGCACCGGTGGTTCCGAACACATTTTAATGAAAATGATTCGAATCAGATTGGTTCTTTAAAAACAGTGCTCATAGCACGATCGTTATAACAAACTTTTGTAGCTGATGTATGGAGCCGAAATTAATTAAGTACGAGTTGCGAAGAATATTGTTTCAGGTAACATACGTCAGTGTTGTGCGCGGCTGATATTCGGTGGTTTTAATGATCATTTTGCTGAAGATAACTGCTTCCATCATAATCCATAGTTGTATAGAATCCGTTGTATGAACTGTGATTTAGTGACACTTACACAACTTACAGACAACACTTTAACACGACGTTAACTTGGAGTTCTTTGGCAACTTGATCAAATCTTTAGCCGGGAGAAAAATTATTTAGTAATTACTCAATGTAATAAAATAAGATTATCATTTCCATTTACAAATTAGTTAAATACCAAACCACTGAATAACACAGCGAACGCCACACTGGCGCCCAACGTGGGGCCACCAATGCACATTTATTCATTTTAATAATTGAAATTGTGATCTATTACAGGTACGGAGTACCAAAACAAACTATTAATCATTGTATATTTTCTTGTTTCATGAGCATTGACATCTTCCTACCAAATTGCTGTACGGATCTGTATCTGCGCTGACGCGAGTCATAGGAGTGACTTCATATAATCACTGCAGTTCACCACCCTCACACAGGTAGGAACAGATGTACATGTTCAGTAAATACACAGCAGCACACTAACAACAATAGCTGCGTGTGCAATAATAAATTAAAATCAATACCTCCAGCCACAAGTAGTAATAATTGAATATTCTGGCTGCGAGAATAATATTTTTAAGTGTTATTTGTGTATATGTGTTAGTTATAAGATCATTTTGTGTCAACTGGTGCTTGTCAGTGATTTATATATTTGTTGTGCTATATTGGTGATAGAATGGTTAAACAAAAGAAAAATAAACCGAATGAGCATACTGATGCAGAGATGACATCAAAGTCTCAGGTAGAACAATCTACCCATATTTCTGTCGAATTATTAGAAAATTTAACTATGAATGATAATTTAGAAACTGATGTCCCGAGTGATAGTAAAACCGAGGAGTTGCCAAAACAAACTGACACTCCTGGATTCAACCAGTTAGGAATTAATGACAATATTTTTTCTGGGCAAGGGGCAGAAGTTAGCAATGCTCAAGCTATGTCCATACAGGATATGCTAACAGCATTATTTGAAAAGTTTACTATTAAAGAGCAGGAGCGTGAAAAACAACACGAGCTTTAAGAGCAGCAGCGTGAAAGACAACGTCAGCAGGAAAAGGAAAAACGTAGACAGGAAAAGCTTATAGAAAAACAGCAACAGGAGCTCAGGGACCAAGAAAAGGAAAATAAATTTATGGAAAATATAAACTATATTTTTCTGGAAAGAGATAAAGAAATTGTCCGTAGGATAAATCAAGTGCTAGTCGATCGTGATAATGCTATTACTACCCATTTTAAGCAGGAGATCGATGCAGTAAAAACCACTATTGAACCGTTAACAAACATTCCAGTTCAGGTCAATAATCTTCAAAGTGAAAAAGATAGACTAGAGAACTAATTCAAAGCCTTGGCTACCGCTGTGGTAACAATACAGGAGGACATTCCCTCGGAAATCCGAAAGCAAGTCCGAACAGAAGTAGCCAGGGTACTGAGCTATGAAAATCAATACTTTGAAAACCTGACAGTATGCAGTAATGACAACACTGGTAGTGACAGGCAAAAGATCGCAATAATCTGACGGCGAATTTTAATGCACCAGAAGGAAGACCAAATTTTGGTAATCAACCGATATTACCAGAGCAATATGTGACACCAAGGAACAATAATAGTGGAATAGAATGTACTTGTAATAAGTAACCACACCACCTGCGAATGATAGCAATTCCATGCACTTAACTACTTTGATGCATGAAGAAAGCCTAATTAAGCATAGACAGTTTCAAATATTTAACGAAGAAAGCAAGAAAAACATACATCCAGTAATTTTCATTCGAAACTTCAAAAGTGTTCAACCAAAATCATGGTCGGAAGAACAGAAAATACAGTTTGAGGTTTCACATATTTCTGGTGATGCGTCGCTCTGGGCATTAAATGCAGCAGAAACTTGCAAGACTTTCCACGACTTTGAGAAGGCGTTCCTTGATCAATTCTGGTCAGCGTCTACTCAAGAGCGACTCCGTAAAATTGTTTACAATGCAGAAATGTACAATCCGAAGTCAGGTTCCTTAAGAAAGTAGTTTTAAAAATATGTTAACATGATCCGGTACTGGGATGAGCCAGTAACCACCAGAGACTTATTGCGAGTGTTAGAAGCTAGATTACCCATACATATTAGAGAAAAATTATTTAATGTTACAGACACCGATCTGAAATAATTTCTGTCTGTAATTGATTCTCTGGATCTAGTGCAAGAAGACGCCAGAAAAAATTCTGACGTGATCAGCAATAATAATAGTCCTAATAGAAAAAATTCATGGAATGGAAATAATGGAAATAGGGGCGAAGGTAGTACAAAGAAAAATAAAAGTAAAGCTTATAGTACCGGAAAATACAATAATAATAATAATAATAATAATAATAGGAATCCATACAACCAAAATTTTGGTTATCTTAATAATAATAACTGTAATTATCTAAAGGCCGAAGAACACCAACAACCGAATGGTAATCAGAGGCCGTACCACAATGAAAACCCAAACAATAACAATAGCAACCGAAAGAGACGAAATGACAACAGGTCAGACAGTCCATATAAAGACAAGCCTAAAAATATGCGGGGCGACAGTGAATATTGGCGACAGCCAGGGCCAAGTCATTGGCAGCCGCAGCAAAATTCTATCAATTCAGGTCAGCCAATAAATTATGTACAGGCTATACCTATACCAAGCAATCAGTATCCACCGTGGTGGGATCCAAGCAGGCCTCCTCCGACTGAAAACTCACAAAATGTTAGAATAGTGAAGATACCTTCGGAAACAAAACACTCAGACGCCAACAAACTAATTTCGGTCTCTGTAGGCCTTCGCCAGGTGACCGAGGCCAACAATGAAGGCAATAGGTCGACAGAACAAAAAATAAACATGATACGGTATCAGGATGGCAACAGGATCGAAGAAGAGCTATATCAGAAACCTGCTGTCTCTGATAAGCCACAAAGGGAAAATATCCAAGCAAGTGTCACCGGAGCTGTAAATGGTATAACAACTACTATTCTGCTTTGACACAGGTGCGAATGTATCAGTTATGAACACGCAGTTTTTCAAGAAGGTATCGGAGATAAGGAGATTGCCGATTTTGCTGGTTGCAATTTGTAAGGTTATAGGGGCATTGGGAAAAAAGGCACAGAGTATAAAATACCAGACAAAGGTGGAAGTTTCCTTGGGAAATGATCGCTTGTTATGCACGTTCTTACTAATGGATAACTTGTCAGTACCGGTCTTCTGGGTCTTGAGCTCCTTCGGGAAAGGGAAGCTGTAATTGAACTCGCCCGTGGGACATGTGCACTTAAGTACCAACAGCGACCCATAACATTAATGCTGAATCGGGAGATCGGTGCGAACCTTCCGCTAATGAGAAAAATGAATCTTCCTGTCAGCAAACATCAGTTGTTAGTGTTGGATTATAAGCACCCACAGATGTGTCACAAAAACCGAAATAACGATGCGTCCAGCAACGTGACTGACATCGTCACAACAATAGAAGAGAAAGTACAGGACGCAACTTGCATTAATGCTTAAGAGGCTAGGCAATTAACAGAATTATTATCCGGATACCTCGAAGTATTCACGGAACGCCCAAAATCATAACAGATTACCAGTATAATATGAAAGTATATCCGCACAAGACCTATTGCAGAGTATCTTACTCGGTCCCCTGGACTAAGAAAAAACGAAGTGATACAAAGGACCAATCAGAAGTGCAAGTGCACTACCCCATAACTGTAAATATGTTTATGGTAAAATAATTAGCAGTAATAATTTGATAATATTATGTATGTATTAGTTTATAAGCTTTTACGTCGAGTATTACACTGTAATGTTCTTGAATTATTTGAGCAAGGAGTAGAGAATCCCCATAATAAATGTATTTTTACTCTAAAAGGGACAAATAACTTGATAAACACTTGAGTGTTATTGCATTAAATGTGAGGAATTTTACCTTTCTATACGTAGGATGGAAATGATTAAAATGCTTAAATAATATATTTGTTATTGTGTAAGAATAGATTTAACAAAAATATTTTCATAAGATTGAGTCATGTAGTCCCACACACGTAGCGAGTGTTGGTGGTGTGTGAGCTGTGTGACTGAGAAAAAATAAATAAATAAATAAATAAAAAATAAAATAAACTGCTTTCACCACTAGTGAAGCGAAATCTGAATGCGTACTGATTTACGTACACGGTTTCATTACGAAGTCATTTAAAATGCTCTTATGAGCAACATTCCGGTTAGATAAACTGAACATGGACATCTGTCCTAAAAACATGGTAAATAACAATTCGAATAAAAAAATAGAAATACATAAATATATGTATCTGTAATAAAAATGGAAATGTACTGTTATCTGGACAGTGTAGTAATGATCTCATGGTCAAGATAATGCAGCAGATTTGAAAGTTTTATATTGTCTCATGTTTATGTGACAGTGTAAAATTTTAAATTTTGTTATTCAGTCACGGTAATATGAACTTATGTGCAAGTGTACCATACCTCATTACTTGAAAAGTGTCATTTGCATATAGATTGTCTGTTAAGTACTGTGGAAAACTAATGACAGCAATCAGAACAGTGAAACGTGTTTCGCAGGAACTAGTGGACGCGTGAAGAACTGTGATTTACATTGTGAATAATGATGAACAGTGATAAAAACTGTGATCACGTAACCTTATGAACGCTCTTGGAGTGTCAAAGTTAGCAGCAACGCTATGAACGTTGAGTACTGTTGACTGAATTAATAATTAACTTGAACTGATGACCATTAGTAGTTTGATATGAAGCGCCTCCGCGTGCCAAATTTAATGTGACAGCCTGTACAGCCAGCCGCGCGGCAAAACAATAATGCAACGTTGGCTACGCAGCGCGTCGCGAAAATATTTACATTCCACTTAAGTGAACGAAGCACACTACGGACACTTGTATGATTAACGGTGCAGTGTTCAAAATGTGCATATTGTGATGAACTTACATGTGAATCACTACATTGTGTTGAACAGTGTCAAAATACAGAACATACTCCAAAAACAGTCTAATTCCACCCGTGTGAATGCAAGTGAAATGGACACTATAGTCCGTGAGACGAGTGATTGGTACTGACAGTTCCGGCGGGCAGACGGCGCTGTTGCCGAACGTGGCTCACAGCACGCGGCGCCCTGTCTGCTACACGCATTCTCTAGCAGCAGAAATAAAAGGGAGACAAAATACAAGTCGTATTGGTACGCGTGAATTTATTTAAAGTTGATGCTTGAAATATATTAACTCGAAAACTGATAAGAGCTATTTAGTACAAGTATCTAAGATGCTGAAACATAATAAGTTATTTGTTAAACTTCACAACTGAAATGAAAACTATTTTCGCAAGTTGTTGAACATTAGCAGTTTTGGTTTCCATTGTTAAGTATTAGCATTATTAATTTGTTCTACTACAAGCTACAGAACAATTGGTCAGTGTATTAAGAGTTATAATCTGAAGAAAGTACTGACAATATGATCTGGTTGTAGATCGATAGCAAACTCCCTCCTTACATTCCTGAACACGTTGTAGTTACTGTAATGGAAAAACACCACTCACATCACTGTCAGAATCTGATTTGACATTGTCTTCCTCAGCACTACTCGAACTATCACTGCTCTCTCCCAGATGTATAATTAAATTTTCGATGCATTCTTCCACAACCCCTTCGGTTTTGGGCGCCTCTCTGATGGCACTTGCAGTGCTGTTTACAATTTTAGCCCACGTCTCGCTTGTCACTTTATTGATAGCTGCTGGAAGGAGAGTTTCCACTTCAGAGATCGTGAATTTTTTATTGTTTGCAGCAATGTAATTTTTTATCTGCGCCCACACTCCTTCAATTGCATTGAAGTGACAGTGGTATAGAGGAAGCCGAACGATTTCATGCCCGTGCCTTTTAGCAATCTCGTCAATTACATATGTTGGAAACTGGGGTTTCTTTTGTGCCACAATTTCGAGCAGTTCCGCCTTCCTTAAATCTTCTCTGAAATCTACTTTTCGCCGTTTCAACCACTGAATGATATCGTCTTTTTTTGTTGCCAAGGTTGGTGCCTTATCGTGAACAACGGAATGATAAGGCGCATTGTCCATAACAATCACTGATGTCAGATTCGTCATAAGCGATGTCTCGAACCATTCTTGAAATACTACTCTGTTCATTTCTTCATGGTAATCTCCCATCTTTTTTGACCGAAACATTTTCAAGCAGTTTGGCACAAAACCTTTCGATGTTCCTGCATGTAAGACAATAATACGCCCTCCTTTGCCAACAGGCACTGCCATTGTCCCCTCGGGCGTTCCATCATTCCAGCCTCTACGTAAAGAATGGCTGGCATTGACCCAAGTTTCATCTAACCACACTATACTTTCGAATTCCACACCCATGATCCTGCGCAGAAATCTGCACCGCCATGCAACTACATCTGTCCTTTCCATTAATATTTTGCGTCCGTTAAACAGTGAATAGCTGAAGCCCATGTCTTTCAACACTGTACGCAATGAAAATTTGATCCCTTTAAAAAGATCGTCTTTCTGAAGCGACACCAGTAATTTAGATAGAGTGGGATGTTCCCTTCTCTTATAATAGCTGTATATATGACGACGAATAGCGCCTTTCTGAAAATCGTCCAAAGCTGTCACCTGCTTATTTCTCGGTCGCTTCTTTCCTGGTGTGTGCAGCTTTGTTGTGCCACTCTCGTCACAATCTACACTATACTGTTGTTTACCTATCTTTACAACAGTGTTCTTACTTATTTTCAATGCAGCTGCAGTTCTCTTCACAACCTGAACAACAGGAATTAAGGGCAAATCTTTGTCCTTTTCTTTCTCAAAGTAATCCCTCACAGAGCACACGAATTAACGGGCCTGGGTGTGTAGCACACTTTTCTTCCTCCATTTCACTTCTTGTGTTGGGCTGGTACTACCCGCCGCACTAGACATTGTTTACAACGAAAAATAAACAAAGAAACACTAAAAACAACAAAAACGAAATAAACTGCGAATTCAACTTCAGACAAACGACGAACGACCGCACCGCCTGCACGCGCGACACTGGTAAGTTTCATAAGCGCGCGCGACCGGGTTTCAGAGCGGCAACGTGGCCCTTGCTACCCGCTCAAAGTCAGACCGTCATTGGCTGCCTGTCTGCGGTCGCTAGGCAAGTTGTGCCACAAACTCCTCTTCTCCGCAATCCTATTCAGTACCTCCTCATTGGTTATGTGATCTACCCATCTAATCTTGAGCGTTCTTCTGTAGCACCACATTTCGAAAGCTTCTATTCTCTTCTTGTCCAAACTATTTATCGTCCATGTTTCACTTCCATACATGGGTACACTCCATACAAATACTTTCAGAAACGACTTCCTGACACTTAAATCTATACTCGATGTTAACAAATTTCTCTTCTTCAGAAACGCTTTCCTTGCCATTGCCAGTCTACATTTTGTATCCTCTCTACTTCCACCATCATCAGTTATTTTTCTCCCCAAATAGCAAAACCCCTTTACTACTTTAAGTGTCTCATTTCCTAATCTGCGCCCCGCGTGTTACGCCTGAGGCAGTGCATCTCGCGTTTCGCTGCGCGTGACCTTGATTCGGACTTGGAAACTTTCAGCGTACAGCGTACAGTATATTTACTTAACCCGTGTTGCTCAAATTCGACTACATTCCATTATCCTCGTTTTGCTTTCGTTGATGTTCATCTTATATCCTCCTTTCAAGACACTGTCCACTCCGTTCAACTGCTGTTCCAAGTCCTTTGCTCTCTCTGACAGAATTACAATGTCATCGGAGAACCTCAACGTTTTTATTTCTTCTCCATGTACCTTAATACATACTCCGAACTTGTCTTTTGTTTCCTTTACTGCTTCCTCAATATACAGATTGAATAACATCGGGGAGAGGCTACAACCCTGTCTCACTCCCTTCCCAACTGCTGCTTCCCTTTCATGCCCCTCGACTCTTATAACTGCCATCTGGTTTCTGTACAAATTGTAAATAGCCTTTCGCCCCTGTATTTTACTCCTGCCACCTTTAGAATTTGTCAAAAGCTTTCTCTAAGTCTACAAATGCTAGAAATGTAGGTTTGCCTTTCCTTAATCTATTTTCTAAGATAAGTCGTAGGGTCAGTATTACCTCACGTGTTCCAATATTTCTGCGGAATACAAACTGATCTTCGCCGAGGTCGGCTTGTACCAGTTTTTCCATTCGTCTGTAAAGAATTCGCGTTAATATTTTGCAGCTGTGACTTATTAAACTGATAGTTCGGTAATTTTCACATCTGTCAACACCTGCTTTCTTTGGGATTGGAATTATTATATTCTTCTTGAAGTCTGAGGGTATTTCGAGTGTCTCATACATCTTGCTCACCAGATGGTAGAGTTTTGTCAGGACTGGCTCTACCAAGACCGTCAGTAGTTCCAATGGAATGTTGTCTACTCCCAGGGCCTTGTTTCGACTCAGGTCTTTCAGTGCTCTGTCAAACTCTTCACGCAGTATCGTATCTCCCATTTCATCTTCATCTACATCCTCTTCCATTTCCATAATATTGTCCTGAAGTACATCGTCCTTGTATAGACCCTCTATATACTCCTTCCACCTTTCTTCTTTCCCTTCTTTGCTTAGAACTGGGTTTTCATCAACGCTCTTGATATTCATACAAGTGGCTCACTTTTCTCCAAAGGTCTCTTTAATTTTCCTGTAGGCAGTATCTATCTTACCCCTAGTGAGATAAGCCTCTACATCCTTACATTTGCCCTCTAGCCATCCCTGCTTAGCCATTTTGCACTTCCTGTCGATCTCATTTTTGAGACGTTTGTATTCCTTTTTGCCTGCTTCATTTACTGCATTTTTGTATTTTCTCCTTTCATCAATTAAATTCAGTATCTATTCTGTTACCCAAGGATTTCTACTAGCCCTTGTCTTTTTACCTAATTGATCCTCTGCTGCGTTCACTACTTCATCCCTCAGAGCTACCCATTCCTCTTCTACTGTATTTCTTTCCCCAATCCTGTCAATTGTTGCCTTGTGCTCTCCCTGAAACTCTGTACAACCTCTGGTTTAGTCAGTTTATCCAGGTCCCATCTCCTTAAATTCCCACCTTTTTGCAGTTTCTTCAATTTTAATCTACAGTTCATAACCAATAGATTGTGGTCATTTGCCCCTGGAAATGTCTTACAATTTAATATCGGGTTCCTAAATCTCTGTCTTACCATTATATAATCTATCTGATACCTTCTAGTATCTCCAGGATTCTTCCATGTAAACAACCTTCTTTAATGATTCTTGAACCAAGTGTTAGCTATGATTAAGTTATGCTCTGTGCAAAATTCTACCATACGGCTTCCTCTTTCATTTCTCTCCCCCAATCCAAATTCACCCACTATGTTTCCTTCTTCCCTTTTCCTACTCTCGAATTCCAGTCACCCATGACTATTAAATTTTCGTCTCCCTTCACTACCTGAATAATTTCTTTTATCTCATCATACATTTCATCAATTTCTTCGTTATCTGCAGAGCTAGTTGGCATATAAACTTGTACTACTGTAGTAGGCATGGGCTTCGTGTCTATCTTGGCCATAATAATGCGTTCACTATGCTGTTGGTAGTAGCTTACCCGCACTCCTATTTTTGTATTCATTATTAAACCTACTCCTGCATTACCCCTATTTGATTTTGTATTTATAGCCCTGTATTCACCTGACCAAAATTCTTGTTCCTCCTACCACCGAACTTCACTGATTCCCACTATAACTTCAACCTATCCATTTCCCTTTTTAAATTTTCTAACCAACCTGCCCGATTACGGGATCTGACATTCCACGCTCCGATCCGTAGAACGCCAGTTTTCTTTCTCCTGATAACGACGTCCTCTTGAGTAGTCCCCGCCCGGAGATCCGAATGGGGGACTATTTTACCTCCATTACTCAAGAGGACGCCATCTTCATTTAACCATACAGTAAAGCTGCATGCCCTCGGGAAAAATTACGGCTGTAGTTTCCCCTTGATTTCAGCCGTTCGCAGTAGCAGCACAGCAAGGCCGTTTTGGTTAGTGTTGCACGGCCAGATCAGTCAATCATCCAGACTGTTGCCCCTGTAACTACTGAAAAGGCTGCTGCCTCTTCAGGAACCACATGTTTGTCTGGCCTCTCAACAGATACCCCTCCGTTGTGGTTGCACCTATGGTACGGCCATCTGTATCGCTGAGGCACGGAAGCCTCCCCACCAACGGCAAGGTCCATGATTCATGGGGGCAGCTTTTAGAAGTAGGTGTCTGTATTTTCTTGAAGCCTCTTGGACGGTTTTATTCCCGGTTTTCCGAGTCCAGTGAACCCAAATGGGGGGGGGGGGGGGGAGATAAGTTAATCCGGGAAGTATCCAAAGCAATTTCCGAGATAATACAATCACTGAAGTCATTTAAACTACTCGATTCAACTATAATTTTATCATGTCTAAAACAACATTGAAACTAAACATTTGCATCTTGAGAGTAGCAAATCTACGTGGATTACGTGGACTGATAAAAAAATATACAATAGATAAACTATTTTTTTTCTCAGCCCAAGGGGCATTGTAACATCCACGAGATAAATTTTTGGCTACAGTGCGGCGAGAGGAAATTATGCCTGTAACAGTTATAAACATTATCTATTCGACATACAAAAAAATAATGAAAACGATGATAAATATTAATTATTTATATAGTATTCTATGATGTAATTGGACATATCGATATGTATTATACAAAGACAATGCTAATTGTAAATTCCTTTTACGATCTGCGTTTGTCTTCTTTTTTTTTTTACCTTTTGTTGGTTGGCTTTTGTAAGTTGCGGACGCATATCAAACTGAGGTCTGTTAAGAAATTGTAATTATTTGTTAATTATTACTTGAAAATACAGTTTATTATTATTATAAATATGAGTGAATAATCAAATGTTTGCTTGATGAGGTCTAAATAGTGCACAATATGAAAGTATAGTTGATAGAATTTAATAATCATTTCAAATACTTACTTATTTGGTCCAACAATAGAAAGTCTCTATCAATTGTCTGCCGCCATCTTAACAATTATCTCAGCGGCAAATTCAAATTACGCAACTCTGCAGACATAAATGCCGAACGTAATACAAATGTGTAAAAATAAATGTGCACCGGTGGTTCCGAACACATTTTAATGAAAATGATTCGAATCAGATTGGTTCTTTAAAAACAGTGCTCATAGCACGATCGTTATAACAAACTTTTGTAGCTGATGTATGGAGCCGAAATTAATTACGTACGAGTTGCGAAGAATATTGTTTCAGGTAACATACGTCAGTGTTGTGCGCGGCTGATATTCGGTGGTTTTAATGATCATTTTGCTGAAGATAACTGCTTCCATCATAATCCATAGTTGTATAGAATCCGTTGTATGAACTGTGATTTAGTGACACTTACACAACTTACAGACAACACTTGAACACGACGTTAACTTGGAGTTCTTTGGCAACTTGATCAAATCTTTAGCCGGGAGAAAAATTATTTAGTAATTACTCAATGTAATAAAATAAGATTATCATTTCCATTTACAAATTAGTTAAATACCAAACCACTGAATAACACAGCGAACGCCACATGAGGTTTTGTGTGCTGCACCTTGGGAACAGTAACCATTTCGAAATCTATGACTTCTCAAACACTATTTTACATTTCTAGACTATACCAAAGCACCCACCATTGAACTTCTGCTTGCATGGACCCACATCTCAATGTGGTTGTATATTGTATTTACAAGTCCATTATGTTGGACATAAATCGATATATTCTTGATTGTATGGCGAGTAGTATGATTACACTCACCAATGATTTGTGTTAGGATTTTTAGCCGTTTGTACATCCCATTAACATTAAATTGCTTCCACATCTGGTTTGTTCAACCATTCAACAATGCTAGCTATGAAATGAGACTTATCCGATGTCGTTCCATTACCACTTTGAAATGCCTGTTGTAAAATTTACCTCCATGGCCGGTCTGAGGGAGTGGCACACTGATTCATTCCAGTCTGTGACAGTTATTCGGAAACCTACAAAACATCCTTTCCCGTCTTTACCTTCACTGGTGCGGCCCAAGCGAATTTATAGTATGTATCTATGAGCATTAGAATGTACTTGAAACTTTTATCCGATTGTGAGTAGTCTCACATATCTACGAGATCAGCCTGCCATAAATAATCCAATCCTCATGTTATCACTTGTCTGTTCAGGAATTTTGTGCATGCCGGTTTGGGAAGCTCACTAGAAACTGTGTCCATAATTACTCCATGATGGGTCTTTCTCGAAACTCAGGTATGATTGTTAATATTCCGTTCACGCGACCTATATTCCCTGAAGCAGCTGGCGGTGCAAGCAGCTGTAATTGATCTGATTCCATTCAGGTGATCATAATATATATATATACCATAGAGGTAGATTGTAAGTCTTTTATGCTGAACTTCAATTCCTTTACCCATACTATGTGCAGCTGCTACCGCTGGTTTAATTACTTTCTTGTATTTATATCTCTTTCAGGCTTTCATTCGTCCTTTTGGAGTCCTAATTGCATTGGTCATGAAAATATCTGACTGTATGCATTTTATCTTTCTGGTATACTTCGTGATGTTACACATTTTTCAGAAGATTAGCTCTAATAAACAGGGCGTTCTTTCAAATTCCTTATCCCCAACTCTTACTGTATTCTTAGTTAAACATACTGTGTGCTTACCTAACATAACAGATTTCGACGTGCTGACTCTGTAACTCAGCATTACTGTAACGATGAGTGAAGTCAGTAATAGCATTTACTCCCTCATCAGTAGTGGGACAAAGCTGCCATCGTTCCAGTCAGCATTGTTACCAAATTTATTCATGGTGGATCCAAGGTGACAGCAATAGAAGTGGCAACGTCACAATGATGTCAAGGTGGGAAGTTCAGATTGTGGTGGAAAAATAAGTCAATTGGGCTACTTCCACTAACCTAACTCCTCCCTTACCCCCTCCCCAAGAAAATGGCGGAAAGTTCAAATTTCGGCGGGAACAAGGTCTCTTGTACTACCTACGAAAAAGGCGGGAAAATTTTGGTGCGAAAAAAGGGTCACTTGGTATACATCCACTAACTAAGTCATCAAACCACCACCTCTTCCTTGGAATTGGCGGTAAAACGACTCATTCTGTGCTGGGCTGCTGGATAGGATGGACAGAAGTCTTTATTTTGCATGCAGTGTTTGTTTAAACAGTTTGGGTTGTCACAGGCAGTAGCTCCAGCCAGTGTGTTCACCATGAGTTCCAGAATCCAACTTACTTAGTACACAGCACTGCAACCAGAGGGTGCTGTCGTCCCATGGCGGTCTGGAGATAAATGGCGGTAAAAGGTCTCAGTCTGTGTCCAGCTGCTGGAGAGAGGAAGGAGTGTACTTTTATTTCTGCAGTGGGAAGTTCGAACAATTTATTTATGGATGGGTTTTATATAGTAAGGGGGTAATCAAAAAGTAATGTCTCCTATTTTTATATAAATACATAGACCTGTTTATTTCTACAATGGTTTACATCAGTTTACATCTTGAACATTTAGCTATTTTTCGACATAATCACCATCTCTGTCGATGGATTTTTGTAGACGCTGTGACAGTTTTTGTATGCCCATGTCATACCAGCTCGCCGCCATGCTGTTCAGAAAGTTATGAACCTTTTCTTTCACCTCGTCGTCGGAGCTGAATCACTTTCCAGCCAAATGTTCTTTTAACTTAGGGAACAGGTGATAGTCACTGGGTGCCAAGTCAGGAGTATAGGGTGGGTGGGTGATTACGTTCCACTGAAACTGTTGCAGGAGAGCAACAGTTTGCAGAGCGATGTGTGGGCGAGCGTTGTCATGGAGAATGTGTACATCCTTGCTCAAGATTCCTCTTCTCCAGTTCTGAATTTCCCATTTTAGTTTTTTCAGAGTCTCACAGTATCTGTCAGCGTTAATTGTGGTCCCAGTGGGCATAAAGTCGACCAACAATACCCTTTCCTGATCCCAAAAACCGGTTATCACGACTTTACCGGCAGACTGTGTTTGTTCGAATTTCCGCGGCTTTGGCAAAGAGGGATGCCGCCACTGGCATGATTGTTGCTTGTCTCAGGTGTAAAATGGTATGCCCAGGTTTCTTCACCCATGACAATTTGGTCCAGAAAGTTGTCCTGTTCGGCTGCAAGGCGGCGAAGAAATGCGTGGGAAGCATCAACTCGTTGCCGCATGTGGTCCTCAGTCAGCATGCGTGGCACCCATCTTGTGCATTCCTTCCGGTAGTTCAATGTTCCCATAAAAGTTCTGTGAGTGGTGCTTTGGGAAACCTCAGGAACCAACATGCAGAGATTATCCAGGGTGATCCGCTGATCTTCATGCATTCTTTGCTCAATCTTCAACACTGTCCCATCAGAAATGGAAGGTCTCCCATTCCTTTGTTCGTCGTGAATTTCAGTCCGACTAGCTGCAAACTCGCTACACCACTTACGAACATTTTTGACATCCATGCACGACTCACCATACACTTCCGTCAATTGGCGATGGATTTCAATCGGCGCAGTGCCCTTTGCGTTCAAAAACCGAATAACTGCGCGCAATTCGCACTTGACGGTAACATCCAATGGGAGCTCCATTCTCAACGGCTGCCAAGCCAAGACTGAGCGCCTCAGAGCGGTGTGCGCATGTTTACACACAGCGCGGGAAGCACTCTTCATAACAGTGTGACCAACTGCCACACAAACGGAATTCTGTACTTATATAAAAAAAATAGGATACCTTACTTTTGGGATTACCCTCGTACATTTATTACGCAGATATAAAACATTCCGCTTGGCGTGCTTGGGGTCACAGTAAATAGCCTACAGATCTGCGAACTACTCGTAAATCACAGTAGTAATGCAGTATACTAAAAGTATAAATGTCGTGTGACTAGGGCCTTCCATCGGGTAGACCGTTCGCCAGGTGCAAGTCTTTCGATTTGACGCCACTTCAGCGACTTGTGCGTCGATGGAGATGAAATAATGATGATTAGGACAACACAACAACCAGTCTCTGAGCGGAGAAAATCTCGACCCAGCCGGGAATCGAACCCAGACCCTTAGGATTGACATGTTGTCGCGCTGACCACTCAGCTACTGGGGGCGGACATGCGGTACACTCATGTACAGACACACAAACGACTAGTAACTTGTCAAAATAACGGATGTGTAACACTCTGCAAACATTCTCACAACGCTTAAAAAAAATGTTCAAATGTGTGTGAAGTCTCATGGGACTTAACTGCTAGCCGGCCAAAGTGGCCGAGCGGTTCTAGGCGCTACAGTCTGGAACCGCGCAATCGCTACGGTCGCAGGTTCGAATCCTGCCTCGGGCATTGATGTGTGTGTTGTACTTAGGTTAGTTAGGTTTAAGTAGTTCTAAGGGACTGATGACCTCAGAAGATAACTCCCATAGTGCTCAGAGCCATTTGAACCATTTGACTTAACTGCTAACGTCATCAGTCCCTAAGCTTACACACTACTTATCCTAAATTATCCTAAGGACAAACACACACCCATGCCCAATGGAGGAGTCGAACCTCCACCGGGACCAGCCACACAGTCCATGACTGCAGCGCCTTAGACCGCTCGGCTAATCCCGTCACAACGCTTAAACAGCCAAAATAATACAGTGCACAAACACTCATTCCATGTAAAAACGCTTTCGGGCTATTGTTAAGAAATTAGACTGCGATGTGTCAGTGGACTATCCCCTACAGAGTTACAAGGCGGAATGATGGCCAGATGCATTCTTCCTAGCGATCCTAATGGGACAGCCCATCCTACATTGTTCAAACCAGTCCGTAGAGTTTCCTATGTCCCAGCACAAGGGATGTCTTGTGAATCAATGGAGCATTCTGGTTATTACTGAATTTACTCACCAAATTACTGATGCTGCCGTTGTGGGAGCACTGTCTATCTTTTTTTCTGCAAACGAGACTTTCAGTTGCAAAACTATTTTGTATAGATCGCCATGCTGCACTGATAGTTAAACCCTGCAAAAGTGGTCTCCTGATCGTAAAATACAGAGACACACTTCCTCAATTACACTGCTCTCCCGCTGACGACAGAAGGTTGAATATTTTGGCGTGAAACCGATCTCCAAACCAGCTATATCTATATATATATATATATATATATATATATATATATATATATATATATATATATATATATCACATGTAGTAAACACATGATGTGTATCCTGTGCCATGCAAAATCATCAATTCTGCAACCTGAATATAGCTATCAACCATCAGACACACATACATATACCACGAAGACAAACAGCTTAAGCACATGGATCATATACAGTACTCGCAGCACTAGATATTTCCTGTGAGCTTGGTGGTCATCCACCACAGCCGATGGCCACAAGTAATCTGCCTCCACACACACGCTGGTGCGATGCATGACCAGAGCTCCCTCACCAGACTGAGGTCGATCTCCAAACTACTGTACAAAGGCTGAGTCAGTTGCCCTTGGCACAAAGGCATTACTGTTTCTAGCCCAAACCTGCTTCCTTGCTTTCTACACCCATCTCTGGACTCTGGGATTACATATGTATTTTCACATGGTTTACCAGAATCTCATCCATTTGCGCGATACTTCTCGATATTAAGGACACAGCAATATCGCTTGCATAGTAGTATTGCATGTTCAGAATGATTTCGAAGATATAGACTGGAAATTGTTACTCTAAAAACCCGAAACGTTAGCGAGGTGCAGCAAGGTGGAGCATGCCGTAAACCACTGAGTAACTAGAAACGTATCTCGTCTGTGAAGACTTTTACGTGAAAACTTGAAGAAAGTAGAGGAAACTGATATTTCCACCCGCGAGTACCGATGTTGGTGATATAACAGATTCCAAATTATCCTTATAGTATACAAAGTCAACTAAGGTGTTTCTCATGTCTAGAGAACCAGCAAACAAGTCTTCCGCCCGTCTTTCACCTTCTCGATACACACAACACGGACCACAATCGATGTTCTCTCAACAAAATAAAGATAGGAAGTGTGCACAAGCAGACAACCAGACAGTTTACATGGGAGGAAATAATGGTCCAGCGCAAACACACGTCCATATTGAATCTTCTCAAATTTCCACAGGGAACACACGTGGTCACGAAGGCTGTCCAACACATACTGAGTATTAGTTCACTATTCAGCCGTCTACAGGGCGACACGGTTAATACAGCTACATTCCTGTACTACAACTGGTCTTTCCATTCGGACAGCTCCTACCGTTAAATGGAAACGTGAATCATTCCTCCCACAGGCCACAGCCGATGCGTACTCATCATACACCAGACAGAGTCATCCTAGGAAACTGGCTACATAGATATTTGATCGCTATTCGTACAATTAAATATTACGTTTGTGGTCTCAATTGGAGAACATTCGACAATGAGCGAAGTATCGGAAATATCCTCCTCTGACAGTTGTGGCTCTGGAAATAGGAATATCTGTACCATGACTTGACATTCTTTCCCAAGTAAAGAAAAATCTTCCATTCCTTTTGCTATCGCAGTATTCCACATAAAATTCATACCTTCCTTATGACTGGACATAGTCACTTTCTTTGCACATGTCGGAACATACACACTATAATAATATTAGTAGGCCTATCTGTTTTGATAGCTTAAATAAACTTACATTCGATAATCTAACCATGCAGGCTCATAAAAGCCATACAATTTGTGTAAAAATTTCTCAGATCGTCGCTGAGCAGCGACCACCTGATATTTGGAAGAATATCTTACGCGCCAAGGCGCGGAATACGAATTGTTCATAAATTGTATCGATAGAGATATTTTGTGTTTCTTATTTTTTGACAGCTGAAGAATTGTAATCCTCTTCTGTTTCCACAGTCGTGATATTTTTTAAAGACGTCCGACGCGTATATGGCGTGGTCCGAAATCACTAATTAGTTATTATAAAATAGTACTATTGTTCAGTGCTATGTAAGATGAAATATCGAAGATGTTAAAGGACTTAATTTAAGGAAACAGACAGAAAGATAGAAAATTGAAATTGTACGGAGCCTATTGTTAGCAATACTGACTAAGGTAATTAAATAAGTTATTGTACTCTCAAATGCAGTAGTGCCTGCTTATTACTTAAAGTATTTCTATGCTTTCCATCTCCTATTAATAGCAACGGAAATAACTGTGTTTTTATAGTTTTTATACAGCTATCAGGGACCGACTGCATGTCGGCAAACGTCGTAGTTAAGGCAGAAGGCGCATTGCTATTTACCTTGTTTGTGATTTAAATCCAACTTCTTTTAATGTGTGGTGTAGTATAGCAAAACACTTTCCAGCTCTGTCTGGTCCCTTAGGTTTCTCTGTTCGTAGTTGCTATGTCTCATATCAGGTCGTGATAGAACATGATCACGACACAAATAAATTAAATGGCAATGCAAACTCTGTTCTTGATCTTGAGCACGCTACGCCTTCTGCAAACGATTTCAGGTGAAATATAACTATCACTTACAGTACTTACGTTTTTTGAAAAGTCTTTGCTCTTCCAGCCAATAAGTGGTCCAAAACGCACAACAGATTTCTGTATCTTCAAAAGAGAATAATAATTTGATCAAAATATAAATGTGTTTTTTTTTTAAAAAAAAGAAAAAAAAGAAAAAAAAGGAAAAAAAACAACACTTTGCGCTCAAATAGGGACTTGACTGAAATCATGAGAATCAGTCCTCTTGTGTTTGCTGCTACTATAGATGCATCTAACAATACATTTATTTTTCATGTGCACGCTACGCGCTTACAAAATTGTGGACGAAAATTTCAAAGAGGAAAGAAGAGTCGACGGCGGAAAACGGAAAAATTTTATATCCAGTTGCCGATTTTCAAGACATCAAACGTAAGTTACGAAAAAAATTTTCATATGCAGTTGTGATGCTTCAGTAGTGCAGTTGTCTTTCGAGCTACATTACCATTCTTCCTTTTATTTCCATCTGCACATTTAAAAAATCAGCTTAAAATTATTTCTTTCTGTCAAAATTTAGTAGGATTTGCAACGTAGTGTTCAAATCCCATTGTTGAGTCTTGATTTCAATGTGTAAATATGGCGTCGTGTTACATGTAAAATGCTAGCGCTGTGTGCTAATTCAGTTGTTTAGTGTGCTCGTCTTCCAACCGAGCGAGGTGGCGCAGTGGTTAGCACACTGGACTCGCATTCGGGAGGACGATGGTTCAATCCCGCGCCCGGTCATCCTGATTTAGGTATTCCGTGATTTCCCTAAATCGCTCCAGACAAATGCCGGGATGGTTACTTTGAAAGGGCACGGCCGACTTCCTTCCCCATCCTTCCCTAATCCGATGAGACCGATGACCTCGCTGTTTCGTCTCTTCCCTCAAACAAATCAATCCAAATCTCGTCTTCCATCTTGTCTTCTCCGCTTCAGTTCACAGTCGTTTATTAGGTGAGTGCAACTCCCATACTTGACAGACAGAACGTGACCTGATGTCACAAGCAAAGGACAGACGGCCCGCGTAGCAGACCGCGTGTAGCTGACGTAATACTGTTGACAAACAGACACCGCGAGATGGCAGTGGGTGAACAGAAATTAATCCCGACGGCAGGTGACAGTGACGATATGAACAGCACTCAATGTTCGTTGCGCTCACGTCCAATTAGCATGCGACTGGAGGCGGAGGCTAACGCCGGTGATATGACTGACACAGACCAAACAATTCAAACGATTCCAGCGGGTAGGGTTAGATAAGAATGCTATGCTCCTTCAAATCCAAAACTGGATGGCAAATAATGATAGGGAAAAGGAACAACTGCGGTTGGAAAAGGAACGAAAAGCGAGAGAGAGAGAGAGAGAGTGTGTTGAACGAGAGGAGGAAAACAAAAAAGAACTAATGCGAGCTTTTACCGGTTTAAATAAACAATTTTAAGCGGTAAATGAAAAATTTGTAGTGGTAAATGGAAAATTCGACACAGTAAAAACTGAAATAACTACCGACTTGAAAACTGATCTGAATACGCAACTGGACGAGATCAAGTCGGAAATAAGTGGGCAAATCGAAGCAGTAAAAACTGAGATCCGTAAACAAGTTGAGGCTGAGATCAAGCAGGTATCTAGTAAATTCGATGCAGCCAAGGGTGAATTTAATGCCACGGTAGAAGCATTCCATAGCGAAGCTGTAGCATTAAAGCGTAATTGTGACACCATGTCAAAGGAGGTCAGCGCCGTGAAACTGGTTGTCACTATTATGGGAAAGGGGAAAGATGATTTGACGAAACAAGTAGAATCACTTGACATAGAGGAGCAGATAAAAATTACGGTAAAGGCTCACGCCGAAGGGTTATCCGACCACTACACAGAGTGGATAAAAACCAAAGACCACCTGATAGAAAAGAAGGTTCAAATGGCTCTGAGCACTATGGGACTTAAGATCTGTGGTCATCAGTCCCCTAGAACTTAGAACTAACTAACCTAATGACATCACAAACATCCATGCCCGAGGCAGGATTTGAACCTGCGGCCGTAGCAGTCACGCGGTTCCGGACTGCACGGCTAGAACCGCTAGACCACCGCGGCCGGCAGAAAAGAAGGTAAAGACAGAAGTGAAGGAAGTAGTAAGGGAAGTTACTTATGATTTTTTGGCGGGACCAGGAAAATCGGGAGACACTGTGTTACCTGAGCTAGGACAGATAAGACGAACTTTGGCACAAGACCTTCCTCAATGGAAGCAGCAGGTCATTGAAGAATAAAGTGGAAAGTCCCTCGCATCCGATGGGTAGCGAATGGAATCAGTCCCCATACCGAAATGACAATAGGCAAATTCATTACAGCACTCCACTTGATCACACGTCATACCACAGTCCGACAGACACATTGCATAACCACACTGAAGTGAACAGCCCACCAACACTCATAACCCAAATGCAGGAAGAAAGTGTATTGAAACACAAATCATTTCCAATCTTTCACCCGCAAAAACGTGACATACACCCGATCGTATTTTGCGAAACTTCTCTGGAGTATTTCCGAACGGTTGGACAGACAAGCAAAGAATACAGTTTGTAACGGGGTATACAGGGTGTTACAAAAAGGTACGGCCAAACTTTCAGGAAACATTCCTCACACACAAAGAAAGAAAATATGTTACGTGGGCATGTGTCCGGAAACGCTTACTTTCCATGTTAGAGCTCATTTTATTACTTCACTTCAAATCACATTAATCATGGAATGGAAACACACAGTAACAGAACGTACCAGCGTGACTTCAAACACTTTGTTACAGGAAATGTTCAAAATGTCCTCCGTTACCGAGGATACATGCATCCACCCTCCGTCGCATGGAATCCCTGATGCGCTGATGCAGCCCTGGAGAATGGCGTATTGTATCACAGCCGTCCACAATACGCGCACGAAGAGTCTCTACATTTGGTACCGGGGTTGCGTAGCAAGAGCTTTCAAGTGCCCCCATAAATGAAAGTCAAGAGGGTTGTCAGGAGAGCGTGGAGGCCATGGAATTGGTCCGCCTCTACCAATCCATCGGTCACCGAATCTGTTGTTGAGAAGCGTACGAACACTTCGTCTGAAATATGCAGGAGCTCCATCGTGCATGAACCACATGTTGTGTCGTACTTGTAAAGGCACATGTTCTAGCAACACAGGTAGAGTATCCCGTATGAAATCATGATAACGTGCTCCATTGAGCGTAGGTGGAAGAACATGGGGCCCAATCAAGACATCACCAACAATGCCTGCCCAAACGTTCACAGAAAATCTGTGTTGATGACGTGATTGCACAATTGCGTGCGGATTCTCGTCAGCCCACACATGTTGATTGTGAAAATTTACAATTTGATCACGTTGGAATGAAGCCTCATCCTTAAAGAGAACATTTGCGCTGAAATGAGGATTGACACATTGTTGGATGAACCATTCGCAGAAGTGTACCCGTGGAGGCCAATCAGCTGCTGATAGTGCCTGCACACGCTGTACATGGTACGGAAACAACTGGTTCTCCATCCAGTGACGGGGTCAACGTTACCTTGTACAGCAGCAACTTCTCTGACGCTGACATTAGGGCTATCGTCAATTGCACGAATAATTGCCTCGTCCATTGCGCTTCCCCAGTCGCGAGTCGTAGGCTGGAATGTTTCGTGCTCCCTAAGACGCCGATCAATTGCTTCGAACGTCTTCCTGTCGGGACTCCTTCGTTCTGGAAATCTGTCTCGATACAAACGTACCGCGCCACGGCTATTGCCCCGTGCTAATCCATACATCAAATGGGCATCTGCCAACTCCGCATTTGTAAACATTGCACTGACTGCAAAACCACGTTCGTGATGAACACTAACGTGTTGATGCTACGTACTGATGTGCTTGATGCTACGTACTGTAGAGCAAGGAGTCGCATGTCAACACAAGCACCGAAGTCAACATTACCTTCCTTCAATTGGGCCAACTGGCGGTGAATCGAGGAAGTACAGTACATACTGACGAAACTAAAATGAGCTCTAACATGGAAATTAAGCGTTTCCGGACACATGTCCACATAACATCTTTTCTTTATTTGTGTGTGAGGAATGATTCCTGAAAGTTTGGCCGTACCTTTTTGTAACACCCTGTATAACAGGAGATGCCGCCTTATGGGGAATAGAAATGACAGACAAGTGGAAGACCTATAATGAATTCTAGCGGACGTTTCTGAACAAATTTTGGAATGATGGTGTTCAGCAGCGCTTAAGAAAAGAAGTGTTCAATGCCGAAATGCTCAATTCGATACACGGCAGTCTCGGAAGATATTTAGAAAAATATTTAACAAAAATTAAGTTCTGGGACTCGCCAATTACAAATAAAGACGCTAGCATGATTTTGAAAACTAAATTGCTCATCTCTATAAGGGAGAAATTATAGAATGTTTCCGAGGACGATACCGAAGCATTTCTTTCCATATTGGACTCATTGGATTTGATTCGCGAAGACGCGGTAGCAAATGTTGGTAGCGCCCCGAATGAAGTGAGCAGGCGAAACAGTGGAGGTTACGCGGTCAACAATGGCAATGAGTAGCGACGCTTACTACCAACCGTCCGGCGGCTACGGAAATCAACAGGTGTCGTACGGAAATGGATAGTTTCGACCGAAGAATAATAGTAAACAACCGTGTAATCCAATGGATAGTAGACAACGGCCACAGTACGGAAACTCAAAACACAATTATCCACAAAATCAGTACGGAAACAAACCGCTACAGCAAGGAAATTATCAGAGTGGACCAGCCTTTAACAGGACGCGTGAGTGGAAATCACATAAATGGCATGGGACAAGTGGAGGACAACAACATTTTGCTAATAATGACAACACAGTACACTACATGGCCCAGAATACATTCTGACCTCCGACAAATATAAATTTTTCCGGTCACTCAAATGATTATGCAGGAAATCCGAAGCCGAAACGGCAAAGGACTACACAAATTATTATGCGCAAAGTGGATCGTACACGGGACAAGAACCTTGTCCACCTACCTTCGTGCCACAGTCACAACACCAACACGAAACGGAGGAGACGTTAAGGGCGATATCCGATAGGAAAAACCACCACAATCAGGAAAACTAGAGACAACATTTTTTAGCTTCCACAAGAAGCTGAAACCAAAATCAGGCAGGCGTGACAGCGCGTTTATGAAGGCCCACATGTTATTGTCAGGAAGCCGCACACAGGAAATTACTTGCTAGCCGACCCCGTGACTGGAAGGATTAAAGGTCTGTTCCACCATAGTGACTTAAGAAAATTCCACAATGGAAACACAAGAAATTTACAAGTGTTAGTAGTACGAGGCAATTACAAAGCATCATCGGAGAACAAGGTAAGTCGTCGACGTCGAATGATAACTCAAGAAAAATGACAAGCCAGCAGTTAATACGTCTTGCGGTCATCATATAGTGCTGACTGTATGAGGGACGTTTGCACCTATGTGTTAATTGAATACAGGTAAAGGAAAATGTCAAAGAGAGACCTTAGTACTAGTTTTAAGTTAGTATATAATGCATGCTCGTGTGATAATCAGCCCCCGATATGTACAAATCGAAGAGGAAGGAGTGGTCAGTACCCTTCTCTCAGGTCCTATAATGACGGAATTTTTTTTCCCAGAAGCTAAAGTCTCTCGGAGAACAATTTGTTGTCCTGTGTAAAATAAAGGGTCATAACTTTTCGTGAGTAGAATCAAAGAATAACAGAGGAATCGTAATGAGGGCGACATATTACCTAAAAAAAAGGAGTAAAATATAATATGCTAGCGAACATTAGTAAGATCCGATGCTTAGAAGAAGTAATTTATGTGGAAAACTTCATTAGGAACAGAGTTTTAAAGTCTATGGCAGGTAAGTTATGCTGGCGCTACTTCGAAGGTGTAGCAAGAAAAAGAAGGGGTAGAGATGACATTATATTATAAGTTCCGTGGAAATGTTAAAAAAAAAATGGATGACAGCTTCTTGTAAAAGACTACAGAGTCAAGTAGCCAAGTAAATAATTGGTCAAACAAACACATGCACAGAGGCATGTAAATGAATCAATTATATTTTCTAAGTGAATGACACGCAAAAAGCAATTGCAGCAGCATAGGCACTCGCATATAAATGTTTCTTGTTTAGTATCATAATTTTCATTATGTCCAGATTATTTAAATGCTGATTTTATAAAATCTTATCAAAGATACCGACCCCTGATAATCCTTCAAACATCCTATTCCAAGGATCAGTTCGTTGAGATTTACTTGTGCTGTCTGAGCGAAGCAACTCATATGAAAAGCGTGTAGGTTCGCGACGAGATCAGTTAAATTTTGCTTGTTGAAGCCCATTATAGTCAAGCCACTGGTTTGGCATGCAATTGAGTTTGTTGTCTTTGTAACGCGCGATTAGTCCGTCATCACCGGTATATTTTTAAGCGAATATTATTTAGCATGGGAAAGGAGGCAGTCTCTCTGTCTGGAGGCTGTCCTCAATTTAAATAAAACAGTAAACATAAGTTAATGGACACATAAATGAAAAGAGTAATAAACGTGTTCTCAAAGAGGAAGTCAATTAGTTTGTTTTTGAGACAATTAAAAATGTAATAAGAATTTGACGGTAAAGAATAAATGAAACTGGTAGCTGAGTTTATAAGAGGAGATTGAAAAATAGTCTTAAGTGGAATACGTAAATTTTAACTGGTATGCAAGAGAGAGCCATAAAGAAAATGATCGACAGCAGTTCTGTACCGGACGTGACCATTAGATTAAGAATATATATGTATATATAAGCAAACTATGTAAATATTATTGGTCAAGGTATCTTGTTATCCTTCGGTGAAAGTTATTTTTGGAAAGAGAAAGTGAGATGAAGGACGACGTTTAGTTGACGAACGTCTATCAAACTGAAAGTGAAAATTTGTGCGTCGAAAAGCGAGTCTGTTTCACGACTCTTCATACCACACCTTGTGTACATCAGTTTTATTTTTAACGTGTGCAACGGTCAGTGAATAAGTATCGTTCACCATGCAGCCCTCGCAAGCCAGCAAAATAACTTCTTATCACTTACCTGTGAGTTCTTTACGGACAGTTGACACGTGGTACGACGAGATGACTTCGTGCAGGCTTCCTCGGTGAAACAACAGCAGCGATCCTCAAACAACGTGCTTCAAACGCAGCACGTTGTCGGCGGACAACACAACACACACCCAATCTGCGACTGCGCGCGCGATACTGGCCGGTGTTGGTCTGTCAACATTGCCGGGCAGCGACGTATGACGAAATAATGGATATTTGAAACTTTAATGGCCGGGTCCGCGTGGCTCGCTCCGGCAATAATTGAGACTTCATACTACTTTGAAGGACATTGTTCTATATGTACATAGCAGATATATTTTAGAGACTGAAATAGAACGATTTGTATTAAGCAAATAATAAAATGGTCACGACTAGAATAAATTTCGTTCACGGTCAGAACGAGGTTGATATTTGACTTAACCGCCGTCATAAACAAGAGTAGAAATCAGTGCGAAATGAAAGAAAGAAAGAAATGATCCTCACCCCATCCTGAACCCATTGCACTTAAACCGATAATCTTAAGTAATACTAATGCAGAGTATTCTCTATTTATGTTCCATATTCCATGAGTTGACGTAGAATGGCAAATTCCGTTCAGTGAAGTAGTAGAAAAGGGACTCCCATCGTAAGAGATTCTTGACAAACAATTCGACGGCACAGTGTTATCCACGAACCAATGTACAATGTGTGTAAAATAAGAAAGAATATTATGATAAAATAAACACGAGCCCATCGAGCTTGCAGAGACATTGAAAATTTCGAAACCGTGTGAAAGAATAATGAAAATGTCATGACAATTTCATAGTTAGTTGCATTTTATGATTATATAGGTACTTCTATGTGTATGTATTATTTTCTGCGACAATGCCTGTCATCTCCACTTAATGTATATAGCTCTTTATTGTGAATAGTAATACTTTCCATGTTGTTGTAGATGTTAAGAAACCCTGTGACCAAAACACAGATGCAGATGAACTGCACAAAGACAATTTTCATTAATGATCTTAACAATGAATGTTTTCTCTAGTATGGCAACTTTATGAAACGTTAAGTGTATAGTACTATATGACTACTCAATTTCAGCAACAGACATGTATTAAAAGCCACTAATATTACGAGTGACATGAGGGCGGAAGTAATACCTCCGGTATTCCTCCCCTCCTCATGGGAGGCAGTGTAATATTAGTATCTGTTTCGATAGCTTAAATAAACTTACATTCGATAATCTAACCATGCAGGCTCATAAAAGCCATACAATTTGTGTAAAAATTTCTTAGATCGTCGCTGAGCAGCGACCACCTGATATTTCAAAGAATACTTTACGCGCCACGGCGCGGAATACGAATTGTTCATAAATTGTATGGATAGAGATATTTTGTATTTCTTTTTTTTTGACAGCTGAAGAATTGTAATCCTCTTCTATTTCCACAGTCGTGATATGTTTTAAAGACGGCCGACGCGTATATGGCGTGATCCGCAATCACTAATTAGTTATTATAAAATATTACTATTGTTCAGTGCTATGTAAGATGAAATATCGAAGATGTTAAACGACTTAATTTAAGGAAACAGCCAGAAAGATAGAAAATTGAAATTGTATCGAGCCTATTGTTAGCAATACTGACTAAGGTAATCAAATAAGTTATTGTACTCTCAAATGCAGTAGTGCCTGCTTATTACTTATAGTATTTCTATGCTTTCCATCTCCTATTAATAGCAACAGAAATAACTGTGTTTTTATAGTTTTTATACAGCTATCAGGGACCGACTGCATGTCGGCAAACGTCGTAGTTAAGGCAGAAGGCGCATTGCTATATACCTTGTTTGTGATTTAAATCAAATTTCTTTTAATGTGTGTTGTAGTATAGCAACAAAACTTTCCAGCTCTGTCTGGTCCCTTAGGTTTCTTTGTTCGTAGTTGCTATGTCTCATATCCGGTCGCGATCGAACATAATCATGACACAAATAAATTAAGTGGCAATGCGAACTCTGTTCTTGATCTTGAGAACGCCACACCTTTTGCAAACGATTTCAGGTGAAATATAAACTATCACTTACAGTACTTACGTTTTTTGAAAAGTCTTTGCTCTTCCCGCCAATAAGTGGTGCAAAACTCACAACAGATTTCTCAATCTTCACAAGAGAATAATAATTGTTCAAAATGTAAATATCTTTTTTAAAAAAAGAAAATCGTCACAACATACACACGCCTTATAATCCTGATGCTCAAGGCGAACCTATTATGCACTCCCTACTACTAAGTATAATACTTCTCCAGTAACTGATCCCTGGCGATATGAAACAATAGTGAGCAAAAATCAGCGTTGGGTGGTTATGTCTCATAAGTTTTTCCTACGAGTAGTATCAATGTGTTTTAGAAAGAGAGGCGTAATTGTCTTGCAAACCGCCAGATGGAAAAATACGATCGCAACGACCATGCTACTATCACAATCGGTCTTCATTCTACAGGTGATTACTAGTATCGCTAACGATATCCGTGTTGAAAAAGATACAAGCCTTATAAACGGAGGTATGGTATTACCTCCGAATGAAGTGTTTTTTTCAGGCAAATACCGTGACACTGAATATAGACGGTTATAGCCAGAGTGCTCTGGCTAAGGAACTCCCTCATGCTGCTGCTAGATATTTCTCCAGTACTTGTAAAATATTCTGTCTCGATGCCATGTGAGAGGTTCTGCAATATATCCACTGGGTTATAGGCGATGGTTGATTGACAAGGATCACAAACAGTAGATAGTGTGCTGATTGAGGTCGTAAGAAATGTACACAGGCTTTCCAGATCTCTAGTGCTACAATTTCTGGTAGAAATGCTGTCCGCAATTTGGAATCAGGTCTTTCCATTCAACCACATACCTTTGTTGGATCTTGAAAAAATTTGTGGTAAGGTCTTATGGGACCACACTGCTTAGGTCATAGGTCCCTAAGCTTACACACTACTTAATCTAACTTAAACTAACTTACGCTATGGACAACACAAACACACACACACACCTGTGCCCAAGGGAGGACTCGAACCGCCAATGGTGGGAGCCTCACAGACCGTGACAAGATGCCTCAGACCACGCGGCTACCACGTGCGGTCATTGGACCTACTGGAGAAGTCTTTTGATGATTACAGCCACTAGTAAATCATCTCTGGCACTCTCATATCTTGAAACGAGACACCTCTTTGGAAGCTGCCTGCTGCAGTAAGTTTTTAGATAATCCCTGTGCATCTTGCAACTGTCCCTCAGACTCTGTGCTGTCATCCCTGCAGTTTTGTGCATGTGACCGTTCCAATTTAAGTAAACTGGGTAGAAGTCGGAGAAAGCTATATGTACCACATTCTTCCGCCCATGTAGAAACAGGCTAAGCTGAGTTAGTGCGACAGGATCGTGTTTTGACCTTTCGATGGAAATGGGAACATGTCGTAGCTGCACCAACCGTGTATGATGTATATGGTCAGCATCAAATGAAGCCCCCTCCTGCAACACGAGGTAGTATAAAGACAGTACGAACAGCTATGGTGCTGCTTCCTATTGGGAAAATTAGGAAACCTCAACATAATACAGGTGCTGCAGTCCAAAGCAGATCGGCATCCTTCAGGGTCCATTCACGTCTATCACCCCAACATTATATCATCGTTATTCTGTTCAATCCAACAGAGAAAAATTGCTCCACTAACTTCATCCAATAGAGAACTTGTTAAGATTTTTACTGCATCTCTCTCTCTTTTTCGATACATCGAAAACAAATACAGTCTGTGTGCCGGCATTGAGCACATGTGTGATCCTATTAAACATACAGGTATTGATCCATTGTAGCAGGTGGCCAATGATTGGAGTCACTTGCACCCGTACTGTAGGAGGGAGGGGATGACTGTTTCCCATAGACTATATTTTCCCCCGCAAGAGAAGCCCGCTGTTCAATTGTCTGCAACTTTTTTTTTGCTGTAAGACGCTTTGTACACTGCCATACATTTTGTTTTTACCGCCACGACTTCGAGGTCTGTGTCAGGTTCTAAACTGACATTAACACATTCTGATCCATTGCCTATCACAGAAAGTTAGACATTGCACAGTGTATATCATGTTGCGCTGCCACCAAACACACACACACACACACACACACACACACACACACACATACACACACAGGATGATTTTAGATAAAAGACCGTCACAACATGAGGAAACAGGAAGAGTTTGGCGGTATTGTGGATCGTTTCCAAACTGCTGTCTGAAGGTGATTGACGACCTCTGCATTTAAACTCATCTGTCATAGTGACGGGATAGCTGATGACTTTGTGTTCCGTTTTGATTGATTCCTCACATTGCAGTCATGTACGTGATGACTGTTTCAGTGCTAGCCGTCTCCAGAAGGTGTTGCCCCTCCACCAAGACTGTTTTCCCATCTCAAACAAGCAATGTCAGTCAGTCATTATGTGGTAGTCAACAGTGTACCAGTGGATGGGTGGGATGGAAATGACACCATCGATGTACTGTAATAATAAGCATCACAGTTGATAGTGCGAACAATTTTAGCAATTTTACAGTAATTTCAACACTGATCAATGATGCGACAGCATGCTTCCCAATTTCAGGATCATTGGTAAACCGCCCCTCCTCTACTTTGCAACTACCATTGTGAATGTAGATAGACGACTGTGCAGTATGTCTATTCGTAGTTAATTCTCGAACATATACATCACCAAGGTATACCAGATGACGATCTACATATTTCTAGCACCTCAAGCATTGTGCATAATTTGCGATCTTTCTCTATGCGGATGAGAGTCACGGGGCATTCTCGCATTCTTAGGATAAAGTTAGAGACTAAAAGATCTCTCGCACTGTCTTTGACCAACGCGAGCTGCAGCACCGTTACCGATTTAATCTGCAGCTTACCAGGAGTAAACTGCTACATTCCTCATCTTGAGCATGAATGCAGCTTGCCGAGTCTGCATCCTAAAAACAGAGAACTATCTGCCTCTAACCTTACTTGCATGTGCATAAACGTATGACACAGAGTGGATGGAGTGATGGTTGAGATGGAGTTGCAACAAGTACTATTTAATGGTAGACTGATGATGCATTCCAGAGACAGAGTAATTTGGCGGATGAATTCAGTAAGAGCCAGTCAGAATGCTCCATTCTTCACAAGATGTCCTTTGTGCTGGGACATATGAGCCTCTGCAGACTGGTCCATACAAGATCGGGGCAAGGTATCTATGGAAAGTTCTTATGTCTTCTTTGTTGAAGTGTTCAAAGACAAGTTGAAGCAGACCATCCATTTCTAGCGGGATGCTGCCCCTCATCCGCTATTGTAGCATTAGGACATCTCCAGACCAGCAGCTGTAGGACACCGAAAAATCCAACCATATTACTCTTCTGTACCAGAGCGCTTCGAATTCTCTTTTGTGTAGTTCTACTGATTTTCCCGTCTGTGCTTAGACAGTGCTCTCTTCCCAAACAATAAGAATGCTTTTATTATTAACGGTGTTTTCGCAATCGTGCACATACATGATGAAGGCTTTTAGCAGTGAGAACGTTTACCGTTTCTGAGACATATGTTGAAAGCCAGACGTCATGATTTCCAGGAAGGGTAACATGGGATGTCTCATTAGGACCATCGGGAAGAATGCATTCGGTGTTATTCTGGGGTATTTTCGTGAACAGTTCCTGTTAGGACAAGAATTTCCATGCAGACAAGCTAAGACATCACGAAAGCTCCTACAACAACAAAAACGACCATTATCTATTTCTGTGACACTTTATGATTTCCGAGAGGGAGACTTTTTTTTTTTTTTTTTTTTTTTTGGCCTTTGAGTGTGTACTCAATTTAGCCATCGGCAACACATAGTAACAATGTACACATATTTGAATAAAAAAATACAGAAATGCATATTCACAAGAATAAAAAGCTTAACTGTTACAGTTTTGTACATAATGTTTTAAAAATTGAATTGAATTGAATTGGAAAATAATTAAAAGTGTCTTGGCTTACAATTCACACCAATTCTGAAATATCTTCATCAGCAAGACATATTTATAATTGACGTACACCATTAAAACCTACAGATTGTGACCAGTACTCTTGATGAAGTTAACGATCACTTTATATAGACGAACGTCTTTAGTGCACAAAAGAGAAGAAGCTGATTGAGGAAGATGGTAGCCCATACTCAGCAATATCTTCAAAAAGACCAACCGTTCACGGTCAAATTTGGGGCACATAAATAAGATGTGGTTGACATCAGCTTCCGACTCAGGATCACACTCACATGCTGGTGAACTGTAAACGTTGATCCGATGTAGATGTTGTGGGAAAGAGGCATGATTGAAGCGGTGTCTTATGATGGTAGAAATCGTGGATCGGCCCAGATGTGTCCTCATGAACCACGGCTGTGAAGGAATCCGAGGTTGTAGCACTGCGTAATAACCGCCTTTTGTCTGTTGAGAAACGTTCCACATTTCTTGCCATTGTTGTCTTGCGTGATCCTTGACTGCACGTAAGTAGTCTGTATAAGGAAGCTGCAGATCCAGGACGGTGCCTAACGTTGCCGCTTGTTTGGCTAATGCATCGACTTCATCATTATAGACGATACCAGAGTGGGAAGGTACCCACAACAAATGGATCGTCCGGCCCGTGCGTGTGCTACGAATATATTCAGATATTACATAGACATGAGACATCAATATTCACTGACAACCTTTTAGCTGCGCCTGCGAGGGTGAGCCGCTATGCAAACATCTCACTCAGCACTGGACTCGTAGCTATGGAAGCCACGTCAGCTGTGGTGGCTAGTACACATGTGCGCGCCCCGAATCGTCTCCCATGTGGGACAGGCTGTGCCATTAGGATTACTAGGAAGAATGTATCCGGTCATCGTTCCGCCTTGGAACTGTAGGCAATAGTCCACTGACATGTCGTGGTCGAATTTCTTAACAACAGTTTCAAAGCGTTTTTACATGCAATGAGTGTTTGTGTACTGCCAATGTTATGCATAGTGAACGTGTCTGTAGGCTGTGCAATGCATTATTCCGACAGTTTATGTGTACTGCTAATGTTATGCATAGCGAACGTGTCTGTAGGCTGTGCAATGCATTATTCCGACAGTTTATAACTAGTGAGTATGTTTGCAGAGTGTTATACACGCATTATTTTGACAATTTTCAAGTTGCTTGCTTGTCTGTACATCAGTGTACTGCATCATTTCGGCGATTTACGAGTAATTTGCAGATCTGTGGGCTATTTACTGTGACCCCAAGCACGTCAGGGCGAGTGTTTTGTATCAGCGTAATAAATGTACTATGTGAAGTCCATTCCTAAAGAAATTGTTCCAGCTTCCCACAGAAAATATAAATAAAAGTACACTCCTTCCTCTCTCCAGCAGCTGGACACAGACTGAGTGCTTTTGGCGCCATTTTTCCCCAGACCGCCATTGGACGACAGCTTCCTCATTACATATTCACAAATAACAGAACTATACACAACATCGAAGAGCTGATACAAAAAACCAAAGACATCAATGTACCCACAACAGCCACACTCACATCATTTGACATTACATCCATGTACACTAATATCCCCACCACAGAAACCATCAACATCATCAAACAACAATTAGAAGAACAGGCAGAAGTTCCCAAGCCCCACATAAAAAGAAATAGCTAGCATTCTAAAACTAATAACAGAGCAAATCTACTCACAAGAAGATGGACTTCCAATGGGGTCACCAATCAGTGGACGTCTAGCCAACATTTTTCTTAATAACACTGAAAATAAAATATTTGAAACAATAGAAGGACCCAAATAATACCGGATAATGTATTGGTATCGTTATATAGGTGACGTCATGTGCCTTCTAGATGAAACACCCAGTCGCATCCAACAACTCCATAGAGATATAAACAAAGTCCACCCAAAAATAAAAATCACCTTAGAAACAGAAAACAACAAAATGTTAAATTTCCTTGACCTCACAATACACAGACACAACAACCAACACCAGTTCTCCATATTCAGAAAAGTAACCACCATCAGCACAGCCATTCACAAACATTACAATCATCTGACTACAGACAAACTAGCTGTTTTCCAATATATGCTACATAGACTGAACAAAACGCCACTCACTGAAAGCAAATATAACAATGAATTACAGACAATCAGACAAATAGCTGTAGAGAACACACGACCTTTCACATGAATTATTAATTTCAGACATAGCCATAACAGTTTAGAAATCGTAATTTTTGCGTAATTTTTTTGCCTACATTAAGTTGTACATAGTTGCAGGTGACATACTGTAAAGAAAAACAGTCACTGTAAAAACGTAATACAGCAGGAAAACCACAGCATGTGGTAAGAAGGTATGAATACAAAATTTTATTTGCTCTTCAAAAACCCGTAATAACAATTTAGAAACTAATATTTATATGTATTTAAACAGTAAAGAATATTGCTTGTGTTTAACAGCCATAATAATAGAAAACCCACTGATGATACTGCAACTGCAGTGAAACATGTCTGGGACAAAAAACTAAATTGTGTTTTGCTAAAGGCGGACCCCAGGACACCACTCAAAAGCATACGTTATTGTTAAAGCAAACATAGACGAAAGAACTTCAACATCAAGATGATTTTCTCTGTTTTTATTTATTTAGGGAACTTTCAGGACAATACATATGACTGCCACCTTTGTCAACACTCTAGCTCATGCTCTGTTGCATAGCTGGCTGGCATTCACTAATCTCTTAAAAATCCGCTCTGTAGATGTATGCAGTCTCTGTTGTAAAACATTTAACTGTCGTGGAGAAGTACCTCACAGAGATTGTATGTTCGCCCTGTATTATCTAGGGAGAGGAAATCTTTCTGGGGAACAGGAACGAAATCTGCGTTGATACGTTGCATAATGGACGCCATTCATCCATGGATAATATTACTTTGGCGTCACTAAATCGAGGGTTTTCAAATACCATCTTCAGGTAGATCTCCCTATTCGATATCATACCGATACTGACATACATGCACTGATGTTCAAATAGTAGGTTTGCTTGAACAGTATTATGTTCACGTCAGATGCCTGCTGCTGTAACGACTTCACCTCTCTTCCAAGGGAAACACGCATTGTTAGTTAAACTTTGCTTCTTTTCCCTGTTCATCACTATCGCCGTTAATACTTACACTGCCTCGCAGCTGGGACTGTTGGTACATGTCTTGACCTCACCGATTGACGTTTCTTTTGCAAGTGGGTGAACTATTTACCGACCGCTGTAGATATATTTTCGCGATATCTGCTACGATTATTATTATTATCATTGTATTACGACATCTTCATCAGGCATTGTCAATGTCGAGATGCAAGTGCAGCGAGAGAGTGCTGTGCATGGATATTTTAAAAAAATGACCTTGGAAATAAGGAAGTGCTGATGTTGCTGTCAGTGAAATATGATATGCGGAATTATCTCAATTGTTATGTGACACCAAGATAAGTGTCTACTGAGTAAGATATTGTAAGATGGGGTGGATTTGTTGTGGCTTGACAGCTAAGTTCAGAAGCTGTTACAAAAGAAAAAGAGTTTCATCCAAGATTTACAAGCTCCCGGGGTCTTGCTGACAAACAAAAGATTACTGAAACCAAAGTACGGCTTTAATAGATGTGTTCGGTAAATATGAAGCCAAGTAAAGCTAGTCATTGAGTCAATATCATACACTCGCTCGCAAATAATGCAGGCACTGAACTAGCTAACAGTAATTGCTTGCTGAATGGACCTTCCCAAGAAAACCAAATGTCACTGTCAGCGAAAAGGCAAAGTGCAGTTGTTAAAGCTTTGAAGATGTTTGCTGTCGTAAGGATGGAAAAGGAAGACGTCAAAATAGATGGACCCTTAGAAGTATACATTTAAAACAAACTGAAAGACATACACAATAGGAAGTGGATACTTTACGAGAAGAGAGACAACCAAGAAAGCTTACAGGCTGAAATTGAAGAACTAGATCCCAAGCCACAGTCGATGGGGAAGCATAGACAAATTGTGCTTTGGAAAGAACTCCCTCGAAGCCACCTTCAGCCGAAGATAAAGGACATAAAGTCTAAGAACCTTATGGACTTCCTGTGTTTCATCTCATGGATCTGTCATTCATTTTACATAATTCTGCCTCACGAATAGAAGAGACGATGCGTTCATCAAAGACAATAGCAGTACCAGCAAGGAGAACAGCTGTGAGTTTCATTTTTTACACTAATTTGTGTGAAAATATAAAAGAAATCTGTACTTGCTTTACTTTGTATTTCCCAGTTATGACAAAAAACACAAAAGCGACAGGAGCAAAGGCCAGTACTCTATTAAGCAGACTCTGACCATTAACCAGCTAGGACATTTTCAGTGAATTCCAGACGTTTAGTGTAAATAATCAGTGTACAGGTAAATCGTACGTTACATATCACATTATCACGTTACATATCACATTAAACGAAACAGAGAGAGCGTCATGCTCTAAGTTTTGAGCTTTATTTTCTCGCTACGCGGTTGATTGCATTCGACTACCTTGATTTCTGGGAGCCTGAACTGAAATATCATTAACAGAGCAAGAACAATAGTGGGCTCATGACTGGTCCAGACGAACGCCTTCCTAAGGTTTCCCCCCGATTTGTATTACCGTTTACTCGGCAGGAATTAAACCAGAAATGTGCTGAATCCCATAAATATTTAATTGCTCTAATAGAATATTACGATGCTTGTAGGCAAAAGCCTTCGATACGTCGCAGGGAGATCCCTGGCGGTGACACGGCATAATTTGTTTAAAAAATTATTGTTTTTCAGCGAAAGTATTTCATCAGAGCAGCCCTTTTTCAGTACAAACTGTGACTGACTAAGCAAGTTAGCGGTAACGTCCATTACCTATACGACCAGCATTACAGGGCTGAATGAATTACAGTTCGACCGAAACCAACAAGTTCTGCCACTGAGGACGCTAGGGACAGCATAACGTGCCTATTCGACCCTGAGAAGTTTCTGGTCCCTGGAAAATGAATGCTGATGCAATGGCGTGCGTAAAGCAAGTCAACCGCAGCTGGAGTTGCTGAACTGTTGAAGCAGACAGATCCACAACCACAATTGTGCCCCTACGTCGAGCCCACATTCTTGACGTCATTGTAAACTTCGGTACGGCCATGTGAAAAAGAGAGACATCACTACATGCACTGCGTGCAGTCATCGCTGTCAACGATCGTCTTCTTCTCGCTCACGCCGTACGAGCATCACCGTCGATTCAGCGTTTCGTATTCAGGAAACAACGTCACGGTATGACAGACAATTATCGGGGAGTCAGGTTATTTTGCCTCAACGGAAGTATCTCGAAAGTTGACAGCGCGCTTTATGGTGTCGACGAAGCCCCCTGGAATGTATTTACTCACTTTTTTTTAGTGAAAGACTGTTCAGTGTACGAACCTCGCATGAACTCACTTTTCTGGACATACAAGAGAGACAGCGCTGCTGGATCTTTATGTACGCCGTGTACAGAGTACTCACAGTCTTGAACTCTTTTTGTTTATGCATTATGCTACACATATACTATGTGATCAAAAGTCTCCGGACACCCCCAAAGCAGGTAGCTGTGGCCGAACGTTTCTAGGCGCTTCAGTCCAGAGCCGCGCTGCTGCTACGGCCGCAGGTTCGAATCCTGTCTCGGGCATGGATATGTGTGATGTACTTAGGTTAGTTACGTTTAAGTAGTTCTAAGTCTAGGGGACTGAAGACCTCAGATGTTAAGTCCCGTAGTCTTAGAGCCATTTGATCTGAACACCCCCAAAACATACGTTTTTCATATTACATGCACTGTGCTGCAACCTAGTGCCAGGTACTCCATATCAGCGACCTCAGTAGTCATTAGACATCGTGAGAGAGCACAATGGGGCGCTCCGTGAAACTCACGGACTTCGAACATGGTCAGGTGATTGGGTGTCATACGTCATATGTCATACGTCTGTACGTGAAACCTCCACGCTCCTAAACATCCCAAGGTTTCCGATATTCTAGTGAAGTGGAAAAGTGAAGGGAGACGTACAGCTAAAAAGCGTACAGGTCAGCCTCGTCTGTTGACTGACTGAGACCACCGACAGCTGAAGAGGGTCGTAATGTGTAATAGGCAGACATCTATACAGACCATGCCAAGGAATTCAAACTTGCATCAGGATCCACTGCAAGTACTATGACACATGGTCGATCGGCTGCTCATAAGCCACACATGACACAGGTAAATACCAAAGGAGAGAACTGGGCCAAAGCCAGTACGAGTCCACTCTGCATTGTTGCCAGATGTATCCAAGATCGCGGCAATGACGTCATCCAAGATGGCGTCTTGTAGACTAGACAAAACTGCATGACGTCATCCAAGATGGCGGCCATGACATCATTCAAGATGGCGGGACGTTTGAATTTTGGCGGGAAAGAGCCACGCCCCCCCCCCCCCCCTCTGCCAGAAAATTAGCATTAAGTTCAAATTTCAACAGGATAATGCACCACACCTCTGTTATCTCTACTATGCAAAGAAAATGGCGATAAGATATCTCACTTGGGCTACTTCGACTAACCTAAGTCACCCGACCACCACTTCCTCCTACAAACTGGCATCAAGTTTTTTGAATTCCATCAGGATAATGCATCACACCCTTCTTATCTCTACTAAGCAAAGAAAATCTCGGGAAGATAGCTCACCTGGCCTACCTATACTAACCTAAGTCACCCGACTGCCACTTCCTCCTATGAACTGGCACCAAGTTTGAATTTTGGTGGGAAGATAGCTCACTTGGTGTTTCGCTACCAACCTAAAAAAATTGCAGGAAGATAGGTCACTTTTACTAACCTCAGTCGTCCTACTGTCACCTCCTGCCCCTAAGGATTCATGAGAAAAATCACTTGTCTTTATTATTTAAACAATTTCATGCAGGTGTGTTCACCGCAAGGTCCAGAGCCCAACTGACTTTGTACATATCACCACCACCAGAGGGCGCTACCGTGATGTCGGATGATGATGCAAGTACCATTATTCAACATGGCTGCAACCAGTGTATTCGCCATGTGCTCTAGGACACACATTTCAATTTTAATGATATTCAATAACTGAATGTACCATTTCCATATTCAATGATCAAGTAAAAAGTTCCACGTTTTCCCACTATGGGCACAGTGTTCACTCATGATGTAGCACCCCCTACCCCTAGAATGCTGCTCTCCTATTGGCTACTGCATTAGTGACGTGATTCGAATTCATAGAACTTAGGACTTGGAATCAATTTTCGCAAATGCCACACCCACCTGGATTTGGAATGAAATAGTTAAAGTCTCCACCACGATCCTCAATCGACCGCCACATCCCCCTACCAGCCCATGTTGTCAGGCTAATAAGCACTAACGTGTACTAACATGCATAGTGTATGACATAATCCAAGATGGTGGGGCGAAATGGCGGGAAAACCACTCTCTCTATTATGGACGTAAGTTTTTATTTTGCAATCAGTGTCTCCACCACGAGATCTATACTCCAACTGACCTAGTACACATTACTGCCACCAGAGGGTACTGTCGTCCCTGCTGTGACCTAATCCCAGATGGTGGTCTGTAGGGGGAAAATGACGCGAAAATGACTTAGACTGCCTTGGGCTGCTGGGGAGAGTAAGGAAGGAGTGCACTCTATTTAGTTTGGAACATTTTATTTAGGGATGGAGTATATTATCACACTGACGCGCTTGGGGTCACAATACACAGTCTGCAGACACACAAACAACTCCTAATTTTCGGAAATAATTTCAGTGCAGACCTGCAAACTTATCCTAAATAATGCAGCACAGTTATGTGTAGACACACTGAGTACCCGTAAACTCTCCAAATAGCGCATGACACAGCCTGCAGGCCCGCTCGCAAAATAATGCAAACGATGTGTGCAGATGCTGCCCCTGCCCACTAGAGTACATAGGAGGTTAGTGGCAAACCCTGCCAAGTGACACAACTCTCAGCTGTCAAACCACACACAGGTGCCCTCAGGCATGAGGCGGCCACATCCCTTTTCATACTTGACACCAGAGAAATTCCTGTCGCAATACGTGGTCACCCAGACGCCGATGACGATGTGATCGGACGGGAGCGAGGACTTAATTACAGCCTGCAGACACTCCAAGCTGAGCCACATGTGTGTATAGTCAACGTGGCCGACGTGAATGGGTGGGAGTACACATGTGTACCGCCGCCGGACGCAGGTGAAAGCTGCTTCTGTTTTCGAGTATATATTTACTGTTATTACTGACGTCACAGAACTCCAAGGCGCAGATCCCATACGTGAGACACCTCAGGGTGGCACTTGTTTTTACCGCTCATGACAGAATAGCACAGCCTTCTCTCCCCCTAATGGAACATATGAGATGCGTACCCACCATACATCAATGACACCTCGCTGTGAAACGTCCGGCTGGCGACTCGCCATCTGAAACGTTCCCATTGTTATTCTTATGTCACATGGCTTTGTAAAAAAAGTAAGAGCCTAGTCGACCTCTCGGGAATTGTATAGTGTCTCGGTAATAGTTAACACTCGCTTTCTAGATGTCTCAGCTTGCATCCACGAAAATTCTTATCCCAAGAGGACCTCTTTACTAAAATAGATCCGAATGCAGTCTTTCTCACTGTCCTAACCTGGTACCCAGTCCATCACGAGTTACCCTTCATGCTTCCAACATACACAAACGTTCCCTCCCCAGATAGAGGATCCTATATCCCAGCACAAACGATGTGAATGAATTGAGCATTCTAACTGGCTGTTATCGAATTTACCCGCCGAATTACTGATACCGCTACTATCGAAGCACTGTCCACCTTCATTTTTTCCTTCTGCAAACGAGAATTTCAGCAGTTATTTTACACACATCGTCATATTGCACTGAAAATCACATCATACAAACTACCATACATATCGTCAAATACGGAAAGACTCGTATCATAGGACACACTCATCCTCTCTACTCATGCTATAACGTAAACCATAGTAACTTTATAACACAATATATACACGTGTTACACAACATAAACCACAGTAACTATACAATACAATATATACACATTTTACACAAACAGTGCAGTTATCATTTATATGTGTACAGCACACGAAAAATTATCTTATGCATACACTCAGACCGGCTATACGTTACCATTCTCCCCAGTCCTAGGAAAGCATCGTCTGCACGGCCAACTAAACCTCGCAAATTGTCATACTTATCGTCAAATACGGAAACACTCGTATTCAACTACACTGTTCTCCCACTGAGGACAGGAGCTTGAATATTGAACTACAACGGCTACACAATAAAATGAACTCCAATTAGCATATTTCAAGGGGAGAGTATCACATTCGTTAACATGCATAAACGCATACTAACGTGCACTCGTTTATCCTCGGCACAAACGCGTTACTGCTCCTCCGTCCCTGCTTGCTACCTTTTTTCTATAAAAATCACCAGACTCTGGGATTACAAGAACACACGTATTGTCGCCATAATATTATACGATTTTCGTGGCACTTCTAGATATCAAGCACTAGCCAGCATCCTACCGATTCAAATGGTTCAAATGGCTCTGAGCACTATGGGACTTAACATCTTTGGTCATCAGTCCCCTAGAACTTAGAACTACTTAAACCTAACTAACCTAAGGACATCACACACATCCATGCCCGAGGCAGGATTCGAACCTGCGACAGTAGCAGTCGCGCGGTTCCGGACTGAGCGCCTAGAACCGCTAGACCACCGTGGCCGGCATCCTACCGACTGCTAGCGCAACATAATTCCCAAGATAGAGACTGGAAATAATTTCTCTACAACCCCAAACTTAAGCGAGGTGCAGCGTGCTGTAAACCACTGAGTAACTAGACACAAATAGGGGAAACTGTTATTTCCACTCTCAAATACCGATGTCGGTAATGTAACATATCCCATATCAGCCCTATAATTTACAAGCCAACTCAGGTCTTTTCCATGTCTAGAGAACAGGCAAACTTGTCTTCCACATACCACAATCGATCGTCTCTCAACTAAATAAAGGCGCGAAATGTGCAGAAGCAGTCAACCGAACAATTTACATGGGGGGGGGGGGGGGGGGAATAACAGTCCAACGCAAACGCACCATCTTCTCAAATTTCCACTTTATCACGAAAGCCACCCAACAGATACTAAGTATTAGTTCACTATTCGGTCGTCTAGAGGACTGCAAAGTTAACTCAGATACATTCCTACACTCCAACAGGCCTATGAATTCGGATCGGTGTTGCCGTTAACGTGAAACCTGAATCATTACCACCACAGGCCATGCATACATGTAATCATTCTAGAAAGCCAGTTACATATATCTTTTATCATCATACTTACAATTAAATTGTATGATAACGGGCTCAACTGAACGGCATTCGACAATGAGCGAAGTATCGGAAATACACCCTGCTGTCGGCAGTGGCTCTGGAAACGGAAATATCTGTACCTTCCTTACGACTGGACATACTCTTCCCTTTGCTATCACAGTACTTCAAGTCAAATCCATACCATCCTTAAGACTGTACATATTCACTTCCTTCCCACAAACACATACTTTACAAAACCTGATGCTCAAATGCCAACATATGACGCATCCCTTACTACTAAGTGTAATACTCCGTCAATAACTGATCGCTTACGATACGAAATAAAACTGAACGAAAATCAACTATGGGTGTGCATGTCTGTTATGTTTTTCTTGCGATACCTACCACTATGTCTTAGAAAGAGAGACGTAATCGGCGAGATGTTAAAGAAAAAATCGATCGCACCATCCACTGCATGTTACTGTCACAAGCAGTCTTTGTTTTACAGGCGTACACAAGACTCCATGTTAAAAGCTATACCCGCTTTAGAAATCGAGGTACGACATGACCTCTGAATGACGTTTTCTTTTCCGGACAAATACCGTGATAGTGACCGTACCAGTACGTATTATCCGTCCACGACGTAACTTCGTGATAAAATCACTGAACTTTGAAAGTGATTCGGCTAAGGAACGTGATATGTAAGCGGTATTTGCAGCTTCCTCACACCGCCACAACTAGATAATTCTACAGTATTTGTATTGCATTCTCTCTCGATACCATATCAGAGCTTCGGTGATATATCGACTGATTGAGAAGGAGCACAGACAGTAGTAGTAGATGATGTGCCGATTGAGGTCGTAAGAAAATGTACTCTAGCTTCTCAGATTTCTATTGTTACGCTATACAATAGAAATGGTGTCCATCATTTAATCAGGTCTTTCCATTCAAGCTCATACCTGCATCTGATCACACCCGCAAGTGAATCATATTTCTGGCACTCTCATACCTCGAAAGGAGTCACCTTCCATGTCTGCTACAGTAAAATTACAACCTGCTTTTAGTCATCCCCTACACATCGTTCAGCCGCGCCCATTTCTACAGCTTCGCGCATGTGATCGTTCCATTTCAGTGGAACTGACAAGGGAACCTCCCCATCGCACCCCCGTCAGATTTACTTATAAGTTGGCACAGTGGATAGGCCTTGAAAAACTGAACACAGATCAATAGAGAAAACAGGAAGAAGTTGTGTGGAACTGTGAAAAAATAAGCAAAATATACAAACTGAGTAGTCCCTGCGGACGATAGGCAACATCAAGGATAGTGTGAGCTCAGGAGCGCCGTGGTCCCGTGGCTAGCGTGAGCTGCTGCGGAACTAGAGGTCCTTGGTTCAAGTCTTCCCGCGAATGAAAAGTATACTTTCTTTATTTTCGCAAAGTTATGATCTGTCCGTTCGTTCATTGACGTCTCTGTTCACTGTAATAAGTTTAGTGTCTGTGTTTTGCGACCGCACCGCAAAACCGTGCGATTAGTAGACGAAAGGACGTGCCTCTCCAATGGGAACCGAAAACATTTGATCGCAAGGTCATAGGTCAACCGATTCCTCCACAGGAAAACATGTCTGATATATTCTATTCGACACTGGTGGCGGGATGTGCGTCACATGACAGGAATATGTTGTCGACCCACCTCACTTGTACACTTGGCGAATGGGTAAAAAGATTCTTCTACCTTGCGAGATTTAGGTTTTCTTGTGGATGTGATAATCACCCCCAAAAAGTGATTAAAACATAAGAGTTTGTCACATAAACTGCAACAAATGAATGCAACAGTTTCACAGTCGCACAGTTTTCCCTGTGCTCTGTCAAAACATATCTTTTTAACGTTTTCAAATTTTTGCGTGTGTAGACCGTCGTGTGTTTCGATGTTTGTTTAGGTGTAGCGTCCCCATACTACGGCGCAGTTACCTCGCATCGGACGGACGGACGGACAGATAATTATTGTCTGTAAATAAAAAATTAAACTTATCACCCGAGGGAAGACTTGAACCAAGGACCTCTCATTCCGCAGTTGCTCACGCTAACCACGGGACCACGGCGCTCCTAGGCTCAAATTATCCTTCATGTTGTCTATCTTACGCATAGACTACTCTGTTTGTATATTTTGCTTATTTTTTTCTTAGTTTCACTCAACTTCTTCCTGTTTTCTCGATTGATCTGTGTTCAGTTTTTCAAGGCCTATCCACTGTGCCAACTTATAACTAAATCTGAGGGGGATGCGATGGGGAGGTTCCCTTGTCAGCAGAACTCGGAGAAAGACACATCACCACCTTTTACATCTCGTGTAGAAACAGAACGACCTGAGTTAATGCAACAGGAGCAGGTTTTGACCATTCGATGGAAACGCGCACAATGTGGTATGTCCCCGAACTACATACAAGTACTACAGATCTGCGTCCATTGAAATCAATCAGCCCAACATTCTATCATTGTTATTCTCTACGCCGCAACATAGAAAAATTACGAACTATAGAACTTCCACTAACTTCATATGATACAGAAGTCACATAGGCACGGGTGCTGACGCAGTGACGCGTATCTGCAGTGGGCCTCCAGTGCGGAGAAGAGATTTCGCAATGCTCACCCCTGACTAACGAAGTGTGCAGCCCTCAAAGCATTCCTAACGGTATACCCACTCCCTCACCGAATTCAAACCTCAAACTCCTGCTGCTACTCTCACCTATTACATATACAGACAGAACAGAGGCCACTTTAAAGTTCGATAACCTATACTCTTTTGCCAATGGCAATCATTGGGGGAAGTGGCAACAAAAAGACTATTCACGTTGGTGTGTAGAATATATGTGTCTGGCGACATACCATCTGACTTTCGGAAAAGCATCATCCACACAATTCCGAAGACGGCAAGAGCTGACAAGTGCGAGAATGATCGCACAATCAGTTTAACAGCTCATGCATCGAAGCTGCTTACAAGAATAATATACAGAAGAATGGAAAAGAAAATTGAGAATGCGCTAGTTGACGATCAGTTTGGCTTTACGAAAAGTAGAGGGACGAGAGAGGCAATTCTGACGTTACGGATAATAATGGAAGCAAGGCTAAAGAAAAATCAAGACACTTTCATAGGATTTGTCTACCTGGAAAAAGCGTTCGACAATATAAAATGGTGCAAGCTGTTCGAGATTCTGAAAAAAAGTAGGGGTAAGCTATAGGGAGAGACGGGTCATATACAATATGTTGAAAGGTGGCTACACGGAGCCACAGCGCCAGAGATCGCGCTAGAGAGTATTGTTCCGCCGCCTCCACTGGCAGTGATTATTGAGATGTCGTAGTGGGCAGTGCTTGGGGAGAGCTCGTGGTAGTCAGTGCTTGTTAAGAACTCGTAGCAGAGAGTGTTTGTTGAGATGTGCTAGTAGGGAGTGCTTGCTGAGATGTGATACTGAAAAGTTCTTGTTGAGATGTGGTAATAGCGAGTCGGTGTGGAGATATATTGTAATGATTAGAGTGATTTTGGTCAATATATGAAGGTAACGAAACTTGATTTATTTTTCATTGTTTAATGTCGTAAGTAATGCTTCATTACAGGTTCAGTCAACAAAGCATCTGGCTTGTGTTCTTGGATTAGAGTGTAATTCTGGTTCTCTTGAGTAATTATGGTATTTTTATTTTCTTTAATTAATTCAGTATAAATGATATTTAAAATTTCTTGCGTTATTGAAGAAGAACCGTGCCAGATGCGTACGTTGAATCACACTTCCACACACAGAACAGTTATACTTGTGCTTTGGTTTCGTAGGTTTTATAGTTACTGGGGACTTAATTAATTAATTGTGTTAATGAAAATTTTCATTTCATTCTTTGTTGTTGTTCTATGCAGTCAGATTGCGTACCAAAACTAGTCAGGGCCAACCGTTTACGAGACTTCGTAATCGAACAGACAGCTACTAAACAAAAAATTAAAATTATTTGCATTTTATTTTAATAATTAAGCCCCCATGCACGTGGCAACCCTGCCAGGATCGTCCCTTGGAAATCTTCTGATTATAAAAATAGTAGACAGTAGCATTGTTGTAGTAATTTGTAGTTTAGTAATTATAGTCTATTTTGCATGTGTAGATTTGGTAATTGTCATTCTTAGAATGGTATTTTTTCTCTGAATTTGATTTGTTGTTTTGTATACGCATTGACGATTTAGCGCGATTATTTCAATTGTTCGTTAATCGTGTTTGAGGGAAACATTTCGAGTGAATGGTATTGTTGATGATAAAGAGTCATTGTGTGTAATTTTCGTACTGTGACGAGTTTTGTATGTTTTGTAAATGATTACGCGGTCGATGAAAAAGGCAAAAATGATGGACAGTAAGAATGACGAAATTGTTGACATGGCGAACTCGCCAACACAGGACAACAGTATGATGAATAATGGAGTTGAAAACAATGTAATAAGTCGGGAAAATAGTCCGGAACCATTTCAAAATTTTTCTCAATCAGAAAATTCACAGAATCCGAGATTAACGGCAGAAGATTCTGGAATAGTATCGAACACAGATAGCTTTACAGCTATGACGAAGGAAACTGGTTTTGCGGGAAATGTTAGGGGCGAAAAGAATTTTGATCCATTTGATATGCAGCAGTTGATGAGTGCAATATTAAATCTGGGATCACAGTTGGAATCTAAATTTAAAACAGAGATGGGAACTTTGGCAACACGGTTAGACTCACAAGGATCTGAATTAAAAACAGAGATGGGAACTTTGGCAACACGGTTAGACTCACAAATAGGAACAATTAGAACTGAGATGGGAACAATGGAAACACGGTTAGACTCACGAATAGGGACATGTTTCAAAAATATGAAGGATGAATTAAAGAAAGAAATCAGAGAAGAAGTACAACCGATTTTGAATGCTCACAATAATAGATTAATTGCGGTAGAGATTAGACAAAGGGAACAAGATAGAGAACAGGAAGAAAGAGATCGCGTGATAGTACAAAAATTTTCAGAGTTAAATTTACAACGTGCACATGATAAGGAAGAAATATTTGAGAAAATCGAGGAATCCGTACCAAATGACAGATTAAATAACCTAACACAACAGTATGAACAGTTAACTACTAAATGTGTTAATACTGAAACCCGAGTCGCGACACTTACGGAAGACGTAAATAAACAGAAAGAAAAAATAGGTGACTTATCGGAAAGAGTTGAGGAGATTTCAGATAAATTGACAAGTCTTAGTTTAAATAGGGATAGAGATTCAGATGATACAGCTCCATTACCATTTGCAGAAACCGAAGAGTACCAGAACATAAATAAGCATGTTGAAAATCAGGGAAAATTTAATGAACGCGTTAAAAGGGAAGTTGAGGCATTACGAAAGCAAGTCAAACAAATTGAAGGCGAAATCGTAGGAAAGGACAGCAAAAGAAATTTGGAATCACAGTTAGCGGAGGGGTTTGAAGAAAATAATTTGTTTCATTTACGGGATGCAACAAGAGAGCGCCAGGCGCGCGAACTTGACAATAATCAACATTGGGACTGGGACAGACGCGGTAGGTCTTTGTCGCCACGAGGCGAAAACTTTGACTATAAACACTTTTTGACTGTTCGGAAATTTAAGATCTTCCGCAATTCTAAGAATGACATACGTCCATGTTCATGGTTGGATCGATTTACGTGCGCACTTCCGCGAGATTTGCCACTGAGTCACAAACTGAAATTTATGTGCAGTTATTAAAGTCCTCAGGGGATTCACTACACTAAGTGAATATGTGCCGTAGCGCTCACAGGGCCCCGAGCTGTAGTGGTGCTATTTCCCTTTTAGTTTTCTGCACCGCTGCGTACTCTTACACTATTCTTTGCATCTATAAAAACAACTCTTCTACTATGCATCTATCTAGACAGTAGGTAAAGAATAACCGGATTTGACTGTTTTACCCAAAAGTGGCTTTGGAAATTACCGTTTGGACTTACTATGTTGTCTGCAGCATTCATTCGTAATTTAAACGAAATTTTACCTGTTTATCTTCGTGACAATATTACTTCATATGTTGACGATATTCTTTTTGCTAAACGTTCTTGGAGTCAGCATAACAAAATTTTGGATTCATTATTACGTATTTTGCAAGAGTTGGCATTACAGTGAACTTGGAAAAATCTGAATTTGGTCGTTCACAGGTGAAATTTCTCGGTCACATTATTTCTACACAAGGTATTCTTCCTGATCCAGAGAAACTAGACGCTATTCGTAATTATGCTGTTCCTACCACAAAACGTGATGTTCGTAGTTTCCTTGGTGTCTGTAATTTTCTTAGACGCTTTGTTAGATTGGATGATTTGGCCACACCTCGTTTACACATTTCAGTTATGCACATGTTGGTCCCAGAAAATGCTTTCATAAATTACGAGAAAATTGCTACTTCAGTAATATGGAAAAACGTATTCGATCAGTTCTTGCCAAATGCAAATTATGTCAATAGGTTAAGCCGCCAACTATTTCTCACAGAGCACCGTTGTTTCCTATCATTCCAGCGAAATTAAAGAACATGGCTGCAGTCGATTTGTTCGGTCCAGTGGTTCGTTCTACTAATGGTTTTGCGTACATTTTCGTAGCAGTGGAAGTTACATCAAAATATGTGTGTTTTACACCTTTACGCAAAGCAACAGCTCGTTCAGTATCTAATGCTTTCATCAAACATTTTCTTAAAGAAGTTGGTGATGTTGATAAGGTTATATCAGATAATGGATCACAGTTTCGCTCTAAAATTTGGCTTCGTACTCTACGGCGTCGTAAGATTAAACCAATTTTCATTTCACTTTTTCACCCTCAATCTAACGCTTCAGAGAGATTGATGAAGGAAATCAATAAATTGTGTCGACTTTATTGTCATCAGAATCACAGAACTTGGGATCAGTATCTTCATATTTTTCAAAACATTCTGAATGAACTCTCTAATGATTCAACTTCTTTACCGCCTCTATTGATATTAAAAAACAAAGCACCGACGAATCGCATTTCTGAAATCGTTCGTTTTCCGCCTTCACGGAAACTGCGGCATTCTGAAGTTGTCAACCTGGCTCTACGAAATATTGCATCTGCGGCTGCTAGAAGAGAGAAATCAGCTAAACGTCCTGGTCGTTTAAAAATTTTGTCAGTTGGTCAAAAGGTGTTAATTAAGTCTCATCGTTTGTCTCATAAAGGAAAAGGCTTGTGTCGCAAATTTTTTCTGCTTTATAACGGTCCATATAGGATTCGCAAAATTGTTGAAGTAGAAACTCTTAAATCTCGGCGCTCTAAGGGAATACATCATATATCGAACGTAAAAATTTTTGTGGAATGACATACTTTTGAGAAACCAACAGTTATACGTAAACATGTGGAGAATGCAAGGATACTGCGCCGTGTTCCGGCGGCGGCAGATACTCAAAGCAACAGTGAAGTCTGCGCGCCGCACAAGGCAGTCGTTGACCGCAAACAATTACTTCCTACGTCACGCGCCTACAGCTGATCGAGCGCTCAGTGCGAATGCACTGACAGACGTAAACAAATACGCAGTCTAATTTCTCCGACTAAATTCTGTATAAAGCTATGGTGACTTTATAAATTATGTTATTAACTTTCAGTATTTTTCAGGATACGGTTGTGTAAAATATTTAAGACCTTCAGGTAAATTCTGTGCGTGTCCGACTTTAAGACGACTTGCTATGGAGAAAATTTCAGGAAGAATGTAAATTCGAAGAAAAAAGTAATAAACTAAAAAGGGTAACTATTAATTGAGTTTATTTTTCAGGTAACATAATTCCACTTAGGTACGTATTTTAGATGTAATTTGCTGCTCGCAATTACGTGATTCATACTTTGTGCTAAATTTTATGTTCTATGAATTTACTTGTGAAGCGACGTGCTTGTGTACATTTGCTGATTTTGACAATGTTTTACTAATGAACAGTGTTATTACTTGCGTATATTATGCATCGCTTGGCTGCACTGCTTTTTCACTGATGTCATATTTTTCTATTATGTGCCTGCTGTGCTTATTTATTTAAATTATAATTGTCACCTGATTAATTGTGCTGACTGTAGTTAGGTATGTTGGTTACACTTTGTGATTTATCTGCTTGCGCCTTCATGTTTACTTATTAAGATTACATATGAACATTTATTTGCTTATGCTGATATGATGCTTATGACCTGCTTATTATGTTAGATAACATATTTGCTGCCTTGCGTATGGATTGAATATTTACACATTTCTGTTTTGTTGTCATAACTACTCTTTAATTTAGAATATAGAAATGCTGATATACTGTGTACGAACGTAGAGTTTAGGTTACACTGTGGTATTAATTATAGAATGTTTGCTTGGCAGAGCCTCGTTGTAGGGATTGTGCTGCATCCACTTGTTGACATTCTGTTCTCTACTGGTATATTTACTCGCTATTGCATGTTTTGCTTACGCTCAGTGCTTTATATTTTTAAGATAAGAAAATGAACTGCTATAATTCGACGAACGACATTAGTACGAGAAACTTCATAGAAGTCACATGAGCTGGAGGTTTTATGGAAGCTGTATAAATTTATGCTAATAGGAAGGAAGATAACGACATGACATACCAACACTAGGTTTAGACCATTGACAGTTATTACACTGCATTTTTCGTGAGTAATTGAAATAGGAAGTGACACTTGACACAAGAAATACTCCACATGTTTGCTTCTGCCATGATTCTTGAAGTGGTGTACACACTGTGAAATATTATGATCATTCACACTCCGTAATCGTAATTAATTACTGAGAGTTATTCGAAATAAGTCTGTTAGAGGTCATGTACGCATTTCTTTTATTTAATGATGGACAAGGTAAACAAAATGTATCTTATAATTTATAATGAGTAGCAGATTTGGATGAGATGGATTACACGAGAGGTTGTGTGTTGACATTGTGTCTTCGGATTGTATGAGATGATGAATTGAGGTTTTCATTAGGATTTTGTCTGCACTTGTTCGAGGAGACTGACTAGAGGAAAGAGTTGTTATGGAAGTGAAATGATATTGGCAATGAGGTTATATATATCGACGTATTGAAGAGGTATGATTGAGGTATTGAGATTATGTGATGCTGACGATTATTGGAGTTTTGGTGGATAAGAGGTGAAGTAAGTGAGGAGCATATTTTTTTTTGTTGGTCTATATGGAACAAGGAGGATAAAGATGGCAGACTAGAACACTCAAGTAGAAGGAAGATTGTCTACACACACACGTTGTTAAATCAATAAGCAGTATATACTTTTTTTTTTGGAGAGAGGAAGCATTTGCATATCTTGGCTCACTGACAGTTGTTCAGCAACCGTACATTTTGATCTGGCTTGGCAAACATTGGTCTTGACATGATGACTATGACGTTGACTAACTATTATTGACTGTTATACATTGCTGCCACTACTACGTGATACACATGATGAACATCAAATTTTGACAGAATTGCATTTACACAGTTAACACTATTCAATTACACAGTAGCACTAATGTGGATGAAAGATGAGTGAGTGTGTTTTGTGTGTTTTCCTTTTATAATCCCAGAGAAGTGATCCCAACCTATCTCCTAAATATTATTTTACTTGTTTGTTGTGGCTTGCACTGACACCCATAAATGTTATAGGTTTACTGGTATTTGTGTATTGTAATAGTTAATAGGACAATTATCTGATATCATTTGTGTGTTTGTTATGATTTGTATGTTTAGTGTAAAAGCATTTGTATGTGTATTCAAACTATTGTTCATGCCTGAACTGTCTGATTAGTGATGGTGCTGCACTTTTCAACATGATGTGTGACACTAGAACATGTTTAATTTCTGCTGATGAACTGTGTGATTAGTGAAAGTGAATATTATGGACTGCGGTCTGCACCTGTTCAACATTGCTGGTGCCACTAATGGAACTGCTTTGCTTATACTGAAATGGTGTTACTTGTTGGTGTCTGCACCTATTCAACATTACTGGGTGCCACTGATGGACTACTGCTACTGAAAAGATGTCACCTGTTGATATCTGCACCTGTTCAACATTGCTGGTGCCACTGATGGAACTGCTTATACTGAAATGGTGTTACTTGTTGGTGTCTGCACCTATTCAACATTACTGGGTGCCACTGATGGACTGCTTCTACTGAAAAGATGTCACCTGTTGATATCTGCACCTGTTCAACATTGCTGGTGCCACTGATGGAACTGCTTATACTGAAACGGTGTTACTTGTTGATGTCTGCACCTGCTCAACATTGCTGGGTGCCACTGATGGACTGCTTCTACCGAAATGATGTCACTTGTTGGTGTCGGCACCTGCTCAACATTGCTGGGTGCCACTGGTGGACTGCTTCTACTGAAAAGATGTCACCTGTTGCTGTGTGCACCTGCTCAACATTGCTGGTGCAACTAATGGAACTGCTTATACTGAAATGGTGTTACTTGTTGGTGTCTGCACCTATTCAACATTACTGGGTGCCACTGATGGACTGTTTCTACTGAAAAAATGTCACTTGTTGGTTTTTGCACCTGTTGACCATTGCTGGGTGCTACTGCTGGAACTGTCAACTGCTTATTCTTGAGCTATGGAAAGCGTTTATGTGAATATTTGTATAAACTGATTTTTTTGTGTATTACTGTTTGTGAAAAGTTATGAGACTCTTACCTGCACATATTCGTCATTGCTGACGCTATTGATTGAACTGTTTAACCACATAATACTTGTGTAAACTGTTATGTAAAGTCACATGTATAAAAGAATTTGTATTGCTTACTGTATTTTATATATTAGGTTATTGAAAGGTCAGTGCAAAGCCAAAATTTTATCTAGTTATATGATATTTACGCATTAATATTATCTTTTATTTTTGTCTGTATTTTTTTGACGAATTTGGTGGTATTTTCACCACCAATGCTGGCAAAAATACCATCAAATTCTAGCCTGTGGAGGAAGGGCATATGAAAGGTGGCTACACTGAGCCACAGCGCCAGAGATCGCGCTAGAGAGTATTGTTCCGCCGCCTCCACTGGCAGTGATTATTGAGATGTCGTAGTGGGCAGTGCTTGGGGAGAGCTCGTGGTAGTCAGTGCTTGTTAAGAACTCGTAGCAGAGAGTGTTTGTTGAGATGTGCTAGTAGGGAGTGCTTGCTGAGATGTGATACTGAAAAGTTCTTGTTGAGATGTGGTAATAGCGAGTCGGTGTGGAGATATATTGTAATGATTAGAGTGATTTTGGTCAATATATGAAGGTAAAGAAACTTGATTTATTTTTCATTGTTTAATGTCGTAAGTAATGCTTCATTACAGGTTCAGTCAACAAAGCATCTGGCTTGTGTTCTTGGATTAGAGTGTAATTCTGGTTCTCTTGAGTAATTATGGTATTTTTATTTTCTTTAATTAATTCAGTATAAATGATATTTAAAATTTCTTGCGTTATTGAAGAAGAACCGTGCCAGATGCGTACGTTGAATCACACTTCCACACACAGAACAGTTATACTTGTGCTTTGGTTTCGTAGGTTTTATAGTTGCTGGGGACTTAATTAATTAATTGTGTTAATGAAAATTTTCATTTCATGCTGGAGTACAGCATTGTATGGTAGTGAAACATGGACTGTGGGAAAACCGGAACAGAAGAGAATCGAAGCATTTGAGATGTGGTGCTATAGACGAATGTTGAAAATTAGGTGGACTGATAAGGTAAGGAATGAGGAGGTTCTACGCAGAATCGGAGAGGAAAGGAATATGTGGAAAACACTAATAAGGAGAAGAGACAGGATTATAGGACATCTGCTAAGACATGAGGGAATGACTTCCATGGTACTAGAGGGAGCTGTAGAGGGCAAAAACTGTAGAGGAAGACAGAGATTGGAATACGTCAAGCAAATAATTGAGGACGTAGGTTGCAAGTGCTACTCTGAGGTGAAGAGGTTAACACAGGAAAGGAAGTCGTGGCGGGCCGCATCAAACCAGTCAGTAGACTGATGACACAAAAAAAAAAAAAAAAAAAAAAAAAAAAAAAAAAAAAAAAAAAAAAAAAACTATACTCTAGGCGAATGATCCTATCCCACAGACTATACTAAGCCGCAAGAGACGCTGGTTAAAACACTGTTTTCTAGCACGCTTTTGTACAATGCCAAACATTTCGCTTTTCTGCCACGACCTCGAGGCCAGTGTCAAGTTATAAACTGACATTAAGAAGTCCTGATTCACGGCCTTTCGCAGGAAACTAGACGTTGCATCGTGTAAATAATATTCTTACGATGGGTAGCATAACAAGCCATACACCTGTTCATTTTAAATAAAACACACTTACAAGATAAGCAAACTGGAACAGTTTTACTGCGTTGGTGTAGGTCTCCAAACTACAATCCGAAGATGGTTCACAAGCTCCACATTTTGACTAGTCTTTCCCACTCATGGAATAGCTGATGACTCAGCGTTCCCTTTCGACTTATTCCTCATATTGCACTTAGGTCCGCCATCGGTGTTTCGGAGCTATCCACCCCAGAAGTTGCTATCCATCCAGCAAAATTTTCCCCATTTCAAACAACCCATATCATTGAGTTATTATGTGGTAACTAGTGCACGGATGGAATGGAAAAGACACCATCCATGTACTCTAATAATAACCATCACAGTTGATAGCGCGAACAATTTTACAGTAGCTTCAACACTGCCCGGTGATGTGAGAGCATGTTTCCCCAATTTCAGTATCATAGCTACGTCACCCCTTCTCCACTTTGCGAGTATCAGTGCGAACATGGATAGATGACTGTGCTGGACATCTATTCAGTCTTAATTCTCAAGCAAATAAATAATGAAAGTATGCCTGACAGCGCTCCACATATTTCTATCACCTCAAGCATAGTGTTTACTTTACGATCTATCTTTCTGCGTATGGGAGTCACAGGGCATTCTCGCTGTCTTTGGGTAACATTAGAGAGTGAAACACCCTCCTCACATTGTCATTGACCAACCCGCAATGTAACACCATTAGCGAATTAATCTGCAACCGATCAGAAGAAGACCGCTACACTCCACCTCTCGTGAATGAATGGAGTTTTCCGAGTCCTCACCTATCTCGAGATGCATCCATGTCGAGGAGCTTAGCACTCCTTATCGATGTATGGTAACAGATTTGAAAGTGTCGTGATGTAATAGCGGATAGTTAAGAAGAACAAGAAAGGAATAATTTGTATACGCTAAAGAGCTCCAGACGGATAGAGTTCGACGCATTTTTACCTAAATCAACCAAGCTATCAACTATAAAGTACTGTTCTAGAGTCTAGGATCGGTACCTGGAAGGTATTGGTAAGAGAGAACATAAACACACGCACTCCTAAGGTTACAATGTTCTGCACTTAAAACGGGCCTATAATGTTAGATCGCCAGCGTTTCCGACCTATTCTTTTGTGAGAAATATATTTCAAGCGCATGACATACATCCTCCTTCCCGGTTTCTCTATGGAAATCTATGCTATTGAACGGTAAAACACTTGCTTTGCGTGATACGAGCACAATATAGCTTTCCGGTGATGTATAGCGCCCACTGTTCACATCCGAACACAGTTCAGAAATTATACGATGCATGGATGAGACCTATATAAAATGATCGTTAGTAGCAGGGGATACATCCTCCAAGGAATCAAATAAATGTGCATCTTTAAAATACGATCGAGCACCTGTTCATAATTCACGGCCTGTGGCGGAGTGCTTACATGACAATAACCTCCATGTAATGGACTGGCCTGCACAGAAACCTTGCCTGATTCCAATAGAACGTCTTTGGGATGTTTTGGAATGCCGACTTCGTGCCAGGCCTCACCGACCGCCATCAATACATCTCCTCAGTGCAGCACTCCGTGAAGAATGGGCTGCCATTCCAGCACCTGACTGAACGTTCGCCTGCGAGAGTGGAAGCTGTCATCAAGGCTAAGGGTGGACCAACACCATACTGAATTCCAACATTACCGATGGAGGGCGCCACGCACAGATTTTATGCCAGGTGTCCGGATGCTTTTGATCACATAGTGTACTGAGAGTCTGAATTATTAGAGCAGTTCTTCCTGGATGCGCCAATGTTCACGAATGTTAGTGTATGTGCCAAGTAAGATAATTCAAGATAACAAACACCCATCATGGCTTAGTAGAAAAAATAAGACAGTGCCAACAAGAACATAACCAGGATTTGAACGAAGGGTGAGGTGGCACTCGTAATCGTTTCGCGGAATGGAGTCCTATGGAGCAAATTTATTACGAAATAAAACTCAAAACTGTATAATAACAGTTAATTAATCGGCAAACATACTACTGTTATCAATTTACTTAACTGACAGATTATACAAGGTGTCCAAGGACGAATACTCAATATTCAGGAATATGATAGGAATGCTCACTTGAATCAAAAACTTTATATGGACTTATGCTCTACCTCGAATGTTTTCCGAGATACAAGACATTTAACGTGTTGATAGGTCCAGTCATTTGAGAAGAGTGAACGACGAGACAGAATTACTTGCACTTTTTGGAAAATTCGTTTGCTGAAAACCTCAAGGATGTTCATTAGGCCACGTGGACTGCAATGTACCTGCAGCATGACAAAGCCCCCAGCATACCAGACGTGTGAGGCAACATCTCAGCAGCGTTTACCTTAGTCGCTGGATTGGTCGTGGTAGTACAGTTAGCTAACCACCAAGATCGCCACGCCTTACACCATTAGATTTTTGTTTACGGCGTTGGATGAGACCTGAGATGTACAAACGAAAGGTGAATACGGGAGATGGACTGCTTGGTCGCGTCATGGACGATGCTGGCGTCATTAAGGCATATTCGGAGGCACTCAGACAAGCAACACGACATGTTATCCCAAGTTAGAACAAATGCGTTGAAGTGAACGGTGAAGCGTTCAGACATTTATTGTGAACTCTTAAGCAGACGCTTATGATAGTGGTTAGAGGTGAATGTGTTAAAAAATACGTATTTTCAACTGTCGTTTTGTAAAACGCGTATTGTAATGTGTCCTGCAGGACCCTACTAGTTTGGGGTTGGGTTGTTTGGGGGAAGAGACCAAACAGCGAGGTCATCTGTCTCATCGGATTAGGGAAGGATGGGGAAGGAAGTCGGCCGTTAAGATAATCCCGGGTCTTTATCAATTTAAAACAAAGTAATTGTGAACGAAAGAAGCAGACTTCATACTTGCTTGTAAATATCTTTTGTAAAGGAAGTTTGTGCTACTATATACTTGCTGTACTGCTCTCCGAGGGATGCTGTTGCGTTAAAAAGGAGTAGAAATTAGTGGACTCGTGGAAGGTACTAGGCCCCAGTGCTCTTCATGTTCTGTTTTACACTGAGTTGACTCAGTCCTGCTCTCAGCTTGCTTACACTTCCCAGGGATCTCTCGAACAGAGAGCGGTTGTATGGAATTTTATAAGAGCGCTCGTGAGGAGCGTAAGAGGAGACATGAGAAAACCAAGTACCATTAAGGAGCGCGTCTTCCAAGATTCTGGAAAACACTTTCACTTACAAGATAGTGTTGCTGCTTAAAATATAAAAGCTTCTCTCAAAAATTCATCGCGCATTTAACTGGCTAATTTATACGTAACTCAGCTCCACATCCTTCCAAATCACAGGGGAAGGCGTAAATTTGGCAGTGACTTTCTAGGTTTCCAGAAGCCATTCTACACTGTACTCCACTATCAACAACTAACATATGAATAACAAAATCTCGAAATTTCGAGCAGAGCGCAGTTCTGTACCGGAGACCACAAGACATTCTCAAAGACAAGTAACGTTGGTTGTGTTCATGGGTCGCGAGGTACGGTAGTTCGCATACTAAAATCTGAATGTAAATTTTCGAATGTAACTTGCGCCCCCGCCAGTCAACCCGCACGATATTCCTTCGTTTCTTTCGTCAGTCGACTCCACTGAATCGAGTTATCGAGTAGTTGTACTTTCCTATTTAGCACGCGCGTCTGCGTCATCGTGTTTTATACGTTTCCGTCTGATTAAAAAGAGACTAATGGGAGAGATTCTTCGATACAAGCAAACGAGCATAAACGCCCTTAATGATCGTGATTCTGTTATGCAAGCTTCTCTGTTTGTCCTACATCTGACTATCCTACTTTGCACACGCTGTACGAAATATTTGCTTGTCTAATGGCATATACTGTTACAGTAGAAAGAAGTTTTTCAACATTGCGGCGTTCAAAGATATGGCTGAGGTCGAAAATGGAGGAGGATCGACTTATTGGCGTAGTTCTGTTGAACACTATCACATTTATTGTCCTATTGACAATGTAATTAACCAGTTTGCCAGGAAGAATAGGCGCATAGAATTAATCATTTAAGAAAGAGAACCACAATTGTAATTTGTTTATATCATAAGATGTATATGTGTATGTGCATGTGTATGCGTATGCCGGCCGGGGTGGCCGAGCGGTTCTAGGCGCTTCAGTCTGGAACCGCGCGACCGCTACGATCGCAGGTTCGAATCCTGCCTCGGGCATGGATGTGTATGTTGTCCTTAGGTTACTTAGGTTTAAGTAGTTCTAAGTTCTAGGGGACTGATGACCTCAGAAGTTAAGTCCGATAGTGCTCAGAGCCATTTTTTTGTGTATGCGTATAATCAGTTTACATAAAACTTTCTTAAACTTTGCATGTGACTTGATTATTTTTTATTACGGTAAAAGTGAAGGTAGCTCAAGGTATCTTTGGCGCCCCCTCCATGAGGTTTTTCTGCATCCGCCACTGCCTAGTTGCAGGATACACAAAGGGAACACTTCGAATTTTAATAGAAGCAGAGACATTTCTAAAAAATAGCCTACAAAACTTGTGTGCGACTTGTCCTTGAGTAGTTTCCTAGTGTTTGCCGTATTCAACAAATCGACCAGCGCCATTAAGTCGAAGCGCTTCCAGTAGAAGGGACCAGGATAACGGGAAGCGTAGGGAGGAAGGTGAGGCTCTTATCAGTAAACACTATCACCTGAATTAAGAGCTCCAGAATTTGATGTGCAGCGTAATTATAATTAAACTTTCTCTTGTTGAGCCAGTGTAGACGGAAAACTATTTATTATATGGCTACCCAACTTTATAGGAATTATGTTCAGGCCGTATGCTGCAAGTATCTGCGCTGATAGAAGTGTTAGTGTCGTGACTTGCCATTATGTGCCGCTACTGTGTTGAAACACAGACATGTGAGTGCATTACCTTACAGACAGTCAACATGGGTGTGGACAAGGTGAGTAGGGCTTCACTCACAAAGCTTTTTTATCCAAACAAAAACAATAGTGCTGCTTCTCTTCGCGAGAATAGACGCATTATGGGAATACGGAGGTTGAAGAACGTGATTCGGAAGTTGGAATGAACTGACGATTTGGGAATTGCTCCTAGGAGAGGCCGACAGTCAGTTGCACCATAAATTTCGAAGAAGTTACCGTGGCCATGACTGAGAATGCTGAGGGAAACGTGCAATCTTCAAGCAGTACAGGAGCTGTAGAATGATAGCTGAAAACTCCGCGGTCCACCCTTCAAAAAGTGCTGCGAACAATCGTAAAATGGGATCTTTATTGCGGTTCCAGCCTGTTGTGGATGCAGACGGCCGTCACAATGAGATACGTTTGTGACCTAGAACGTAAACATTGTACTCAATTAACAAATGTTACCTTCTCATGTGGAAATGAAAATGTATTTCTTTTAGTGGCTTATTCGTTATTTCCTTACAAATGTTTCCACAAAATTCCCATGGCCCACAGTCACGCGTTTTGCATGGCGGTCCTCTCAAGTAATCATTCCGTCTTCAGGCCACAAGTGGCACAACGGGACCATCCGACCGCCGTGTCATCCTCAGCTGAGGATGTGGATAGGAGGGGTGTGTAGCCAGCACACCGCTCTTCCGGTCGTTATGATGGTTTCCTTTGACCGGAGCCGCTATTATTCGGTTAAGCAGCTCCTCAATTGGCATCACGAGGCTAAGTGCACCCAGAAAAATGGCAACGGCGCATGGCAGCCGGGATGGTCATCGATGCAAGTTCCGACCACGCCCGGCAGCGCTTAACTTCGGTGATCTGTCGGGGAAAGGCGTATCCACTGCGCCAAGGCCGTTGCCCCTCTCAAGTAGCGACATTTTATTGATAACCAACCTGTAGACTTTTTAACGACTTTAATGCCTCCATCATACGAATTGTGTAAGAAAAGTAATGAGACTGGTTTTTTTTCTACGAAGGTTTTTATGTTTTCACATAATAGCATTGTCCTCTTCGAAGTAGTTCCCTTCAGCAGCTATAAAATACCGGCGGAGCCGTTGTTCTCAGCCTTGGCAGCAGCGCTGAAAGGGTTCAACTCGTAGAGCCTTTATCATGTCGGTTACATTCTCTTGAACGTCCCACAGAATTCTAAAATGACGTCCTTTTAAGACATTTTTCAATTCCGGGAAAAGAAAAGAGTCACAAGGACTCATATCAGGGGAATCAGAGGGCTGTGAAACAACAGGAATGCCTTTTGAGATCAAAATTTCCCCGATGGAAGTGGCCGTGTCACACGAAGCGTTGTCGTGAAGTCTGCGATGTTCAGTTTCACTCGAGTCACATTTTTCTTGAGCCTTTCAAGCACACCTTTTTAAAACATTTGGTTGACAGCTTGTCCTGAAGGAACGGTCCCCCGGAAGCACGCACAAGTTGCACGTTTTCGTCAGTTTTTGAAATTGAAGCTCTCCCTGAGCGAGGTTCATATTTAACGTGTTCTCGGCCTTCCAAAAACTTGGGCTGTTGGTAAGGTCTGTTTCAACTTTTCAAAGGTCATACCTGTAGATTCTCCGAGTTTAACCCAAAACTTGGTGGCACAAAGTTCCTCTAATTCCCGCTGTTCCACTATCGTAGAACACAGCAAAAGCACAACTTGATCGATGGCGGTCTCAAAAATCACACAATGGCTGCACAGAGCTGAAATTCGGACTGAGCATCTGGTAGGGATGGACACACCAGTCTTCACAAGTAGAATAGCACAGCGTTGCAAGATCGATCGCAGTGCTGTCAATCTCATTACTTTTCTCACACACCTCATATATTTCGTGTAAATAGTGTTATGATAAGATTAGGGTGCGCACGTAATGTACAATCAATCATCAAATCTCTGTTTAATTTGCAGATGTCCTAGTCATTAGTTAGAAAAGGCGAATGATGCTAATGATTAAGGTTATTGTGAAAATGGAGAAGTCTGTGCTGTAGCGGATTCCACTTCTCTGAAATCTATTTATCGTCGATTGTCTTTCAACGTGATATGCGATTGTCAAATCTACGTGACACAAAATTACCCATCTGTTCACGTATATAGGAGTCCGTTTGCTCCTTCACGTTGTAATACTCCAGTAACTTATGGGTAAGACAATTTTTCGATTTCTTGTTATATGTTGTCTTTATGCGAAGAGTCGATTGACATACATATCAGACTAAAGCTTTCCATCTACTTGGCGTCCAAGCCGACGTGCAACAGTCGGGTCGCAACTTTGTCCGATCGCTACCTAGGATGGCCGCGTCACGCCGTCGTTTGTTTCGGAGCTTGTATAGAGGAGTCGTTGGCGCCCTTTCCTTTGTTTAGCGCTGAGGCCCACAGGTCGTCTAATTTCAGTCCTCCTTCTTTTCTGTTGAAATTGTTTTTGTGTCTTTCCGTACATCTTAGCAAAGAAATGATTGGAACTTGATATATCTGTAGTATCAGAAAATTGAGTTGTGTGGTCCACTGATTCCAGTGCATCATCTGCTACTGTCGATTAATCTGTGTTGCCCAGATGACAATTACTCTTGTGTTCTTGAAGCCAGGTGTGTATACTTCTTTTTGTAGTTCCTATGTACGATTGACGACATGTAAATGTATTTTGTTTATTCTTGTTGTGGCAAGTGCAGGGCATAGGTAGTTTTCAATGTTGAAATATTCTTGCACCTTTCTCGCCAATTTAAACTCAGTGTAAGCCTACATTCTACGAATAGAAGTAATACTGATACGGTCAGAGTCTTGTTGGGGTGTTGTTTACACATTAGCGGAGCTACAGATACTTTCTTTCATTAATGTTGATCCTCGCTTATAAGACATTTTTGTGTTAAATTTGCACTGTAAGTATTTTCAAGCAGTATAACTACAAATGAATCTTTTTAAGAGAGAAAAGAACTACAACTTTTATTCAAAATTGTCAGTTGATTTGCTACTTCCTCAAATACAAACTTTACAGAAGTCAGGAGAAAGTTATGTATTTCTTGGCTTGTCACAGCCCGTCATGAACCTCTTTTCAGTATATCCTATTTTTATAAAATACTGGATGGCTAGAATTCGCTGCCCATCAGTTAGCTCGCTGGCTGGCCAACTCGTCAGACGTCCCTACTGTGAGTGTATAACGCTCCCGTGACCCACTTAGTCCGCACTGTCTGCGAGCGCTCGGCCAGGGCAGCACTATCACACAAGCTGTGGCTCGTTTACCTGACAGGCCACACTGTCATTTGTTTACCCACCCCTGCCTACCGCCGCCCACGGCTGCTAGCAGGTGGGGGCTCTAGTCAGAACAGTGTAGGCTAGATATTCAGGATGATACAATAACACACAATATATTTAGAAAAGTATATGGTTTATTTCAACTTATTTTGCAGAACAGAGAGACCAGGAGACTAATGTAAAAAATTGGATTTATGGAGAAGAGTTTGGTTACACAGCCAGAAAAATGCTGTCCCTAGATGACTTAGTAGGGCAAGCTATAACTGAACGCTGCACACATGTGCACTCGCTCAAATTAGAGGTCTCGTAAATGTTGCTGGAATATGTGCAATGGTGTGTGGAAGATGGAGAAGAAGGGACAGTGGAGAAGCGAGAAGAGGCTCTCAGCCATGGTGACCGTAGCCAATGCCGTGGCCGAGACCACCGTAGCCTCCGTAGCCACCGTAGCCTCCGTAGCCACCGTAGCCGCCTCCGAGTCCACCGTAGCCGATGCTGATGCCTCGGGAGTAGCCACCGTAGCCGATGCCGTGGCCGAGACCACCGTAGCCTCCGTAGCCACCGTAGCCGCCTCCGAGTCCACCGTAGCCGATGCTGATGCCGCGGGAGTAGCCACCGTAGCCGATGCCGTGGCCTAGACCGTAGCTTCCGTAGCCGCCATAGCCGCGGCCCAGGCCGTAGCCTCCGTAGCCACCGTAGCCTCCACCGTAGCCTCCGTAGCCTCCACCGTAGCCACCGTAGCCTCCGTAGCCACCCAGCAGGCCTCGCTTCTGCACTGTCTTCTCCTCAGTAGCACCGCAGTAAGCTGCCAGCACAGTCAGCAACAGGGCTGTGGTCTGTGAAGGAAGGAACTACCATCAGAACACTGAAGAAAAGTAGGGTGCACATCACCAAGGTAGAGGTAAGACAATTATGAAATAAGCTGTGTGGGCTATCGAAAAGCCAGCGATTTCTTGTATAGTAGAAACTGTTGCATGTGGAAGGAATTGGAGGATTACGAATACAGCTGATTCCCCTTAAGTCAGACACGATGTATTCGATACTCTCGCTGGCGAACTGCCCCGATGACAATAAGAAACTGGAAGAATGTGGAAACTGCTGAGTAGGCTCGAACGCGCGGAAAAGAAGACAGGCGAGTAACGAAACGTTTCCCTAATTCAGTTCTGATGAGAGATAACGAAGCGGAGGAATACGAAAACTATTGACGCCGCCCGAGTCGGGCACGAACTGCAAGCGAGAAAGAAAACAGGTGAGTGACGAAGCGTTTCAGGCAGTAACGAAACGGTATTTCGAGTTTCATGGAATACTCGTTACTCAGAATATCAAGAGTCAATGCCAGCTAATAAATAAAAAAAAGACGTCAGATAATGACTGAACGTTATCAGCAGCACTCAGGCTTTCTACCGATGTCCAGATGGCACAAATAAATTCAATAGCTTCGTCGACAACGATAACAGTTAACATGCATTGAAATTTTTTGTGAATTGTCGGGCATCTTACTGCAGTGTTGGGGAGAGGATGTCAGTGAGCTCTAAGTGTATGGGTCGGCATTAAGTAGTCATCCATCCACGTATAACAAGCAGTTTTGATTCTTGTTCCCTTAAGTAGCATCTCAAGTCAGGATCAGTACAGTTTTCTTCAACTACGAAAACCCCATTGTGAGTGGATACACTAGCATTCGCATGAAAATTTTGAGATTCCCTCCACTTTTATTGAATTACTTTGCAAGAAAAATTTTAGCAGACCATTGTCATGTACTTTTAGGTAGACTCAACTCACCATTATTTAATCACTCACCGTCGAAGTGTCAGAGATTATTTTGTCATGAGGACGTTTTGCCAAAAGATTGGTGGACTTTAGTACGCGACAAGTAACTGATCGGTTGAGTTTATCAGTGACGAGCCACGTATTTGTATCGACAGTGCCCGACATTCTGAAGAAAACTGCTGGTATGCGTTGCTGGGCTATTGTCGCAGCAGTTGCCCTTATGAGGACCACGCGATGTGTATGCTGCTATCAAGTAGAAGCGCTGGAGACCATGCTGTTGAGCACCCTACATCCTACATCATCATTGTAATCAATAGTATCTTCGTGCGTAATCGTAAGGTTGGGAAAATTACTTTCAAACAAGAACGAAGATTAGCGTTGAATGTCTTGTCGAAGAAATGATCGTTAGAGGTGGAGTACGAGCTTAAGGGACTCGTGGAAAACCTAAATCTGGGTGACCGTCGGTGCTCACTCGTTCTAACTGCTGAGTCTCATTACTATGTGAAATGTTAGAGTTGACAGAAAGATGCTACATATCCCACCAATCTCAGGAAACCGTTTTCTGCAGTAAAGTAACGGAGTATTGTAACGCAGTCCAAATATTGAGACTCAGGTGGTGGATATAGGGAGAAACTTAGGACGCCACCAAAAATGCTGCTTATAAGACAGTGCAGTGATACTTCCCATAGCTGACGTACAAAGGATGTGAGAACTGTTTCTGTTTATTTTACGTGGGGCAAACCAAATATTGAAGCACCTATCACCGCTAGAATTCACTTCTTAAAGTAATGTAAGACTTACACACAGATCTTAAATGAGTTGCTGGATGTGATGTTAAGATGTGAAGCAGCTTGATTTATATCTCTGTGTTCCGATACTGCAGATGTTTCCGATTGCGGTACGAGTATGCAGATTTATCGCTTGTCCTGCGGCAGTCGTGGAGCGTGCGGTGGAGGGAAGTGACGGCAGGCAGGAATTAACTGGTTCCGCCGAGTGAGCGCTTTCCATTTCGAACAACAGGTTTTGGCGGGCGTTCCCGAAGAGATGACTAAGACGCGGGATAGCTGAGAGCACTGTGGAAGTGAAAGTCGATCCTAGAGAATATGACACGCCCAAGTTTACAAACGTACCTGACCCAGCCGTGAAGAGTGCGGACTGCCTCTGCAAGTACTTAAGAGCCGAGGCCAACATTCCAACGTACCCAGCTGGGAGCAGAGAGAGAGAGAGAGACAGAGAGACGACTGGGAGACACAGAAAAGAACTGACAGCTAGAAGTTGGATCTGTGAACCTACTGCCCGCATCTCGTGGTCGTGCGGTAGCGTTCTCGCTTCCCACGCCCGGGTTCCCGGGTTCGATTCCCGGCGGGGTCAGGGATTTTCTCTGCCTCGTGATGACTGGGTGTTGTGTGCTGTCCTTAGGTTAGTTAGGTTTAAGTAGTTCTAAGTTCTAGGGGACCATAGATGTTAAGTCCCATAGTGCTCAGAGCCATTTGAACCATTTTTGTGAACCTACTAGAATTGTGTCTTACCAATCAGTTTCGATATGTTGATGTTGCTACAAGCGTTCTGTACGTTCAAGAGCTTCTAACAAAATCTGCCAGGAGAACGAACATCCGGAAAAGAGAATACAGCGAAATTTCAGGCTTGGTTCTATTGGGAACGAGCGAGTTAGAATGGTAAGACACTATACTCGCATTCTGACAGACTGTGGTTCAAATCTCCATCCGGTCTAGTTTCCCACGATTTTTCTAAATCACTTTAGGAAAGTTCCAGAATGGTCCCTTTGAAGCGGACAAGGTTGATTTCGTTCCCATGCTACCACATCCGAGCTTGTGCTGCGTGTCTATTGTTATCTACGTCGACGGGACACTAAACTCTAATCTGCTTTCTGTTTTATCGGTGTGTAAGTTGCGACGTGTATCATGTGCGCCAGGAAGAAATGAAACAGAGTAGATTGAACAAAGAACACTCTCAAATGAAGTAGAAGAGAGCGCTTGGGTATCTGTTGTACACTGCTGCCCCTCCACCCCCCCTGCCTTAAGGCTGTGAAGCTGTTATGGTTGTCACAAAAAATTTACAAATTAATGGCTCCTTCCAGACGTAGTCACCCAGAAAGTCGGGTAAACTGACTACAGATCCTCTTTCAGTTATTAAACCGAGAATGCTGTTAGCAATGTATAACGAACTGCAGATTTTTGGTGTCTGTCTGCTTGTAAGATGATCTATTCGCATTGCAAGTAGAACCATATGAACAGCAGCCCTTTACAGTTATGTGTTTTAGAGAAACTGGATTCTTGTAAATGAGTAAGTCGTGTATTGAGGTATTGCCCTTACACACTTTATCAGCTTAGTCTGTTCCCGCAAGAAAAATACTCTTACTAGTAATTAGAAACAACCGACTGTTGCATTTCGAATCTTCTTCCCTTTCCACAATTACATTCTTTCAATTGTTTCATTGTCGGCAGGAGTTTAGTGTATTAGTGGTCACATGACATTTACGAGGCTCTTGCACATAAAAGAATATGTCGGACAAACTACAAGAGGAGAAAATAGTACGACACACATTAGAAGAGCAATTTATTTACTTGCTACTCGATCACCAGACTAAGAAGGAAAATGTTAAAGTGTGAATCCTTAGTATTAAGGACAACAAGGACAACTAAGGGCCGGCAAAACCTGTAAAATGCCCGACAGGCACACTTACACTGACATTAACGTTCAGTCTAGAGTAGAAGGTGAGAGAACAGAGTACTTTGTAAGCTTCTGCAGCTCTGGAAGTAATCACAGCTTACTTTCTCGATCTGTTCTCCACTGATACATGAAAATCGTTGTTTGTGGGCTTACGAACAGTTCGGACTTAAAACTAGCTGAGTGCATTGGACCTAGTCTTTGGATGGCGGTAAAATGCGCCCAAGAAGACTATGGAACAAGTGTCGAGACAATGCGTATGCCACGTACGCCGGGATGTCTACTACGCAGGCGCACTGCAGTAGGTATTGCGGAGCGCTGTTATGTACAGGGGACGGGCGTTTGCTAGGAAATATGTGTGCATTTTTAATCCGAAAACTAAATGCATAAAACTACAGATTCTCAAAAGAAATCACATACTGTATGTTGTGGTTCTCCCTTTTCTTGCTCTACCGTTGTGAGGCGTGCCGAGAGTAGATATATATGTAAAGTCGCTGTTTCTAATGAAGCCATTGACGTAAACATAATTTGTAAATTCCTTTGGTCAGACCTGCTTCATAGTTCTTGCAACTAAAATGCACATATAAATAAACAGTTCAGGCATGAATTCGTCTACTATGGAACATACGGCGTGATGACCTCTGAAATTTATTTTTATCTACAGTGAGGCTCTGTTTAAAATCACACGTCCAATGAGTATGGAAACGGACGGAAAAACACAGTCTTCAGATAGTTTCTAGGTTTTTTGTGTATCACTAGAACCACTGATAGTAATCTTCGGTAACGTTATTAAGTTTACAAACATTGAGACACATTAAAGTCTGATGACAGGATTGTAAGCCGAAAATCGGTTAACTAAATAAATTTTAATCCTGTAGAAGATACACAAATCTGTACTTTTCATTATAGACATTCAGGAAGATTGGAATTTGTGACGAAAAGAATGGTACATATAAGAAGACATGCATCAACATGAAACTGTTTTTATGCAGTTAAAAATAGCTTTACTACGAAAAGTACAGATACACTGAATGCAATGTGCACAGTGAGGTCGCCTGATCTGTTTTTTGTGCTTCAGTGTATGTCGTTGTCAGTGGTTGCGTGGCTGTCCAGAAATAATTGGACAAGAGGGCGGTGTATCTCGGAAGTCAGAACCACGGTAACTCTGCAGAGTTACGTATCACTGAACTCTAATTGGAAATGTGGTTGGTTGCTGCTAATGATTTAAAGCCGTTAAAATGATCGCATCTTAAAGTAAACTCTGTTTGCAATTTGACAGGACTACACTGTGGATCTAACCAGACGTAAATAAGAGTGCTTGCACTTGCGAGAGACTGCAAAAACGCCGCTCGTATGCAATTCAGTGTCACCTGCAAGGGCATAGGCTCTCACGCAAAAGTTCAATGAAACTGTGCTGTGAGTAAGACGTTGCTCAGAAGATTAGCAGAACATTAAGTACTGATAGGATCTAAAGGGAAGATTTATACTTTGTTGAAGTAGGCGAACAAGCAGAAAGAATATGAGCATGAAAAATTACCGGAATAGGATATATAGTGCACAATACTAAAGATCATCTGAGAGATCAGTATTATCCTACAGTGTCCTTTACTAACAATATAAAATTGAGTTTAAACATCTTCTTCGCTGTTGCGATCTGATTGATTCATTTTTCACCGTCAGAGACTAGGAATTTCAATCACAGTGCTATTACACGTAGTGAAATAGCCTTCGGCTACGGGATTAAGAGTTTACAAATTAAGTCAACCAAAAAGTTTGCAGATATTAAGAGGAAAAATCAGTTACACTCTACTGCATAAACACCGAATGACATGATGTAATTTGGTGGTAGAAATATATGGAAACTGCAATTTGTTCACGAAAGACATTGCTTACAAAACGCTTGTACAATGTTTAGTGGATTTCTGGGTGTCTGTTTTAGGTTGGCCAAACGACGAAAGACTGCACGAATGGTCACAGGGATGTTTGACACGAGGGAGACTCTTACAAAAATTCTGTAAAATGTAAACTGACAGGTACACGACGAGAGACGCTTGGTATATACAGAAAACCTGCATGGAAAATACCAAGAACCTCTTTGTACCATGGAAATTACGAATATCCTTCTGCTATCTACATATGTATCCCGTAGATAAAACATTAGATAAAAACAACAAGTGACGTAGACGTGTGGAAATTAGTTTTCATCCGTAAGTGGAACTGAGAGAAACGTTAATCAATGATAGATTGGAAAATATTCAGTGGTTTATGGAGCATAGATGTAGATGAGTACAAATGTAAATGTAGATACAAGTGAGTGTAGATGTAGGTGCAGATGTAGATGAGTGCAGATGTAGATGAGTGTAGATGTAGGAGAGCAGAGCACTCACCAGAGCCTTCATGGCGAGAGCGTGCGGTGGATGTCGCCGGTGCAAGAGCAGAGGAGGCTGTGATGGTCATAGCGGCGCCGGCAGGCTTTATATAGCGCGCGCTGTCCACCCCACGCCGCAAAAAACGGCCGCCGGGACACCCTTCTAGCGGCGGTGAAAGGCGTGCCGCTCCACGCGCTCTTCCGTTCAGCGAGCCGTGTGTGTGTGTGTGTGTGGCGGCATGGAAATCGAGCAGCGCTTACGCAAAGGCGGGCCGGGGCCTCGCACAGCGTCCGGTCAGGGGCGCGACGAACGCTTCTAGAAGAACCACGTGTTCTCCCGGGCCGCTACCAAAGGTCACCGGTATCTCTCAGACAATGCGGCCGCATCCACAAATTTCCTCACTGTGTGCTCGCAGGACACACCACTAAATTCGTTCTCAGCTACAAGCCAAAACAAATGCAGAAGAACGTGCCATTTTTTTTTTTTTTGAGAAGTCCCACAAGGATTCGTTCTTGGGTTCATAATATTAATTCTCTTAAGAAATATGCGATATGGAAATCTTACCGATGGGACTATACAGGGTGGTCCATTGATCGAGACCGGGCCAAATATCTCACGAAATAACCGTCAAACGAAAAAAACTACAAAGAACGAAACTCGTCTAGCTTGAAGGGGGAAACCAGATGGCGCTATGGTTGGCCCACTAGATGGCGCTGCCATAGGTCAAACGGATATCAGCTGCGTTTTTTTAAAAATGGGAACCCCCATTTTTTATTACATATTCGTGTAGTACGTAAAGAAATATGAATGTTTTAGTTGGACCACTTTTTTCACTTTGTGATAGATGGCTCTGTTATAATCACAAACGTATAAGTACGTGGTATCACGTAACGTAACATTCCACCAGTGCGGACGGTATTTGCTTCGTGATACATTACCCGTGTTAAAATGGACGGTTTACCAATTGCTAAAAAGGTCGATATCGTGTTGATGTATGGCTATTGTGATCAAAATGCCCAACGGGCGTGTGCTATGTATGCTGCTCTGTATCCTGGACGACATCATCCAAGTGTCCGGACCGTTCGCCAGATAGTTACGTTATTTAAGGAAACAGGAAGTGTTCAGCCACATGTGAAATGTCAACCACGACCTGCAACAAATGATGATGTCCAAGTAGGTGTTTTAGCTGCTGTCGCTGCTAATCCGCACATCAGTAGCAGACAAATAGCGCGAGAATCGGGAATCTCAAAAACGTCGGTGTTGAGAGTGCTACATCCATATCGATTGCATCCGTTCCATATTTCTATGCACCAGGAATTGCATGTCGACGACTTCGAACGTCGTGTACGGTTCTGCCACTGGGCGCAAGAGAAATTACGGGACGATGACAGATTTTTTGCACGCGTTCTATTTAGCGACGAAGCGTCATTCACCAACAACGGTAACGTAAACCGGCATAATATGCACTACTGGGCAACGGAAAATCCACGATGGCTGCGAAAAGTGGAACATCAGCGACCTTGGCGGGTTAATGTATGGTGCGGCATTATGGGAGGAAGGATAATTGGCCCCCATTTCATCGATGACAATCTAAATGGTGCAATGTATACTGATTTCCTACGTAATGTTCTACCGATGTTACTACAAGATATTTCACTGCATGACAGGATGGCGATGTACTTCCAACATGATTGATGTCCAACACAGCTCGCGTGTGACTGAAGCGGTACTGAATACCATATTTCATGACGGGTGGATTGGTCGTCGAAGCACCATACCATGGCCCGCACATTCACCGTATCTGACGTCCCCGGATTTCTTTCTGTGGGGAAAGTTGAAGGATATTTGCTATCATGATCCACCGACAACGCCCGACAACATGCGTCAGCGCATTGTCAATGCATGTGCGAACATTACGGAAGGCGAACTACTCGCTGTTGAGAGGAATGTCGTTACACGTATTGCCAAATGCATTGAGGTTGACGGACATCATTTTGAACATTTATTGCATTGATGTGGTATTTACAGGTAATCACGCTGTAACAGCATGCGTTCTCAGAAATGATAAGTTCACGAAGGTACATGTATCACATTGGAACAACCGAAATAAAATGTTCAAACGTATCTGCGTTCTGTATTTTAATTGAAAAAACTACCTGTTACCAATTGTTCGTCTAAAATTGTGAGCCATATGTTTATGACTATTACAGCGCCATCTATCACAAAGCGAAAAAAGTGGTCCACCTAAAACATTCATATTTCTTTACGTACTACACGAATATGTAATAAAAAATGGGGGTTCCTATTAAAAAAAAAGCAGTTGATATCCGTTTGACCTATGGCAGCGCCATCAAAAAAATGGCTATGAGCACTATGGGACTTAACATCTGTGGTCACCAGTCCCCTAGAACTTAGAACTACTTAAACCTAACTAACCTAAGGACATCACACACATCCATGCCCGAGGCAGGATTCGAACCTGCGACCGTAGCTCAATTAAAGTTCGAAACAAATGCAGAGAGGCTCATGCTGCTTTACGGGGCTGGGGGAAGGGCGACTTCCACAGGGTTAGTTTTCGGCCTGTCAGTATTCACTTACACAAATACACTGCCTGATGAAAAAGTGAAGCATCCAGAAGACGTGGTCGGATGTCAGTGTAACACCTTGCAAGCACACACAATCAGCAGGTATGTAAAAGATGAAGAGTAGCATTTTTTTCTGTGACAGGTAGAACGACCACCAAAACGAAATACTATTTTGCGTGTTTAGTGTTGTTACTAGGCCTGATAGAGGACACAAAAAGGGCGTGGTCAGCTTCAGATGTTGAGCGATTACTGTGGTCACGGAGATGCTGCGCACTCGCGTGAGAAAGCGTTATCAGCAGCTGACGGAGTTTGAAAAAGACCTCATTATGGGCATGATGGAATCGCGCAATATGCACATATGTGGGACATCTGTATGTGACAGTGAGCCGACGCTGGACTACATGCGAACGTGAGGTCAGCCACACTCGTCGTCGAGGTTCCAGTCGACCACTTCTGACTACTACAAGGGACAATCGCCGTATTGTGGACCGAGTTCATCGTGCGTTCTTGCCATTTGAGAACAAGTAATGGCTCCTTGCAATATTCTGCGTCATCCAGCACCATCGGTCGGAGACTAACATCAGCCGGACCGAGGAAATACCGTCCCGTGCGTGGGCTGCCGTAGACTGTTCGAACAGTTGACGTCACAGTTCGAGAAATTTTGGGCTTTGCTCGATCTTTCGATCGCCACGCGATCTAGCGGCTTTTATTGGTACTATCTCCATGACAAATGATAACGTTTTTAATGTACGAGGGTCATTCAATAATTAAAGAGACAAACTGGTCCGGGGAAAAAACTGTTGGTAGGGAAAGTTTGGTACTTTTATGGCTTTAAGTTTGCATCACGGGGACAAACCCTGATCAGCTGATGTATCAACATTGTTTTCTTTATAACCTCAAAAGTACATTTCAAGATGGCGAGTCCGCTTGAAACGTCCACATTAGTTGAACAACGTTCTGTTATTCGTTTTACTCTCTGAAGCGAGAACCAGTGATTGTATACTGTAGAATGTTTGAAGTTTATTGTGAAGGTTGTATGAATCGTGCAATTTTTTACAAGTGGGTAGAGCAGTTCAAAAATGGTCGCGACTCAGTGACTGACGAACACCATTCTTGCCGACCAGTTGCAGGTTCAACTCCCTCATTTGAAAGTCGAATTGATGAGATTATTCGTGCTGACTGTCGTGTGACAGTGGAAATGATAGGTGATAAGGTTCAAGTTAGTACTGGCAGAGTTCATAACATTATCTGTAACAAGCTGAAGTACCGCAAAACATGTGCAATATGGGTCCCAAAATAGTTGACGTGGCTACACAGAGGAAACAAGGTTGAGAATGTGCACAGAGATGAAGGAAAGTTACGAAAGAGAAAGTGAGTACTTCCTAAACAAAATTTCAACTTATGATGAAACTTGGGTTCACTATTATGAGCCAGAATCATGGAGTGGATGCACACCAACTCACCTGTCAAAAAAAAAAAAAAAAAAAAAAAAAAATCGAAACCCAAGCACCAGCAGGAAAAGTCATGTTGACAGTGTTTTGGGATGCCGAAGGTCCAGTTTTTTGTGATTACCTCGAAGAGCAGCATACAATGAATAACCAGTACTGCTCGGATTTTCTTTTAACTTCGTGGATCTCAGAGGAGAGGTGTGATTCTCCAGCAAGACAAGTTACATCCTCATATTGCTCAACTAACCCGTGAAATCATCAACAAAATGGGCTGGAAAGTACTGCCTCATCCCCCTTACAGTCCTGATTTAGCATCTAGTGATTTCCATTTGTTTGGTGCACTGAAGGAGGCATACGTGGGAAGAGGTTCGAAGACAACGAGAACGTGAAAAAGTTTGTGGGAAACTGGTTCAAATAAAGAGTTCTTTACAGTCCGAATAAAAAATCTTGTAGCCCGTTGGATCAAGTGCGTAAATGTTCAAGGGGACTATGTTGAAAAGTAGAAAAAGTATTGTTTTGTAAAAATAAACTCTTTTTCCTCCAGACAAATGTCTCTCTTTAATTATTGAGTAACCCTCGTATTACGAATCTTCTCATGAAAATAAACGATAAAAATGTAATGCAGTGTCTTACAGATGGAGATTCTGTGTAAACACAGCCTTTAATAAATAAATAAATGAACACAATCGCGATTCAATCTAATTCTTGACCTTCAGCTCGTCCAGTTATTTAGTAGACTACTATCTGTACGAAGGTTAGCCACGGTTAGTTATTCTGTTGGTCGCAATTACATCCAGTTTCACATGACTTTTTATTGGTGAGACATTCTATTCCCAGATAATTTTTTCCTTTATTTCATCTGAATGTTGCCATCTCTTAAGACTGATTAAAAAATATTTGCATTTTTATCAGTTGCTTTAATATTGGAACGAGTATTGACGTACTGATTTACAGCTCACTTGGTAAATTATTATTGCCTCTAATAACCAAATGAAACATTGTATTAAATTCAGAGTCAAGAAATATTTTTTAACGACAATACTTTCACCATTGACAGCTAGTCTTACATAAAAGAATCACTACTGTATGCGCTATCCTCAAATTCTATACGAGAATTCTTACCTAAATTAGGTCAAATACAACAGGAGTTAATACGATAGTAGGATTCATTGCCCTTTTCACCCTGTTTCACGAAACAATTCAAGCACAGCTGTAGCTTGTTTTGTGGCAACTTCTCAGCTTCCTACGATCGCCAGCGTCACGTGAGTGAACTGTCACGTGATTGTTCGGGCAGCACTCGACACTGTATCGAGTTGTGCGACGTATTGGGATGTCTGGAACTCGATCGAACACTAATGTGGCCAGGCCTGCCACCATAACACCACAACACAAACGGCTGCCAGCTGAGTGGTGTCGTGACCGGGAAGCACGGACTGCTGATTAAGGGTGCCGCACTCTGCTCTGCACTACCCCGGGCGACTAATCGTCGGCGAGTGAGGTGGTGACGTGGCGAGTTTTCTTAGGGCTTCCAGTATATTGGAGGGTCTACGGACATTTGCCACGCCGGACATTTGCCACGATTTTACCTGCTCCGAAGGGTTGGGTCCCTTGTCTCCCCCTCCTCCTCCTCCTCCTCCTCATCGCTTACTGAGCTTTTCCGCTGGTTTACTTAACATAGAACCAGAATCTCTTTGGATTTTCCGGCACATTTCTAGAGAGAGTTTCGTTGTGGAAACTATTAAATGTATCTCGCATTGAAATCCGCACCAAATTTCGAGCCTCAGTAAAACTTCGACAATCTTGGAGATTTTGCGTTCGTCTAAATTATACTTGCCATTTTCGGTGCTCCTGCAGCAGTTTTCTGTCGTGTTTTGTGTGCCTTGGAGGATCAGTTCCGTCTCTTATTAATTTATTTGGTACGAATCTCTCGAGTGCTGTTGATACTGTTTCTTTGAACTTAAGCCACATATGGTCTTTACTTAGTTTGGAAGGATTGGAGACTGTCTCTTAGAAAGACGTCAACCGAATTTTTAGTTGCTTTTATAAATAGATATATTTCGCGTTTAGTTTTGGTGAATTTCTTTGTTATGGAACTGAGCCTCGCTCGACTGCGTGTTCACTAATCCCTGTATCCGTCGTGTTGCTCAGGATTATTTGTGGCTAAGAGGTCAAGTGTGTTTTCGTAACCATTTACAATTTGAATGGCCTCGTCAACTAATTGTTCAAAATAATTTTTAAAAAAGCATTTATAACAATTACGGAAGTTGTTTTCTATCTACAATAGGGTCTGAAAATGTATTTTTGTCAACATACGGAAGGTAGATTGAAGTCACTGCCAACTATAATTATGTGAGTGGGGTACCTATTTGTGATAAGACTCAAGTTTTCTTTGAACTGTTCAGCAACTGTTTCATCTGAGACCGGAAGTCGGTATAAGGAGACAGTTATTAATTTATTCCGGTTGTCGAATATAACCTCTGCTCATACTAAGTCACAGAAACAATCTGCTTCACTGTCGCTTGTGACCTGGAACACATATTACATTATTTTTCCTTAAGTTGTACTTCTTGTTTCTGTTGTAGTGCAGATCATTACAATTACGGCTTTTCCTCCAAAACCTAGTATGCTTTCTCTGTGACCCTGTAAATACCAGAGCTAAACAATGTAGAACAACAACGTACGTTACAAGCATAGCATTCTATATTACTTCATTTCCTTATTTCTAACATATTTAAATTGTATGTCGACTTGAGATGACATGTCAATCATAGATGATCTTATCTAACGTAATTTGAGTAATGTTTTGAACATTGTCCCGCTACACTTTATTAACTAATGTTTCGCCGCAAGGGATATCGCATATTAGAGAGTAAATTAATATGGAGTATGTCGTTCTTCTTTTCAAACATTCACATACCTATTTCTTCTTTCCTTTTTGTCTTTTGGGCATGCAGTTGTAGTAATTAAAGTAGGCACAAATGCAGTGATCAAAAAGAAATGATTAGCGTACATTGGCATTCTCTTTACATCTTTCCTTTCTTGTTGCTCTCACGGCGATGGACTGTTTCTATCGCAATTAGTAAGCGTGAAAGGAAGCTACCGTACAGACAGAGATCTATATTTATACTTGGCAGAACTAATTACACACTGACATAATCATCGGCACTGCATTCGTTTCCCAAAAGTTATAAATATTTCTATTTCGGAAAAGAAGCTCTGTATTTAGGCAAGATGTCGAAGAAGAAGGTCCCTTACGTACTGGTGGTATCGAGTAAGATGTGGAGACGGAGGTTGTGAAGGCGGGCAGAAGTGGGAAGGGCGTCCCTTACCTGAGGGATCGCTACCTGGAGAAGGGGCAAGTGTGGTAAATGTCCGGCGTGGCAAACGTCCGGCATTCCTGTTGGAGAGGCGCAGCGGTGTTACTCCAGGGCTCACAGGGTGAGGCGCTATCGGGCATGACCTCAGGTCACGGGTGGCAGTGATTGGAGGAACTCGATGGCACAACAGTACATCGTGGACAACCAGCATCCCCTCAGGCGACAGTCTCGGCCGTACGCACCCTTCTCAACGGAACCAGTGCATGAGTACTGGCCAGAATGGTGCAGTGTCGTGCTGCTAAGTAGTCTCATACCAAGTTCTTTGTAAATTTGACTAGATTTTGCAATACATACTTCCAGAACCTAGTGAGTTTCGTGTCATTTCCTGCTTCCCTTCTGGTTGCTTGACATTTTATATCAGGCAATGTACTTGCTGGAATAGAAATTCCAATATCAGATTCGATACAGTATATCAATACCTAAAATGGTATTGCTACATAGATACGTGAGAACCAAATTATCAACATCGCTAGCGTTGCAAGGTATTTATTGCTTTTATATTTTGAGGTATTTAATACAAAAGTGTAATTTAGAATACAAAGCGAAATACAGAAATTTCGGTACGTTTTTAAGAACCATATAGAGTATGAAATGAAATACAACTTAAGGAGTGTAACGTCCCTTCGGATCTTCGGTCTTGGCTAACACTCAGCGGTAGAGCAATGAGATTGTTATTTCTTATGTATAGATATCGACGTTACAAGCAGAACATTGATGAACTGAACTCGCGACTTGTGCGAGATATTTACTTCACCAATTGTCGTAATTAAATCGTTTATAATCGATGGTTTATCGGTTGCTATTTAAATATTAATGATAAGTTCAAATTAGTTCCAGCGACACCAAATTCCCTATAGACTGGTTGTAATCTCAAATCTATAATCAGTCGTAACAGTGTTATTAATTCCTAACGTCAAAGAAGTTTCTATATAAGCGCCGAGCGCTTCAGTCAAATAATATCGCAGCACGTTATCTCTATAAATACGAGTAATATTGTAAAACTTGAATGATAAATGCGTGAATTGACACAATATGCTGGTTTATTACACAATATTAGTCACTTCCTAACAGAGCCGTGAGGAAGAAGCTTTCCAAGGTGTTGGGGGGAATATTAAATTATATGCTTCGTAACTATCGCCAAGTTCCATAGTCCATTAGTTATTACGAATGAAATTGTCTATCTGTGTTCACTTCCTAAATAGTGTTAACTTCAGGTTATCTAATTAAAAGTCACTTCTGTCTAATATATGCAAGTCCTCTATCTGAATTCTAAATAACGTAATATTTGTAGTCAAAGTATCGTTTCACTGCGTCATAGTAGATAGCAATAATCAATTCTGAAAAAAAAAACAATCGAATTGCGCCTACATATACGAGCTTTGGCTAACTCTCGTAACGTAGTGACAATGGATTGAATTATCCTTAGCCATTACTCACGAATCTCAAAGAGTACTCACACGGAGTGTTCTTTGGGAACGTTGGTTCTACTTTGAGAATTTTAATTATAATGATTTTGCGATTTACTATGATTTTTAATTTTGAATTTGATTTTACTGGAATCCTATCTTTCTTTCGTATGTTAATAAATTACTAAGTATTAGATTCCTGATTCAATTACTGGTTAATATCCAAATAATAATGTTAACTGGAAATTTGTTTGCTTGTTCATTTTTCATGGAATTTGGAACTTGTTTTGGGGAAATCTTTGGGAATTTTGGAGCTAATTTTTGATTTTCATTTCTCGTCGAGGAAGTGGCATTACAGAAGTAAGGCCAAAATTTCGCACTGCAAACCAAATGTAGGCCTTAAGGTAAGTTTTATGCTATTTATTTTGTTACAGCGCATCATTACAAACTCTTACTTCTCATGTATGCATGAACCAACTCGAGTTCAATCAGCACTCGTACCACTTTTCTAAGGTAGTGGGTACGTATGTAATATGGTTAACGATGCCGTTATTTGATTTTTTCATTATACAAAAGCGTGGTTTGTAAGTTTTGCTGCTGCTCTTGTAATTCATGTATACTGCATAGGTGATACATACATTTTAATTCGCATTAAACTAGTAATGAAAGGTTATCATTTTCCCACAACAATATTTATTTGTAAATGAAACTGTCAAATCTAAACAGCTGAGTCGAGACTTACATCAGTAGTATCGGAATATCCGAATATGCTAGAGCAATCTGATGGCTTTGCATGCGAATATTAATCATATTTTAAAAATCATTACTAATCAGATCTAAATGATCCATAAGCTCCAGTAGAATTTGAAAGAGTTGTCACTTTTGTGTGACATAATAGAGATCATTGCTCACGAACTAAGCATTTCATTTCGCTAAGAAAACTAGCAACCTCCTGGAGGCTTCCACATGGAGTCATTGTCATTCTATTAAAATGATAAACAGGCACACGTTGGAAACCATCTGATGATATTTCTAGAGCCTCACAGCAAGAAATATTTTATTTAAGTTGACCGTCTTGTTGGACTAGCTTGATCTCTTTCTATCTTGAGACAATTATTTCGTTTATTTTATATACTTTATCAAATGAGATATAACATCGTTAGTGATGTGTTGTCAGTGATCGAAGTTAATCTTTCCACTACCAATGAAGTAAGTGAGGGGCAACGGGTGGTACAAAAAGTTTGTTTTCTGGTATACTGGGGTTTCAATCACATGTGACTATTGTGATTTAAGTTTCCCGTTGTTACTCTGTATCACTTCAAACAATTGTTGGAATATTTTCTTCATCAAAGTCACGACTGATTTACCTCCCACCCACGTCCTACACGAACTGTGCTCCAGTTCATATGACCTCAAAATCGGAGGGATGTCAAACACTGGCCTTTCTGTGCGCCAAGTAAAGTAAGTGTTGAGCAAATGGATGAAGGCAAGTGAAGAAGTGATTACTGTGAATTATATATACAACAGTTTCAACGCTGGGATGCAATAATAAAGGCCAAACTATTCATCATCATCATCCTTATCATCAACATAATCATCTTCGAGGTGGACAAAACGCTCCGTTATCTTTACACAGAAATTTCATTTTGTGCATTTTGTTTCCATAGCATCCAACATCTTTCCGATTAGTCGGTTCGTGAACTAAAATCTTATTTGAGTTGTTGAAGATTTCGGATGCAAATGGGTCACTGCTTCCAAATACTCGATTAACGACATTTTCTAAAACTATGTCTTTAAACTGTGTATAAATTGTTCATTATTCATAAAACTTTACCGATAACGGTACAACGGATAAACGGCAGTAACATCCAAGTACAAGCGAAGGAAAGAAAAGAAAAAACCGCACAGCCGAACAAGAATTAGCGAGTAAGGTGAAAATCGAAAAACATTACAAAATTAAGGATAGGGCGGATACATAGTTATGTGGTACGTAACACGAAATCGACTTTGATGGATCAGATTGCCGAGAAATTGAACTAATGATTGGTCGAATATGAAAAGAATATAAATGAAATACAGCGCGCATACACAGAGGAAGGCTACGATAGTTGTTGAAAGTATTATTGTTACGTCGGGAGACTTGATCGTGTTGAAAAAATACCTAAAGGTCAGCGACATAAAACAGAAGTAATATCGAAAATTATATTGTTTGCAAAAATACAATACCAACCTCGCTACATGTGCGTCAAATGAACTCTCTTATGGTTTGTTCATCGTACGAACTTACCCAGACTCAACGATTTGTCGTTGGCTGAATCAAACATCCACTGTATGTAAAACCGCTGGAACTAGAGCCTACTTGTTGTTGTTGTAATTTTCTGTCCAAAGACTGGTTTGATGCAGATCTCCTTGCTAATGTGTCCTGTGCGAGCCTCTCCATCTCCGATTAACTACTGCAACCTACATCTTTCTGAATCTGCTTACTGTATTCATCTCTTGCTCTCCCTCTATGACTTTTACGCCCCACACTTCCCTCCAATACTAAATTGGTGATCCCTTGATGTCTTAGAATCTATCCTGTCAACCGATGCCCTCCTTTGGTCAAATGGTGCTACAAATTTCTTGTCTCCCAAATTATATTCAGTACTTCATCTTTAGTTACGTGATCGATCCATGTAATCTTCAGCATTCTATTTCAAAAGTTTCTGTTCTCTTTTTATCTTAACTGTATATTGTGCATGTTTCACTTCCATACATGGCTACACTCCATGCCAATACCTTCAGAAAAGACTTCTTAAGACTTAAATCTATATTCAATGATAACGAATTTATCTTCTTCAGAAATGCTTTTCTTGGCATTGCTAGTGTACATTCTATATCCCCTCTACATCGGTCATCATCAGTTATTTTGCTGCCCAAATAGCAGAATTAGTCTACTACTTTAAGTGTATCGTTTCCTAATCTGATTCCCTTAGCATCAACTGATTTAATTCGACTAAATTCCACTATCCTTATTTTGCTTCTGTTGATGTTCATCTCATATCCTCCTTTCAAGACCCTGTCCATTCCCTTCAACTGCTCTTCCAAGTCCTTTGCCTTCTTTGACAGAATTACAATGTCATCGGCAAACCTCAGAGTTTTTATTTCTTCTCCCTAAACTTAATTTCTACTCCAGTTTGGTTTCCTTTGCTCTATTTCAATGTACATGTTAAATAACATCGGGGATAGGCTACATGCCTGTCTCACTCCCTTTTCAACCACTGCCTGCCTTTTATGCCCTTCGACTGTTATAACTGCCGTCGGACTTCTGTACTTGTATATAACCTTTCGCTCCCTCTATTTTTCCCCTGCTATCTTTAGAATTTTAAAGAGAGTGTTCCAGTCAACATTGTCAAAATTTTTCTCTAAGCCTACAAATGTTATAAATGTAGGTTTGCCTTTCCTTAACCTATCTTATAAGATAAGCCGTAGGGTTAGTATTGCCTCGCATGTTTCTACATTTCTTCGGAATTCAAACCGATGTTCCCCGAGGTCTGCTTCTACCAGTTTCTTCGTTCTTCTGTAAAGAAATCATGTCAGTATTTTGCAACCATGACATTTTAAACTGATAGTTCGGTAATTTTCACACCTGCCAGCGACTGCTTTCTTAGGCATTGGAACTGCTACATTCTTCTTGAAGTCTGGGATCTTTCGCTTGTCTCATACTTATCGCACATCAGTTGGAGTTGTTTCGCGACGGCTGGCTTTCCAAAGGCTATCAGTACTTCTGTCGGAATTTGTTCTACTCCCAGGGTCTTGTTTCAACTTAGGTGTTTTACTTTTCTATCAAATTCTTCTGATAATATCATATCTCCCCTCTCATCTTCATCCAGGTACTCTTCCAGATCTATAATATTGCCTTAATATTTATCTCCCTTGTAGACAATCCATACATACCGCATCCATCTCTCAGCTTTCCCTTCTCTGCTGAGGACTGGTTTTCACTTCAGCTCTTGATATTCATACAACTGCTTCTCTTTTTCCCAGAAGCCTCTTTAATTTTCCTGTAGGCGGTATCTGTCACTCCCCTAGTGAAATACGCTTCTAAATCCTTACATTTGTCCTGTAGCCACTCTTGCTAAGGCATTTTGCAATTGTTACTTTAGCACAAATGATACAACGAGGCACGCTAAATCATTGAAAGTGTTCAACGCTTATGCTAATTAGTGTGTTAAATATTTAACAAAGATACGCCTTGTTTCCAACGTCATTGCACCGTCACTTTCTCTGACCCGATACACTTACTCAAATGGTCTTGCTCGTAAGTGTTGTAAAATTATGTGAAGTAGCTAAGTGTTTTGCAGGCCCGAAAAACCGTTGAAAGCGTGGAGAAATGCTTACGCTTAATTCACGTTCTTTACGAAGTGTATTACATGCTATCCGAAGTTTTGTTATATGTCAGCAGTTAATCGGTATACATGGAATTCGGCCTTTTATTGCTCAGCTGTTACGTTACATTCACGCTTCAGATGCAGTCAGTCCTCGCCTGGCGAGGATTCCAGCGACTTGTGGTGAGGGTAGCCCAGCTGCAGATTAAACCAAGGCCTTATAGGTGTTTAGACGGTTAAATGAGCCAGTGAGGCAATACACAAGTCGCGAAGCGGCTACGTAAACGCAACTTTATAAAAGTGCGCGACTGTTCTCTCCATTGGCGCGGTTTACGTTCCGCAAGAACGAGAATCCAATGACGTAACAACAGACGTGATTGAGTGAGTAGTGCAGTGTTGACTGTTGAATTCAGCTTACGTACGATGAACAGAGTAAACCACAGAGTTGGTGCGTTACGAGACAGTTACCTTGGGGGCAGTCTTGTTTTAACGGCTTAGTATAATATTAAGCCCCACGCGCTATACTCATAGCCTTTAAACTTGCCGCAATAGATGTACTGATATGTTCATGGTAAACCTCTGTCAATGTAGATTTTGTCCGAGCACATTTGTTGGTTGCGGGAGAATAGTGAGCAACAAATCTCGACCAAGTTTATTCCAAGTACGTGGATACGTAACATGTCAGGTGAACATGCAGGCCTAACTTTCTTGTCTTGCTCATCCTCCACTTTATTTGTTCCGCTGAAATACCCCCTTTGGAGCTGCATCAAGGAGGAACTGTTCCTCGGACCTTCCGAATATTCTTGTTAAACTCAATATGTGGAAGCGGAGATTATAGGGACTATCCAATCTTAGCCCAAATCACCATAACAGATACTTGTCTGCTATGTCACTCAACACTGGAGGCTACAGGATTACAAGAGCGCTGGCAGCGTCTAATTTGTACGAGTGTGTGACAATCGCTGTAGGACAACTTGAATACAGGCTCGGCTAAAAACAGTACATTGTGGCACATAGCACGATAGAAACGCTGCCTGTCTGTAGTTTCTGGACAGTAGAAGCTGATGCAATGCAAAGAGTGCTAGTAGATCAAAAAATGGTTTAAATGGCTCTGAGCACTATGGGACTTAACATCTATGGTCATCAGTCCCCTAGAACTTAGAACTACTTAAACCTAACTAACCTAAGGACAGCACACAACACCCAGTCATCACGAGGCAGAGAAAATCCCTGACCCCGCCGGGAATCGAACCCGGGAACCCGGGCGTGGGAAGCGAGAACGCTACCGCACGACCACGAGATCCGGACTGATAGTTAATCAGTTCGAAAAAGGTGGCGTTGAACAGTCAGCGCAGCTAGATCCACATTTGTTACAGTGCTCCAGCATCGAGCAAATTGTGGACGAAGCTGTGCATGGACAGTTGACCAAGAGGGCAGTCATCTCGCACTGTGGTTACGCTGAGTGCTCCAGTACCCACGCTTCGCTGCGTATGGCTAACTTCTTTTCACTAATTCCACACGTTCCAACTCATGCGTTACTGCTGTATCTGTATGCTCCCCATGACCCAGAATGTCACACTATGGAAAACTTCGTACTTCATTGTCGATCGTTCTTCCTCGTTCTAACATCTCACTTGCTGACTTTCTTCGGATTCTGCATCATAAGACTGAAGGGCAGTGCGGTCCACTGCGCGCAAACTATTTACAGGAATAAAATTGTCTGACAGCTGCATATTAATTCATTTAGAATATTATCGATTGCGGAATTACAAATTCCATCTTAAGATGCTACTTGTTGCCGCGCGGGATTAGCCGAGCGGTCTCAGGCGCTGCAGTCATGGACTGTGCGGCTGGTCCCGGCGGAGGTTCGAGTCCTCCCTCGGGCATGGTTTTGTGTGTTTATCCTTAGGATAATTTAGGTTACGTAGTGTGTAAGCTTAGGGACTGATGACCTTAGCAGTTAAGTCCCATAAGATTTCACACACATTTGAACATTTTTGATGCTACTTGTTGGGTCACTAAACTTCCACACCCATTATAAACTCAAATTCACCGATGAAGTGGCACATATAAAGTCATGAACGCAAATAAATGAAAGATGTAGAAGCAACGAGCAGAAAAACAAATGGGACCTCAATAGCAACAAATGCGTGCAGTTTTGATTGTCCGTCTTTAGGTGCAGCTCGTAATGTTACAAGTGAAACACTAGGAAATCTTTTTTTTTATTTTCTTCTTTTTATGGTCGTCGTTCTTCTGACTTTTTTTTCGGCCCGTCACGACCTCCAGTTGCAACCTTTTCACCTAACAGCAGCAACTGGAATCTGGGTCCTCAATTACTTGCTGGATGTATTCCAATCTCTGTCTTCCTCTACAGTTTTTACCTTCTACAGCTCTCTCTAGTGCCATGGAAGATATTCCCTGATGTTTTAACACATGTTCTATCATTCTGTTCCTTCATCTTGTCAGTGTTTTCCATATGATCCTTCCCTAGCCGATATTGCGGAGAACGTCCTCACTCCTAACCTTATCAGTCCCCCTAATTTTCAACATTCGTCTGTAGCATCACATCTCAGATGCTTCTATTCTCTTATGTTCTGGTTTTCTCGCAGTCTATGTCTCGCTACAAAACAATGCTGTGCTCCAGATGTACATTATCGGAAATTTTTTCCTCAAATTATGGTCTATTTTTGATACTAGTAGACTTCTCTTGATCAGGAATTCCCTTTTTGCCAGAGCTAGTCGGCTTTTTATGTTGTCCTTGTTCCGTCCATCTCGGTTTATTTTGCTGCCTAGGTGGCAGAATTCCTTAACTTCGTCTGCATTTTGTTCGCCATTTTTGATGTTAAGTTTCTCGCTGTTCTTATTTTTGCTACTTCTCATACCTTTCGTCTTTCTTCGATTTACAGTGGACGTATAGTTTTCGCCCGGTATTAGACTGTATGACTCCTTTAATCTTTTATAGACTAGCATACGTGACATTATTTCTGATTCTATAGTGATGTGTATGAGATTATAATCGATACGATCCGAGAAGGAGCTCTGAAGATGCAAATTTATAATTTTGAAATCGGTAATGCTCTAAAGTGAATTACTGTACAAACAAACAAGTTTATTCGTTCAAAAACAAACTTAAATAGTGAAATCTGACGTCGATCATGTATACCAGTACTTGTATTCAAGTTTCCACCTTGTTTAGCAGCTTATTACTGAAATGAATCCGAGACATAGAAATCTTCCCTCGGAGCCGCTTCTGGGATTGCGTGTGTGCCACCTTTCTGCAATCTAAGTCATGTATTGTTAGTTTCCAAAATTTCCTGAAACTAATGATTTATTCTATGGACCTAAATCATGGTGCAAAGAAACACTACTCAAAACATCAAATAAATAGGTCTGGTTAAAGTGCAGTCTCCACACACTGCGGGTTAACCCGTTCATTGGGCTGGCGGTGCACTTGACATCTTGAACCATTTGGAACAAGCCAAAATAGCTACTAGCTACTCGTCTGACCTGACTACACGCCTCTAGTTAGTTACTGTCCACATATCTCTCTCTCTCTCTCTCTCTCTCTCTCTCTCTCCCTCTGTCTCTCTCTCTCTCTCCCTCTGTCTCTCTCTCTCTCTCCATATATATATTATGTGATCAGGAATATCCGGACACCACCAAGAACATACGTTTTTCATATTAGGAGCACTGAGCTGCCACCTACTGCCAGGTACTCCATATCAGCGACTTCAGTAGTTATAAGACATCGTGAGAGAGCAGAATGGGACGCTCCGCGGAACTCACGGACTTTGAACGAGGTCAGGTGTCACTTGTGTCGTACGTCTGTGCGCGAAATTTCCACACTCTTAAACATCCCTAGGTCCACTGTTTCCGATGCGATAGTGAAGTGGAAACGTGAAGAGACACGTACAGCACAAAAGCATACAGACCGACCTCGTCTGTTGACTGACAGAGACCGCCGACAGTTGAAGAGGGTCGTAATGTGTAATCTACCCATACCATCACACAGGAATTTCAAACTGCATCAGGATCCACTGCAAGTACTATGACAGTGAGGCGGGAGGTGAGAAAACTTGGATTTCATGGTCGATCGGCTGCTCATAAGCCACATATCACGCCGGTAAATGCCAAACGACGCCTCGCTTTGTGTAAGGAGCGTAAATATTGGAGATTGAACGGTGGAAAACGTTGTATGGAGTGACGAATCACGGTACACAATGTGGCGATCCGATGGCAGGATGTGGGTATTGCGAATGCCCGGTGAACGTCATCTTCCAGCGTGTATAGTGGCATGAGTAAAATTCGGAGACGGTAGTGTTACGGTGTGGTCGTGTTTTTAATGGAGGAGGCTTGCACCCCTTGTTGTTTTTTCGTGGCACTATCACAGCACAGGCCTACATTGATGTTTTAAGCACATTCTTACTTCCCACTGTTGAAGAACAATTCGGGGATGGCGATTGCATCTTTCAACACGATCGAGCATCTGTTCATAATGCTCGACCTGTGGCGGAGTGGTTACACGACAATAAAATCCCTGTAATGGACTGGCCTGCACAGAGTCCTGATCTGAATCCTGTTGAACACCTTTGGGATGTTTTGGAGCGCCGACTTCGCACCAGGCCTCGCCGCCCGTCATCGGTACCTCTCAGTGGAGCACTCCGTGAAGAATGGGCTGCCATTCCCCAAGAAACCTTCCAGAACCTGACTGAACGAATGCCTGCGAGAGTTTAAGCTGTCATCAAGGCTAAGGGGGAGCCTACACTATATTTAATTCCAGCATTACCGATGGAGGGCGCCACGACGTTGTAAATCACTTTCAGCCAGGTGTCCAGATACTTTTGATCATATAGTGTATATCAACAAGTGCGACGACAGATCTTTCAGTCCGGATGCACACCAAGCGTAATCTCTTGCGTGAATCCGAAATAGCGAGTGACGGATTATTGGGTAGATGACGTTACGCTAGTAGTGCGCAACAGGTTCGGAATTTGTGTCGGATGGGAAGTGTGCTTGGATGGCCTAGGCAGTTAAGGCAGCCACTCGCCTTAAGCGGGAGATCTGGTTTCAGGTCCCGGTCCGGCGTAAATTTTCCCCTATTACCATAGATTCATTTTGATAAACAAATGCAGCAAATGTCGCTGGAAACCTCTGAATAGTTACTGTCCAGTTTCTGCGTTCTGTGACCTACTGCAGACATGTAGCTTCATGTGCTGCTGTGAGGTACCTGGCGCCAAATGTCCATTGCATGCTGTTCTCGTGGCAACATTCGCTTGGAAACTGGTTGAGCTGGAAATGAATTCGTGACAACAGCAATACCTGTCAGATTTGAATCCGGCTGTTAGTGACAAGCTGTGACACTAGTCTCCGGTCCCTGTCGGTTGGGATCGTTCTACGAGCCCTATTCTTAAGCCATGTAGCATGGCTACAAGTGCTAAACTATTCCTTGTAGGTACGTTGAACAGTCTGTGTGGAGACACCAACAAATCAGACTATTACATTTATGTCCAGGTTGCGGGCATGTCCTTTCTGTGATTCTGTAATGTCTTTACGTCGGCATGTATTAATGCGCTGATTCCATACAATCTACTACCAAATACACACCACCATCCTGACTTAAATCAGTATTGAGGCGGAGGGGTCACATGACCACCTGGTACCAAAATCATTCACCATCTGTAGCTGTCCAGAGCGACTATTGTGCTCTTGCTAGAGGGTGAATAATGCTCTGTCCGGTGACATTTAATACGGAGGAATGCCAGTATTTACAACAGCTGCTTGTTGAATACAAAGACATTTCATTCAAAGTGGCCCTATGAGATAGTAGCGGTTGTCATGCCGGATACAAATAATCGTATTTTGGCTTTCACCATGTTGGCGGGCCACTTGCCTGGAGCCTGTATAGGGTTCGTTTCAGTGTCTTTGTAGAACCCGGTCCTCCTAATTTGGTGTACGCACAGTCCGCCGCTTCCCTGGACGTTCGTCTTTCTGAAACGACCCATGGTCACACAAACGCCCAAAAAGGCCATGAAATGTTGTGTGATGTGGTTGGTGTATGTGAGGGAACTTGTTTTAGGATAGCCGTGCTAACTCTCGACCGTTTCCATCTGTTTGGCCGTACCCGTAGCACCATCTCGGCTTGTTCCCGACGAGAATACCGAACCATTATGCTGTGTCAAGCACACAGCCTGAAGCACACTAGAAACACACAGCATGTGGTCAGAGGAACAGTCATTCGTTGTGCCGTGTACCGTGGCAATGACGCATTTCCGGACGCATGTACATAAGACATATTGAAACATTCCTTTTGAAAAATTAATGAATTACTGTGCTGATAAACCCCTTACGTTATTTGATTTTCAAGCAGCTGAGCAAAACTGAACGCACTCAGACATTACTCTCTTTACTTATTCTGATCAACACTAAACTGACACACAATATTTTTAGCGCAACGCAATCTGACTTTCAATAATCCCTACAAAAGAATGACACTGACTAACAATAACCTATACTTTCATGAATCACTTACCTCACAAAAATCTTCGTTACTCGAACTACTGCAATACAGCGAGCGCCACTACTGCCAGCTAAATAAAAAATTCTAACTACTGAAGGTACTAACTACTGATAGGCATAGTTAGCAAATTAAAGATTTTGATAGAGAAAAATGGCTCTGAGCACTATGGGACTCAACTGCTGTGGTCATTAGTCCCCTAGAACTTAGAACTACTTAAACCTAACTAACCTAAGGACATCACAAACATCCATGCCCGAGGCAGGATTCGAACCTGCGACCGTAGCAGTCGCACGGTTCCGGACTGCGCGCCTAGAACCGCGAGACCACCGCCACAGACTGCACACAGCACAGTCAGTGATTTTCATACAGAGCGCTACGTGGCGTTACCAACATAAAAACCTAAACAGCCTACTTATAATATTTTCCTCCACTTTCCAGTCACGAATCCGTCCCTGCAGTTTGTCGGTTTTGTTAATGTTCACTACCTATATTTCGACACCGATCATGGAGAAACTGGCGAATAAACTAGCTGTTGTAAACGGAAAATGCTTCCGTAGTTTCAACAATATTTAGAATTATTTACGAATACATCAAACGAACAGATTTTTTTCACATTTTCAACACGTTGAGATTTTTTATCAAGCAGTATGTAAAGCGACACAACTGTGGCTGCATCGAGCGGCTAAAATGTTAGCCGCAAGCATCCTTCATAACTCTCATAACAGCAAAAGATTTATGTAAGTGGAGGCAACGTCATGCGATGACAATCTCTGCACACCGCAAAAGACTCCATCACACAGCTCTTTAAGCACTCTTTATTTGCGATACTGACAGTGGCTCCTTGCCAAAGACGTGCAAGACACAGTGGAACCATTATATAAAAATCAAAGTGCGGTGTAATTGCTGATGACAAGCTGATTAAGTTAAGTGACACATTAACGTTTTATGCAGGTGCATCACGGCATACGCTGTGATACTGTCATCCATTGGCAGAAAAGTTTTATTTGGAGCGTCAGTGACAAGATTTGAGCTTTAAAATAGAAGGATAACTAGTAACTACCGGACAAGTGTACCGCTTCGATAGAGTGTTGATGTGAAGAGTAATTGGCATAAGATGTAACTGTTTTGTTTCTTTAAATCCGTCCAAGAATGAAACGTGAGACCTGCTAAATTTTTTTAGTTGTATACGAACGTACGCACTGCTTTCCGACAGACATTTTCTCATTGAGACGTGCAGTCGTAAACGTATGAACGAGGTGGCAGCGTGGCGCGGCTGAAACACTGGTCTTCTATTTTGGAGTAATGGGGTTGTGGGTTCCTTTCACAATCACAGTTTTTTTCCGTGTTCTGTAAATCACCAGAAGCGATTACTAGGATGAGTCATTAAAAAAAAAAAGAAAAGAAAAAAAAAATGGTCGACGGTATACTCCTCCTTCCTTGTTGTCCTATTGCAGTGTGTGTGTTCCAGTGACCTCTAAATAGCCGGGAATTTAAACTTTATCTTCTTCTGTTCTGAACTATGCAGGTGTTAAGCAGATGGGCATAGGTAAGTGAAAAATCCAACAATATTATTATTATCAGTGTTATGATGGGCATGAAAGACCAAAATCGTTCACAGAGATAAAGACTGGAACTCCTTGACAGGTGTAAACTGTGTGCAGTACGGAGGGCCGCGAACCTGCGTGTCAACGGGCCATATTCCAAATGACGCAACATGTTTTCCTATACAGGCACGGTTCACATCGCTCCTTAGCAGCTGCAGTTCTGCAAGTATGCCCCTTCTTCGTTCCAGTGTCTACGGAAAGTTTTCTGCATACGTCCTGGTCTAGCACGCCAGGTAGAAATAATCTAGCCGAGGAACAGCTTAGTCACATCCAAACATATTTTGACTTATATAAGTCAATGTGGACTAGCTTAGCATCCACTACTTCACTCGCATAGACTGTTGACCTGCAGAGATTTTTTGTTTTTATTTCATCGAATTTATATGTTGTTCACAAACTACAACACTTTCTAAGCTTGTCACGCTAATTAAGGTGATATAAGCATGGTCTTTCCGAATGTACTTCTGACCAAAAAGCGATTCTGGTAGCTGTAGTCCAAAGTTCTACATCTACATCCATACTCCGCAAGCCACCTGACGGTGTGTGGCGGAGGGTACCTTGAGTACCTCTACCGGTTCTCCCTTCTATTCCAGTCTCGTATTGTCCGTGGAAAGAAAGATTGTCGGTATTCCTCTGTGTGGGCTCTAATCTCTCTGATTTTATCCTCATGGTCTCTTCGCGAGATAAACGTAGGAGGGAGCAATATACTGCTTGACTCCTCGGTGAAGGTATGTTTTCGAAACTTCAACAAAAATCCGTACCGAGCTACTGAGCGTCTCTCTTTCAGAGTCTTCCACTGGACTTTATCTATCATCTCCGTTACGCTTTCGCGATTACTAAATGATCCTGTAACGAAGCGCGCTGCTCTCCGTTGGATCTTCTCTATCTCTTCTATGAACCCCATCTGGTACGGATCCCAGACCGGTGAGTGGTATTCGAGCAGTGGGCGAACAAGAGTACTGTAACCTACTTCTTTTGTTTTCGGACTGCATTTCCTTAGGATTCTTCCAATGAATCTCAGTCTGGCATCTGCTTTACCGGCGATTAATTTTATATGGTCATTACATTTTAAATCACTCCTAATGCCTACTCCCAGATAATTAATGGAATTAAATGCTTCCACTTGCTAACCTGCTATGTTGTAGATAAATGATAAAGGATCTTTCTTTCTATGTATTCGCAGCACATTACATTTGTCTACATTGAGATTCAATTGCCATTCCCTGCTCCATGCGTCAATTCGTTGCAGATCCTCCTGCATTTCAGTGCAATTTTCCATTGTTGAAACCTCTCCATATACTGCAGCATCATCCGCAAAAAGCCACAGTGAACTTCCGATGTTATCCACAAGGGTATTTATATATATTGTGAATAGCATCGGTCCTACGACACTCCCCTGCAGCACACCTTAAATCACTCTTACTTCGGAAGACTTCTCTCCATTGAGAATGACATGCTGAGTTCTGTTATCTAGTTTTTGTTAATCATGCCTTTTGCGTACTTGAGGAGACGATTCCAAAGCATCTTTCAACTTCTAACAAATATTTCTTTATATCTAACTGAAAAGTGAAATACCAATTATCCTAAATGTAACTTTAAAACTTTTTTAATGTAACGGAATATTTTCTTAAAAATTTTCATCGCCTATTGCACCCCCTTAGTAGTTAAATTTCCAGAAACACTGAAATACGTACTTTTTTGTTTCTAACCGAGAACCTATTGTCGTAGATGTAGCCTTAAAAATCCTTTAGTAGTTCTTTCGTAATTACTTCTTTTCAAAGAGACTGTTACACACTATTCCCCCCCCCCCCTCTCCCCCTTCGTGGTTGAATTTCCCAAAATGCTGAAACACGTCGTTTTTATTTTATGAGTGAGAAACCAAATACCAGATTTCGTAGTCCTAGCTTCAAAATTCCTTTAATAGAGACATACTGTCAAAAAGCCTTTCATTCCCTGTTTCACCTCCCTTAGGAGTGGAATTTCGGACGATCCCTTCTTAAACAATGTGTAAGATTCACACCCTTCCCAAACGCGAAGTTTCTGTCCTTAGTGGCTTGGGCTGGGGGATGATGAATCAGTGAAATAGTCTGACCCTATTACACTCCTTTAGGGGCTGAATTTCCAAAAACAGTGAGAAGCCAAATATCAGTTTTCAAAGATTTAGCCTTAAAAATGCTTTCACAATGAAATGCTTTCATAAAACGTTTCACCTCCTATTCCACCCCCTTAGGGGTTAAAATCCCGAAAACAGTGACATGCGTATGTTTTATTTCTAACAGAGAACCCGAACACTAGTTTTCATAGACTTAGCTTCAAAAATGCTTGCACAGTGAAATATTTTCATAGAAATATTCATCCACAATTTCACCACCAAAGGGGTTGAATTTCCAAAAATAGTGAAACACAATTTTTTTATTTCTAAATGAGAAGCAAAATTTAAATTTTCATATATTTTGCTTTAAAATGCCTTCATAATAAAATCATTTCACAAAAAGTCTCATTCTCTATTTCACCCCCTTAGGGGTTCAGTTCCAAAAACTCTGGAACACGTATTTTTTATTTATAACCGAGAAGTCAAATACAAGTCTTTATAAATGTAGCTTTAAAAATACTTGAATAGTTCTTTAATAATGATATATTTCAAAAAAAGCCTTCATCCACCATTTCACTCCCATAAGTTAAATACCGAGCGAGGTGGCGCAGTGGTTAGCACACTGGACTCGCATTCGGGAGGACGACGGTTCAATCCCGTCTCCGGCCATCCTGCTTTAGGTTTTCCGTGATTTCCCTAAATCGCTTCAGGCAAATGCCGGGATGGTTCCTTTGAAAGGGCACGGCCGATTTCCTTCCCCATCCTTCCCTCACCCGAGTTTGCGCTCCGTCTCTAATGACCTCGTTGTCGACGGGACGTTAAACACTAATCTCCTCCTCCCTCCCTCCTCTCATAAGTTAAATTTCCAAAAATGCTGAAACATATATTTCTTTATTTGTGACCGAGAAATCAAATACCAATTTCCGTAGTTTTATCTGCAAAATTGCCATAATAGTGACATTAAAAAAACCTTCATCTTCTATTTGACCCACTTACTGTTGGAATTTCGAAAAATCCCTTATTAAGCGACATCTGCAGTTTAAGATCCACACCTTTCCCAAATTTCAAGTTTGTGTCCTTAGTGTGCGATGATGAGTCAGTCAGTTACTCAGTCAGGACATTGCCTTTTATACAGAATGTTTTCTTAAGAGCGTGCAAAAATTTAACAGGACATAGAGGATGATCCACTGAACAATTTGAGGTAGGGAACCTGGGATAGCAGGAGCCAGCTTAAGCAGATAATAGGAATATAATCACATTACTGTGTACTTTTTTATTTACATCAGTTACAGTTAACTGACACAAAGAACGTACCACTTGTACTGTATCTTACAAAATATGCAGAAACTGACGGCCAGCAACATCAGCGAAAACATGACATCGGCGAACAAGATTTGGAAGCACCCTGACAAATATCCCTGGTGTGTTTCGAATCCCATCACAGGCAGCTACAAATGTGGAAACTAATTCCATCTCCGAATCCACTGGCGTCTCATTCACAAGTAACTGTAGATATCTCCGTAGGAAACAATCAAGGGGATTCAGGTCAGGTGATATCGCAGCCAATGAAATAGGATTGCCGCTTCCAGTCCAACGAACAAGAAATACTGCGTCGGTACTGCTTCATCGCATTGTACTGTACGTCTTTGAATAGCACTGAGTAATGAATACGTCTGTCATTGATTCACAGCACGTTCTGTCATGAGAGAGTGTAAATACGATACAACAGAGCCAACTTATGGCCAAGCAAGGTAAACATAACCTGCATCATGACTTCCTGGCGCAGGCCGGAGTGGCCGAGCGGCCGAGCGGCTCTAGGCGCTACAGTCTGGAACCGCGCGACCGCTACGGTCGCAGGTTCGAATCCTGCCTCGGGCATGGATGTGTGTGATGTCCTTAGGTTAGTAAGGTTTAAGTAGTTCTAGGTTCTACAAGACTGATGACCACAGCAGTAAAGTCCCACAGTGCTCAGAGCCATTTGAACCATTTTTGAACTTCTTGGTAATCAGGCTTGTCCTCCTCGTTTCCTTGCAGGAAATAAAGAATGTACATGTGAATAAACAGCATGTTAGTTGTAAATACGCTGCAAAACAGTAATGCTAGACAAAGCGTTATACAAGTTTATTTCCATATCTCCTTAAGGTGGCTTCTCCAACGTCAGGTTCCCTAACTCAAATTGTTCAGTGGGGCATTCCCTATGTGCTATTACATTTTTGCACGATCTTACGGAAACACCCTGTATATAGAGATTGCTTGGGAAACAATGCATTAGATAGAGAACACTTTTTCAGATCAGAATATATAACGATAACAGAAAAATTTAGCTCGGCTGTTATCAAAATAAGTATCGAGGTTCATCGAACTGATCGCTAAAGTTGAAGACAAATCT